>NC_053039.3:61769205-62403789 GCF_002575655.3 Aegilops tauschii subsp. strangulata | reverse complement strand
AGGAAAGATGAATGCATTTAAAATCTACAAGTTGCATTAGTAAGAAAGTTCCTCCTCGCTATAGAAATGATCTTTAAGACAACCTATCTGTTTTGGTTTTGAAGAAGACATGAATGAGTCAGTGCCAGGTGTCCGGGTCGTGATACACTAACCAACCAACTTAACATATAGCGCTCAATCAAATGAAGTTTTGATTTCCCATATGGAGAAAAAGCTACCTTCAATCCATAGTGCCATCTTTCTCTTAAAATGACATTAGTTATGCTTTCTTCAAGATCGAGATCATCTAAGACCTATGTCTGATCCCGTCCAATAACAGGTTTAGTGAGCACCACAGACCAATCCACTTACTTTGATAGCATAAAATCGTTTGGGGATTTTAATGTAAAAACACCTGCGCAGAGCTTGGAGAGCAGAGCACTCGGGTGCGATGGGTTGATTGATTCCATAGTAGGTTTCTGAGTTCATCAGGTGTGCTCGTGCCTGAAATGCTTTTCACAAGAAGCTAGTCAGAAAAAGGGGCACATAGCTACGTGATTCTAACTGCTCTTGGTTTTGTAACTCACTGCTGATGTCTACTACACAACCTTCTTCTTGTAGACGCTGTTGGGCCTCCAAGTGCAGAGGTTTGTAGGACAGTAGAAAATTTTCCTCAAGTGGATGACCTAAGGTTTATCAATCCGTGGGAGGCGTAGGATGAAGATGGTCTCTCTCAAGCAACCCTGCCCAAATAACAAAGAGTCTCTTGTGTCCCCAACACACCCAATACAATGGTAAATTGTATAGGTGCACTAGTTCGGCGAAGAGATGGTGATACAAGTGCAATATGGATGGTAGATATAGGTTTTTGTAATCTGAAAATATAAAAACAGCAAGGTAACTAATGATAAAAGTGAGCACGAACGGTATTGCAATGTGTAGAAACAAGGCCTAGGGTTCATACTTTCACTAGTGCAAGTTCTCTCAACAATAATAACATAACTGGATCATATAACTATCCCTCAACTTGCAACAAAGAGTCACTCCAAAGTCACTAATAGCGGAGAACAAATGAAGAGATTATGGTAGGGTACGAAACCACCTCAAAGTTATTCTTTTTGATCGATCCAACTATAATAGCAAAGCTCGCGGTACATCAAGATCGTTCCAAATCAAGAACACGAGAGAGAGAGAGAGAGAGAGATCAAACACATAGCTACTGGTACATACCCTCAGCCCCGATGGTGAACTACTCCCTCCTCGTCATGGAGAGCGCCGGGATGATGAAGATGGCCACCGGAGAGGGATCCCCCCCCCTCCGGCAGGGTGCCGGAACGGGACTAGATTGGTTTTCGGTGGCTATAGAGGCTTGCGGCAGCGGAACTCCCGATCTATTATGCTTCTCGATGTTTTTAGGGTATATGGACATATATAGGCAAAAGAAGTCGGTCAGGAGAGCCACGAGGGGCCCACGAGGGTGGGGGGCGCGCCCAGGGGTAGGGCGTGCCTCCCTGCCTCGTGGCTTCCTCGAAGCTTCCCTGACGTCTACTCCAAGTCTCCTGGATTGCTTCCGTTCCAAAAATAACTCTCCCGAAGGTTTCATTCCGTTTGGACTCCGTTTGATATTCCTTTTCTTCGAAACTCAAAAACAAGGAAAAAACATAAACTGGCACTGGGCTCTAGGTTAATAGGTTAGTCCCAAAAATCATATAAAATAGCATATAAATGCATATAAAACATCCTAGATGGATAATATAATAGCATGGAACAATCAAAAATTATAGATACGTTCGAGACGTATCAGCATCCCCAAGCTTAATTCCTGCTCGTCCTCGAGTAGGTAAATGATAAAAACAGAATTTTTGATGTGGAATGCTACCTAACATAATTTTCAATGTAATCTTCTTTATTGTGGCAAGAATATTCAGATACATAAGATTCAAGACAAAAGTTTAATATTGACATGAAAACAATAATACTTCAAGCATACTAACAAAGCAATCATGTCTTCTCAAAATAACATGGCCAAAGCAAGCTATCCCTACAAAATCATATAGTCTGGCTATGCTCTATCTTCATCACACAAAATATTTAAATCATGCACAACCCCGATGACAAGCCAAGCGATTGTTTCATACTTTTGATGTTCACAAACTTTTTCAATCTTCACGCAATACATGAGCATGAGCCATGGACATAGCACTATAGGTGGAATAGAATGGTGGTTGTGGAGAAGACAAAAAGGAGAAGATAGTCTCACATCAACTAGGCGTATCAACGGGCTATGGAGATGCCCATCAATAGATATCAATGTGAGTGAGTAGGGATTGCCATGCAACGTATGCACTAGAGCTGTAAGTGTATGAAAGCTCAACAAAAGAAACTAAGTGGGTGTGCATCCAACTCGCTTGCTCACGAAGACCTAGGGCATTTTGAGGAAGCCTGTCATTGGAATATACAAGCCAAGTTCTATAATGAAAGATTCCCACTAGTATATGAAAGTGCCAACATAGGAGACTCTCTATCATGAAGATCATGGTGCTACTTTGAAGCACAAGTGTGGTAAAAGGATAGTAGCATTGCCCCTTCTCTCTTTTTCTCTCTTTTTTTATTTTTTTATTTGGGCCTTTCTCTTTTTTTTATGGCCTCTTTTTTTCTCTCTTTTTTTTATTTTTTGTCCGGAGTCTCATCCCGACTTGTGGGGGAATCATAGTCTCCATCATCCTTTCCTCACTGGGACAATGCTCTAATAATGAAGATCATCACACTTTTATTTACTTACAACTCAAGAATTACAACTCGATACTTAGAACAAAATATGACTCTGTATGAATGCCTCCGGCGGTGTACCGGGATGTGCAATGAATCAAGAGTGACATGTATGAAAGAATTATAAAGGTGGCTTTGCCACAAATACGATGTCAACTACATGATCATGCAAAGCAATATGACAATGATGGAGCGTGTTATAATAAACGGAACGGTGGAAAGTTGCATGGCAATATATCTCGGAATGGCTATGGAAATGCCATATTAGGTAGGTATGGTGGCTGTTTTGAGGAAGGTATTGGTGGGTGTATGATACCGGCGAAAGGTGCGCGGTATTAGAGAGGCTAGCAATAGTGGAAGGGTGAGAGTGCGTATAATCCATGGACTCAACATTAGTCATAAAGAACTCACATACTTATTGCAAAAATCTATTAGTTGTCGAAACGAAGTATTACGCACATGCTCCTAGGGGGATAGATTGGTAGGAAAAGACCATCTCTCGTCCCCGACCGCCACTCATAAGGAAGACAATCAAAAAAATAAATCATGCTCCGACTTCATCACATAACGGTTCACCATACGTGCATGCTACGGGAATCACAAACTTTAACACAAGTACCTCTCAAATCCACAACTACTCAACTAGCATGACTCTAATATCACCATCTTCATATCTCAAAACAATCATAAGGAATCAAACTTCTCTTAGTATTCAATGCACTTTATATGAAAGTTTTTATTATAACCCTCTTGGATGCCTATCATATTAGGACTAAATTCATAACCAAAGAAAATTACCATGCTGTTTAAGACTCTCACAATAATATAATTGAAGCATGAGATTTCATCTATTTCTTCAAAATAAAACCACCGCCATGCTCTAAAAGATATAAGTGAAGCACTAGAGCAAACGACAAACTACTCCGAAAGATATAAGTGAAGATCAATGAGTAGTTGAATAATTATGCAACTATGTGAAGACTCTCTAACATTTAAGAATTTCAGATCTTGGTATTTTATTAAAACATCAAGAAAAACAAAACAAAATGACATTTCAAGGATAGCAGACATCATGTGAAGAAGCAAAAACTTAGGTTCAACCGATACTAACCGATAATTGCTGAAGAAGAAAGGTGGGATGCCTACCGGGGCATCCCCAAGCTTATATGCTTGAGACTTCTTGAAATATTATCTTGGGATGCCTTGGGCATCCCCAAGCTTGAGCTTTTGTGTCTCCTTAATTCCTTTTATATCTCGGTTTCCCTGAATCTCAAAACTTCATCCACACAAAACTCAACAAGAACTCGTGAGATAAGTTAGTATAAAGCAATGCAAAAACCTTGTCATTCTATACTGTAGCAAATTAAAAAAATTATTATTCAACATTGCATACTAAATGTCTCTACATATTTAATACTCCTATCCTCAAATAGAATCATTAAACAAGCAAACATATGCAAACAATGCAAACATAACAACAATCTGCCAAAACAGTACAGTCTGTAAAGAATGCGAGATTCATCATACTTCCCTAACTCCAAACATTATGAAATTCTACCAAACTGTAGAAAATTTATCATAGCTCAATATTCAAAAAGTTTCAACATTTTATCATATTCTGACTTTTCTAGGGAATTTTTGCAACAGCGGTAACTTTCTGTTTTGAAACAGCAACATGTATACTTGCAAAATAAGCATGGTAAAGGCTATCCTTGACATTTCTATTGAAAATAGAGATGCAAAACATTATTCTAAATAACAGCAAGCAAATACTAACAAAATAAAATGACGCTCCAAGCAAAACACATATCATGTGGTGAATAAAAATATAGCTCCAAGTAAAGTTACCGATGAACGAAGACGAAAGAGGGGATGCCTTCCGGGGCATCCCCAAGCTTAAGCTTTTGGTTGTCCTTGAATTTTACCTTGGGGTGCCTTGGGCATACCCAAGCTTAGGCTCTTGCCCCTCCTTATTCCATAGCCCATCGAATCTTTACCCAAAACTTGAAAACTTCATGACACAAAACTCAACAAAAAACTTGTAAGCTCCGTTAGTATAATAAAATAAAACCACCACTTAGGTACTGTTGTGAACTCATTCTAAATTTATATTGGTGTTATATCTACTGTATTCCAACTTCTCTATGGTTCATACCCTCCGATACTAATCATAGATTCATCAAAATAAGCAAACAACACAATGAAAACAGAATCTGTCTAAAACAGAACAGTCTGTAGTAATCTGTATCAAACGTATACTTCTGGAACTCCAAAAATTCTGAAATAAATTGGTGGACCTGAGTAATTTGTCTATTAATCTTCTGAAAATAATAATCAACTTAAAATCACTCTTCTGTAAAAAATGACAGCTAAACTAGTGAGCGCAAAGTTTCTGTTTTTTACAGTAAGATCACATTAACTTCCACCCAAGTCTTCCCAAAGGTTCTACTTGGCACTTTATTGAAACAAAAGCTATAAAACATGATTAATACAGTAGATTAATCATGTGAACACACAAAAACAGTAGGGATAAATATTGGGTTGTCTCCCAACAAGCGCTTTTCTTTAATGCCTTTCTAGCTAGGCATGATGATTTCAATGATGCTCGTATAAAAGATAAGAATTGAAACATAAAGAGAGCATCATGAAACACATGTCAAGCACATTTAAGTCTAACCCACTTCCTATGCATAGGGATTTTGTGATCCAACAACTTATGGGAACAATAATCAACTAGCATAAGGCAAAACGGGCATAACTTCAAGATTTTAAGAACATAGAGAGGAAACTTGAAATTATTGCAATTCCTACAAGCATATATTCCTCCCTCATAATAATTTTCAGTAGCATCATGAATGAATTCAACCATATAAACAGCACATAAAGCATTCTTTTCATGATCTACAAGCATAGAAATTTTATTACTCTCCACATAAGCAAAATTCTTCTCATTCGAAATAGTGGGAGAATCATAAGAAACTCGAATACTATAAATTGTTTCCACATTAAAAGAGTAATGTTCAGAAAAAGGGTAATCATAATCATGACAAGTTTTAATACAATCATCACTACTTTTTATAGCATAAGTGTCATCACAATAATCATCATAAGTAGCAACTTTGTTCTCATCATAATCGATTGAAACCTCTTCCAAGATAGTGGAACCATTACTAAATAAAGTCATGACCTCTCCAAATCCACTTTCATAATTGTCACAATAAGATTCAACACCCTCCAAAATAGTGGGATCATTACTTCCTAAAGTTGACACTCTTCCAAACCCACTTTCATCAATATAACTATCATAAATAGGAGGCATGCTATCATCATAATAAATTTGCTCATCAAAACTTGGGAGGCTAAAAATATCATATTCATTAAACATAGCATCCCCAAGCTTGGGACAAACATTAATTGCAGCAAATATATTCTCAAATTGTCATTCTCATCAAACATAGCATCCCCAAGCTTGGGCCTTTTCATATCATAAGCATAATCACTCTCATCATTAATAGTATGGATAGCACCAATGCTATAGCAATTATCATCATCACAATGAGTAATAGGAGCAACATCATTTGGGAGGGATACCTTTTCACATTTGCTTCTCCATCTTTTCTTTTTCTTCTTCACATTATGTGTGGGTTTAACCCTCTTTTTTGAGCTCCTTATTAATGAGATTGGTTGAATAGAAAGCTCCTCCTCGTTATCTGATTCATCATAAGAAATAATAGGAGGATATTGGGAAGTCTCTTCCCTTTCGTATTCTCTTCATCTTATATTTGTTTTCTTTTCTTTATGTAATTGGCAATATAAGGATTTTCAATGCAATTCACCGCACAATACATACAAATTTCTTCTAGATCAAAATCAAGAACTTTATCAAGGACAAATTCTGGAAGATCCTTAGTTATACGTTTCATTTCTTCATAACCCAAAAGCAAACTAAGTTCATTATGATGGGCAAGGGAAATCAAGTCATCACAATTTTTGGACACGATACGATCATGAAACAATTTGCATTGGGTATTGAAATGATCACGTTCATTGCAAAGTTCACAAGGACGGCAAAGAAAGTTTAAATTTTTAGCACAAACATCTAGCCTTTCTTGCAACCATTTAGTTTCCAAATACTTATGTCTCTTGCAAAATCTATTTTCCCTATCTGGTGTGTACTTGCAAACTCTATGCACTCCACAAAAGTTGACATGCTTATAAGAGACATTTTCATCATGACTAGTGCAATCATCATTAGTACTATGGGTATTCAAAGAGTTCATACTAACAACATTACAATCATGCTCATCATTCAAAGATTTAGTGCCAAACATTCTAATGCATTCTTCCTCTAGCAATTGAGCACAATTATCGGAATCCTTATTTTCATGAAAGATGTTAAAAAGATGAAGCATATGAGGTACCCTCAATTCCATTTTTTTGTAGTTTTCTTTTATAAACTAAACCAGTGATAAAACAAGAAACAAAAAGATTCAATTGCAAGATCTAAAGATATACCTTCAAGAACTCACCTCCCCGGCAACGGTGCCAGAAAAGAGCTTGATGTCTACTACACAACTTCTTCTTGTAGACGTTGTTGGGCCTCCAAGTGCATAGGTTTGTAGGACAATAGCAAATTTCCCTCAAGTGGATGACCTAAGGTTTATCAATCCGTGGGAGGCGTAGGATGAAGATGGTCTCTCTCAAGCAACCCTGCAACCAAATAACAAAGAGTCTCTTGTGTCCCCAACACACCCAATACAATGGTAAATTGTATAGGTGCACTAGTTCGGCGAAGAGATGGTGATACAAGTGCAATATGGATGGTAGATATAGGTTTTTGTAATCTGAAAATATAAAAACAGCAAGGTAACTAATGATAAAAGTGAGCGCGAACGGTATTGCAATGTGTAGAAACAAGGCCTAGGGTTCATCTTTCACTAGTGCAAGTTCTCTCAACAATAATAACATAATTGGATCATATAACTATCCCTCAACATGCAACAAAGAGTCACTCCAAAGTCAAATAGCGGAGAACAAACGAAGAGATTATGGTAGGGTACGAAACCACCTCAAAGTTATTCTTTCTGATCGATCTATTCAAGAGTCCATAGTAAAATAACACGAAGCTATTCTTTCCATTCAATCTATCATAGAGTTCATACTAGAATAACACCTTAAGACACAAATCAACCAAAACCCTAATGTCACCTAGATACTCCAATGTCACCTCAAGTATCTGCGGGTATGATTATACGATATGCATCACACAATCTCAGATTCATCTATTCAACCAACACAAAGAACTTCAAAGAGTGCCCCAAAGTTTCTACCGGAGAGTCAAGACGAAAACGTGTGCCAACCCCTATGCATAAGTTCACAAACGGAACCCGCAAGTTGATCACCAAAACATACATCAAGTAGATCACGTGATATCCCATTGTCACCACAGAGACGCACATGCAAGACATACATAAAGTGTTCTCAAATCCTTAAAGACTCAATCCGATAAGATAACTTTGAAGGGAAAACTCAATCCATTACAAGAGAATAGAGGGGGAGAAACATCATAAGATCCAACTATAATAGCAAAGCTCGCGGTACATCAAGATCGTGCCAAATCAAGAACACGAGAGAGAGAGATCAAACACATGGCTACTGGTACATACCCTCAGCCCCGAGGGTGAACTACTCCCTCCTCGTCATGGAGAGCGCCGGGATGATGAAGATGGCCACCGGAGAGGGATCCCCCCTCCCGCAAGGTGCCGGAACGGGTCTAGATTGGTTTTCGGTGGCTACAGAGGCTTGCGGCGGCGAAACTCCCGATCTATTATGTTTCTCAATGTTTTTAGGGTATATGGACTTATATAGGCGAAAGAAGTCGGTCAGGGGAGCCACGAGGGGCCCACGAGGGTGGGGGCGCGCCCAGGGGGGTAGGGCGCGCCTCCCTGCCTCGTGGCTTCCTCGAAGCTTCCCTGACGTCTACTCCAAGTCTCCTGGATTGCTTCCGTTCCAAAAATAACTCTCCCGAAGGTTTCATTCCGTTTGGACTCCGTTTGATATTTCTTTTCTTTGAAACTCAAAAATAAGGAAAAACAAAAACTGGCACTGGGCTCTAGGTTAATAGGTTAGTCCCAAAAATCATATAAAATAGCATATAAATGCATATAAAACATCCTAGATGGATAATATAATAGCATGGAACAATCAAAAATTATAGATACATTGGAGACGTATTAACTGCTCTTGTTTTTCTACGTGGGAGTTGGTCCGGATAAGATATCTTAACGAGGGATATAAAAGGGCGAAGGTCAATGAAATGGGATCCTTATAGGTATCTGCCCATGTTCAATCACTGAAGTAATGAATCTAAACAAGAAAATGAAGTAGAAGTGAAAAGCTTTTCTAATTTATTTATATATCTCTTTGCTCAGTTTTCCCCTTTAATGTCCCTCTCCATTATTATTCATAGTAATGTGCTCCTCGCTGAGCTTTATGATTTCCATTGTCATTCTTCCCTCTCCTCTTTGATTGCTTTTCATCATCTCTTTGCGTTTACCCTATTTTCATGACTCTCCTCTCTTTCTTCTCCCTATACCATTATTTTGGTCGTTTTTGAATCTTGAGATTGCTTCAATGCATGTGATCCCTCTCCTCAGCCTTCCCCTCCTAAATCTTAGAATCCTAATGTCGCAGGTGCTATGTCGCAAATCCATTTTCTTTATCCTCTGCCCCAAGGAAAATCAAAGAAGAAGAAAGCCCTGGTATTCTCTACTTGAATTCAGGAAGATTCAGATACCGAAAGCAATAGGAATGGGAAAGCGGAGCGGGCAATAGGTTTATGACTGAGCACTAGAGCCTGGAATAGCAGAAATGAAGGTTGGGAAATATGCCATGCTGAATTCCAATAAGTTGGCACTGCTTTCCCTTTCCATATGAAAAATGGAGAGGAAAAGCATGGGTGGACCAAGCGTTTTAACCGGAATCTAGTGATGGGGAAAGAAGAAAGAGTGGGAAGAAAGCAACCATGGGCAAGCTTTAATTAATAGAAATAAGTAGGAGTTACAGCCTTTAAATTCGAGTGAAACGAGCCTTTGACGTAGTCACAAATTCGACTGCCCTTTCACTATTATTATTATTTCGAGTAATAGTGGAAGGAGTGCCAAAGCCCATTTTAGTAGAAAGCTTCTGCCATTTTATAGTAATGCGGAGTGACATAATCAATCGAATTCGACTGGTTGGTTCCCCTTATTAGTCAATTGCTTTTGACGTATCAGGTGGGAATGGGAGAGCCTCTTTTCTTTCTGCAATGGAATCGGCTTAAGCTCGACCTTTTCTTTCATTTCCTATCATAGGGATATAAAAATAAATCCAATTGCATGTTTCTTAGTTTAGAATATCGAAAGACATCCCACAACCCAGTCTTAGGTTCAGAGTCGCTTTGTGGGAACTTCAAGAGAGAGAAGAGAGATCATAGCTTAATATCAAAGGTCAGGTATACCTGCCTACGTTCGGCATACACATTCACTAGTTCCATTCGGAACCTTTCTCTAGATGGAATCCTGATTCGACTTTCAAATGCAAGAGCAAGAATGCCGTGAGGGAGCCCTATCTAAAAAATGCAAGGCCAGATCCCACTTTCTTTAATCGAGCGGGCAAGGGATCACAAACATCTTTTCTTTTTAGAGAAAAGGTTTTCAAAAGATATCCCGAAGGGGTCTTAGGTAAGGTAAGGAGTGACAGCTCTATTCAATAAGTTGGCTCTTTAAGGGAAGATAGGGCATCTCCTAAAATGTGGAAGTTTGGTGCTTTAGAGATAGGGCCGACACGCTTTGCTGGAAAGCAATAAGTCAACAAAACAAGGTAGGTCTACCCCCAAATAAAGGTTTCGCTCGACGACCCTGTATCCATTCTCGATTAAAGCACGGAGAGTTAGGTTTATTATCTCCAATTTGATGCTATCTTCTCCACGACTTGGTTCTTATGGATCTCCTCTAGGTCCTAGGCATCTTGTCTCTAGCTCTGCTCTCTATCGGTAGTCAAATCAGTACTTTGTCTTTGCCTGTCTTTGTCCATTCCTTCAACACTGATGGACTCGGAGTGGCATAACCCCTTTAATAAGAAGCATAAGACCTAAAGCGAGGAGATAGAATCGAAAGAATGATAGCAAGTTCTTTGAAAGTGGGAAGAAAGCCAAGGATACGGTGGTGTGTGGGGTCTTTCAAATCAATCAAGAAAGCGTGAGCTGAGAAGGAACACGGCTTTCCACGCCTTGACAAGTGGATCTACCAAGAATAGCTTTTTCAGTCGTTACTTATTATATAATAGCTCGATCCGCTCACGTATGTGATTGATTTCTCCCCTCTCTTTCGAAAATCTTTCATTCGAACAGGAAGATTCCCTTCTCGCTGTGTATCCAGAACCTGAGGATGATGAGGATCTATAAAGGTTCTTTGATCGAGCTCTTGCTTCGGCTTCTTTTGTTGCCGAAGACCAGGACTCGTCTTATTTGCTGAAAACCTGTCTGTTTAGGGACTCTTTCCTTTCAATGGTCATACTTGCCTGGAACTGATTCTACCTTGAGAGCGCTTCCCTCTTTTCTGATTCCTCCCCTTTGACCACCAAAAATACAACTTCTAATAGCCATTTCTATTTTTTAGATGTTTCAAACAAGTGATTTTACACTTTTATCCTTCCTGTCTTTCCCCAATAGAGGAGTTTGACCCTTCCACTTCTGCCTTTGCCCTTTGTACTTCTTCCCGCAATTGAGATCCCTGTTAAGGAAGAATATCTCACTCGTGCTTTTTTTGCGAGGAAATCGCTCTACTTTTTCCAGCGATGAGTGATTGAGTAAGGTCTATTCAATCTGTGTTATGACCTACCTTTTTTGATTGAAGTAAACGAGAGCTTTACTTCTTATTTTCAAACCCTAAGGTTTGAGCTCGTCCTCGGGTCGGATTCGGATCCTTTTTCTCTCTTTTGAAATTCCATAGATATAGATGTCTCGACTGCCGAATCTGAATCCTTAGAACAACTCGATTCCGTTGATTCACTGTCCATTTGTCCATCAACCGGATTAATGGTCAACGACTTTGATAGCCTTTCCTCCACACAAGGTTTTTAATCCATCTCCCCTGCTTAGGGCAGTAAGGGGAAGTAGCGATATTCCGATTCCTTCGTGGGGAATCAACGAAGGCAGCCGCTCCAGCAGCTTTAGTACTTAAGTTAACGCCCCATCCCTTATCCCGCGATGAGAAGGTAGATGCGGTAAGCCAACTAATATCCTTCTTGCGGAAAGGGCATTCAATGCCATCTTCATTCCCTTCCTTGCTTCGAGGAGCAGGTCAAATAATCAAAGAAGGGGATGGCTAATTCCAGGAATAGAGTAGCATTCTCAAGCACTACCCTCCGTTTTTTTAGTCCATATAAAACAGTCAATCTACCAGCAGCAGAGGCTGTAGATACATGTCCACCACCTGTTTATCTACTACCATAAGCGGGAGCAGTTGCAGGTAAAGAGTGTTGTGAGGGCTTTCATTTGCGCGTTAAGGGCAGTTTCTGTTATAGCACTAGAAATCTGTGTCGTTAGTCGAATGCTCAGAATGAAAGAATGACTATTTCCTTGCTGGAACATAATGACAACCGCAGGAATTCGGAATAAGACATGTTAAGTTTCTCCTCTTTCTGTCTAATGACTACTACGACATGCCTAGACTATAACATTCCTACGGAGTGCTGCCCATAGATTACGGAACACTTGGCATATGTTGATTGAGTCCCGGGTATAGCTCCCTCACCCGCTCTGCTTTGAATCACGAATTAGCGTATGAAAAGCGGCGATCTTTCTCTATTTCTTCCTCTTCCACCAAAACAAACAAGTTGTTTTCGGGCGTCGGGAAAAGTTAGTTCTTTGTTCCTCCGGTAATTGGATTGATATATAAGGATTGGAGTTGTCACCCGTATGCTTCTTATCTTTGGCTTCGAACAAGGGGAGTCCTTTCAAGCTTCATCAAATCCATGGCACAAGGTCTGTTTTTCATTATAGAATCGAGCAAGAATCGGATTGTGAATTAGGATTGTATGCAAGAAGGGATTCGGAAACAGGAAAGTGAGTCGAGTAATCCGAATACGTAGCCACTCTCATTCTAATGCTTATATCCAGAACTAGTTCACCGAACAAAGGGGCAGAACTACTGTCTAAACTATAGCGAGCTAATACCTAAACTTGAACTCTGAAATAGCACTCATTCATTCAATTATTCAAAGCTAAGGTGTGGGAAAATAATACATAAGATTAAATATGAACTAGTTGGTTGTTCGATTGAGGGACTACGATGCATTTTACTCATGTTTTTATTCCATTCCAGGATTCATTCATATTCGACCATAACGAGACTCAATAACGAAACTAGGGCCCTTGCTTTCCCAACTGGAGCAGGAAACTTCCAACCAAATAGGAGGGACCCGGAAGAAGAGATAAATGACAACTATCTCTAGAGAATTTAAAAGAGGTGTATGAAATATGTCATTATTTCGGGCATGAAAACCTAAAATGAAGGAATAGGGGGTATGGGATAACCATGTATTGGAGGTGGGTTTCCCAATAAGTCAATAGCTATCCTTCGCTATCTGGGGCTAGCTCACTCTATGAGATAAGTTTCATGTATGGTTCGAAGCAGTTAACTCCCTTTTAAGGAGCGATCGATCAGCCCCAACCATGACCGGTCTAGAATCTCTCTCGTTGAGCTTCTCTTTTGCGCCTGCTTTCTTCTTGATTTATTGCAGCAGCTAGTCTCCCTTTTCCAAATTTGATTATAAGTGAAGTGAGTTATGTTTCAAGAAATTCCATCCATTTCATCGCCCGGAATAATTCCCAGTCCTGCCAATCTCTACGACAATCTTTGGTTTAGTTTAGTTGATCTTTTTCTATTATGAAAAGCAAGGAAACACTAGTAATGGTGGAAACGGAACTTAGAAATCTAAGGCTGAAGGCTAGTTTCATTAACACGTCTCACCTATTTCTTACTTCCCCTACCAGCCCTACCTACATCACCTTCATATGGAACATGCATGCTTTAGTGATGGGGCTAGCCGCTTTCACAAGAAATCAAACCAAACAAAGACACTTAGCATAGGAGTAGATTAGGGCATCTAGTGATCCGTTCATTGTCTGAGGACTATAAGGTGCCAAGGGAAATAGCTCCATCCCATTGGATATCCCTAGCCTTGGTGGATCAGTGCAGTGAGAAAAAACACTTCCATTCTATCTATGGTAGATAAAGGAGCTTCAAAGCCGTAGCCATCCTCATGGCCTTTTCACTCTACAGTCGTTGCACTTTTTTATTAAATGAAATAGTTCATTTTCTCGCTCTTAATTCAAAAGTACTAACTAAATAGGGGCACGGGAAAATGCATCCTCGCTGGCTTATGATTGGTTGCTCAACCCTGCCTTTAAACGCACGAAATCGAAGCAAGGCAACGGAAATCACATTGAATGCAATGCGTTCTCTACTTTCGTATCTCCATGTTGATAAAAACTAATAGCAAAACATGAGGAGAGAGAAAAAGCAATCGAGTGGGAATTCAAGTCCAATCAATCTTTGAAAAACTCGATAAAAAAGAAATGTCGGACATCTAATCTAGTCTTTGCTTTCTGTCTTTTACTATTACTATTATTTATAGAAAGGCATCCTCTCTATACTCTAAACCCTTATCGGGGAGAAGTCACTCTTCTAAGTGCTATATACGAGCAAAGGGAGGAGGTCTCTATGGATAGAGTTCTATCAGAACCCAACCCTGAAAGCTATGGCATTACGGGCCACAACGGATGAAGTGGCGTAGATCGGGGAAAGCGGAAAAACTCAGATAGCTACTACTAAAGAAGACTCGGTCCTATAATGTCGAGTTCCTAGCTAAAGTTATGGTTGTTGGGGAACGTAGTAATTTCAAAAAAATTCCTACGCACACGCAAGATCATGGTGATGCATAGCAACGAGAGGGGAGAGTGTTGTCCACGTACCCTCGTAGACCGACAGCGGAAGCGTTATCACAACGCGGTTGATGTAGTCGTACGTCTTCACGATCCGACCGATCAAGTACCGAACGTACGGCACCTCCGAGTTCTACACACGTTCAGCTCGATGACGTCCCTCGAACTCCGATCCAGCCGAGTGTTGAGGGAGAGTTTCGTCAGCACGACGGCGTGGTGACGATGATGATGTTCCACCGACGCAGGGCTTCGCCTAAGCTCTGCAACGGTATTATCGAGGTGTAATATGGTGGAGGGGGGCACCGCACACGGCTAAGAGATCTCAAGGATCAATTGTTGTGTCTCTGGGGTGCCCCCCTGCCCCCATATATAAAGGAGCAAGGGGGGGCAGCCGGCCAAGGGGAGAGGCGCGCCATAGGGGGGAGTCCTGGTCCCATCGGGAGTAGGACTCCTCCTTTCCTTGTGGGAGTAGGAGAAGGGAAGGGGGAAGGAGAAAGAAGGAAGGGTGCGCCCCCCTTCCCTAGTCCAATTCGGACCAGACCATGGGGAGGGGTGCGGCCACCTTTTGAGGCCTTTCTCTCCTTTCCCGTATGGCCCATTAAGGCCCAATACGAATTCCCGTAACTCTTCGGTACTCCGAAAAATACCCGAATCACTCGGAACCTTTCCG
The DNA here is from genome assembly GCF_002575655.3 of Aegilops tauschii subsp. strangulata. Lineage (NCBI taxonomy): Eukaryota > Viridiplantae > Streptophyta > Magnoliopsida > Poales > Poaceae > Aegilops > Aegilops tauschii. The sequence goes on along the minus strand of NC_053039.3, from coordinate 62,388,385 downwards.
AAGTCCGAATATAGTCGTCCAATATATCGATTTTTACGTCTCGACCATTTCGAGACTCCTCGTCATATCCCCGATCTCATCCGGGACTCCGAACTCCTTCGGTACATCAAAACTCAATAAAACTGTCATCGTAACGTTAAGCGTGCGGACCCTTCGGGTTCGAGAACTATGTAGACATGACCGAGACACCTCTCCGGTCAATAACCAATAGCGGGACCTGGATGCCCATATTGGCTCCCACATATTCTACGAAGATCTTTATCGGTTAGACCGCATAACAACATACGTTGTTCCCTTTGTCATCGGTATGTTACTTGCCCGAGATTCGATCGTCGGTATCTCGATACCTAGTTCAATCTCGTTACTGGCAAGTCTCTTTACTTGTTCTGTAATACATCATCCCGCAACTAACTCATTAGTCACAATGCTTGCAAGGCTTATAGTGATGTGCATTACCGAGTGGGCCCAGAGATACCTCTCCGACAATCGGAGTGACAAATCCTAATCTCGAAATACGCCAACCCAACAAGTACCTTTGGAGACACCTGTAGAGTACCTTTATAATCACCCATTTACGTTGTGACGTTTGGTAGCACACAAAGTGTTCCTCCGGTAAACGGGAGTTGCATAATCTCGTAGTCATAGGAACATGTATAAGTCATGAAGAAAGCAATAGCAACATACTAAACGATCGGGTGCTAAGCTAACGGAATGGGTCAAGTCAATCACGTCATTCTCCTAATGAGGTGATCCCGTTAATCAAATGACAACTCATGTCTATGGCTAGGAAACATAACCATCTTTGATTAACGAGCTAGTCAAGTAGAGGCATACTAGTGACACTTTGTTTGTCTATGTATTCACACATGTATTATGTTTCCGGTTAATACAATTCTAGCATGAATAATAAATATTTATCATGATATAAGGAAATAAATAATACTTTATTATTGCCTCTAGGGCATATTTCCTTCAGTCTCCCACTTGCACTAGAGTCAATAATCTAGTTCACATCGCCATGTGATTTAACATTAATAATTCACATCACCATGTGATTAACACCCATAGTTCACATCTCTATGTGACCAACACTCAAAGGGTTTACTAGAGTCAATAATCTAGTTCACATCGCTATGTGATTAACACCCAAAGAGTACTAAGGTGTGATCATGTTTTGATTGTGAGATAATTTTAGTCAACGGGTCTGTCACATTCAGATCCGTAAGTATTTTGCAAATTTCTATGTCTACAATGCTCTGCACGGAGCTACTCTAGCTAATTGCTCCCACTTTCAATATGTATCTAGACCGAGACTTAGAGTCATCTAGATTTAGTGTCAAAACTTGCATCGACGTAAGCCTTTACGACGAACCTTTTGTCACTTCCATAATCGAGAAACATATCCTTATTCCACTAAGGATAATTTTGACCACTGTCCAGTGATCTACTCCTAGATCACTATTGTACTCTCTTGCCAAAATCAGTGTAGGGTATACAATAGATCTGGTACACAGCATGGCATACTTTATAGAACCTATGGCCAAGGCATAGGGAATGACTTTCATTCTCTTTCTATCTTCTGCCGTGGTCGGGCTTTGAGTCTTACTCAATTTCACACCTTGTAACACAGGCAAGAACTCTTTCTTTGACTGTTCTGTTTTGAACTACTTCAAAATCTTGTTAAGGTATGTACTCATTGAAAAAACTTATCAAGCGTTTTGATCTATCTCTATAGATCTTGATGCTCAATATGTAAGCAGCTTCACCGAGGTCTTTCTTTTGAAAAACTCCTTTCAAACACTCCTTTATGCTTTGCAGAATAATTCTACATTATTTCCGATCAACAATATGTCATTCACATATACTTATCAGAAATGCTGTAGTGCTCCCACTCACTTTCTTGTAAATACAGGCTTCACCGCAAGTCTGTATAACACTATATCCTTTGATCAACTTATCAAAGTGTATATTCCAACTCCGAGATGCTTGCACCAGTCCATAGATGGATCGCTGCAGCTTGCATATTTTGTCAGCACCTTTAGGATTGACAAAACCTTCTGGTTGCATCATATACAACTCTTCTTTAATAAATTCATTAAGGAATGCAGTTTTGTTTATCCATTTGCCAGATTTCATAAAATGCGGCAATTGCTAACATGATTCGGACAGACTTAAGCATCGCTGCGAGTGAGATAATCTCATCGTAGTCAACACCTTGAACTTTGTCAAAAACCTTTTTCCGACAAGTCTAGCTTTGTAGATAGTAACACTACTATCAGCGTCCGTCTTCCTCTTGAAGATCCATTTAATCTCAATGGCTTGCCGATCATTGGGCAAGTCAATCAAAGTCCATACTTTGTTCTCAAACATGGATCTCATCTCAGATTTCATGGCCTCTAGCCATTTTGCGGAATCTGGGCTCACCATCGCTTCTTCATAGTTCGTAGGTTCGTCATGGTCTAGTAACATAACCTCCAGAACAGGATTACCGTACCACTCCGGTGCGGATCTTACTCTGGTTTACCTACGAGGTTTGGTAGTAACTTGATCTGAAGTTACATGATCATCATCATTAACTTCCTCACTAATTGGTGTAGAAGTCATAGGAACAGATTTCTGTGATGAACTACTTTCCAATAAGGGAGCAGGTACAGTTACCTCATCAAGTTCTACTTTCCTCCCACTCACTTCTTTCGAGAGAAACTCCTTCTCTAGAAAGGATCCATTCTTAGCAACGAATATCTTGCCTTCGGATCTGTGATAGAAGGTGTACCCAACTGTCTCCTTTGGGTATCCTATGAAGACACATTTCTCCGATTTGGGTTTTGAGCTTATCAGGATGAAACCTTTTTCACATAAGCATTGCAACCCAAAATTTTAAGAAACGACAACTTTGGTTTCTTGCTAAACCTCAGTTCATAAGGCGTCGTCTCAACGGATTTTGATGGTGCCCTATTTAACGTGAATGCAGCTGTCTCTAATGCATAACCCCAAAACGATAGTGGTAGATCGGTAAGATACATCATATATCGCACCATATCTAATAAAGCACGATTACGACGTTCGGACACACCATTACACCGTGGTGTTCCAGGTGGCGTGAGTAGTGAAACTATTTCACATTGTTTTAACTGAAGGCCAAACTCATAACTCAAATACTCTTCTCCACGATCAAATCGTAGAAACTTTATTTTCTTATTACGATGATTTTCCGCTTCACTCTGAAATTATATGAACTTTTTCAAATGTTTCAGACTTCTGTTTCATTAAGTAGATATACCCATATCTGCTCAAATCATCTGTGAAGGTCAGAAAATAATGATACCCGCTACGAGCCTCAATATTCATCGGACCACATACATCTGTATGTATGATTTCCAACAAATCTGTTGCTCTCTCCATAGTTCCGGAGAACGGCGTTTTTAGTCATCTTGCCTATGAGGCACGGTTCGCAAGCATCAAGTGATTCATAATCAAGTGATTCCAAAATCCCATCAGTATGGAGTTTCTTCATGCGCTTTACACCAATATGACCTAAACGGCAGTGCCACAAATAAGTTGCACTATCATTATTAACTTTGCATCTTTTGGCTTCAATATTATGAATATGTGTATCACTACGATCGAGATCCAACAAACCATTTTCGTTGGTGTGTATGGCCATAGAAGGTTTTTATTCATGTAAACAGAACAACAATTGTTCTCTAACTTAAATGAATAACCGTATTGCAATAAACATGATCAAATCATATTCATGCTCAACGCAAACACCAAATAACACTTATTTAGTTTCAACACTAATCCCGAAAGTACAAGGAGTGTGCGATGATGATCATATCAACCTTGGAACTACTTCCAACACACATCGTCACCTCTCCTTTTACTAGTCTCTGTTTATTCTGCAACTCCCATTTCGAGTTACTACTCTTAGCAACTGAACCAGTGTCAAATACCGAGGGGTTGCTATAAACACTAGTAAGTACACATCAATAACATGTATATCCAATATACCTTTGTTCACTTTGCCATCCTTCTTATCCACCAAATATTTGGGGCAGTTCCGCCTCCAGTGACCAGTCCCTTTGCAGTAGAAGCACTTAGTCTCAGGCTTAGGTACAGACTTGGGCTTCTTCACTTGAGTAGCAACTTGCTTGCCATTCTTTTTGAAGTTCCCCTTCTTCCCTTTGCCCTTTTCTTGAAACTAGTGGTCTCGTCAACCATCAACACTTGAAGTGGTCTCGTCAACCATCAACACTTGATGTTTTTCTTGATTTCTACCTTCGTCGATTTCAGCATCACGAAGAGCTCGGGAATTACTTTCGTCATCCCCTGCATACTATAGTTCATCACGAAGTTCTACTATCTTGGTGATGGTGACTAGAGAATTCTGTCAATCCTATTTTATCTGCAAGATAAACTCCCACTTGATTCAAGCGATTATAGTACCCAGACAATCTGAGCACATGCTCACTAGTTGAGCGATTCTCCTCCATCTTTTAGCTATAGAACTTGTTGGAGACTTCATATCTCTCAACTCGGGTATTTGCTTGAAATATTAACTTCAACTCCTGGAACATCTTATATGGTCCATGACGTTCAAAACGTCTTTGAAGTCCCGATTCTAAGCCGTTAAGCATGGTGCACTAAACCATCAAGTAGTCATCATATTGAGCTAGCCAAACGTTCATAACGTCTGCATCTGCTCCTGCAATAGGTCTGTCACATAGCGGTGCATCAAGGACATAATTCTTCTGTGCAGCAATGAGGATAATCCTCAGATCACGGATCCAATCCGCATCTTTGCTACTAACATCTTTCAACATAATTTTTCTCTAGGAACATATCAAAAAAATAAACACAGGGAAGCAACAACGCGAGCTATTGATCTACAACATAATTTGCAAAATACTATCAGGACTAGGTTCATGATAAATTTAAGTTCAATTAATCATATTACTTAAGAACTCCCACTTAGATAGATATCCCTCTAATCATCTAAGTGATTACGTGATCCAAATCAACTAAACCATGTCCGATCATCACGTGAGATGGAGTAGTTTCAATGGTGAACATCACTATGTTGATCATATCTACTATATGATTCACGCTCGACCTTTCGGTCTCTGTGTTCCGAGGCCATATCTGTTATATGCTAGGCTCGTCAAGTTTAACCTGAGTATTCCGCGTGTGCAACTGTTTTGCACCCGTTGTATTTGAACGTAGAACCTATCACACCCGATCATCACATGGTGTCTCAGCACGAAGAACTTTCGCAACGGTGCATACTCAGGGAGAACACTTATACTTTGATAATTTAGTGAAGGATCATCTTATAATGCTACCGTCAAACAAAGCAAGATAAGATGCATAAAGGATTAACATCACATGCAATCAATATAAGTGATATGATATGGCCATCATCATCTTGTGCTTGTGATCTCCATCTCCGAAGCACCGTGCTTGTGATCTCCATCTCCGAAGCACCGTCATGATCACCATCGTCACCGGCGCGACACCTTGATCTCCATCGTAGCATCGTTGTCGTCTCGCCAACTTATTGCTTTTACGACTATCGCTACCGCTTAGTGATAAAGTAAAACTATTACATGGCGATTGCATTTCATACAATAAAGCGACAACCATATGGCTCCTGCCAGTTGCCGATAACTCGGTTACAAAACATGATCATCTCATACAATATAGCATCATGTCTTGACCATATCACATCACAACATTCCCTGCAAAAACAAGTTAGACGTCCTCTACTTTGTTGTTGCATATTTTACGTGGCTGCTACGGGCTTAGCAAGAACCCTTCTTACCTACGCATCAAAACCACAACGATAGTTTGTCAAGTTGGTGTTGTTTTAACCTTCGCAAGGACCGGGCATAGCCACACTCGGTTAAACTAAAGTGAGAGAGACAGACACCCGCTGGTCACCTTTAAGCAACGAGTGCTCGCAACGGTGAAACCAGTCTCGCGTAAGCGTACGCGTAATGTCGGTCCGGGCCGCTTCATCTCACAATACCGCTGAACCAAAGTATGACATGCTGGTAAGCAGTATGACTTATATCGCCCACAACTCACTTGTGTTCTACTCGTGCATAGCATCAACGCATAAAACCTGGCTCGGATGCCACTGTTGGGGAACGTAGTAATTTCAAAAAAATTCCTACGCACACGCAAGATCATGGTGATGCATAGCAACGAGAGGGGAGAGTGTTGTCCACGTACCCTCGTAGACCGACAGCGGAAGCGTTATCACAACGCGGTTGATGTAGTCGTACGTCTTCACGATCCGACCGATCAAGTACCGAACGTACGGCACCTCCGAGTTCTACACACGTTCAGCTCGATGACGTCCCTCGAACTCCGATCCAGCCGAGTGTTGAGGGAGAGTTTCGTCAGCACGACGGCGTGCTGACGATGATGATGTTCCACCGACGCAGGGCTTCGCCTAAGCTCCGCAACGGTATTATCGAGGTGTAATATGGTGGAGGGGGGCACCGCACACGGCTAAGAGATCTCAAGGATCAATTGTTGTGTCTCTGGGGTGCCCCCTGCCCCCGTATATAAAGGAGCAAGGGGGAGGCAGTCGGCCAAGGGGAGAGGCGCGCCATAGGGGGGAGTCCTACTCCCACCGGGAGTAGGACTCCTCCTTTCCTTGTGGGAGTAGGAGAAGGGAAGGGGGAGAAAGAAGGAAGGGTGCGCCCCCCTTCCCTAGTCCAATTCGGACCAGACCATGGGGAGGGGTGCGGCCACCTTTTGAGGCCTTTCTCTCCTTTCCCGTATGGCCAATTAAGGCCCAATACGAACTCCCGTAACTCTCCGGTACTCCGAAAAATACCCGAATCACTCGGAACCTTTCCGAAGTCCGAATATAGTCGTCCAATATATCGATTTTTATGTCTCGACCATTTCGAGACTCCTCGTCATATCCCCGATCTCAACCGGGACTCCAAACTCCTTCGGTACATCAAAACTCAATAAAACTGTCATCGTAACGTTAAGCGTGCGGACCCTTCGGGTTCGAGAACTATGTAGACATGACCGAGACACCTCTCCGGTCAATAACCAATAGCGGGACCTGGATGCCCATATTGGCTCCCACATATTCTACGAAGATCTTTATCGGTCAGACCGCATAACAACATACGTTGTTCCCTTTGTCATCGGTATGTTACTTGCCCGAGATTCGATCGTCGGTATCTCGATACCTAGTTCAATCTTGTTACTGGCAAGTCTCTTTACTCGTTCCGTAATACATCATCCCGCAACTAACTCATTAGTCACAATGCTTGCAAGGCTTATAGTGATGTGCATTACCGAGTGGGCCCAGAGATACCTCTCCGACAATCGGAGTGACAAATCCTAATCTCGAAATACGCCAACCCAACAAGTACCTTTGGAGACACCTGTAGAGTACCTTTATAATCACCCATTTACGTTGTGACGTTTGGTAGCACACAAAGTGTTCCTCTGGTAAACGGGAGTTGCATAATCTCATAGTCATAGGAACATGTATAAGTCATGAAGAAAGCAATAGCAACATACTAAACGATCGGGTGCTAAGCTAACGGAATGGGTCAAGTCAATCACGTCATTCTCCTAATGAGGTGATCCCGTTAATCAAATGACAACTCATGTCTATAGCTAGGAAACATAACCATCTTTGATTAACGAGCTAGTCAAGTAGAGGCATACTAGTGACACTCTGTTTGTCTATGTATTCACACATGTATTATGTTTCCGGTTAATACAATTCTAGCATGAATAATAAATATTTATCATGATATAAGGAAATAAATAATACTTTATTATTGCCTCTAGGGCATATTTCCTTCAATGGTTACTACCCGGAGAGGAAAGTGATTCAGATTATGAAGTTTCCGAGAGGCGCCTAAGGCTAAGATAAGGTTAGGGAAAGAAGAAGACAACAAGATTATGGCAGGCAGCCAACTCATCGAGTAAAGGCTTCCACGGCGGGTTGACCAAAATGAGGATCCCAAATGGCATGAGCAATAGGTCTTACGTGTAAAGGATCCTGTATCCAGCCTTGCCAAGCTACATGAAACAAATTTTCGGACGTCCATAGAAAGATTATTGCTAACTGCCCAAAGTGAGAAGCAAAAATGTTCTGATAAAGACGTTCCTCAGTAATATCATCATGACTTTCAAAATCATGTGCAGTAGCAATACCAAACCAAATACGACGAGTAGTGGGGTCCTGAGCTAAGCCTTGGCTAAACCTGGGAAATCTTAATTCCATAATGCCTTTCAAATCCTCCTAGCCACTATCCTACTGCAATAATTCTCGCTAAGAAGAATGCCCATGTCGTGGCAATTCCACCCAGAAGGTAATGGGTTACTCCTACAACATGTCCTTGTACAATGCTCGAGGCTCTAGGCTGAGTAGCAGGAGCAACTTTGAATTTGTTATGAGCCCAAACGATAGATTCAATGAGTTCTTGCCAATAACCACCGCCGCTGAATAAAAACATTAAACTGAAGGCCCAGACAAAATGAGCACCTAAGAAAAAAATACCATATATAGATAATGAAGAACCATAAGACTGAATGACTTGCAATGCCTGTGCACACAAGAAATCTCGAAGCCACCCACTAATCGTAATGAAACTCTGTGCAAAGTTTCCCCCTGTAATATGAGTTACCACCCCTTGATCACTTATAGTACCCCAAACATCCGACTGCATTTTCCAACTAAAATGGAAAATGACTACCGAAATTGCATTGTACATCCAGAATAAACCTAAGAAAACATGATCCTAGGCGGATACTTGACATGTTCCCCCTCGGCCAGGCCCATCGCAAGGAAAGCGAAAACCTAGATTTGCTTTATCGGGTATCAAACGGGAACTCCGAGCAAATAAAACACCTTTCAAAAGTATTAATACAGTCACATGTATGGTAAATGCATGAATGTGATGGGCTAAAAAAATCTGCGGTTCCTAATGGAATAGGTAACAAAGCCACTTTGCCACCTAGTGCTACTAACTCGCCGCCTCCCCACGTTAAGCTAGTACTTGTTGTTGCACCAGGAGCTGTTATGCCAGGCGTAGTAGCATGGATATTTTGTACCCATTGAGCAAAGATAGGTTGTAATTGTATGGCAGTATTCGAAGACATATCTTGTGGACGGCCTAAAGCACTCATGGCACCATTATGAATGTACAAGCCAAAACTGTGAAAACCTGGAAATATACATACCCAGTTAAGGTGGGATATGATTGCATCGCGGTGTCTAAGGACGCGATCTAATAGATCATTGTATCGAGTAGTTGGATCATAGTCTCTTACCATAAAAATTGCTGCATGTGCAGCAGCACCGACTATTAGAAATCCTCCAATCCACATGTGGTGTGTGAACAAGGAAAGTTGTGTACCATAGTCAGTAGCTAGGTATGGATAGGGAGGCATAGAATAGATATGATGAGCTACAACAATGGTTGTAGAGCCTAGCATAACTAGGTTAATAGATAATTGAGCATGCCATGACGTTGTTAAGATTTCATAAAGACCCTTATGGCCTTGTCCTGTAAATGGGCCCTTGTGAGCCTCCAAAATATCTTTAAGTCCATGGCCAATACCCCAATTGGTCCTATACATATGACCTGCGATTAGGAAAAGAATAGCAATAGCTAAATGATGGTGCACAATATCGGTCAGCCAGAGACCACCGGTTACTGGATCTAGTCCTCCGCGAAAAGTCAGAAATTCTGCGTATTTGGACCAATTTAAAGTGAAAAATGGGTTGCTCCTTCGGCAAAACTAGGATAAAGTTGAGCCAAAAGGTCCCGATTCAAGATAAATTCATGAGGAAGTGGTATCTCTTTAGGTCCACCCAGCGTCAAGAAATTGGTTAATTGGTAAAGATGCATGAATTTGGTGCCCCGCCCAAGAAAGAGAAGATAGTTCTGTTTTCATTCGTGTAGAACTGCTACCTCGTTAACGAACGTACTCAAAGAGTGCTATAGAGCCAAGTCTAAGAAAGCCGCCCTGTTATTATTTTCTTGACCTCAGAAAGTCTCACGCGCGGGGCACCTCACATCGCACTAAATCACTACTATTAGGCCCTTCCTATCATTCCACAATCCGAAGGAAAAAGAGTATCCTATGAAGGAAATCGTATCTGATCTATCACCTTCCTCATATCGATGCTTGCCACCGCGTCACTAGGTTGTTCATAGCTCTTGCTTAGCTTAATGGATCACCCAACTGTATTCCGGGATGTGTGCATTCCACAATCCCTTAAGGAAGAGGTTCACTACAGCCTTGCTTGTTAATGGGTTTCTTACTTCACAGCAGAGTGCTAGAATAGGGATAAGCTAGATACCGACTTCTTTCCAAGAGCTCCATCAGCCCTGCTTAGCCATACATTAGCTCTACCATTACTATACGCATTCTACCTACGCTTTTATGGAAAGACAGAAGAAAGGTTGGATGGTTGATCCACACAAATAAGAGATATGTAGGCCCAACCTTCAATTGCAGAGAATAGCAAGCCCCCTTTGCTGAACAGATGTATAGAGGAAAAGGGTGACCCAAATCGCAAGGGCTTTCCTATTGTGTGAATCAGAGCCCAAGAGAAGGTCAATTCATTAGGAGACAGGTATCGATGCTTGCCAACAGGAAAAAGAGCAGTTGGATGCAAATGGGTGTTCACCGTAAAACAGACTCCAGAGGGTAAGGTGGATAGATAGAAGGCAAGGCTAATTGCAAAAGGTTATAGGAAGACGAGAGATAGACTATGATGAGACCAAAGCACCAGTGGCGAAGATGGACACGATGAGAAACTTAATCTCATGCGCAATCAACTTACTTTGGGTGGCCTTTACATCAGCTAGCTAGATGTGAAGAATGCTTTTCTTCATGGTGGTTATTTACAAGAAGAGATCCATATGGACATTCCTCCAGGTTTTGGAACAAACAGACTGATGGGAAGGTGCGTAGGCTCAAGAAATCTTTGTATGGCTTGAAACAGTCACCATGGGCGTGGACAGGTTCAGGAGAGTTGTTTGTGGTATGGGCTACTCTCAGTGTAATGGAGATCATACAGTACCGGCATAGACGAATCCATATCACCATTTTGGCAGTGTATGTGGATGATATTGTGATTACTGGAGACAATGTTGAAGAAATCAAATGTTTGAAGGCAAGATTGGGAGAAGCATTTGAGGTAAAGGATCTTGGTCCTCTTCGATACTTCCTTCGGATTGAGATTGTTCGGTCGAAGAAGGGGGTAACATTAAGTATAGTGAACAGGCAGCTGATTGTTTTACTAAACGAGTAGGTCCTTGTGAGGGTTTAGCAATTTGTAACAAGATAGGCATGTTAGATATCTTTAGCCGGGGGAGTGTTGAGTATTGGGCTGGGTTGTTTAGTGTGTGTTAGGCCCCATGGCCCATGTACCTTGTATGTATAGCAGCACATAGGAGCAATGGAAGAGATTGATGATCACTCATCAAATAATACCCATGAAACGAATCCAGACTTAGTGAGTGGTGAAGACCACTTACCTCAATAGGAATACGGAAGACCTAATTATTGAAGAGAATAGTACAATTAACAACTAAACCTAAAGGGATCCACTTGTCATAGAAGCAGTCTATAACTAATAGGAAGCGCCTATCTCTTACTTGATATCTGATTGATCTTGCAGAGCCGAATTGTTTGAACTTGATCGACCTTAAACGCTAGTTCAATTCCAGGACGACATCATATAATATACACGAGGCTCAACCAATGATTTTGATTAGACACTTCTCCTTGTTGGATGAGGATGAAGGAAGAGTGCCGAACGACTAAAGCTAACAGCCAGCCCGTATACCTAAACTGAAGAGGATGTCCCACCATAGCAAGATATGATACAGACCAATTAACTGGTAAGCCAACCTTCCCCATTGCTTTTCTTTCAACTAACTAGAAAAAGAAGGGGGCTCTTACGCGACTAGGCCGAGGAAACCTCCACTACTGGTTGAACTGAAACACATCATCCCATCCATTCCATCAAGTAAGTACGGGTCCGCAGTGAAATATTAAAGAATGCCAACTTTCTCCCAACCGGTCTGTGAGAAGAAATGCCTAGATACTCGGTATGAGGAGAGCTCGGTAAGCAGGCAAAGAGCAGGGTTTGGTAAGCGAATCACACACAAAAGCAAATACTTGGACCCAACGCAGGCAAGAGGGTCGTCAATCCCCTTAAACTCGTTACTTGCAAGGATTAAATCTTGTAGTGGTAGATAAATAAATTGCAAAACAAAAGAAAGGTAAATAAATTGCAACAAGGTATTTTTGGTTTTTGTAATATGATTAAGTAGACCTCGGGGGCCATAGTTTTCACTAGAGGCTTCTCTCTTGAGTAGATAGCATATGGTGGGTAAACAAATTACTGTTGGGCAATTGATAGAAAAACGTGTGGTATGATGTTATTCATGATAATGATCATGTATATAGGCATCACATCCGTAACAAGTAGACCGAAACGATTCTGCATCTACTACTAGTACTCGAGAGCGCTTCTATGCTTGCCTCTCTAGGTATTAAGGTCATAACAAACAGAGCAATGCATGAAGTATGATGCCATGATGTAGACAAAGTAAACTCAAGCAATATGAATAAACCCCATCATTTTACCCTTGACGGTAACAATAGAAATACGTGCCTCGCTACCCTTTCCATCACTGGGTGAGGACACCGCAAGATTGAACTCACCACAAAGCACCTCTCCCACTGAAGATAAATCAACCTAGTTGGCCAAACCAAACAGATAGATTGGAGAGAAATACAAAGCTATAATAACCATGCATAATAAAGTTCATAAAAGACTGTTACTTTCAATTAATAATTTGATCATAAACCCACAATTCATCGGATCCCAACAAACGCACCGCAAAAGAAGATTATATCGGATAGAACTCTAAGAAGATCGAGGAGAACATGGTATTGAATATTAGAGAGATAGAAGAAGCCATCTAGCTACTAGCTATGAACCCGTAGGTCTGTGGTGAACCACTCACGCATCATCCGTAGGGCAGCAAGGTTGATGTAGAAGCCCTTCGTGATCGATTCACTCTCCGACAGAGTACCCAAAAAGGCCTCCAGATGGGACCGCGAAAGAACAAACGCTTGCAGTGGCGAAAAAAGTGTTTCATGTGTCTCTCTGTTGGTTTGGGAATATTTAGGAATTTATAGAGGTGGAATTAGGTCAAACGGAGTTGCGTGGGAGTCACAACCTCAGGGGCGTGCCCACCCCCTAGGGCGCGCCCCTGTGAGCTCGTGGCTCTCTCATAAGTCTTCTAGCCTCCTCCCAAACCTTCTAGGGCCCCTTCTGGTGCAGAAAAAATCACCGTAAAGTTTCATCGTGTTTGGACTTTGTTTGGTATTGATTTTCTGAAAAGCCAAAAACAAGCAAAAAAAGGAACAGGCACTGGGCACTGAGTTAATAGGTTAGTCCCAAAAAATGATATAAATAGCATATAAAGCATCCAAGATTGATAATATAATTGCATGAAACAATAAAAAATATAGATATGTTGGAGACGTATCACTTCCCCACCACTCATCGGATTGGAACCGTCGGCTGATGCTTCGGCCGGAGGGGAAGGGGGCACCTCCGCTTCCGTGGAGCCCAAGTGGGGGTCGACGGTGATCCGCGCTGAAGAACAGGGCAAGTCACCAGCTGTGCAGGGGACCCAAGCGGCGGTAGCCTACAGCGTTCTACTTTCCCACGATGTTGGCGGCAGACAGAGACGCGCTGGTAACCGACCCGTTGATCTCTATGCAACCGGCTTGGGGCGGCAACTTGCTTCGTCGAGCTAGGCGAGGGAGGTGGAGCAGCGAGCTTCGTCCCTCGTACATGTGGGCTCAGCAGGCCACCCTGCAGCCGACTTATGCCGGAGAACTGCTCTTCCTGCTCGTTAGATGCCATCGAAAGGGTGCAGAAAATGGTGGAAGGAGGAGTGGTGCGATTCTTGCCCGACGTCTAGCCGCGTTTAAATAGAGGGCGTATGGGAGGAGTTTGCCCGACGTTGTGTTTAATGCCGGGACGCTCATGAACGGACGTGTGGCCAAAGTAGGTTTCCCGACTTCCACGCAGGTTTAATGGAGGCATTTGAATGCGGCGGGGAGGTGTGTTCAGTCGGGCGGCGCCCTCGGCCACCGCGCCACTTCAACGGCGCAGGCGGTGAGAGGTCACGTCCGCCCTGAGCCATCTTCAATGTGGAGAGGGGCGCTCTACAGCAGAACGCGGGCAGCTGGCGCGGGGCGAGGGAGGTGGGGGTATGGTTGGGTCAGGGTGGTCAGAAGCGGGTGTGGGTGGTGTGCGGACGCCCGCAAAGTGCCCACCCGGGTCGCCGACGACGCCGTGGACGAGGAGCTCCCGCCCTGGACTATCCGTGAGCGACGGAGTACAACACGGAGTGCTAGCTCCTAGATGTTCACCGTCGATGAGCTCGATGGCCCGCAACGAGCTTCTCTCAGTCGATGAAACGAGGGATAGGGCGGAGAAAGGAAGGTGAGGAGATGAAAGTGGAGCGGAAAGGCTGAGAAAGTACGGTTGACTAGGGTTTGGTGTCTGGCTTCGGGTTTTTGCGGGGACTAGGGTGAGGACGGCACGAGCCGTAGTGGTCTGGTCTGACGTGACGACGGTGTCTAGGCGCGTCTGGATCTTCCCAAATCCGTCTCATATATGAACTAGGTATGAGGTTTGCCGGACAATCCAAGATATTCGGGCTTTGTTTGAGAAGGCCGTGGGTGGTCTTTTTTTCTTTTGTTTGGACAGTGACCCAGCAACCGTTGGAGCGTTTGGATAGCATATGGTGCGTCCAGTTGTAGGTGTTCTAATGATTTGTTCTGAAGGCCATCATGGCTTAGGTGCTCTATAATGCTGGTGGCGTGTAGGATTACTGCGAATTCCAAAACCATTCTCGCGGTCGCGCGCTTCCGCTCCGTAAATCGACCCGCGGTTCCGGCCTTTCCGTTCCCGCCAAGATCATTTTTGCCCTGAAAAAAATAACCCAGCGATCCGCTCCGAAACGCATCCCGCCCGTCCGCACCAAACATCGCCGAACGCATCCTACGCCTCCACCTCACCGATCCGGGGCAACCACCCCTGGACCAATCAGCGCCCACCTCCCCCTCCCTATAAACCCAGCAGCCCCGCCCATCCTCTCCTCTCATCTCGCCCCAAATCCCCCACCTTCTTCCAGCACCCACACCGCACCCGCAAATCCCCCACTCTCCCGAACCGGCGATGGCCCCCAAGGCGGAGAAGAAGCCGGCGGCGAAGAAGCCCGCGGAGGAGGAGCCGGTGACGGAGAAGGCCGCCGAGAAGGCCCCGGCGGCGAAGAAGCCCAAGGCCGAGAAGCGGCTGCCGGCGGGCAAGACGGCGTCCAAGGAGGCCGGCGGCGAGGCGAAGACGAGGGGCCGGAAGAAGGGCAGCAAGGCGAAGAAGGGCGTGGAGACGTACAAGATCTACATCTTCAAGGTGCTGAAGCAGGTGCACCCCGACATCGGCATCTCTTCCAAGGCCATGTCCATCATGAACTCCTTCATCAACGACATCTTCGAGAAGCTCGCCGCCGAGGCCGCCAAGCTCGCCCGCTACAACAAGAAGCCCACCATCACCTCCCGGGAGATCCAGACCTCCGTCCGCCTCGTCCTCCCCGGGGAGCTCGCCAAGCACGCCGTCTCCGAGGGCACCAAGGCCGTCACCAAGTTCACCTCCTCCTAGATTGCATCTGCATTGCTTGTATCTATCTATCTATCTAGTAGCGACTGTAGCTGGTTCTGTTGCTTTAGTTGGTGCTTGCCGACTCTGGTTATCTGGAACTCTCAAGTGCTCTTATTGCTGGATGGGGAATTGATTGATGGATGACTGCCAATGCTCTGTTGCCTCTTTTGGCAAACTGATATATCAAAAGCAGTAGTTCATTTCAGCAGCTTCTGATTACCATCTCTGCCACACGATTGTGCTTTTTGTAATGTAAGTTTTTAGGTTGATGATGCGCTCACAGTAAGTTACATTTATGCGTTAGGCACAGAACCAACTGTATTGTTGAACGTGTTGGGTTTAACTGAGCACGCAGAGCTTGACTCTGGTTATCTGCAAGTAGTTGTACTACTATTGTTACTTTGTTAGTGATTGCTTCTGTGATTTGATTTGTACTAGAAGTTACTAATCTCTGCCACGTGATTGCGCTTATGTAGCAATATAAGTTTCCACAATCCTGATGTTTTGCATTAGGCGAGTTATGTCCAATCGCCCGGGCTTATTTCCTGCTGTGATTATCGTTAAATAAGAGCATTCCAATGGGGTGCCTTGCCATGTATGGTTATTGTTTTGGTAGTAGTTTGCTTTGTCCACAAGTATCAGTCAATTGGTGAGGCTGGAGCAGCTTGGTCCTGATCCTATTCATGGTGTTACTCTGAAAATTGTTACGCGTGAGAAAATTAGACTAGTTGTCCATTTCTTGCTGGAAGCTGTTCCTTAAACAAGATGATGTGCTAGAGACTTGCACATTTGGTGTATCCATGGAAGCTATGGATGGTCTTCAGGCTGTATCTTCTTCAGATATTGCAGCAATTCAGAGATCGTTTAACTTCACAACTGGCTGGTGAGTGCTTCATTTTTTCCTTTCAAGTACTTTCTTGATTTGGTGGTCTGATATTTATACCCGTAGGGCGTAGGCATATGGAGGCTATCCTGAAACCATCAAGAAGAAAGCCAGGCTCGTGTTCTCTGCCATTTGCCGTGTGCTGAAGAACAGTCTAAGTTCATCTGTGGCAATTTAGCAAGCTCCCATAACCATTATGCAAGTTTAGGGACAGATCACCTCAATATCAAAGTACTTATTTCAGAACCCACCTTCCAAAAAGATAACAAAGGAAAAACATGGAGCTTCTAGGTAGGCAAATCTGCTGGCAGCTACAGCATCCTCAATGTTTTGAGCAGAGTGCTCCATCCTTGTCCGGTTGAACATGCCTTTTCTTCACCACAGGTACATAATTTTTCTGAAATCCCCACAGAAGTCCCTGTATAATTAATTATCACTGATGTAAGTTGTAACTCAGCACCTTAAACATTTAGGTTGTAAAGAACACACACGCTGATCAACTATAGTAAGAAAAATACATATATCAAGTGCCTCTGCTACTCCGCACCTACTTATCAAGAACAAGAGCTCTCATTATAAAGGCCAAAAGCATCGGTTACTAAAATAAAACAAATGTTTCATTTCTATAGATTTCAGGTATCAAATTAAGATTCATACCGGTTTAAAAATCCAAACAACAACTCTTCTCCTGTGACCTTTATGTCTCCTAGCAATATTTCAATGCTAGCCAACTTAGCCTGAGAATAAATAACTAATCGACATCTACATGAATAATTCAGTTCTTTTTTCAGGAGAATCCAAAAATTGAGACAGTGCATCATAGAGGCTACTATGATGCCTATTTTTCCACAAGGAACAAAACAAAAACCTAGCACCCGTTACACCAAAGTATTACCAACATTCTAACTAATATCAGAAGATACCACTTACCCGATGCAATAAATTAATTGTTGGATTTATGGTAGCTGCGGCGACCTGAATCTCGGCACATGTGTTTTGTAGCAGCGCAGATTATTAAGTGTTGGATTTATTTCATCTGTGGGGGCATTGGTTTCATTCTTACAAAACTGCTGCGTACTTCTGTATGTAGGAGATATATCGAGGCTGCGCAGGCATGGTTTTGAAGGTACATTGCTGATCGTTTATCATACCATACCTTCCATGTACTAATACCCTGTATTGACATCCAGGTACTGAATGTGTGACCTTTCTCAACCAAGTGAACCAACCAGCAGTTCGGCACAGCCCGTAGAGCAGCAAACGTACTACAGTAGTACATGCCAATACTTGGATATCAAAGTTTGTATTTCTTTTTCCTTAGTTGAGACAGGCGATGTCTTTTTTCTTCATCTAGGTGGAAGATACGGTCTTTATTATATCCTTTTCTTTTTTTGTGGGGTCGATCTTCATTATATCAGAACAAGAACGTAAAGATAAGTAAATGATCTTTCGATGTCTTACAGTTGGCATCATCAAAGAAATTAAGCGCAAGTACACAATAAAGATTTGTATTCGGATAATAGCATGCCTCCTATTGACATTTGCACCTAGAGACAGCAGGACATCGAAGATTTGCATTTCTTTTTCCGTAGTTTTCTTCATCTAAGTGAAAGCCATGATCTTCATTATACCGAAAAAGGCTTTCGCCCCGCTTTATATATAAAGCAAACCGCCCGAGCCAATCATCCATACACAGGTTCACACCACACACACGCGAAGAGTCAACACATACAAAGAGTACTGAAAGGGTTAATGCTGAGGGCACATCTCAACAAGCACTGAAAACAGAAAAAAACAAGGCACAACATGCAACAACCCAAGGAGCGGGCCAAGGATCCAGCTCCTTAGGAAGGCCGCAGGCCTAGTCGGGCTCCGGGGGTGGGGTGGGAGAGGAGGCGCCACACGGAAGGCCATCGCGTGAAGGTCGGCGAGGATGGTGTCGATGGCGTCCCGATCCCGGGGGCGGCTAAGTGACTGCCAAAGCTGCAAGTAACCACACAGTTTGAAGATCGCGCCAGTCGCACGTCGAAGAGGCGTTCTTTGGATGTCAAGCTTATTGCGGATGGTCCAAAGCGTCCAGGCAAGAACCCCAACGCACAACCACCTAATGTGGCGGTGGCGGGGGGCAGAGGCGTGGATTCCGCCAGCAAGTCCGGGAAGTTGGTGTTACACCAATGACCACCGACCGTATCGCAGGTCCACAGGAATTGGGCCGTACGCAGGAGAAGAAGATGTGGTTGGCGTCCTCCGCCGTGCCACACAGGGGACACATCCCATCTCCCGGGCCATTGCGCTTGAGGACCTCAACCCCAGAAGGGAGGCGGCCACGGATCCACTGCCACATGAAGATCCGGATCTTCAGCGGTAGGCGGATGTCCCAAATCAGGCTAAACGGCTCAGGAGTCGAGAAGGGGCAATGGCCGGATATAAGGACTTCGTGGAGAAACGCCCCGAGGGCTCCAAACGCCATGACACGGAGTCGGGCAAGCTGTCCACATCTAACAATTGGAGAGCGATGGACTGGAGGAGGGTATCCCACGCGGCCACCTCGAGTGGGCCAAAGGGGCGACGGAAGGTGAGCCGCCCTAAGTCAATAAGGGCCGTCTCGACGGAGACCCTAGGGTCAACCGCGATGGAGAATAATTCCGGGAAACGAGCGGCAAGGGGGGAGTCCCCAATCAACGGTCGAACCAAAACAACGTCGCAGATCCTGAGCCCACCGAGATGGAGGTACCAATTCGGAGGATAGGGAGGAGTTGAATCACCGCCTGCTAGAATTGGGATCCACCGGTGCGCTGGCAGAAGGCGAGGGGCTGACCGCGAAGGTATTTATTGCGATTGAGGGTTAACCAGAGTCCCCCCTCCCCATTGGCGATCCTTCAGAGCCAGCGCGTCAAGAGAGCAATGTTCATGCGCCTGGAGGACAGGATCCCAAGGCCACCCTGGTCCTTGGGTTTTCAGATGTCTGGGCAGCTCACCATATGGTATTTTTGTTTCTCTCCCTCGCCAGCCCAGAAGAACCAGGACTGGTATTTGGCAATCTCCTAATGTAAGGTCTCATGTAAGCTATAGAAGCTCACGAGGAGCCACAAGAGGCTGGACAACGAGGAGTTAATGAGGATTACCCTGGCTGCCTTCGAAAGCCACCTGCCCCTCCACGGTTCAACCCGGTGCTGCATCCTAGTGACCGCCGGGCGGAGGTCGGCAACGGTCAGTCTAGTCACTAACGGGGATCCCCAGGTAGGTGGTGGGGAAAGAGCCCAGCCGGCAGTTCAGACGGTCGGCCATGGCCTGGGCCTCCTCAGGAGAGTAGCCAAGGATCATCACTTTGCTCTTATGGAAGTTGATCGTGAGGCCCGACATTTGTTGGAAGCAGAGGAGGAGGAACTTCAAGTTGGCGATGAGTGTAAAATTAAGTAATCAGAACATGAGTGTAAAATTAAGTACATGGTCTTTCCCTGCCCTACAGATGACAATACAAGATCGCCACAAACAAGGAAAGTACATCACGGAAAAAGCACAATGGACAATTTAACTGTACAAATCATCTTCTTCAGCTACCATGGCAGAGGATGCAAAATGACCGGCCATAGCGGTAGCACCTGCCACTGGCTGGTCAGGGAACCGGAACTCACTACTGTTGAAAATCCGAGGGCTACCTCAACTCCGAGATGAACTGTAGGAACCCGTCGCGTGGTGGTTGTAGTACCAACACTCCTGAGGACCTTCACCGACTTGAGATATCACACTCTCATAATGAGGTAACTCAACTCTTAATTATTCACAACTATAATCTTGGGGCCCTCCACTCCTTCCACCAGGGCGGAGCAGCACGGCTCCGCCGCCACCTTCCTTGGCCGGCGCTAGCCTCAGGCGGCTAGTGGCGGTGCCAGGAGTATTCTGTGTAGTCAGTTGACTACACAGGATTAAGACAAAAACAATAGAAGTCCTCCAAAAAATAATGTAGAACTAATCTCAATACAACTACTTGACATCACAATTTTGAATTGACATCACAAGTTTGAACTCCTGGCTTCGCCACTGCAGGCGGCGATGAGGGACGAGGGCGAGGGAGGATCCCGACGGCGCTAGGCTTTCGCCCTCGAGTCACGCGGCGCAAGGGTACCGGTTCATGTATCCTGAATTAGCACAAGATGCATTGCTAAGGAATGATTGATGCTTGATTGATGTTGCGTGTGTAGAAATGATTGATGCTTTGATTGTTTCTAGTCCAAGGATTCGTTACTTCTGCCTAATACTCCCTCCGTCCCATAATATAAGAACGTTCTTGACACTAGTGGGAGTAGTTGCCAAATTCCACATGCCGTTTTTAGGCACAGTAATAGAGAATGAGCTCCGGCCATACTGAACCAGAACTAGAATGAGCTCCGGTATACAGGTAGCTCATCATAATTAAACGAAGCAACTAGAGTTGACACCATTGCAGAATTTGATCACTACAGTGCCTAAAGTTGCCAACTACACCTTGTCTTTTTCAGTTACTGGAGAATGATCTCTGGCCATAGACCACACAGCTCCCTGCACACACAGACTCGTGCAAAACAGAGTAGCAACTTGACACCATTTTCAGCACTCGATCACTACAAGAACCATGGAAGGCAACCAGGTAGGCTAATTCTTCAGATTAAACACGCCGGCGATGCATAACTCCTTGTGTCGAAGATCTCAGTTGCGACGCTTGGCAGCTCGTGACTTCTGCTGGTGAGTAGCCGGGCCTGCAACTGATGCCGCATGAAGGCATAACAAAAGACAGCCTGATCAGGATGAGGAAGTAGACAAGTGGTCCAGTAACATAGCAGAACGGAAGGAACCGAGACATGGTGAAGAAATTGAGGCTGTTTATCCAAATGCAAACTTATGGTGTTGGTAATGTGTGAATTTTGCCAGTAAGTGAGGCGCATTACATAAATGGTATACGTGATGGCCTGTAATTTTAGTGGCTAATTAACCAAGGTAAGTACTTTGGCTAGTGCAGCAGGGCTAAGTGGAAACAACATGCATGCATCATAACTTTGTGCAAAATCAAAATTGAGAAACATGCATGCAACCTGAAAGTTGAGACTTGTGCCTAAGGAGCAATTGGTCTAGGATGTCTAGTGGTCATGAGGTTGAAAGCTAAATAAATGCATATCTAAATTGAACAACCTAGCTCGCATAGCTATACACAAAGATTCACATTTCATACTGGATTACCTCTAGAATGAAACAGTACAAGGGTAATTAAATTAAGTTTCGTTAATGAGAAATCAGGATTACAGGATGCAATCTGCAAGCAATAAATATGTTGCTACATGGTCATATATATTGTACAATAGCACTACTGAATTACTTCACCAATATATTCGATAATCATGTTAGCACAATCTTCAGATACTAAAACATACTGACAATCTAAAAACTGTGCATCGATCATGTGTAGAATTATAGATATTGCAAAACAACACTAACCCCTTATGATGAATTTAACTGGTGCAATAGGGTCGTCGTCGGAGAGGTCTGCTCCTTTTCGAAAAGTCCAAGTTTCACCTCCTTCAGGATCATGAGTCCCCATGGTTAATAAACCAACTGAACTGGCCCACCTTTAATTTTGAGGAGGCTGCATATTGTCTATGGTGTAGGCCATCTCATCTACGGACAGTGAAGTGAATTTTGGATTGACCATCTGAACCACTGCATACTTGAGCACCATTGCATGCTGCAAGATGTACTGGAGGAAGGCAAGCTCATCTTGCCTGGCACGATATTCACGAAATGTGATCACCTTGAGCCGCAAGAGCACACTTACGATGAGACCAACCTCTTCCCAGAACTTAGGTCGAACTTGGCAGCGAGTTGATCACATTTTTCAGACTGCAACAAATGATGGGATTTCGTGAACATTTCATCGGCAGGTAATTAATGGATCGTGCACGATGAGTATGTATGAGGATGCAATGCTAGTAGTACCGTAATATGCAGCGCCTCGACATTGGGGAAGCATTTGAGGAAGGCGGGCACCATCTTGACATCGTCGTAGACTCCGAAGCGCACCTTCATACTAAGGACATTCACGCTTGTGACCATCATGCTTGCACTTGTCTTAATCCCAGCCTGAAATCAGTGAATTGGATGGATGGATGGATTCAGCAAAAAAGATGGCACATTGAACTGCACTTGTTCGCAAATTGAACAAAGCTGAATGGTCATTCGGAGGATGGATGCGTATTACCATGATGACGGTGTCTTGGATCTCCAGCACGTATTTTCCTGGCTCCAGGAACCCGAATACTTTCAGCTTGGGGACGTTGCCAATCTTTACTCTGATGCACGATCCGCCGGCAGGGTTGAGACACTCTGACAGGATGAGACGCTCCAGACGCGGGGCGTTCAACACGCTGACGCTCTCCATGACGAAAGAGCAGATCTGCACGCAACGGAGGCTGTGGCTGACGAGGCGGAGATGCACCCCCTTCATGCTCCCTTGGATGTTGAGGATCTCCAGGGCGGGGTTCCTGGCGACGACGGCGTCGATGTCCCCGTCCTTCATGGCGACGCTGCAGATGCCGAGCTCCCGGAGGTGGGGAAAGGAGGCGCCTTGGAGGCCAGCCGCGTCCGGGAACTTCCAGACTCCGATGTAGAGGCGGGTGAGGGTGGAGATGGTGAAGAGCGTTTTGGGGAGGGGCACCTCGCGGAGCCACGGGCGGTTGACGAGGACGAGCTCCTGGACGCCCCTGGCGGCGAGGAGACGGAGCCAGCGCTTGAGCTGGGCCTGGTACGCGCCCATGCGGCTCCAGGTGAGGTGGACGCAGCGGAAGGGCTCCTGGTGCGCGGCGAGGACGCGGGAGACGGCCGCGATGACGTCCGGCGTGCTGGCGCGCGCGGAGGAGACCAGGTGGGTGTCGACGAGGACGAGCGGCGTCGAGCGCCATACCCCGCGCCAGCGCGCGGCGAGCGCGGCGGTGCGGGCGGCGTCCTTGACGGGGAGGCGGGAGACGATGTCGCGGAGGAGCGCGTCGGAGAGGCGGCTGATGCGGTCCACGCCGTCGGAGGGGCGCGCGCGGAAGGCGGTGAGGCGGGCGGTGGTGGAGACCGGCGGGTCCGGGAGGTTGCTGTGGATGAGCGACATGAGCTGCTCCGTGCTCCGGTCCAGCTCGTGCGGGTCGAGGCCTTGGCGCCGCATGTCGGCCGCCGTCACCGGGTCGACGTTGGAGAACCGGCTGGCCATCGCCGGCGCCGGCGGGAGGTGGTCAGGGGAGCACGGGCGTGGCTAGCTAGGGTTTTGCGGGTGGTTGGAGTGGAATCTGGAATGAGTAAAGTGAGTGGCAACATGTCGGAACGTGGTTGCTCGCGGGCCCATCAGAAGATCCCAGTTATACTAGTGCTAAGAGCATCTCCAGCTGCGTCCCCAACTAGACCCCCCAGGCGACTTTTCAGCCGCCGGCGTAAAAAAATCGGTCCAGTCGCGTCCCAAGGGCCCAATTTTCGCCGGCTCGGGCCAAAATTGGTGCCGGCGGACCCAACCCGACCCCGACGTGCTGGGGGCGCTTGGGGCGCCGGGCGAATTGTTTTTGGCGCGAAAGAGCCGCGTGCCCTCCTTGCCAGCGACTCGTCTCGCTTCTCGCCGCTTCGTCGTCCTCATCGCCTTGTTTCTCGCGGCGAATCAATGCCAAAGCTGCCGCGTGCTGCCGCGCCGGTCAGCCTCCGCCATTGATGCCTCACGGGCGGCGCAGTGAAGGCGTGACGACGCGCGTCCTCGACAACGACGACGACGAGGACGCCGCCGGACCGTCCAACCCGCTGCGCCAACCGGGGGAGGGCTGCAGCAGGGACGGCGGCCGCGGCGGAGGCGACGACGACGACGGCGGCGGCGGCGACTACACGCGGTTCTACAGCTTCCTCGGCATGTAGAACTGCAAGGGCGGCGGGCGGCGAGGAGCGGCGAGGGAGACGGCGAGGAGCAGAGTAGTAGCGGTTTTTTTTTTAAAATATTTTAAATATGAACGAACTCGCAGAAGTTTGGTTTAAATTGCGCCGTCTCCACGACCCAAAGGCCATCAGAGGTGGGGCGGATCAGCGGCGGCGCCGACGAAAGGAGGAAGGAGACTTTTCTTAAAGAGTAGGAAAGACAACCTCTTAAGAAGGAGATTAACTTCTAGTAATCATGGATGCATGCTTAATTCCAAGGAGTACATGGCGGTGCAGTATAAATATTTGTTAACTAACCTAAGCATGACTAATAGCATAGCCAGTTGCTGACTATACAAATACATATATTAATAATTAACTAACCTAAGCATGGGGTGTTGTTTTAGAACATGTTCTCTTTGTAAGTAACCGACTAGGCCCTCTCGATACCTATATAAAATGAGGGGCAGGGCTCGTATACGACAAAATAACGATCTTGAGATAGATCATTTATACTTTGTACGCTATTCAAAGGAAACACAAGCAGGGCGTACCGTGTTATCTCTCCGGAGAGTCTGAACCTGTGTAAAAATTTGTGTCCTTATTATCATTGTCTCCAGACCCTTAGTTCGCGACCCCTACCCGAGATGTGTCGGATTTAGCTCTGTCAGACTTCACCTTCAAAGTCAACTCGTTCCTTCTCAAAATCACATTTCATCCCCGAAGATGGTTCAATTTTCACACAACGTACGTCATAAATTTTGCAAAATCTTACAATTTTTTTACCATATTCTTTAGGGACCATATGATGACACAATGCCAAGTTTCATATTTTTTTAGAAATTGGTTATTTTTTGGAATTAAATTTTTTTAATAATCTCCATCTTTGGGGCCAAGCCCTGACACCGTGTTTTGAATCCCTTATCTTTTTTGGATAAGGCCTAAACATGCACTTAAGAATACAAATAGGATTATTGAACCTAATGTTGCCAACTTTTGATGCACTTATAGTTTAATCTTTAAATATATCAGTTAAATGACTAGAAATGCACTCAAAGGATTAAATATGACAATGTTTTTTTCTAAAACATCCCTAATTTTCCCACATGGAACGTATTAAACTATGTTAGCAATCCGGATTTTAACCTTTTTTTGAACCATTTGCTAATTTTAAAAAAGAATTGCATTTCTAGCCACTTATCGAATAATATTCGTTTTGAACTACATGTATATAAAAAATGAGCCATGAATTCAAGCTTGTTCTTGAGTCGTCCGTCAACAGTAAGGGAGGAAGCACCAAATAACTAATTTATGGTAACAGTGTCATTCAGATATGTTGAGAAGCCACATTATTCTCACCAGAGGAGAAATCGCCGAGGCAGATAGCCAGTGGTGGAGACATGGGGGCGAGCAGAGGCCTAGCCCCCGACCCCTATTGATCAACCAGGCACTGAGCATGGCATAGCTAATTAGAGATACGATGCACGTAAATAAGTACTTGGCCCCCGGGAGCTCCTATGTGCTGCCTTAAGTTAAGCGCCACTTGGAGGAACCAGCAGTCACACACCCCTGCATGTGGGCCGGCCCATGTAGAAGGCGAGCGATCGGTCGCTTGACCGGTTTTCCCCTTGGTTGCTCCATCACATTTTGACTGGTCGTGATTGACCAGTTGACGTTAAAAATACGAAAAAAATGTAAAAATTTAAAACCACAAAAAAAGTGAATTAAAGAATGTTCACACATTTTGAAAAAAAGTTTACAAACTTAAAAAAAGTTCACGGATTTGAAAAGAAAAGTCAATTTGAAAAAGTTCCCCAAATTGAGAAAAACCATCAAATTCGGAAAAAAAGTTTATTGATTTTGAAAAGATCATTGAATTTGAAAAAACATCAATTTTGAAAAATCGTTAATTTGAAAAAAGTTCATGAAATTTGAATAAAATGTGCATTTACAAAAAAAAAGAAACAGGAAAAAAGTAAAGGAAAACATGCCCATGTAAAAGCCCACTAGTGAGTCATTTTCAGGTCCTTGGGAAGTCCAGATTAGCCTCCCCTAAGGGCTGGGCACTATATCCATGATTAGCATGTGCGTGCAAATCTCTAAAAAAAGACATGTGCGTGCAGATTACACCATGTACAATGCAATGTGTTTAGAAAAGGTACTTAGAGTTCAAGGACAGTCAGTATGCAGGCAATGCAGCAGCCATCATTGATGATTGTTACCCCTTGGCATGTGAATTTAGTTCACATGGCAACACATGCTGATTCACTTGCCAATTCTTCAGGTTGCAGCCCACGCACTAGCCAAGGTTAATACATGACACTATCTGCTAATCTCTCTCAATTCTCATCTTGTATTGTTATACATCAGATATTTAACATTTTGGGTTGCATCGCAACGCTAGGGCCAAGGGCACCCACAATCGTTAGAAATCGCGCGCAAGCCAACGACGACCAGCCGATCTACTTTGAGTTTTCAACTCAGCAGAAGAGGGAAAGAGCAAGTGCTGGATTGATTCTCTAGGTATTTTTTCCTAATACAACAACAGAATTTCACAATACAACCAGTGATGATTTGTCATTCAAACCTATATAAATGCAAGCTAAGGCCTCCTTTGGTTCATAGGATAGAAATATTACAGGAATAGGAAAATCATAGGAAGTGAGATGACATGCATCTCAATTCCTATAGAAAAGGAGATGTCATTTGATGCATAGGATAGGAATTTTTCCATTGAGTCTTAGCTAATGTTTTTTTCCTCCAAAATGCGAATGATTGATTCCTATCCTACATAGGAATAGGAATCCATTCCTACAAACCAAAGAGCTTCAAAGAAAATTTTCCTTTGCAAATCCCATCCTATAGAAATCCTATGAAATTCCTACAAACCAAAGAAGGCCTAAATGCCAATCATTTGGTTATACAATGATCGTTCTTATTTGTATATTTTAAATTTCCTTATTCCCTTTTTTGTAGCAAGGTTTTTCATGTCATATCTCAAAGTAGTTTTCTTATCAACTTCGTCTGCGTATGTGAAATTATTGCCCTATATTTTTTGAAAAGGGGCGCTTTATTACTTAAAAGATTTAAGCATTACACCCAGCCTCTGCATAGCTAAGATGCACATAGCCAAACAATATCCTCTCATTAAAAAAAGGCGAAATACAAGAAAAACATGCAGTATCCATATAATGCCTAAAGCGGAGGGAGGCCAATCCTAAGATCATGCTGCCACCCATGTTGGGTAAAAGTATCCCTCGCCGTAGCCTCCAATCGTGTACACACCTCCATAAACATGTCTCGATTCTCCACACATTGTAGAGAGGATCATAAACGAAGAGTCCCGGTACATCTGTAGATAACCTGCATAAGAGAAGTACTTTTATCGTTAAAAACCTTATCATTTCTACAGAGCTAAAGCGACCAAATAACGGCACGCGCTCCCACTCTGAGAAGGGTTCTAAACCTGTGATCAATCCCATGTAGCCAGTTGCCAAACACATTAGCAACACTACAAGGAGGATACAAGCCAGAAGCTATTTGGATGACTGACCATATAGAACGAGCCAATTTGCATTGAAAGAATAAATGTTTTATTGTCTCATCATGGTGACAAAAGACACATTGCGGACTTCCATGCCAATTCCTCTTAATAAGGTTATCTTTAGTAAGAATAACTCCACGACGAAGATACCATGCGAAGATTTTATTCTTAAGCGGTATCTTCATCTTCCAGATCTTCTTGTTATTATCAACTGGCACATCAGACTGGATTAACGCTCTATACATAGACTCTACTAAGAACTGTCCATTCCCATGTAGGTTCCATCGGAATACATCAGACCCATGTGACAATTGCACTGTGGACAACCGCTGGAGCAGGATGTTCCACGATTGTAGTCTGGGTCCAAATAAATCCCTTCTGAATGTCACATTTGGCGGAAATGATTCCATTACCGTGGCGATAGTATCGCCCTAGTGACGTATAATGTTGTATAGAGCCGGATATTGTTCCCGGAGAGTGGCATTTCCTAGCCACTTATTCTCCCAGAATCTAATTTGAGTCAATTGCAAGAAACCACCACATTTGTGGCTAGGTTTGCAGGAAACTACCAAGTCGTTAATCTGTTGCAAAAAACACCGTAAAATCTCTTAACCTGTTGCAAAAAGCACTGAACAGCCGTTTAGCCTCGTTTGATCTCTTTTCCGACAGGTGGGCCGCGAAAACGCTGACGTGGCGTGCGGACAGGCAAACGGCGCCGTTAGGAAGAAAATGGTCAAGACGCCGCGCCGGTCGGTCCTGTCGGTGCTCGCCAGACAGATGCCCCGCGCCCTCTCTCTCTCTCGCCCCTCTCCTCTGCCTCCTCTCTCTGGCTCTGGTCGCCGTCGGTGAGAAGCCAGCTGGCCGCCGTCCGCCATGGTTTCGTGGAGCGACGACAGCGAGGAATCGGGCTACGAGTACTCTTCAGGCGGCTCCCCTATCAAGGTCAGTGATTTGAACTCGTAGCTAGGGTTCTTTGAGCAAGGGTTTCGGTTTGGGGATTTTGTTTTTCCTGCTCGATTTGAACCCGTGAGATGGATTTTGTGCATTTCTTTTGTTGATGTAGATCCCGGCTACAATCGAGGACCCGAACTACTCTGGTGTTGATGATGAGGTGATGGTGATGTGTGAGCATGGCCAGCCGGCGAAGAGGCATGTTTGCTTCGAAGGGATTAGCACTGGGAGGAGGTTCATTGCCTGTGGACTTGATGTGAGTGCTAGCAAAAATCTGTAGTTTGCTCATTTTGTGAAGAAACTATAAATTGTTCATATGCACTGTTCATTGTTCATGTTCACTGTTCATTGTTCATGTTCACTGTTCACCTAGTAGTTTAGTTAAAGGTACTGTCATGTACCATACCATAGTGACTGAGTGAAGTAAATGAATTGTTCATACATATAAATGAACAACACCACAGTGATATAAATGAAGTAAATGAATTAAATTGTGCTATTAAAAATTAAGTATAAAGATATAAAATTAAGGTATCCATAGTGACTGAGTGAAGTAAATTGTGCTGTTAAAAAGTATCATAGTGCATTGTTCATAGATATAAATGAAGTAAATGAATTGAACTGAATTGTATTGTGCTGTTAAAAATTAAGGTATAAATGAAGTAAATTCAGTGTAGTATGCTGTTAAAAATTCAGATATAAATTCAGAGTTGAGCTGAATTGTGCATGTGCAGTATACTATAGTTGTTTTGTACTTGTACTTGTTGTTTGCTAATAGACTGAATAGAATTGCCAGCAGTTGTGGTGTTTTTCATTGGGTAGACGAGGAGTGGCCAGAATAGAAGTGAAGTGAAAAAGGAAGTAAATGCATTTGTACTTGTTGTTTTGCAGGAAGCAAGCAGTTGCGGTGTTGTTCATTGGGTAGATGAGGAGTGGCCAGAGCATCTGCAGAATGCTCTTCACAAACTATGGCTTTTGTATGAGGATTGCCAGCGTGCTAATAGGATGGCATGTCTGGAACATTCATCACTTGTCCACAATCTCACATCACAGAAGAACAAGCTACAGGAGACTTATGAGAAGCTTGTTGAGGATGTGAACAACCTACTTGATACCCAGGACAATATTCCCAAGGAAAATGAAGTCCAACAAGGTGAACATGAGGAGATCACTCCTCCTTTGGACAACAATATTTCAGCTTTGAAGGAACAGCTGGGTGCAATGGATGCTGAGAACAAAGAACTGAAGCAAAAGGTTGACCAGTTGAAGAGCATTCAGGTTGCCCAAGGTAATGTGATTAGGAATCTGAAGTTTGCTCATTTGAAGGAGAAGGAAAAGTTGAGCACTGAGAGGAGGAATTTGGAGTTTCACATTGCTGATCTTGTCAAAGCTAGTGACAAGAACAAGAGAAAGCTGAAGGACATCAAGGATATTTGCGATGAAGAGTGATTTGTAATCTGACCATGTGGGTCATTATCTTAAGTTTCAAGCATTGAACTATGGCTTGTAATGTGTGAACTAGTGGCAGTTTGTAGTATTTGAAGTAGGGTGTAGCCTTGAACTATGTCTTGTAAGCTTTGAACTATGGTGTCATGATGTTAACTATGTTGTTAACTAGAGTTGTTGGATACTGTCATGATGTTAACTAGAGTTGTTGGATACTGTCATGATGTTAACTATGTCATTGATGTTAACTATGGCACCCTAAATGATGGAATGAGGATATGTTGGATACTGTCGACGTCGAGGCACCCTAGATGATCAAATTAGGTTATCTTGGATGCCGTCGACGCCGAGGCACCCTAGACGATCAAATTAGGTTATCGTGGATGCCGTCGACGCCGAGGCACCCTAGATGATCAAATTAGGTTATCGTGGATGCCGTCGACGCCGAGGCACCCTAGATGATCAAATTAGGTTATCGTGGATGCCGTCGACGCTGAGGCACCCTAGATGATCATATTAGGTTATCGTGGATGCCGTCGACGCCGAGGCACCCTAGATGATCATATTAGGTTATCGTGGATGCCGTCGACGCCGAGGCACCCTAGATGATCATATTAGGTTATCGTGGATGCCGTCGACGCCGAGGCACCCTAGATGATCATATTAGGTTATCGTGGATGCCGTCGATGCCGAGGCACCCTAGATGATCAAATTAGGTCATCACACTTATTAGCAAACAATAAGAAAATTAGGAGCCACAACTAACCAGAAAGTACTCAACCAAAATAAAGATGTCTTGAACATCATCAGCTCACCACAGACCAACAAGTCCACTAGGTACCTTACATGAAAGTACTCATGACAACCAGAATAAAGATGTTTAGAACATGTTAGAACATGAAAGTACTCATGACAACCAGAAGCAACACAAGTTTTGACCACAAATTAACACAACTTCACCTGCTCCCTTGAGAACAGTTGAACCACTCAGACATCTTAAAGGATGGCTTCCTCACTCTTCCACTACCTGCAACTCTTGGGGGGATGAACTTGTTTCTTCCTCTTGGCCCAGCAGCAGTAGAGGAACTTGGATCAGCACCAGCAGTAGAACTTGGACCAGCACCAGCAGTAGAAGTTGCAGCCCTTGTAGTTTTAGCTTTCTTTGTTGCCCTTGTAGCAGGAGGAGCAGCAGCTGTAGCAGGAGCAGAAGGAGCTCTCCTTGGTGCACTGGGAGCTGAAGCAGGAGCAGAAGGAGCTCTCCTTGGTGCACTGGGAGCTGAAGCAGGAGCAGAAGGAGCTCTCCTTGATACCCTTGGAGCCCTTGGAGCTGGAGCTGCAGTTTGAGCAGCAGCAGGAGCAGAAGGAGCACTTCTCCTTGGTGGCATGGGAGCAGGAGCAGATACAGTTCTGGGTGTATCATCTCTCTTGTTTTCCTGAAATTATAGCATACAAATGTTAGAAACTAGTATGTGAAATTGTACAAAAACCTACAACAATAGTTACCTGGTGCTGGTTCATTCTCATAGCTAGGGATGGTTTAAGAGCCTGCTTGCAACTAGTGTATCTATGCCCAGTCCTATTGCAATTGCTACAAGTGATAGTTCCCATCCTAGATGTATCCTTTGGAGCTGGCTTTTCAAACTTGCTCTTTCTCCTCTTTGTCTCTTTGTTTCCTGGCTTTTCTTTGAACACTGGTGGTTCAATGTCAGGGGTTCTAGTCTTTGGCCACAAATCAGGCCCAGGCACAGGGAAAACTATTGGACTATAAGCTGCCTTATACATTGGTTTCTTGAAGAAATCATGAACAAAATCTTCTGGCTGTAGTTTTGCCTTGTTGATTGCAGAAACACCATGATTGCAAGGTACTCCACACATGTCCCACTTCCTACAACCACATGTATGTAGCAACAAGTTAACTGCATATGTGCTTTCTCCACTTGTCACCTGGAAGAGATCAGGTCCAGCTTTGATAGACTGACAAAACCTAGAATGATGTTTTGCTTCCTCTAGCTTCTCAGCATATGTTGGGCATATCTGCCACTTAGCAGTCTCAGTCTTTGTCCTATTTGCATTGAACTTCACTAACAGCTTTGTCCTGATCCCATCTACCATAGTTCTAATGGGTTTGGCTCTGACATCAAGTATCATCTTGTTAAAAACTTCACTTATATTGTTCACTACCAAGTCAGTTTTGCAATTGTTGTCCATGGCATGCCTAGCCCATGTATGTTTTGGTATCCTAGATAGCCATTTCCAAGCTGGCTCACACTCCTTTTTCATGCCTTCCATTGCAGTTACATAACCATGCTCAGTATAGGAATAACTTGCCTGATACATGTATTTCTTCAACTCTTCCCCTCTAAAACCAGCAGTTTGAAAGTTCTGATAAATATGTCTAAGGCAGAATCTTTGTTTGCAATTGGGGAATACATTGTTTATGGCTGTAAGAAGGCCCTGTTTGAATGAACTACAGTTTGAGAATACTACAACAATGCCATGTATGAAATTAATAAACAAAGACAATTAATAAGCAATGCAAGCAATGATTAGAGTAGAGATAGTAGTACCTTTTGCCTGTCAGATATAATAGTGTAGTAGCCAAACTTGCCTGACTCACCACCAATGGCATATTTTAATTGAGAAAGAAACCAAGACCAGCTTGCTGTGTTTTCCTTGTCCACTATTGCAAAAGCAATGGGAAATATGTTATTGTTTCCATCTCTTCCAGTGGCAGCCAAGATTTGCTGCCCTATTGTCAACTTTATGAAGCAACCATCAACACCTATCATACAAGATCACAAGTAGATTACCAACAAATTAGTGGGTCTGCACATATAAATGTAGAGTCACTAGTTAATTAGTAGGTGTGCACATACCTATGAATGGTCTGCAACCATTAAGGAAACCCTCTTTGCAAGCATTGAGGCAGATGAACAAGCCATGGAATCTTGGGTTTTTGCTTGGATGTAGTTTCAGGTGCTTTGTTGTGACAATGCATCTACTTCCTGGATTGGTTTCTAGCACAGCATATAGGTAATCCCTTATCCTATGATATTGTGCCTTCTGATCTCCTAGGACTACATTTTTAGCTAGCTTTCTTGCCCTATAGGCCATATGTATAGATACCTCTATTCCATGCTTTTGCTTCAAGTTTGAAATTATAGTCTGGACAGGTGTTTTGGGATCTGTCCTCAACTGTTGCTCACATTCATGTGCCAACCACTTAGCAGTAACTTTTGTGCTCTCTCCTACTACTGGGCAGCTGTGGTGCAAGTTCAGTTTCTTTATACAGAATGTCTTCTCATGTGCTATCTGAGAAGCTGCAATGAAAATGGACAGTTCTCAAATTTGCAGACAGCTATAATCCTGTCTGGACAGTTCCTGTGGAAGGCATGGTTCCTATTTTGTGAGATGTGAAAATTAAGAAGTGCCCTCCTGAACTGGGTCACATCTAGGAAACAAAGCTTCTTCATAAATTGCTCTTCTGGGTTCTCCCTTTGCTCATCATACCAAACTCTAGGCTTCCTCTTTTTAGCCCTGCTCTTCCTATCAGCTGGAAGCTTCACACATGGTATTTGAGCCCCATCATTGTCCTCCTCACTTAGGTCACCAGGGTTGCTCTCCTCATCAGATGAAGGAAACCAATCTTCCTCAATAATCACATCTAAACTAGAATGAGATCTTGTAGTTGGCCCCTTTCTTTTACTTCCTCCTATGCTGCTCCCTTCCTCCTCCTCCTCTGGTGCCTTCTCCTCCTCCTCCTCCTCCTCATCTGCTTCATATGGCTCATCCACATTAGTGTCCCCTTCAATATGATGAAGTGGATCATCTCTATGCTTCTTCATTGCCTCAAGCCTAGCAATTATATCCTCATCTGCTAGTAAATCTGTGTCACTGTCACTATCAGTGAAATCTTCAGCCATTAGCTCTGGAAGTTTTCTTTTAGCTGCCTTGTATTTCTCTTTTTCTTTCCCCTTTTTCCTGAACTTCTCAATCTCTTCATTCCTCTTCTGCTCCATCAGTTGCTCAATTTGCTCTTGATCTTGGTCTTGCTCCATTGCAAATTCTGCTACTGGTGCACACTTCTGCTTAAAAAATGTACTCTCCTGTGTGTTAATGACCTGCACTGGCACTTGTTGTGGCTTTGTTGGGCTAGGAAACAGTACTCCTGCTGTATCTATCTCATACACCACTGGCACACCTATTTCAGATAATGGAACCTGCTCCTCACAAACTGGTCCAATGTTCAAATCACTAGGTCTTAGAGCATCACTTCTGATGACTGTTATGTTCACCACCTTCTGACCTTTGATAACTAGGTCATCCAACATTTCCTCCACCTTATCATCATCTGTCAGTTCTTCCATACCTGAAACCCCAACACCTGGATCTCTGACATAATACATAAAGTCTGTCATCCCATATCCTTCAAGCTCTATTAGTGCAATCAGATTGTAAAATGTGATATCATCCACATTTAGGCTTCTTTCAAGATTATCTCTGTCATGGAAATGGAATCTGACTTCCCACACTTCATCATTCAATCTACAGTTCAAGTAAAGCAATTCAGTTAAAAGTTCAGTTAAAAATTCAGTTAAAAGTTCAGTTAAAAGTTCAGTTAAAAATACAGTTTCAGTTCAAAATTCAGTTAAAAATTCAGTTAATGTTTAGGTGCCTACTACATACACTTAGAACCCTAGAACTACATAAACACTTCACTTACATGTCTGACCACATAAACAACCTACAACAACAATAATGGCGACGGTGCCTACTACATACACTTAGAACCCTAGAAACCAAATCGGGGTATGGAAAGAGAAAACTTACGAGACACCGCCGAAGGAGGATGCGTAGTGATGGCTCCCCTCTGGATCTTCCTTCACGGCCTTGGCGAATGCCCTCGCCGCCGCGTACTCAACACAGTAAGACGGCGACGGCGGCTGTGGAAGAGGCGGAGCCTGAGATGGGTTTGAACTGCCACAAACCTCTGTTGGATCTGCAGGAGCACCACTGCCACCAGATGCATCGCCAGCACCACCGCCACCGCCATCATCACTGCCACGCCAGGTGGCCATCACCGGCGGCAAGCAGGGGCGAGAGAGGAGAGGGGAGCGGGGCGAGAGACAGGACAGGGGCGCGGGGGGGACTGTCTGAACCAGACCGACCGGCGCGGCGTCTTGACCGTTTTCTTCCTAACGGCGCCGTTTGCCTGTCCGCACGCCACGTCAGCGTTTTCGCGGCCCACCTGTCGGAAAAGAGATCCAACGAGGCTAAACGGCTGTTCAGTGCTTTTTGCAACGGGTTAAGAGATTTTACGGTGTTTTTTGCAACAGATTAACGACTTGGTAGTTTCCTGCAAACCTAGCCACAAATGTGGTGGTTTTTTGCAATTGACTCATCTAATTTCCGAGCCATCCTTAATCGAGAAAGATCCATAGCAAAAGAAATATTTCTTCCTAGCCATTAGACCCGCCCAAAAGTGAGAATCCCCAGGCTTCCAATATACTTGGGATACTGCCTTGGAGCCCACATATTTCCGTCTGAGGAGGGTTTGCCATACACCATCTTCCGTTAGTAATTTAAACAACCATTTACCGAGTAGGGACCTATTCTTAAGCTCAAGGTCATGAATGCCCAACCCGCCTTGGTCTTTGGGACGGCAAACCACACTCCATTTAGCCAATCGATATTTCTTTTTCTTGCTATCTCCTTGCCAAAAGAATCTTGATCGGAAATAATCCAATCTAAGTAAAACTCCTTTTGGCAACTGGAAGAAGGAGATCATATATAGTACCATATTACTTAGTACCGAATTTATTAGGACCAATCTTCCTCCTAGAGACAGCAGCTTACCTTTCCAACTGATAAGTCTTTTTTGCAGCCTCTCCTCGACGTGTTTCTATTCAACATTTGTGAGTCTCCGATAATGTATCGGTATCCCCAAATATGTGATCAGAAACTGGCCCAACCCACATCCGAACAGTTCGGCGTACAGGTGAGCCTCGTCTTGGGCCTCGCCAAAGCAAAACAATTCACTTTTATGAAAATTGATCTTAAGACCTGAGAGTTGCTCGAATGCTGATAAAATTAATTTCAGATTTCTCGCTTTATTAGCTGTAGCTAGACATTGCCCCACCTGTAAAATAAGTGTATGTCTGACAAAGTGATATATGAATGATATTTGGATACAAAACTATTGTGTAGTTTTTGTTCTCGAGAACACACGTGAGATCCGTGTGCCTATATATTACTTCCTCCGACTCATAATATAAGGGCATTTTTGACACTACACTAGTGTAAAAAATGCTCTTATATTATGGGAAGGAGGGAGTAGAAAAGATCTGCGTGTCTATATATTAAGGTAGAAGCAAACACAAAGACCTATGTGTCTATATATTAAGGAAGCAAACACAATTTTCAAGAGTGAGTTAGGGTGGCACGATGACGGCTGCCATGCCACAAAACCAACTGAAGAGTAAGAGCTAAGTTATAATTTTTTTTGATGGGTAGTTTTGTGATGCATTTTTTTTGCCTTCACCATCATCATCTCCTCCCCTCCCCTCCCCCATGTCTGAATCCTGGCTCTGCCCCTGCAGATAGTACACAATATCTCAAAATTCCAAAAGACTTACATGCATTTACTTTGTGTGTACAGTTTTTTAGTTGATAAGTATAACTTTGGACCCTCTTATCTGGCTGACGTTCGCTGGGAGGGGGTGACATTTGCGAATATTTTGATGGCAGTTTTAGTTGTCAAGGGACGACAGTTTCTTCAGAATAACATGGCATTTTTTGAACCAGAAATGTCATGTTATTCTGAAGAAATTGTCACCCCCGATACAACTAAAATTGTCAGTAAAAACGTTCGAATGCCATGCTTTCCCTGCGAACTTCAGCCAGATAAGATTTCCAGTAACTTCAGATGTTCTGTCTTTAACTATCAAGTGGCCTATCAATGTTAGCTTTCTAGGATGCCTCCTTCAGCATTTTCTTCGCAAGGTACAAGTAATTCATCACAGTATAACTAAACTTGTTTCATAGTCCAACGATTCGTTAGTTCTGCCTAATAGTTGCCAAATTCGACATGCCTTTTTAGGTACCAGAGAATGAGCTCAGGCCATGCTGAACTAGAACTAGATGAGCTCCGGCATACAGGTAGTTCATAATGCAGTT
This sequence comes from Aegilops tauschii subsp. strangulata, assembly GCF_002575655.3. NCBI lineage: Eukaryota > Viridiplantae > Streptophyta > Magnoliopsida > Poales > Poaceae > Aegilops > Aegilops tauschii. Next base: position 62,350,729 of record NC_053039.3, on the reverse strand, counting down.
GACTCGATCACTGCAGTGCCTAAAATTGCCAACTACATTCAGTTACTGGAAATGATCTCTGGCCATAGACTACACAGCTCCATACACACACAGACGACATACCACAAGTCCACAACGCGCACACTGCTCTCATGCAAAAAAGAGTAGGAACTTGACACCATTTTCAGAGCTCGATCACCACAAGAACCATGCAAAGCAACCAGGTCAGGCTAGTACTCCAGATTAAGCACGCCTACAGCCTGCAGTGCACACTCCATGACTCCACTTGTCGAAGATCTCAGTTGCGACGCTTTCCAGCTTGTGACTTCTTCTGGTGAGTGTGAGGCGCTGCGCCTGCATCTGATACCGCACGAAAGCATAACAAAGGACAGCCTGATTAGGATGAGGAAGTAGACAAGTGGTCCAGCAACATAGTAGAACAGAAGGAACCGAGTCATTACAAAGAAATTGAGGCTCTATTCAAATGCACACTTAAGGTCTTGGCGATTTGTGAATTTGCCAGTAAGTGAGGTACATTACATAACATTTTATATAGCACTAAGGGTGTCAATAGGAGTTCAGCTGTGCGTGGGCTCTTTCATTTATTGACAAGGTATGCAGACAACATGAAGCAAATACTCCTCACAAAACTAAAATAAAAAATGAAGCAAATACACCAAGTTGCTTGAATATGGCAGTAAAGAATAGTGCAACACGAAGGAAATATGAGCATACAAGGAGCAAAGTGAATAGAATTGAACAACATGCACCATAGCTTTGTGCAAAATCAAACTGAGAAACATACAGCCTCTAAATTCCTGAAAATTGACACTTGGTATTTAAGGAAACAATTGGTCAAGGATGTCGAAAGATAAATCATCACTGAAATGCCAAGTAATTTAGCTAGTGTAGTGGCAAAGTGGCACCATTGTGGTCTGAAATGTGAGGTAATGCGCTGAGAGCGTCACTAGGAGTTCAGCTGTGTGTGGGCTCTTATCTTAATTAATTGACAGGGTATGCACAAAAAAACATGAAGCAAGTTGGTTAAATATAACAAGGAACACGAATAAAATATGAGTATGCAAGGACAAGGAGCAAAGCGATATGATTCAATAACATGCATGATGCATCATATCTTTGTGCAAAATCAAAAGTGAGAAACATGCAACCTCCTGAAAGTCAAGGCTTGGTGTTTAAAGTACAATTGGTCAAGGATGTCTAGTCATAATGTTGGTTGAAATACAAATCATCATTGAAATGCATGCCTAAATCAACCTAGCTCTCATAGCTGTACTAGGAGATTCACATTTCAATACTGGAATAACTAAAATGAAACACTACCGGGATAAAAAAAATAGATGAGCAGTCAGGATTACCGGGTGCAATCTGCAAGCAATAAATATGCTGCTAGATGGTCATATTGTACAATAGCTCTACCAAATTACTACAGCAATATATTCAAACTAATCATGTTAGTAAAAGCTAGAGGCATGCCCAATCTTCAGATAACACGTATTGACAATCCAAAACAGTGCATCACATGTAGATACTGCAAAAGAAAACTAACCCCTTGTGATGAATTTAACCGGTGCAACTGGATCGTCATTGGAAAGGTCTGCTCCTCGCTGAAAAGCCAAAGGTTCACCTCCTTCAGGACCATGAGACCCACCGATAGCAAAGATGAATTTACTGGCCCATTTATTATCAGGCATATGGTTTATGGTGTACATCATCTCATCAATGGACAGTGAAGTGAATCTATGATTGACCATCTGAACATGTGCATACTTGAGCACCATTGCATTCTAGAAGATGTACTGGAGGAAGGCAAGCTCATCTTGCTTCGCGCGGTACTCACAAAACGTGATCACTTTGAGGCGCAAGAACACACTTACAATGGGACCAACCTCTTCCCAGAACTCGAGGTCAAACTTGCCAGTGAGCTGATCACATTTTTCAGACTGCAAATTATTTACATTACTAAACATTTCAGCAAGTAATGGATAACGCAGCTGCGCAGCAGCACCAATATGAGAATGCAATGCTAGTACCGTAATATGCAGCGCCTCAACATTGGGGAAGCATTTGAGGAAGGCGGGCACCATCTTGACATCATCATAGACTCCGAAGCGCACCCTCAAACTAAGGGTCTTCACGCTCGTGACCATCATGCTTGCATTTGTCTTAATCCCAGCCTGAAATGGACCAAATTCAGAAAGAATGATGGCACACTGAACTGCAATTTTTGCAAATTCAAGCAAAGTTGAAAGATCATTCGGAGGCTGAATGTGTATTACCATGATGACGGTGTCTTGGATCTCTAGCACGAATTTTCCTGGCTCCAGGTATCCCAGTAACTTCAGCTTGGGGACATGGCCAATTTTGATTCTGGTGCACGATCCGCCGGCAGGGTCGAGACACTCCGACACGAGGAGGCACTCGAGACGCGGGGCGTTCACCACGTCGATGCTCTCCATGGCGAAAGAGCGTATCTGCACGCACCGGAGGCTGTTGCTGACGAGGCGGAGACGCACCCCCTTCATGCTCCCTTGGATGTTGAGGATCTCGAGGGCGGGGCTCCTCGTGACGACGGCGTCAATGTCCCCGTCCTCCACGGAGACGCTGAAGATGCCGAGCTCCCGGAGGTGAGGGAAGGAGGCGTCTTGGAGGCCGGCCGCGTCCGGGAACTTCCATACGCCGATGTAGAGGCGGGTGAGGGTGGAGATGGTGAAGAGCGTCTTGGGCAGGCGCACCTCGCGTGGCCACGGGCGGTTCACGAGGACGAGCTCCTGGACGCCCCTGGCGGCGAGGAGACGGAGCCAGCGCTTGAGCTGAGCCTGGTATGCGCCCATGCGGCTGCAGGTGAGGTGGACGCAGCGGAAGGGCCCCTGGTGCGCGGCGAGTATGCGGGAGACGGCCGCGGTGACGTCCGGCGTGTTGGCGCGCCCAGGGGTGCGGCCACCGGAGACCAGGTGAGTGTCGACGAGGACGAGCGGCGTCGACCTCCAGACCCCGCGCCAGCGCGTGACGAGCGCGGAGGTTCGGGCGGCGTCCTTGACGGGGAGGCGGGAGACGATGTGCGGAGGAGCGTGTCGGAGAGGCGGCTGATGCGGTCCACGCCGTCGGAGGGGCGCGCGTGGAGGGCGGTGAGGCGAGCGGTGGTGGAGACGGGCGGGTCTGGGAGGCTGCCGTGGATGAGCGACATGAGCTGCTCCGTGCTCCGGTCCAGCTCGTGCGGGTCGAGGCCTTGGCGCCGCATGTCGGCCGCCGTCACCGGGTCGACGTTGGAGAACCGGCTGGCCATCGCCAGCGCCGGCGGGAAGCTAGGGTTTTGCGGGTGGTTGGGGTGGAGTGAGTAAAGTGAGTGGGGAGAGATCAGCGGCAGGTGTTGGTTTTGTAGGGTTCCATCGGTGGGGGTGTGTTTCCGAGTGGGCTAAATGTCGGAACCTGATTGCTCACGGGCCCATGAGAAGATTCCTAGAGTAATGGTAAGTTGATCACTAGAGTACAATATTAATTAAGAGCAAGTACAAATAGGATTAAATAGAACAAGGTTTTTGATGATTACTGTACTGCTTCATGGCAAATGATTAGTGCTGCCAAATCATCTATTACTTAGAGGCGCCCCCACCCCCTTATATAAAGGAGGGAGAGGGGAGGAGGCTGGCCCTAGGCGCGCCCTAAGTGGGAGGAGTCCCACTTGGGCTCCTAGTAGGATCCGCCCCCCTTCCTTTTATCGGAGGGGGGAAGGGAGAAGGAGTAGGAGAGGGAGAAGGAAAGAGGAGGGGGGGGGGGTGCCGCCCCCTCCCCTAGTCCAATTCAGACTCCTCCCTTGGGTGGGGTGGGGAGGGGGCACCTCTTGTGGGCTGCCTTGCCTCCCTCCTATGGCCCATATGGCCCATATCCTCGGGGTGTTTCGGTAACCCCCGGTACTCCGATATGTACCCGATACACTTCGGAACACTTCCGGTGTCCGAATACTATCATCCAATATATCAATCTTTACCTCTCGACCATTTCGAGACTTCTCGTCATGTCCGTGATCTCATCCGGGACTCTGAACAACATTCGGTCACCAAATCACATAACTCATATAATATAAATCGTCATCGAACGTTAAGCGTGCGGACCCTACGGGTTCGAGAACTATGTAGACATGACCGAGACACCTCTCCGGTCAATAACCAATAGCGGAACCTGGATGCTCATATTGGTTCCTACATATTCTACGAAGATCTTTATCGGTCAAACCGTAATGACAACATACGTCATTCCCTTTTGTCATCGGTATGTTACTTGCCCGAGATTCGATCGTCGGTATCTTCATACCTAGTTCAATCTCGTTACCGGCAAGTCTCTTTACTCGTTCCGTAATGCATCATCCCGCAACTAACTCATTAGTCACATTTCTTGCAAGGCTTATCATGATGTGCATTACCGAGAGGGCCCAGAGATACCTCTCCGATACTCGGAGTGACAAATTCTAATCTCGATCTATGCCAACCCAACAAACACCTTCAGAGATACATGTAGAGCATCTTTATAATCGCCCAGTTACGTTGTGACGTTTGATAGCACACAAGGTATTCCTCCGGTATCCGGGAGTTGCATAATCTCATAGTCGAAGAATATATATTTGACATGAAGAAAGCAATAACAATAAAACTGAATGATCAACATGCTAAGCTAACGGATGGGTCTTGTCCATCACATCATTCTCCTAATGATGTGATCCCGTTCATCAAATGACAACACATGTCTATGGTTAGGAAACTTAACCATCTTTGATTAACGAGCTAGTCTAGTAGAGGCTTACTAGGGACACGGTGTTTTGTCTATGTATTCACACATGTATCAAGTTTCCGCTTAATACAATTCTAGCATGAATAATAAACATTTATCATGGTATAAGGAAATATAAAATAACAACTTCATTATTGCCTTTAGGGCATATTTCCTTCAGTCTCCCACTTGCACTAAATAATCTCGTTCACATCACCATGTGATTAAACATTAATAATTCACATCGTCATGTGATTAACACTCATAGTTCACATCGCCATGTGACCAACAACCAAAGGGTTTACTAGAGTCAAAAATCTAGTTCACATCGCCATGTGATTAACACCTAAGAGTACTAAGGTGTGATCATGTTTTGCTTGTGAGAGAAGTTCAATCAACGGGTCTGCCACATTCAGATCCGTATGTATTTTGCAAATTTCTATGTCTACAATGCTCTGCATGGAGCTACTTTAGCTAATTGCTCCCACTTTCAATATGTATCCAGATTGAGACTCAGAGTCATCCGGATCAGTGTCAAAGCTTGCATCGACGTAACTCTTTACGACGAACTCTTTATCACTTCCATAACCAAGAAATATTTCCTTAGTCCTCTTAGATAACTATGGTTAACTTTGACCGCTGTCCAGTGATCCAATCCTGGATCACTACCGTACCCCCTTGCCAAACTCATGGCAAGGTACACAATAGGTCTGGTACACAACATAGCATACTTTGTAGAACCTATGGCTTACTCAACTCTTTCATTCTCTTCCTATTTTTTTGCCATGGTCGGGTTTTGAGTCTTACTCAACTTCACACCTTTGCAACACATGCAAGAACTCCTTCTTTGATTGTTCCATTTTGAACTACTTCAAAATCTTGTTAAGGTATGTATTCATTGAAAATCTTATCAAGCGTCTTGATCTATCTCTATAGATCTTGATGCCCAATATGTAAGCAGCTTCACCGAGGTCTTTCATTAAAAAAATCTTATTCAAGTATCCTTTTATTCTATCTAGAAATTCTATATCATTTCCGATCAACAATATGTCATCCATATATAATATTAGAAATGCTACAGAGCTCCCACTCACTTTCTGGTAAATACATGCTTCACCATAAGTCTGTATAAAACCATATGCTTTGATCACCTCATCAAAGCATATATTTCAACTCCGAGATGCTTGCACCAGTCCATAAATGGATTGCTGGAGCTTGCACACTTTGTTAGCACCTTTAGGATCGACAAAACCTTCTGGTTGCATTATATACAACTCTTTTTTAATAAATCCATTAAGGAATGCAGTTTTGCCAGATTTCATAATCATAAAATGCGGCAATTGCTAACATGATTCGGACGACTTAAGCATCGCTAAGAGTGAGAAAATCTCAACGTATTCAACACCTTGAATTTGTCGAAAACCTTTTGCGACAAGTCGAGCTTTGTAGATAGTAACACTACCATCAGTGTCCGTCTTCCTCTTGAAGATCCATTTATTCTCAATGGCTTGCTGATCATTGGACAAGTCCACCAAAGTCCACACTTTGTTCTCATACATGGATCCCATCTCAGATTTCATGGCCTCAAGCCATTTCATGGAATCTGGGCTCATCATCGCTTCCTCATAGTTCATAGGTTTGTCATGGTCTAGTAACATGACTTCCAGAACATGATTACCATACCACTCTGGTGCGGAACGTACTCTGGTTGACCTACAAGGTTCGGTAGTAACTTGATATGAAGTTTCATGATCATTATCATTAGCTTCCTCTCTAGTTGGTGTAGACATCACTGGAACTGATTTCTGTGATGAGCTATTTTCCAATTCGAGAGAAGGTACAATTACCTCATCAAGTTCTACTTTCCTCCCACTCACTTCTTTTGAGAGAAACTCCTTCTCTAGAAAGGATCCATTCTTAGCAACAAAGATCTTGCCTTCGGATTTGTGATAGAAGGTGTACCCAACAGTCTCTTTTGGGTATCCTATGAAGACGCACTTCTAAGATTTGGGTTCGAGCTTATCAGGCTGAAGTTTTGATGACCCACAAGTATAGGGGATCTATCGTAGTCCTTTCGATAAGTAAGAGTGTCGAACCCAACGAGGAGCAGAAGGAAATGACAAGCGGTTTTCAGTAAGGTATTCTCTGCAAGCACTGAAACTATCAGTAACAGATAGTTTTGTGATAAGGTAATTGGTAACGGGTAACAAGTAACAAGAGTAAATAAAGTGCAGCAAGGTGGCCCAATCCTTTTTGTAGCAAAGGACAAGCCTGGACAAACTCTTATATGAAGGAAAACGCTCCCAAGGACACATGGGAATTATCGTCAAGCTAGTTTTCATCACGCTCATATGCTTCGCGTTCGGTACTTTGATAATTTGATATGTGGGTGGACCGGTGCTTGGGCGCTGTCCTTACTTGGACAAGCATCCCACTTATGATTAACTCCTATTGCAAGCATCCGCAACTACAAAAGAAGTATTAAGGTAAACCTAACCATAGCATGAAACATATGGATCCAAATCAGCCCCTTACGAAGCAACGCATAAACTAGGGTTTAAGCTTCTGTCACTCTAGCAACCCATCATCTACTTATTACTTCCCAATGCCTTCCTCTAGGCCCAAACAATGGCGAAGTGTCATGTAGTCGATGTTCACATGACACCACTAGAGGATAGACAACATACATCTCATCAAATATCGAACGAATACCAAATTCACATGACTACTTATAGCAAGACTTCTCCCATGTCCTCAGGAACAAACGTAACTACTCACAAAGCATATTCATGTTCATGATCGGAGGGGTATTAATATGCATAATGGATCTAAACATATGATCTTCCACCAAATAAACCAACTAGCATCAACTACAAGGAGTAATCAACACTACTAGCAACCTACAAGTACCAATCTAAGGTTTTGATACAAAGATTGGATACAAGAGATGAACTAGGGTTTGAGAGGAGATGGTGCTGGTGAAGATGTTGATGAAGATTGACCCCCTCCCGATGAGAGGATCGTTGGTAATGACGATGGTGATGATTTCCCCCTCCCGGAGGGAAATTTCCCCGGCAGAACAGCTCTGCCGGAGCCCTAGATTGGTTCCGCCAAGGTTCCGCCTCGTGGCGGCGGTGTTTCGTCCCGCAAGCTTGCTTATGATTTTTTCCAGGGTAAAAGACTTCATATAGCAGAAGATGGACACCGGAGGCCTGCCAGGGGGCCCACAAGGCAGGGGGCGCGCCCAGGGGGTAGGGCGCCCCCACCCTCATGGATGGTGGGTGGCCCCCCTCTGGTAGTTTCTTCGCTCAATATTTTTTATTAATTCCAAAAATGACTTCCGTGGAGTTTCAGGACTTTTGAAGTTGTGCAGAATAGGTCTCTAATATTTGCTCCTTTTCCAGCCCAGAATTCCAGCTGCCGGCATTCTCCGTCTTCATGTAAACCTTGTAAAATAAGAGAGAATAGGCATAATTATTGTGACATAATGTGTAATAACAGCCCAATATGCAATAAATATTGATATAAAAGCATGATGCAAAATGGACATATCAAGTTTTTTCACATAAGCATCGCAACCCCAAACTTTAAGAAACGACAACTTAGGTTTCTTGCCAAACCACAGTTCATACAGTATCGTCTCAACGGATTTAGACGGTGCCCTATTTAAAGAGAATGCAGCTGTCTCTAATGCACAACCCCAAAATGATAGTGATAAATCGGTAAGAGACATCATAGATCGCACCATATCTAATAAAGTATGGTTATGACGTTCGGACACACCATTACGCTGTGGTGTTCTAGGAGGCGTGAGTTGTGAAACTATTCCACATTGTTTTAACTGAAGGCCAAACTCGTAACTCAAATATTTGCTTTTGCGATCAGATCGTAGAAACTTTATTTTCTTGTTACGTTGATTCTCCACTTCACTCTGAAATTCTTTGAACTTTTCAAATGTTTCAGACTTGTGTTTCATTAAGTAGATATACCCATATCTGCTTAAATCATCTGTGAAGGTCAGAAAATAATGATACCCGCCGCGAGCCTCAACACTCATCGGACCGCATACATCGTTATGTATTATTTCCAATAAGTCATTAACTCGCTCCATTGTTTCGGAGAACAGAGTTTTAGTCATCTTGCCCATGAGGCATGGTTTGCAAGTATCAAATGATTCATAATCAAGTGATTCCAAAAGTCCATCTGCATGGAGTTTCTTCATGCGCTTTACACCAATATGACCTAAACGGCAGTGCCACAAATATGTTCCACTATCATTATCAACTTTGCATCTTTTGGCATCAATATTATGAATATGTGTATCACTATGATCAAGATTCAATAAACCATTTACATTGGGTGTATGACCATAGAAGGTTTTATTCATGTAAACAGAACAACAATTATTCTCTGACTTAAGTGAATAACCATATTGCAATAAACATGATCCAATCATATTCATGCTCAACGCAAACACCAAATAACATTTATTTAGGTTCAACACTAATCCCTAAGGTAGAGGGAGTGTGCGATGGTGATCTTATCAACCTTGGAACCACTTCCAACACACATCGTCACCTCGCCCTTAACTAGTCTCTGTTCATTCTGTAACTCCTGTTTCGAGTTACTAATCTTAGCAACTGAACTAGTATCAAATACCCAGGGGCTACTACGAACATTAGTAAGGTACACAATAATCTGTATATCAAATATGCCTTTGTTCACTTTGCCATCCTTCTTATCCGCCAAATGTTTGGGGCAGTTCCACTTCGAGTGACCATTTCCTTTGCAGTATAAGCACTCAGTTTCAGGCTTGGGTCCAACTTTGGGCTTCTTCACGGGAGTGGCAACTTGCTTGCCATTCTTCTTGAAGTTCCCTTTTCTTTCCCTTGCCCTTTTACTTGAAACTAGTGGTCTTGTCAACCATCAACACTTGGTGCTCTTTCTTGATTTCTTCCTTTGCCGATTTTAGCATCGCGAAGAGTTCGGGAATCGTTTTCGTCATCCCCTTACATATTATAGTTCATCACGAAGTTCTAGTAGCTTGGTGATAGTGACTAGAGAACTCTATCAATCACTATCTTATTTGGAAGATTAACTCCCACTTGATTCAAGCGATTGTACTACCTAGACATTCTGAGTACATGCTCACTGGCTAAGCCATTCTCCTCCATCTTGTAGGCAAAGTACTTGTGAGAGGTCTCATACCTCTCGACATGGGCATGAGTCTGAAATACCAATTTCAACTCTTGGAACATCTCATATGCTCTATGGCGTTCAAACCATTTTTGAAGTCCCGGTTCTAAGCCATAAAGCATGGTGCACTAAACTATCAAGTAGTCATCATACCGAGCTTGTCAAACGTTCATAACGTCTGCATCAGCTCCTGCAATAGGTCTGTCACCTAGTGGTGCATCAAGGACATAATTCTTCTATGCAGCAACGAGGATAATCCTCAGATCACGGACCCAGTCCACATCATTGCTACTATCATCTTTCAACTTTTCTCTAGGAACATATCAAAAAATATAGGAGCTATATCGCGACCTATTGATCTACAACATAGATATGCAAATACTATCAGGACTAAGTTCATGATAAATTAAGTTCAATTAATCATATTACTTAAGAACTCCCACTTAGATAGACATCCCTCGAGTCATCTAAATGATCCGTGATCCAAATCAACTAAACCATGTCCGATCATCACATGAGATGGAGTAGTTTTCAATGGTGAACATCTCTATGTTGATCATATCTACTATATGATTCACGCTCGACCTTTCGGTCTCCAGTGTTCCGAGGCCATGTCTGTACATGCTAGGCTCGTCAAGTTTAACCCGAGTATTCCGCACATGCAAAACTGTCTTGCACCCGTTGTATGTGAACGTAGAGCTTATCACACCCGATCATCACGTGGTGTCTCGGCACGACGAACTGTCGCAACGGTGCATACTCAGGGAGAACACTTATACCTTGAAATTTTAGTAAGGGATCATCTTATAATGCTACCGCCGTACTAAGCAAAATAAGATGCATAAAAGATAAACATCACATGCAATCAAAATATGTGACATGATATGGCCATCATTATCTTGTGCTTTTGATCCCCATCTCTAAAGCACCGTCATGATCTCCATCGTCACCGGCTTGACACCTTGATCTCCATCGTAGCGTCGTGGTTGTCTCGCCAATTATTGCTTCTACAACTATCGCTAACGCATAGTGATAAACTAAAGCAATTACATGGCGTGTGCATCTCATACAATAAAGCGACAACCATAAGGCTCCTGCCAGTTGCCGATAACTTTTACAAAACATGATCATCTCATACAACAACGTATATCACATCATGTCTTGACCATATCACATCACAACATGCCCTGCAAAAACAAGTTAGACGTCCTCTACTTTGTTGTTGCAAGTTTTATGTGGCTGCTACGGGCTTCTAGTAAGAACCGTTCTTACCTACGCATCAAAACCACAACGGTGTTTCGTCAAGTTTGATGTTTTAACCTTCAATAAGGATCAGCCGGAGTCAAATTCGATTCAACTAAAGTTGGAGAAACAGACACCCGCCATCCACCTTTATGCAAAACTAGTTGCATGTCTGTCGGTGGAACCGGTCTCATGAACGTGGTCATGTAAGGTTGGTCCGGGCCGCTTCATCCAACAATACCGCCGAAAAATCAAAATAAGACATTGGTGGTAATCAGTATGATGATCACCACCCACAAGTCTTTGTGTTCTACTCGTGCATATCATCTACGCATAGACCTGGCTCAGATACCACTGTTGGGGAACGTAGCATGCAATTTCAAAAAAATTCCTACGCTCACGCAAGATCTATCTAGGAGAAGCACATCAACGAGAGGGGGAGAGTGTGTCCACGTACCCTCGTAGACCGAAAGCGGAAGCGTTAGCTTAACACGGTTGATGTAGTCGAACGTCTTCTCGATCCAACCGATCAAGCACCAAACGTACGGCACCTCCGAGTTCTGCACATGTTCAGCTCGATGACGTCCCTCGAGCTCTTGATCCAGCAAAGTGTCAAGGGAGAGTTCCGTCAGCACGACGGCGTGGTGACGGTGATGGTGAAGTTTCCGCCCAGGGTTTCGCCTAACCACTACGTGAATATGACCGAAAGCGTAAACTGTGGAGGGGGGCGCCGCACACGGCTAGGAATAGTTGAAGTGTGTTCTAGGTGTCCCCTCCCCACGTATATAAAGGAGGGAGGGGGAGGGAGCCAGCCCTAGGCGCGCCCCAAGTAGGAGGAGTCCTACTTGGGCTCCTAGTAGGATTCGGCCCCCTTTTCCTTTTACCGCAAGGGGGAAGAAGGGAAGAGAGGGGGAACGAGGGAAAGAGGGGGGGGTGCCGCCCCCTCCTCCTACTCCAATTCGGCCTCCTTCCTTGGGGGGGGGGGCACCACCCCTCCGTGGGATGGTGTGCTCCCTCCTAAGGCCAATATGGCCCATATCTTCCCCCGGGGGGTTCCGGTAACCACCTCGGTACTCCGATATGTACCCGATACATTCCGAAACACTTCCGGTGTCCGAATACTATCATCCAATATATCAATCTTTACCTCTCGACCATTTCTAAACTCCTCGTCATGTCCGTGATCTCATACGGGACTCCGAACAACATTCGGTCACCAAATCACATAACTCATATAATACAAATCGTCATCGAACATTAAGCGTGCGGACCCTACGGGTTCGAGAACTATATAGACATGACCGAGACACCTCTCCGGTAAATAAAAAATAGCGGAACCTGGATGCTCATATTGGCTCCCACATATTCTACGAAGATCTTTATCGATCAAACCGTTATGACAACATACGTTATTCCCTTTGTCATCGGTATGTTACTTGCCCGAGATTCGGTCGTCGGTATCTTCATACCTAGTTCAATCTCGTTACCGGCAAGTCTCTTTACTCGTTCCATAATGCATCATCATGCAACTAACTCATTAGTCACATTGCTTGCAAGACTTATTATGATGTGCATTATCGAGAGGGCCCAGAGATACCTCTCCGATACTCGGAGTGACAAATCCTAATCTCGATCTATGCCTAACCAACAAAACACCTTCGGAGATACGTGTAGAGCATCTTTATAATCACGCGGTTACGTTGTGATGTTTGATAGCACACAAGGCATTCCTATGGTATTCGGGAGTTGCATAATCTCATAGTCAAAGGAATATGTATAAGTCATGAAGAAAGCAATAACAATAAAACTTAACGATCATTATGCTAAGCTAACGGATGGGTCTTGTCCATCACATCATTCTCCTAATGATGTGATCCCGTACATCAAATGACAACACATGTCTATGGTTAGGAAACTTAACCATCTTTGATTAATGATCTAGTCTAGTAGAGGCTTACTAGGGACACGGTGTTTTGTCCATGTATCCACACATGTATCAAGTTTCCGGTTAATACAATTTTAGCTTGAATAATAGACATTTATCATGATATAAGGAAATATAAATAACAACTTTATTATTGCCTCTAGGGCATATTTCCTTCCGTCTCCCACTTGCACTAGAGTCAATAATCTAGATTACAGTGTAATGATTCTAAGACCCGTGGAGTCTTGGTGCTGATCATGTTTTGCTCGTGGAAGAGGCTTAGTCAACGGGTCTGCCACATTCAGATCCGTATGTATTTTGCAAATCTCTATGTCTCCCTCCTTGACTTGATCACGGATGGAGTTGAAGCGTCTCTTGATGTGTTTGGTTCTTTTGTGAAATCTGGATTCCTTCGCCAAGGCTATTGCTCCAGTATTGTCACAAAATATTTTCATTGGAACCGATGCACTAGGTATTACACCTAGATCGGATATGAACTCCTTCATCCAGACTCCTTCATTCACTGCTTCCGAAGCAGCTATGTACTCCGCTTCACACGTAGATCTCGCCATGACACTTTACGAACTGCACCAACTGACAGCTCCACTGTTCAATATAAATACGTATCCGGTTTGTGACTTAGAGTCATCCGGATCAGTGTCAAAGCTAGCATCAACGTAACCATTTACGACGAGCTCTTTGTCACCTCCATAAACGAGAAACATATCCTTACTCCTTTTCAGGTACTTCAGGATTTTCTTGACTGCTGTCCAGTGATCCACTCCTAGATTACTTTGGTACCTCCCTGCTAGACTTATAGCAAGGCACACATCAGGTCTGGTACATAGCATAGCATACATGATAGAACCTATGGCTGAGGCATAGGGAATGACTTTCATTTTCTCTCTATCTTCTGCAGTGGTCGGGCATTGAGTCTGACTCAGCTTCACACCTTGTAATGTAGGCAAGAACCCTTTCTTTGACTAATCCATTTTGAACTTCTTCAAAACTTTATCAAGGTATGTGCTTTGTGAAAGTCCAATTAAGCGTCTTGATCTATCTCTATAGATCTTGATGCCCAATATGTAAGCAGCTTCACCGAGGTCTTTCATTGAAAAACTCTTATTCAAGTATCCTTTTATGCTATCCAGAATTTCTATATCATTTCCAATCAACAATATGTCATCCACATATAATATTAGAAATGCTATAGAGCTCCCACTCACTTTCTTGTAAATACAGGCTTCTCCAAAAGTCTGTATAAAACCTTATGCTTTGATCACCTCATCAAAGCGTATATTCCAACTCCGAGATGCTTGCACCAATCCATAAATGGATCACTGGAGCTTGCACACTTTGTTAGCACCTTTAGGATCGACAAAACTTCTGGTTCCATCATATACAACTCTTCTTTAAGAAATCCATTAAGGAATGCAATTTTGACGTCCATTTGCCAGATTTCATAATCATAAAATGCGGCAATTGCTAACATGATTCGGACAGACTTAAGCATCGCTACGGGCGAGAAGGTCTCATCATAGTCAACTCCTTGAACTTGTCGAAAACATTACCATCAGCGTCAGTCTTTTTCTTGAAGATCCATTTATTCTCTATGGCTTGCCGATCATCGGGCAACTCAACCAAAGTCCATACTTTGTTCTCATACATGGATCCCATCTCAGATTTGATGGCCTCAAGCCATTTTGCGGAATCTGGGCTCATCATCGCTTCCTCATAGTTCGCAGGTTCATCATGGTCTAGTAACATGACTTCCAGAACAATATTACCGTACCACTCTAGTGTGGAACATGCTCTGGTTGACCTACGAGGTTTGGTAGTAACTTGATATGTAGTTTCATGATCATTATCATTAGCTACCTCACTAGTTGGTGTAGGCATCACGGGAACCGTTTTCTGTGATGAGCTACTTTCCAATTCGAGAGAAGGTAAAATTACCTCATCAAGTTCTACTTTCCTCCCACTCACTTCTTTCGACAGAAACTCCTTCTCTAGAAAGGATCCACTCTTAGCAACAAAGATCTTGCCTTCGGATCTGTGATAGAAGGTGTACCCAATAGTTTCTTTTGGGTATCCTATGAAGACGCACTTCTCCGATTTGGGTTCGAGCTTATCAGGCTGAAGCTTTTTCACATAAGCATCGCAACCCCAAACTTTAAGAAACGACAGCTTAGGTTTCTTGCCAAACATAGACGGTGATGGACAAGACAAGATTACATGACGGTGATGGTGAAGTGATCCGCGCAGGGCTTCGCTTAAGCACTACGACAATATGACCGGAGGAGTAAACGGTGGAGGGGGGCACCGCACACGGCTAAGAACAATTAATGAACCTTAGAGGTGCCCCCGCCCCCGTATATAAAGGAGGGAGAGGGGAGGAGGCCGGCCTAGGGGCGCGCCAAGTGGGGAGGAATCCCACTTGGACTCCTAGTCCTATTCGGCCCCCTTCCTTCTATCGGAGGGGGAAAGGGGGAAGGAGAGGGAGAGGAAGAAGGAAAGGGGGGCCGCGCCCCCTCCCCTAGTCCAATTCGGACTCCCATGGGGGGGCGCCACACCCCTTGTGGGCTGCCTAGCCTCCCTCCTATGGCCCATATCTTCCCCCGGGGGGTTCCGGTAACCCCCCGGTACTCCGATACGTACACGAAACACTTCGGAACCATCCCGGTGTCCGAATACTATCGTCCAATATATCAATCTTTACCTCTCGACCATTTTGAGACTCCTCGTCATGTCCGTGATCTCATCCGGCACTCGGAACAATCTTCGGTCACCAAAACAGATAACTCATAATACAAATCGTCATCGAATGTTAAGCGTGCGGACCCTATGGGTTCGAGAACTATGTAGACATGACCGAGACACATCTCCGGTAAATAACCAATAGAGGAACCTAGATGCTCATATTGGTTCCCACATATTCTATGAAGATCTTTATCGGTCAAACCGTAATGACAACATACGTCATTCCCTTTGTCATCGGTATGTTACTTGCCCGAGATTCGATCGTCGGTATCTTCATACCTAGTTCAATCTTGATACTGGCAGGTCTCTTTACTCGTTCCGTAATGCATCATCCCGCAACTAACTCATTAGTCACATTTCTTGCAAGGCTTATCATGATGTGCATTACCGAGAGGGCCCAGAGATACCTGTCCGATACTCGGAGTGACAAATCCTAATCTCGATCTATGCCAACCCAACAAACACCTTCGGAGATACCTATAGAGCATCTTTAAAATCACCTAGTTACGTTGTGACGTTTGATAGCACACAAGATATTCCTCCGGTATTGGGGAGTTGCATAATCTCATAGTCAAAGGATGTATAAGTAATAAAGAAATCGATAGCAATAAAACTTAACGATCATTATACCAAGCTAACGGATGGGTCTTGTCCATCACATCATTCTCATAATGATGTGATCTCGTTCATCAAATGACAACACATGTCTATGTTTAGGAAACTTAACCATCTTTGATTAACGAGCTAGTCTAGTAGAGGCATACAAGGGACACTATGTTTTGTCTATGTATTCACACATGTATCAAGTTTCCGGTTAATACAATTTTAACATGAATAATAAAAATTTATCATGATATAAGGAAATATAAATAACAACTTTATTATTGCCTCTAGGGCATATTTCCTTCAGATAGTGCAACATATTTGTGGCACTGCCGTTTAGGTCATATTGGTTAAAGCGCATGAAGAAACTCCATGCGGATGGATTTTTGGAAGCACTTGATTATGAATCATTTGAGGCTTGTGAACCATTCCTCATGGGCAAGATGACTAAAACTCCGTTCTCTGGAACAATGGAGCGAGCTACTGACTTATTGGAAATAATACATACCGATGTATGCGATCCAATGAGTGTTGAGGCTCGCGGCGGGTATCGTTATTTTCTGACCTTCACAGATGATTCGAGTAGATATGGGTATATCTACTTGATGAAACACAAGTCTGAAACATTTGAAAAGTTCAAAGAATTTCAGAGTGAATTGGAGAATCATCGTAACAAGAAAATAAAGTTTCTACGATCTGATCGCGGAGGCGGATATTTGAGTTACGAGTTTGGCCTTCATTTAAAATAATGTGGAATAGTTTCACAACTCACACCACCTAGAACACCACAGCGAAATGGTGTGTCCGAACGTCGTAACCGTACTTTATTAGATATGGTACGATCTATGACGTCTCTTATCGATTTACCACTATCGTTTTGGGGTTATGCATTAGAGACCGCTGCATTCACTTTAAATAGGGCACCATCCAAATCCATTGAGACGACACCGTATGAACAATGCTTTGGCAAGAAACCTAAGCTGTCGTTTCTTAAAGTTTGGGGTTGCGATGCTTATGTGAAAAAGCTTCAGCCTGATAAGCTCGAACCAAACTCGGAGAAGTGTGCCTTCATAGGATACCCAAAAGAAACTGTCGGGTACACCTTATCACAGATCCGAAGGCAAGATCTGTTGGAAATATGCCCTAGAGGCAATAATAAAATGGTTATTATTATATTTCCTTGTTCATGATAATTGTCTATTGTTCATGCTATAATTGTGTTATCCGGAAATCGTAATACATGTGTGAATAGATAGACCACAACATGTCCCTAGTGAGCCTCTAGTTGACTAGCTCGTTGATCAACAGATAGTCATGGTTTCCTGACTATGGACATTGGATGTCATTGATAACGGGATCACATCATTAGGAGAATGATGTGATGGACAAGACCCAATCCTAAGCATAGCACAAGATCGTGTAGTTCGTTTGCTAGAGCTTTTCCAAATGTCAAGTATCATTTCCTTAGACCATGAGATTGTGCAACTCCCGGATACCATAGGAGTGCTTTGGGTGTGCCAAACGTCACAACGTAACTGGGTGGCTATAAAGGTGCACTACGGGTACTCCAAAAGTGTCTGTTGGGTTGGCACGAATCGAGACTGGGATTTGTCACTCCGTATGACGGAGAGGTATCTCTGGGCCCACTCGATAATGCATCATCATAATGAGCTCAATGTGACCAAGTGTTTGGTCACGGGATCATGCATTACGGTATGAGTAAAGTGACTTGCCGATAACGAGATTGAACAAGGTATTGGGATACCGACGATCGAATCTCGGGCAAGTAACGTACCGATTGACAAAGGGAATTGTATACGGGATTGATTGAATCCTCGACATCGTGGTTCATCCGATGAGATCATCGTGGAACATGTGGGAGCCAACATGGGTATCCAGATCCCGCTGTTGGTTATTGACCGGAGAGTCGTCTCGGTCATGTCTACATGTCTCCCGAACCCGTAGGGTCTACACACTTAAGGTTCGGTGACGCTAGGGTTGTAGAGATATTAGTATGCGGTAACCCGAAAGTTGTTCGGAGTCCCGGATGAGATCCCAGACGTCACGAGGAGTTCTGGAATGGCCCGGAGGTGAAGAATTGTATATAGGAAGTCCAGTTCCGGCCACCGGGAAAGTTTTGGGGGTCACCGGTATTGTACCGGGACCACCGGAAGGGTCCCGGGGGTCCACCGGGTGGGGCCATTTATCCCGGAGGGCCCCATGGGCTGAAGTGGGGAAGGGAACCAGCTCCTGGTGGGCTGGTGCGCCCCCCTTGAGCCTCCCCTGCGCCTAGGGTTGGAAACCCTAGGGGTGGGGGGGCGCCCCACTTGACTTGGGGGGCAAGCCCCCCCCCTTGGCCGCCGCCCCCCTTGGAGATGGGATCTCCTAGGGCCAGCGCCCCCCAGGGGCCCTATATATAGAGGGGGGGAGGGAGGGCAGAAGCACCCCAAGCCCCTGGCGCCTCCCTCTCCCTCCCGTGACACCTCTCCCTCTCGCTGAGCTTGGCGAAGCCCTGCCGAGATCCCCGCTACTTCCACCACCACGCCGTCGTGCTGCTGGATCTCCATCAACCTCTCCTTCCCCCTTGCTGGATCAAGAAGGAGGAGACGTCTTCCCCAACCGTACGTGTGTTGAACGCGGAGGTGCCGTCCGTTCGGCGCTCGGTCATCGGTGATTTGGATCACGACGAGTACGACTCCATCAACCCCGTTCACTTGAACGCTTCCGCTCGCGATCTACAAGGGTATGTAGATGCACTCTTTTCCCTCTCATTGCTAGAAGACTCCATAGATTGTTCTTGGTGATGCGTAGAAATTTTTTAATTTCTGCAACGATCCCCAACAGTGGCATCATGAGCTAGGTCTATGCGTAGTTTCTATGCACGAGTAGAACACAAACTTGTTGTGGGCGTAGATGTTGTCAATTTTCTTGCCACTACTAGTCTTATCTTGTTTCGGCGGCATCGTGGGATGAAGCGGCCCGGACCGACCTTACACGTATGCTTACGTGAGACAGGTTCCACCGACTGACATGCACTAGTTGCATAAGGTGGCTAGCGGGTGTCTGTCTCTCCCACTTTAGTCGAAACGGATTCGATGAAAAGGGTCCTTATGAAGGGTAAATAGAAATTGGCATATCACGTTGTGGTTTTGGCATAGGTAAGAAACGTTCTTACTAAGAAACCTATAGCAGCCACGTAAAAACTTGCAACAACAATTAGAGGACGTCTAACTTGTTTTTGCAGCATATGCCTTGTGATGTGATATGGCCAAAAGGATGTGATGAATGAAATATATGTGATGTATGAGATTGATCATGTTCTTGTAATAGGAATCACGACTTGCATGTCGATGAGTATGACAACCGGCAGGAGCCATAGGAGTTGTCTTTATTTTTGTATGACCTGCGTGTCATTGAACAACGCCATGTAAATTACTTTACTTTATTGCTAAACACGTTAGCCATAGAAGTAGAAGTAATCGTTGGCGTGACAACTTCATGAAGACACGATGATGGAGATCATGGTGTCATGCCGGTGACGAAGATGATCATGGCGCCCCGAAGATGGAGATCAAAAGGAGCAAAATGATATTGGCCATATCATGTCACTATTTGATTGCATGTGATGTTTATCATGTTTTACATCTTATTTGCTTAGAACGACGGTAGCTTAAATAAGATGATCCCTCGCAATAATTTCAAGAAAGTGTTCCCCCTAACTATGCACCGTTGCGAAGGTTCGTTGTTTCGAAGCACCACGTGATGATCGGGTGTGATAGATTCTAACGTTCGAATACAACGGGTGTAAGCCAGATTTACACACGCAATACACTTAGGTTGACTTGACGAGCCTAGCATGTACAGACATGGCCTCGGAACATGGAAGACCGAAAGGTCGAGCATGAGTCGTATAGAAGATACGATCAACATGAAGATGTTCACTGATGTTGACTAGTCCGTCTCACGTGATGATCGGACATGGCCTAGTTGACTCGGATCATGTTTCACTTAGATGACTAGAGGGATGTCTATCTGAGTGGGAGTTCATTGAATAATTTGATTAGATGAACTTAATTATCATGAACTTAGTGTGACACCCAAATTATTTTATTTGGATTTTTTTCAAAAGATTTTATTTGACTTGAGGGAGGTGATTCAATTTTTTTTCTTCAAAGGAACTCTCCCTCTCAAATACTTTTTTTATGGCAAGAGTTTTATTTGGATTCACCCAAGATTTGTTTTTGGTCTTGGAGGTTCTTGCTTTTTATTTGGACTCAAGACAAAATGCGTTTCATTTGGGGAAAATGACTTTTGAAAATCTCTTTGAAAATGCACTATGGCTTTTGGAATAATCCTTTACCACTTTCAACAATTCTCCCTTGCCATGGCCTTAGTGCAAATCCACTCTCCTAACCCTCCCCTCATCTTTGGATCATGTTTTGCATCAAAGCCAGCAAGTTGGACCTCCCCCTATGATTATTTTTTCCATTTAAAACTTATCAAATAAATTTCTGCCTTCTACTCTAGCCCTTGGAGATTTACAAAGGAGCTACCATCTCTGCTTTGATTTTTGCCCCCAAACCAATTCCCCTTCCTAGTCTTTTGAACCCTCAACCAAGATCCATGAAGATCCACTGGTCTTCAGTTCAAATTTTTCAAACTACACTTGCTGCAAGTTTGGACCAGATTTGACAAATTTGGTGAAATTCATTCAAATCCTTCTCCAAAAATTCCAAGAAAAATCAGGCAGCCTCTGGGTGCATTGAGTGGTCACCTCACCAAGTCCCAGCCCCAGGAAATTTTTTCTCATTACCAAATCATTCTGTCGAACACCTGCAATGCATTGTCAAAATCAGGTTCAGTAAAGTTCAGAGAACATTTCAGTGCTACTGTCGTTTTCTTCAGAACTTGTTGTCGATCTCGATAGTGCCCCGATGTCGCCTTGCTCCCCATCCTCTCCCCCTTGTCCCCGCACCGCACGAGCGCCTGGAGCCTTGCGGACGTCGGCGTCGAGCAGGAAGAGGTGCGCCGCCCCGTGACCGACGGCAGCGGCGGCTTTGCGGCCGCCAGAGGGAGGCGCGGCGCAGACGGCGCCACCCAGCGCCGCCCAAGCCACCGGAGCTCGCCGCGTGGCCTTCCACTCCCCAGAACACGCTGCCACTCTCGTCGTGAACCGCAGGGCGCGGAGCGCGCTCTCTGCCGCCGTCGTGCCCGTGCGGCCACCCCACCGTGGACCGACGCCATTACGCCAAGACCAACTCAGTTTAGCAGTGGAACAGCACCAGTGGACCTCACTGATGCTGCCTGGCCACTCAAACCACCTGCTCATCCACGACATCACCGTAATTGCTCGCCGGAGATTCTCCGTTCACGGCCACCCCCTCGATCCGCCTATAAATAGAGGCCCCGAGCTTCAACTCAAACCCACACCATCCCTGCACTCCGCCTAGAGCACGCCTAGCCACTGGAAGAGCCCCGAGGAGGTCTCCTTCCTCGACTCCGGCCGCCGCGACCCGCCACGGGATCCAGCTCGATTCGCCCCCGTGCGTGCACCTCCGCCTCCCATGTCGTGCCAGTAGCTTCCCTATGCATCCACTCTTCTGACCCGCGCTTCAATTCGAGGTTCGCAGCTCACCACCGGAGTTCCCCACCATCACCCGAGCCGCCGTCCGCCGGAGAAAGTGTCGCCGTCGACGTGGTGCTCTCCGACGGTCGAGTCCACCACCCACCGATGCGGAAGGACACGCTGAAGCTCTTGGTACCCTCCGATCCCCTAACTCGCCGTGGTTCGACGCCGGCGTCCACCGCAGTCTTCGGGCGCCGGCGAGCTTTTTAAACCTGACATGTGGACCCCCATGTCAGCCTCTGTTCTTTTCTCCCTCGAACCGTTTTCTGTTGGCGCCTTCGGGAAAAATACGCTTTCCCTCTTTAGCTAGCGCATTTCTTTCCGAAGCGTTTTCTGGTTTCTCAGTTTAAACCCTGGAACTTTTCTGTTTCATTACAGATGAGTCCCTGGACAGAAACCTTTATAACTTTTTAATAAAAAGGGGTTTTTGAGTGATTCTTTTTCTGACAGTCTTAAAATTTTGTCTAGTTTTTTATGGGATTTATTTGGATTTTTTTTGGAGAAGTTTCTGTGCACGCGTTGGTTTTCACGTTAGTACCCGTTTTCGTTATGCCGTAGGTTCCGGAAGAGGTGACGGAGCCGCGAACTTCGCCGAGCTAGACTCGGACTTCTCCGAACCAGGCAAGCATGTTTGAACCTTTGATATGATAGGTGTTTTACATGTTTGCGTGAAAGTTTGTGCGTGGCATATGAGTGTCGGTGAGTACCTCGTTGCTTGTGAGGCAACTACCCGCATGTCCCAAAGTTGCGATGATCTCTGATGAGAGATGGCCTAATCATGTGGTGACATGAAGGGCAGCAAGGTGGTACTGTTGTAGCATACCAGCCTTGCGTTATCCGACAAATTCTGATGTTAACGTGGACGGAATCACGTTATCGTTCTTTTCCCTTCCGTGCTACCACGTGTTTCTTTGCCAAGATGCGGTTTAGTAAGTTGGTAACCTCTTTCCGTGTACACACCAAACAGAGGGGCCGGGATGATGGTTCCTTGGCCCAGGATTAAAGCCAGTCATCCCGTCAGGGGGCATGGGTGTTTTCGGTTGGGACCGAGAGGGGGGGCACCCCCTTAGAGCGCGCGTATAGAAATTTTGATCCCATGCTACGCGAGGTTGTAGCCTCCCCGTCTCAAGGTTTTTCTTGAACGTTGCTGAGGGTGATCCTTGGCTTCGGAAGATTGAAAGGGTGTGTACTGGTTAGACGCGTTTCTTCCAAAACACCGTAAAACGGAACTAGTCCCTATGACTACTGAAATCCGTTGGCTGTGGTTAAGTACAAACTCTGCAGAGTCAAATCCTTCCAAGTCATCGTATCCATGATCAAGTAGAGTAATCAGTACATCTATATCTATCCTCGTGGAAATATATTCCCGGTGAACAAGCTTAAGTGGTAAACCCAATTTAATTGTTATTCCTGCGGATGGACTAACCTTATTTTTGTTTCGTAATGGTGATAATTCATGTTCTCAAGCTACTGTATTATTAAGCTACAATATAAGCCCTTTATGTGATGTCGCTCAGACGTCCGACTGTGGCATGCACTGCCTTCATTTTCTGTTGTAAGCCCTTTATGTGGTGTCGCCCCGACGCCCGACTGTGGCATTATTATTCTTGCAGTTTCCTCTCGAGGAGTCATTCAGACCCTCGTTTGGCACCAGTATTACTATTCTGCAGTTTCCTCTCGAGGAGTCATTCAGACCCTCGTTTGGCACCAGTATTACTATTCTGCAGTTTCCTCTCGAGGAGTCATTCAGACCCTGGTTTGGCACCAGTATTATTATTCTTGCAGTTTCCTCTCGAGGAGTCATTCAGACCCTCGTTTGGCACCAGTATTACTATTCTGCAGTTTCCTCTCAAGGAGTCATTCAGACCCTCGTTTGGCACCCAGTAATTATTATCTCTATGTCTGAAGGCACTGGTTAACTTGTTCATATGCTTAATGTTTACATTTGTTATATCTTATGTCCGAACTGTCTTGCGAGTACTTTCATAGTACTCACCTGGCTTGTTGATTTGGCCAGATGTTGACGAAGGCGATCTCTTGGATGAAGAGTTTGATAGCGCGTCCGACGCCTAGAGGAGTCCCAGTCAGTCCTGCGCGATCCCGGATATTGGTCACTTGTATTATATACGCTTCCGCCACCCGCAATAAGTCTCCTCGAGCCTCACTCCGACGCTCGAAGAGCTGTAGTCTTCAGGAGTCATATCACTTGCTTCGCGGTGATATTTCCACCACCGTTATTATCGTGAGTTAGTAGTTATGCCACCCTATCCGCCGCCTTGTTTTATCGGCGTGCATGTAATAAATTGTTGGGCAGTCCCCGCTCAACCTTGTATTATATTCAGTACTCCTGGTATTTTTCTTCTGTGACCAAGATATTGTCTACCAGTGAGAAGGAATTCTTCCTTACTGGTCCGTAAAAGGGATTGGTCTCTCAATAATTATTTTATTGAAAAACCGGTCGTGACACTTAGTCTAAAAATCTTTACAATATGTCTTGTAGATCAAATGGCCCACGCTAATGTTGCCCTCAACTTCAACGCGTTCCTAGAGAAAACCAAGCTGAAAGATGATGGAAGCAACTATACGGACTGGGTCCGGAACCTGAGGATCATCCTCATAGCTGCCAAGAAAGATTATGTCCTAGAAGCACCGCTAGGTGACGCACCCATCCCAGAGAACCAAGACGTTATGAATGCTTGGCAGCAGCGTGCTCATGATTACTCCCTCGTTCAGTGCGGCATGCTTTACAGCTTAGAACCGGGGCTCCAAAAGCGGTTTGAGCAACACGGAGCATATGTGATGTTCGAAGAGCTGAAAATGGTTTTCCAAGCCCATGCCCGGGTCGAGAGATATGAAGTCTCCGACAAGTTCTTCAGTTGTAAGATGGAGGAAAATAGTTCTGTCAGTGAGCACATACTCAAAATGTCTGGGTTACACAACCGCTTGTCTCAGCTGGGAGTTAATCTCCCGGATGACGCGGTCATTGACAGAATCCTTCAGTCGCTTCCACCGAGCTACAAGAGCTTTGTGATGAACTTCAATATGCAGGGGATGGAAAAGACCATTCCTGAGGTATATTCAATGCTGAAATCAGCGGAGGTGGAGATCAAAAAGGAACATCAAGTGTTGATGGTGAATAAAACCACTA
Source organism: Aegilops tauschii subsp. strangulata (assembly GCF_002575655.3). Taxonomy (NCBI): domain Eukaryota; kingdom Viridiplantae; phylum Streptophyta; class Magnoliopsida; order Poales; family Poaceae; genus Aegilops; species Aegilops tauschii. The sequence continues at coordinate 62,325,469 of NC_053039.3, read as the reverse complement.
AGTTCAAGAAAGGCAAGGGTAAGAAGAACTTCAAGAAGGACGGCAAGGGAGTTGCCGCGCCCGGTAATCCAGTTGCCGGGAAGAAGCCAAAGAATGGACCCAAGCCTGAGACTGAGTGCTTTTATTGCAAGGGAAGTGGTCACTGGAAGCGGAACTGCCCCAAGTACTTAGCGGATAAGAAGGCCGGCAACACCAAAGGTATATGTGATATACATGTTATTGATGTGTACCTTACCAGCACTCGTAGTAGCTCCTGGGTATTTGATACCGGTGCGGTTGCTCATATTTGTAACTCAAAGCAGGAGCTGCGGAATAAACGGAGACTGGCAAAGGACGAGGTGACGATGCGCGTCGGGAATGGTTCCAAGGTCGATGTGATCGCCGTCGGCACGCTACCTCTACATTTACCTACGGGATTAGTTTTAAACCTCAATAATTGTTATTTAGTGCCAGCTTTGAGCATGAACATTGTATCTGGATCTCGTTTAATGCGAGATGGCTACTCATTTAAATCCAAGAATAATGGTTGTTCTATTTATATGAGAGATATGTTTTATGGTCATGCCCCGCTGGTCAATGGTTTATTCTTAATGAATCTCGAACGTGATGTTACACATATTCATAGTGTGAATACCAAAAGATGTAAAGTTGATTACGATAGTCCCACATACTTGTGGCACTGCCGCCTTGGTCACATTGGTGTCAAGCGCATGAAGAAGCTCCATGCTGATGGACTTTTAGAGTCTCTCAATTATGAATCATTTGACACATGCGAACCATGCCTCATGGGCAAAATGACCAAGACTCCGTTCTCCGAAACAATGGAGCGAGCAACCAACTTATTAGAAATCATACATACTGATGTGTGCGGTCCAATGAGTGTTGAGGCTCGCGGAGGCTATCGTTATGTTCTCACTCTCACTGATGACTTGAGTAGATATGGGTATGTCTACCTAATGAAACACAAGTCTGAGACCTTTGAAAAGTTCAAGGAATTTCAGAGTGAGGTTGAGAATCAACGTGACAGGAAAATAAAATTCTTACGATCAGATCGTGGGAGGGAATATTTGAGTCACGAATTTGGCACACACTTAAGGAAATGTGGAATAGTTTCACAACTCACGCCGCCTGGAACACCTTAGCGAAATGGTGTGTCCGAACGTCGTAATCGCACTCTATTGGATATGGTGCGATCTATGATGTCTCTTACCGATCTACCGCTCTCATTTTGGGGCTATGCTTTAGAGACTGCCGCATTCACTTTAAATAGGGCTCCGTCGAAATCCGTTGAGACGACACCGTATGAATTATGGTTTGGGAAGAAACCTAAGCTGTCATTTCTAAAAGTTTGGGGATGCGATGCTTATGTCAAGAAACTTCAACCTGAAAAGCTCGAACCCAAGTCGAAAAAATGCATCTTCATAGGATACCCTAAGGAAACCATTGGGTATACCTTCTACCTCATATCCGAAGGCAAGATCTTTGTTGCCAAGAACGGGTCCTTTCTGGAGAAAGAGTTTCTCACGAAAGAAGTGAGTGGGAGGAAAGTGGAACTTGATGAGGTGATAGTCACCCCTTCCGAACCGGAAAGTAGCACAGCGCGGGAAGATGTTCCTGTGGTGCCTGCACCGACTAGGGAGGAAGTTAATGATGATGACCATGAAGCTTCAGATCAAGTTACTGCTGAACTTCGTAGGTCCACAAGGACACGTTCCGCACCAGAGTGGTACGGCAACCCTGTCATGGAAATCATGTTGTTAGACAACGGTGAACCTTCGAACTGTGAAGAAGCGATGGCGGGCCCGGATTCCAACAAATGGCTTGAAGCCATACAATCCGAGATAGGATCCATGCATGAAAACGAAGTATGGACTTTGACTGACTTGCCCGATGATCGGCGAGCCAAAGAAAATAAATGGATCTTTAAGAAGAAGACAGACGCAGATGGTAATGTGACCATCTATAAGGCTTGACTTGTCGCTAAGGGTTATCGACAAGTTCAAGGGGTTGACTACGATGAGACTTTCTCACCCGTAGCGAAGCTGAAGTCCGTCCGAATCATGTTAGCAATTGCCGCATTCTATGATTATGAGATATGGCAAATGGACGTCAAAACGACATTCCTTAACGGCTTTCTTAAGGAAGAATTGTATATGATGCGGTCGGAAGGTTTTGTCGATCCTAAGAATGCTAACAAGGTATGCAAGCTCCAACGCTCCATCTATGGGCTGGTGCAAGCATCTCGGAGTTGGAACATTCGATTTGATGAGATGATCAAAGCGTTTGGGTTTACACAGACTTATGGAGAAGCCCGTGTTTACAAGAAAGTGAGTGGGAGCTCTGTAGCATTTCTCATATTATATGTGGATGACATAGTGTTGATGGGAAATGATATAGAATTCTTGGGAAGCATAAAGGCCTACTTGAACAAGTGTTTTTCAATGAAGGACCTTGGAGAAGCTGCTTATATATTAGGCATCAAGATCTATAGAGATAGATCAAGATATTGAAGAAGTTCAATATGGATCAGTCCAAGAAGGGGTTCTTGCCTGTATTGCAAGGTGTGCAATTGAGCACGGCTCAATGCCCGACCACGGCAGAAGATAGAGAAAAGATGAGTGTCATCCCCTATGCCTCGGCCATAGGGTCTATTATGTATGCCATGCTGTGTACCAGACCTGATGTAAACCTTGCCGTAAGTTTGGTAGGAAGGTACCAAAGTAATCCCGGCATGGAACACTGGACAACGGTCAAGAATATCCTGAAGTACCTGAAGACGACTAAGGATATGTTTCTCGTTTATGGAGGTGACGAAGAGCTCATCGTAAAGGGTTACGTCGATGCTAGCTTCGACACAGATCTGGATGACTCTAAGTCACAAACCGGATACGTGTATATTTTGAATGGTGGGGCAGTAAGCTGGTGCAGTTGCAAGCAAAACGTTGTGGCGGGATCTACATGTGAAGCGGAATACATGGCGGCCTCAGAGGCAGCACAAGAAGCAATCTGGGTGAAGGAGTTCATTACCGACCTAGGAGTTATTCCCAATGCGTCGGGCCCGATGACTCTCTTCTGTGACAACTGGAGCTATTGCCCTTGCCAAGGAGCCCAGGTTTCACAGGAAGACCAGGCATATCAAGCGTCGCTTCAACTCCATTCGTGAAAGTGTTCAAAATGGAGACATAGATATTTGTAAAGTACATACGGACCTGAATGTAGCAGATCCGTTGACTAAACCTCTCCCTAGAGCAAAACATGATCAACACCAGAACTCTATGGGTGTTTGATTCATCACAATGTAACTAGATTATTGACTGTAGTGCAAGTGGGAGACTGTTGGAAATATGCCCTAGAGGCAATAATAAAATGGTTATTATTATATTTCCTTGTTCATGATAATTGTCTATTGTTCATGCTATAATTGTGTTATCTGGAAATCGTAATACATGTGTGAATACATAGACCACAACATGTCCCTAGTGAGCCTCTAGTTGACTAGCTCGTTGATCAACAGATAGTCATGGTTTCCTGACTATGGACATTGGATGTCATTGATAACGGGATCACATCATTAGGATGATGATGTGATGGACAAGACCCAATCCTAAGCATAGCACAAGATCGTGTAGTTCGTTTGCTAGAGCTTTTCCAAATGTCAAGAATCATTTCCTTAGACCATGAGATTGTGCAACTCCTGGATACCATAGGAGTGCTTTGGGTGTGCCAAACGTCACAACGTAACTGGGTGGCTATAAAGGTGCACTACGGGTATCTCCGAAAGTGTCTGTTGGGTTGGCACGAATCGAGACTGGGATTTGTCACTCCGTATGACGGAGAGGTATCTCTGGGCCCACTCGGTAATGCATCATCATAATGAGCTCAATGTGACCAAGTGTTTGGTCATGGGATCATGCATTACGGTACGAGTAAAGTGACTTGCCGGTAACGAGATTGAACAAGGTATTGGGATACCGACGATCGAATCTCGGGCAAGTAACGTACCGATTGACAAAGGGAATTGTATACGGGATTGATTGAATCCTCGACATCGTGGTTCATCCGATGAGATCATCGTGGAACATGTGGGAGCCAACATGGGTATCCAGATCCCGCTGTTGGTTATTGACCGGAGAGTCGTCTCGGTCATGTCTACATGTCTCCCGAACCCGTAGGGTCTACACACTTAAGGTTCGGTGACGCTAGGGTTGTAGAGATATTAGTATGCGGTAACCCGAAAGTTGTTCGGAGTCCCGGATGAGATCCCGGACGTCACGAGGAGTTCTGGAATGGCCCGGAGGTGAAGAATTGTATATAGGAAGTCCAGTTCCGGCCACCGGGAAAGTTTTGGGGGTCACCGGTATTGTACCGGGACCACCGGAAGGGTCCCGGGGGTCCACCGGGTGGGGCCATTTATCCCGGAGGGCCCCATGGGCTGAAGAGGGGAAGGGAACCAGCTCCTGGTGGGCTGGTGCGCCCCCCTTGAGCCTCCCCTGCGCCTAGGGTTGGAAACCCTAGGGGTGGGGGGGCGCCCCACTTGACTTGGGGGGCAAGCCCCCCCCCTTGGCCGCCGCCCCCCTTGGAGATGGGATCTCCTAGGGCCAGCGCCCCCCCAGGGGCCCTATATATAGAGGGGGGGGAGGGAGGGCAGAAGCACCCCAAGCCCCTGGCGCCTCCCTCTCCCTCCCGTGACACCTCTCCCTCTCGCTGAGCTTGGCGAAGCCCTGCCGAGATCCCCGCTACTTCCACCACCACGCCGTCGTGCTGCTGGATCTCCATCAACCTCTCCTCCCCCCTTGCTGGATCAAGAAGGAGGAGACGTCTTCCCCAACCGTACGTGTGTTGAACGCGGAGGTGCCGTCCGTTCGGCGCTCGGTCATCGATGATTTGGATCACGACGAGTACGACTCCATCAACCCCGTTCACTTGAACGCTTCCGCTCGCGATCTACAAGGGTATGTAGATGCACTATTTTCCCTCTCATTGCTAGAAGACTCCATAGATTGTTCTTGGTGATGCGTAGAAATTTTTTAATTTCTGCAACGATCCCCAACAAGATCTTTGTTGCTAAGAATGGATCCTTTCGAGAGAAGGAGTTTCTCTCAAAAAAGTGAGTGGGAGGAAAGTAGAACTTGATGAGGTAATTGTACCTTCTCTCGAATTGGAAAGTAGCTCATCACAGAAAATCGTACCCGTGATGCCTACACCAACTAGTGAGGAAGCTAATGATCATGAAACTTCAGATCAAGTTACTACGGAACCTCGTAGGTCAACCAGAGCACATTCCGCACCAGAGTGGTACGGTAATCCTGTTCTGGAAGTCATGTTACTAGACCATGATGAACCTGCGAACTATGAGGAAGCGATGATGAGCCCAGATTCCGCAAAATGGCTTGAGGCCATGAAATCTGAGATGGGATCCATGTATGAGAACAAAGTATGGACTTTGGTGGACTTGCCCGATGATCGGCAAGCCATAGAGAATAAATTGATCTTCAAGAAGAAGACTGACGCTGATGGTAATGTTACTGTCTACAAAGCTCGACTTGTTGCGAAAGGTTTTCAACAAGTTCAAGGAGTTGACTACGATGAGACCTTGTCACCTGTAGTGATGCTTAAGTCTGTCCAAATCATGTTAGCAATTGCCGCATTTTATGACTATGAAATCTGGCAAATGGACGTCAAAACTGCATTGGATGTCTTAAAGAAGAGTTGTATATGATGCAACCGGAAGGTTTTGTTGATCCTACAGGTGCTAACAAAGTGTGCAAGCTCCAGCGATCCATTTATGGACTGGTGCAAGCATCTCGGAGTTGGAATATACGCTTTGATGAGGTGATCAAAGCATATGGTTTTATACAGACTTTTGGAGAAGCCTGTATTTACAAGAAAGTGAGTGGGAGCTCTGTAGCATTTCTAATATTATATGTGGATGACATATTGTTGATTAGAAATGATATCGAATTTCTAGATAACATAAAAGGATACTTGAATAAGAGTTTTTCAATGAAAGACCTCGGTGAAGCTGCTTATATATTGGGCATCAAGATCTATAGAGATAGATCAAGACGCTTAATTGGACTTCCACAAAGCACATACCTTGATAAAGTTTTGAAGAAGTTCAAAATGGATCAATCAAAGAAAGGGTTCTTGCCTGTCTTACAAGGTGTGAAGTTGAGTCAGACTCAATGCCCGACCATGCAGAAGATAGAGAGAAAATGAAAGTCATTCCCTATGCTTCAGCCATAGGTTCTATCATGTATGCAATGTTGTGTACGAGACCTGATGTGTGCCTTGCTATAAGTCTAGCAGGGAGGTACCAAAGTAATCCAGGAGTGGATCACTGGACAACGGTCAAGAACACACTGAAGTACCTGAAAAGGACTAAGGATATGTTTCTCGTTTATGGAGGTGACAAAGAGCTTGTCGTAAATGGTTACGTTGATGCTAGCTTTGACACTGATCCGGATGACTCTAAGTCACAAACCGGGAACGTATTTGTATTGAATGGTGGAACTGTCAGTTGGTGTACTTCCAAGCAAAGCGTCGTGGTGGGATCTACGTGTGAAGCGGAGTACATAGCTGCTTCGGAAGCAGCAAATGAAGGAGTCTGGATGAAGGAGTTCATATCCGATCTAGGTGTAATACCTAGTGCATTGGGTCCAATGAAAATCTTTTGTGACAATACTGGAGCAATTGCCATAGCAAAGGAATCCAGATTTCACAAGAGAACCAAACACATCAAGAGACGCTTCAACTCCATCTGTGATCAAGTCAAGGAGGGAGACATAGAGATTTGCAAAATACATACGGATCTGAATGTGGCAGACCCGTTGACTAAGCCTCTTCAACGAGCAAAACATGATCATCACCAAGACTCCATGGGTGTTAGAATCATTACAATGTAATCTAGATTATTGACTCTAGTGCAGGTGGGAGACTAAAGGAAATATGCCCTAGAGGCAATAATAAAGTTGTTATTTATATTTCCTTATATCATGATAAATGTTTATTATTCATGCTAGAATTGTATTAACTAGAAACTTGATACATGTGTGAATACATAAACAAAACACAATGTTCCTAGTATGCCTCTACTAGACTAGCTCGTTAATCAAAGATGGTTAAGTTTCCTAACCATAGACATGTGTTGTCTTTTGATGAACGAGATCACATCATTAGGAGAATGATGTGATGGACAAGACCCATCCTTTAGCTTAGCATAATGATCGTTAAGTTTTATTGCTATTGCTTTCTTCATGACTTATACATATTCCTTTGACTATGAGATTATGCAACTCCCGAATACCGGAGGAATACCTTGTGTGCTATCAAACGTCACAACGTAACTGGGTGATTATAAAGATGCTTTACAGGTATCTCCGAAGGTGTTTGTTGGGTTGGCATAGATCGAGGTTAGGATTTGTCACTCTGAGTATCGGAGAGGTATCTCTGGCCCTCTCGGTAATGCACATCATGATAAGCCTTGCAAGCAATGTGACTAATGAGTTAGTTGCGGGATGATGCATTATGGAACGAGTAAAGAGACTTGCCGGTAACGAGATTGAACTAGGTAGGAAGATACCGACGATCGAATCTCGGGTAAGTAACATACCGATGACAAAGGGAATGACGTATGTTGTCATTATGGTTTGACCGATAAAGATCTTCGTAGAATATGTGGGAACCAATATGAGCATCCAGGTTCCGCTGTTGTTTATTGACCGGAGATGTGTCTCGGTCATGTCTACATAGTTCTCGAACCCGTAGGGTCTGCACGCTTAATGTTCGATGACGATTTGTATTATGAGTTATGTGTTTTGGTGACTGTCGTGGAATTGTCACGGCAGATGTCCTCAAGCTAGGACTTAGTCATGGAGCCATCGCCGCTAGGAAGCTTGAAGGGGTTAACGGGACAAGGAACACGAGGGTTTATACTGGTTCGCCCCCTTACGGTGAAGGTAAAAGCCTACGTCCAGTTGAGGTGGTATTGATTAGGGTTTCGATGACCAGGGAGCTTAACTGCTATGCCCGGCTCTCGATGAGATCTCTCTTGTCCCGAAACCGCTGCCGGGTCGTCCCTTTATATAGAGAGGTTGACGCCCAACAGCCCTCAGAGTCCCGGCCGGCTCATAAAAGTGTCCGGCTCGGACTCTTAACTATTCTTGCCTTATACTACAAGTCTCACCATACGGCAGTTTATCACTACGGGCTTTAAGCCATCTCCGGGTCTTAAGCCCATCTTTGGCCCACCGTCTTCAAGTTTGGCGCCGGGCTTCAAGTGATGACCCTTACGAGTAACCCGGCCTCTTCTGACGGGTGACTCTAAGGTTTATATCCTCAACATTAGGCCCCAGATTGATTTGAGCCGGCTCATGTCAATCTTCAACTCTTTCGACAGAAAATCTCCGGCTTACAATTGTGTGAAGGCCATAACCCGGCGTGACGTCATCCTCTGGACTCCGGGTAATCCGTCGTGACGTCATCTTCCATTAAATCCATTTTTTACTGCACCAGATCCGCAACGGATCTTATCTTTACCGCCATCCCGAAAATCGAGGCGCCTCTCGGGCGAGATAACCGCGCCGTGGCCTCCTCGTTTCTCGGGCCCACTTATGAGTCTGGCCTTATAAGTAGCCCGACCCTCGGGTCTTCTCATTCTCCCCCTTCTGTCGTCTCCTTCCTCTCGCTGCTCCCGTGCTGCTCGAGCTCCGCCGCCGTCGCCGCCGCAATAGAACTCCGCATCCTCGTCGTCCTTGGCCGCTGCATCACCCTGAACCGTGCAGAGAACCGCGGCGAACCCCTGCATCCGTAAGTTCCTTCCTTCTCGTAGGATAGATCTACATTAAGCTCCTGCTGTTCTTCCCGTGTTCTTCGCCGTCGTCCGGGAGTTCTTGGTAGTTTTCATCTTTACTGCCTCTCCTTGATCTTAAGATAGTATAGAACTAACACGACGGCTGTTTAGCACCCATTTCAAATGCAAATAGATCCCCTTTTTACTGCATAGATGCTTCGTTCGAACCCGCAGACTTCTTCTGCGTCCGTTTTTAGGTCTAGGAATTTTCCTTTTCAACCGACCGTTTTGATCCAAATTATTTACTGCGATGTGTGAAACCTGTTTTCACCACACTTAGTAAAAAACTACACCTGTCGAGTCGTGGCGGTTTACGCTTCCGGCTTAAAGATGCCACGTACTGTAAAAATTTCCGGCTCATCTGCAGCAAGGCTGTAGATAATTGAATGGCTCTCAATACCTCGGGCGGCTTAAATAACCCGACGCACCTAGATATATGTGATTAGTCCCCTCCATAAGCCGCCACTTTAACATTGAACTGTAAATTTCCTCCGGCTTATAATTAAACCGGGCATGTTTCCTTTTATCATAGGCTTCCGACTTTCACCATGCCTCCCAAAGCTCCTAAAGCATCCATCACTTGCAATTGGATGAGGTCCAATGTCACCGACGAGACCTTAGCGGATTTTGTAAAGTCGGGTTACCTGCCTAAGAAGGACGTCATGTCCTACCGTGCCCCTGACCCGTCAGAGGAGAGACCACAGCCAAAGGACGGGGAGGTAGTGATTTTTGCGGATCACATGAGCCGGGGCTTCGCACCGCCCGGCTCAAAGTTCTTTAGAGACGTGCTGAATTTCTTTGACCTGCGGCCACAAGACATAGGACCCAATTCTATGTCCAATATATGCAACTTCCAAGTGTTCTGCGAAGTCTATCTTGGAGAGGAGCCCAGCCTGCTGCTCTTCAGAGAGCTCTTCTACCTGAACCGTCAGAACGAGTGCGCCAACGGGCCAAGCTTGGAACTTGGCGGCATCTCCATTCAGCGACGGAGAGACTGCCTTTTCCCTTACGCCGAGCCGCCGAGTCACCCAAAGGACTGGAACCAGACGTGGTTCTATTGCCAAGACACGTCGCCGGCTGACGAGAGCCCGCTGCCCGGCTTTCGCCCTTCACGTCTGGAACCAACTCACCCTCTGTCTGACAAGTTAACTCAGGCGGAGCGGCAACCTCTGCTCCCCACCATTAACAAGATCAAGGCTCTCCTGGGCAATGGTCTCAATGGAATTGACCTGGTCCGAGTCTGGATCTCCTGGCGGGTGATCCCATTGAGCCGCCGCCCCGGCTTAATGTGCGAGTACACGGGCTGAAAGGATGACCCCCTGAGACACAGCCGCAACGATCTTCCTGAAGACGTTGCTGAGGATATGACCAAGGCTCTCTTGAACGAGAGCTTGGCAGACTGCGGGAGGACCGGTTAAGCCCCTTCTGCAAGACCAACCCGGCCCTAGCGGTAAGCCGCTAATCTGAACATCTTATTTTCTTCTGTATATAGCTTTCATCTGAACCTTAGGAACTCGTCATTGTATTTTTCAGGCGGATGACAAATTCTGGAAGGTCAAATATGACCACGAGGCGGCCAAGAAAGCCAGGAAGGCGAAGAAAGCCGCCAAGAGAGCCGCTCCCCGCAAGAAGGGAAGTAGGCCTACTGCTTCAGAGCTGCTGCAACTAAGCGACAACTCTGAGTCAGAGGTAACCCCTGAACCTGTAAGCCCTTGTTGTATTCGTTGTTTATTTTTGTCCACCTTATCAATACTGTTCATCAACAGGATGACACCGGAGCAAGTAACCCGGTGGTTGAAGAGGTAATGTCACTTTCCTCTGACTCGGAGCCCTTGCCAAGGCTGAAAGTCCGAAGGGTAACCCGGAAAGTAAGATTTTCACATCCTTTAGCTTATCAAGATCCTCAATTTCTTTTGAAGCGACAGACTCATGAGAGCCGGCGGCACACCCGGACCAACAAGGACGCTGACCTCTCTTCCGGCTTACCCGACGCATCGAGGAAACGCCGAACCGAGGTTATCTCCAACTTGTACCCTTTTCATCCTTTGGCGGGTGTTATACGTCAACCGCTCAATTCTTCTGATTCAAACTATCAGGAAACCTCACCCTCCTCTGGTGACTCAATGCAATCAAGCCTGCCGGCCTTCAAGACCGTACCCGGGTAACAATGATCATCTCTTTGTTATGCTTATCTTTGCTCATACCTTTGTACTAACCTTTTTTGTCCTTTCAGTGCCCAGGCAAAGCTCAGCAAGCGGGCGAAGAAGAACAAGCCGGTCGAAGAACCGGACTTGCCTGAACCGGAGGTTGCCGCTCAAGAACCGCCAGTTGCCTCTGCCCCTTCAGCTCAAGAACCTCAAGAAACTTCTGCTAACCCGGAGACCTCCAGCTTAGCTCACCCGGTCAATGACCCGGACGTGGTAATCACCCGGATGGAGTTTGTTGAGCCGGGGAGACCTACCGCGCTGGCCAAGTGCTCCGCCAAGGAGGAGTTGCTAGGGCGCCGCTGGACTAATCTGGACCTCACCGACTACGCCAATCTGAACATCGGAGAGATCGTCTCCGGCTATGTCAGTCAGGTGCACAAGAGCCGGGACTTAGAAATCGACATGGTGAATCAGATTCAGCAAAAGTCTGAGGTACCACTCTTCTTGCTTACTGCATAATTATCTTTACCATACTAGCCCCCAAGTCGACGACTTATGATTGAAATATGCTGTAGACTTAAGTTCCGGCTTACTTCCATGAACCGGTAATGTGTAGATAGGAACGTTCGATATGCATTAGCCCCCAAGTGCCAAGTGTCTTTGCTTGGAAAGTGCTTGGGACTTTAAAATTGCATAATAACTGTTCATCCTATAACCCGGAAATTATGCAGGCTGCTTGCAAGAAGTTTGAAGCTGATATCTCCGATCTGAAGACCCGCCTGAGGACGCAAGAAACTGAGACCCGGAAGGCCAATGCCAAATTTGTGTCCAGTATTGCTGCGCAAGAAAAGCTGAAGACGGACATTGACGCTGAATGGAAAGCTTGGGCCAAAGAAAAGGCTACTCTGGTGAACCGGGCCGAACAGGCGGAGAAGGCTCTGACAGAGAAGGCCGCCGAACTCTCCGGCTTAAAGCGCCAAGTGTCCCAGATGGTTGCCGCAATCTTCGGTAAGTCATTTCACCGGCTTTCATCAAGTTTATAATCTTTATATCTCATAACTCATCCTTGTCGGCGGCTTATCTTATTCTGTTAAACAGGTCCCAGAAGCGCCAACCTCAACCAAAGTGTGGTAACTAAGTTGAAGGCCGTGTACACCCTGGTGGAGCAACTCTACACCGGGTCACATCGTGCTTTGGCTGTGGTGGCCCTATCCAATGAGGTGCCGACTCACCTGGCGGAAGTTCTTCGCCGGCTCGCCGTTCTTCCTCAACGTGTCCAAGAGCTGCGACGGGCCTCTGCAAGAGCAGGAGCCATAGCTGCTCTGAGCCGGGCCAAGGCGTTCCTTCCAGAACTAGACCCGGCGGACATCGCTTTGGGCTACCCCAGTTTGAAGGAAGACGGCACCCCCTTCGACCAAAGGGACTTTGCAGCCTGCGTGAAGATCGTACGCCCGGTGGCCACTCTGATTGGCAATGATACGGATCTGTCTAAGTACCAGCCGAGTTACGATTCAGAGAATCAGAGGATCCCCACACCGTGCTATGAAGCCATCAGCTTAGTCCCGCCGACTCGGAAGCACACCTTTGCCCCGGAGATTGACCCGGCCGGGTTAATTGATGAGGAAGCTCAATTTGAAGCTCTGAGCGGCATTGACTGGAAGTCGTCAACCTTCCAGGTCTTGGGAACAGCCAGAGGAGCGGAGAGGGATGAGCCGGAAACTTCAACCCAGCAAACGTCTTAACTCTGTAGGCGGTTTTATTTGAAACAATGCTTCACCTTTTTGGACTCGATGAGTCTTGTAATAGAATAGGATCAACACTTTAACTGTACCGTGCCATCGTGCACGTGTTGAATGCTGAATTCTATGAAAGTTGCTTCCTCATATTTCTCCGGGTCATAGTTGATCATTCATGTTCCTTAAGCTTAAATAGTTGTCTGTAACAGCCTGCAAGCACACTTCCGGCTTAGATAACCCGGGCAATAAGGTTGGTACCTCAATTCCGGTTTACCAGTCTTAATAACACCGATTGTGTTCGACTAGCACTGTAAATCAAAGTTAAGCCGGCAAAGTGAGACCCGCCGTGCACACTTGAAATAATCGGAAGAGCTCGCTATAAATCAGAAGAACTTAGGGGCTTCCGGTTCGAATACGACCAGAGACCCGTCCCAAAGGGGTTATGCTAGGATTCGAATGCGATCATATAGCCCCCAGTGGGTGTGGCGATGCCAATCAAGAGGGTATCGACAGCTATGTTCTCTTTGGTTCGAATACGACCCATGTTTGAACAGGAAGCCCCCAAATGACTTTAAAAATTGTTTAACGACGCTGATTCGAATACGATCCACGTCGGTTCCCAAAGAGGTTAAACTATGATTAAAATATGATCAAAGAAAACTCCCCAATGAGCTCGGCACTTTGCCAATCAAATGGGTATCGACAGCTATGTTCTCTTCGGTTCGAATACGACCTATGTTTGAACAGGAAGCCCCCAAGTGACCTTATTGCCTACGGCTAGATTCGAATACGATCATAAGCCGGATCCTCCTTCAAGTTATCATGTGATCTTGCAATGAAAACAACACGTGCACATTTGGAGGAGGGAGAAGGACAGAGGTCCTGCTTTATTGCTTATCATAATATATACATGGCTTAGAGAAATATGTACATTATGAGAGCCGGTGGCTCAAGTGTAGTAAGGCCGAAGCTGAGCTATATTCCACGGCCGACGGGTCTCTTCCTCCGACTTATGTGAATCTTTGTGCTCCCGAATGTCAATGAGGTAATATGACCCGTTGTGCAAATTCTTGCTGACCACAAAGGGCCCTTCCCAAGGCGGGGATAGCTTGTGCGCATCTATTTGATCTTGGATGAGCCGGAGCACCAGATCGCCTTCCTGAAAGACCCGGGATTTAACCCGGTGACTATGATAACGACGCAGGTCTTGTTGGTAAATCGCCGAGCAAGCTGCTGCCACATCACGCTGTTCGTCCAACAAGTCAAGAGCATCTTGGCGCGCCTGTTCATTATTCGCCTCAACATAAGCCGCCACTCGAGGCGAGTCATGACGGATGTCACTGGGGAGGACTGCTTCTGCCCCATAAACCATGAAGAAAGGCGTGAAACCTGTAGACCTGTTAGGAGTAGTGTTGATGCTCCATAACACGGAGGGCAACTCCTCCACCCAACAACCCGGCGTCCGTTGCAAAGGGACCAAAAGCCGGGGCTTGATACCCTTCAAGATCTCCTGATTAGCCCTCTCAGCTTGACCATTGGTTTGAGGATGAGCCACTGATGAAACATCAAGTCGGATATGCTCTCGTTGACAAAACTCCTCCATGGCGCCTTTGGATAGATTGGTACCATTGTCAGTTATAATGCTGTGCGGAAAACCAAAGCGAAAAATCACCTTTTTCATAAATTGAACCGCCGTGGCTGCATCACACTTGCTAACTGGTTCGGCTTCAACCCACTTTGTAAATTTGTCAACTGCCACCAAGAGGTGAGTCTTCTTATCCTTGGACCTTTTAAAAGGCCCAACCATATCAAGCCCCCAGACCGCAAAGGGCCAAGTAATTGGGATCATCCTCAGCTCCTGAGCCGGCACATGAGCCCGTTGCGAGAACCTTTGGCAACCATCACATTTACTGACCAAGTCCTCCGCATCAGCATGAGCCGTCAGCCAATAAAAACCATGACGAAAAGCCTTGGCCACAAGAGACTTTGAGCCGGCGTGATGGCCACAATCCCCTTCATGAATTTCACGCAAGATGTCTTGACCTTCCTCAGGGGAGACACATCGCTGGAACGCTCCCGTAACACTGCGGCGATGCAACTCACCATTGATAACAACCATTGACTTAGACTGCCGGGTTATTTGTCTGGCCAAAGTTTCGTCCTCCGGCAAATCTCCCCGCGTCATGTAAGCCAGATAGGGCACTGTCCAGTCCGGGATGATGTGGAGAGCCGCCACCATCCGTGCCTCCGGGTCAGGGACAGCCAAGTCTTCCTCTGTGGGCAACTTAACAGAAGGGTTATGCAGGACGTCCAGGAAAGTATTAGGCGGCACCGGTTTTCGCTGAGAGCCCAGCCGGCTTAAAGCATCAGCTGCCTCGTTCTTCCTGCGATCGATGTGCTCTACTTGGTAACCCTGAAAGTGCCCAGCAATGGCATCAACTTCGCGGCGATAAGCCGCCATGAGAGGGTCTTTGGAGTCCCACCTTCCTGATACTTGTTGAGCCACCAAGTCTGAGTCGCCGAAGCACCTTACCCGGCTCAAGCTCATCTCCTTAGCCATCTGAAGACCGTGGAGCAAGGCCTCATACTCAGCCGCATTGTTAGTGCAAGGAAACATCAACTGTAGCACATAATGGAACTTGTCACCCTTAGGGGAAGCCAACACGACTCCAGCCCCCGAGCCCTCCAATTGCCTGGACCCATCGAAGTGAATAGTCCAGTATGTGTTATCCGGCTTTTGCTCGGGAACTTGTGATTCTGTCCAATCATTGATGAAATCCACCAAGGCCTGAGATTTAATAGCAATGCGTGGCACGTATTTCAGACCATGAGGTCCGAGCTCTATAGCCCACTTAGCCACTCTCCCTGTGGCCTCTCTGTTTTGAATGATATCACCAAGAGGGGCAGAACTGACCACAGTGATGGGATGACCCAGGAAATAATGTTTAAGCTTCCGGCTCGCCATGAACACACCATAAACAAGCTTCTGCCAATGTGGATACCGCTGTTTGGACTCGATGAGCACTTCGCTGACATAGTAAACCGGCCGCTGAACCGGATGCTCCTTACCCTCCTCCTTGCGCTCCACCACCACAGCCACACTGACGGCTCGTGTGTTAGGCGCCACATACAGTAATAAAGGCTCCTTATCAACCAGAGCAGCAAGGACTGGGGGCTCTGCCAGCTGCCTCTTCAAATCCTCAAAAGCAGTATTAGCTGCATCATTCCAGACAAAGTCGTCAGTTTTCTTCATCAACTGATATAATGGCATGGCCTTCTCACCCAAACGGCTTATAAACCGGCTTAAAGCAGCGATGCGACCCGCCAAGCGCTGGACGTCATTTATACACGCCGGCTTAGCCAAGGAGGTGATGGCCTTGATCTTCTCCGGGTTAGCTTCAATGCCTCTGTTAGAAACCAAGAAACCCAAGAGTTTGCCTGCAGGAACACCAAAAACACACTTGGCCGGGTTAAGCATCATCTTGTAGACCCGGAGATTATCAAAGGTTTCCTTCAGATCATCTATCAAGGTTTCCTCCTTCCTGGATTTAACCACAATATCGTCCACATAAGCATGAACATTGCGCCCAATCTGGTTATGAAGACAGTTCTGCACGCAACGCTGATAAGTCGCCTGTGCACTCTTGAGTCCAAAGGGCATGGACACATAGCAGAAGGCTCCAAAGGGAGTGATGAACGCCGTCTTCTCCTGGTCCTTAACTGCCATTTTAATCTGACGATATCCAGAATAAGCATCCAAGAAACTTAGGCGCTCACAACCCGCCATAGCATCAATGATTTGATCAATATGGGGAAGGGCGAAGGGATCAGCCGGACACGCCTTGTTCAAGTCCGTGTAGTCCACACACATCCGCCAGGTGCCGTTCTTCTTGAGTACGAGCACCGGGTTAGCTAACCATTCTAGGTGAAAAACTTCAACGATAAACCCGGCCGCCAAGAGCCGGGCCACCTCTTCACCAATAGCTTTCCGCCTCTCTTCATTAAACCGCCGAAGGAACTGCCTGACCGTCTTAAATTTCGGATCAACATTGAGAGTGTGCTCAGCGAGTTCTCTAGGTACACCTGGCATGTCAGACGGCTTCCATGCAAAAATGTCCCTATTCTCACGGATGAACTCGATGAGCGCGCTTTCCTATTTTGGATCCAGATTGGCACTGATGCTAAACTGCTGAGATGAATCTCCTGGAACGAAATCAACAAGTTTAGTCTCATCAGCCGACTTAAATTTCATTGCCGGCTCATGCTCCATAGTTGGATTTTTCAGAGAGGTCATATCTGTTGGGTCAACGTTGTCTTTGTAAAACTTCAACTCCTCTGTTGCGCAGACAGATTCTGCATAAGCTGCATCGCCTTCCTCACACTCCAGGGCCACCTTCCGGCTGCCGTGAACCGTAATGGTCCCATTGAGACCCGGCATCTTGAGCTGCAGATACACGTAACATGGCCGTGCCATGAACTTGGCGTAAGCCGGCCGCCCAAATATGGCATGGTACGGACTTCTTATCTTGACCACCTCAAAGGTCAATTTTTCCACCCTGTAGTTGTGCTCATCTCCAAAGGCCACTTCCAACTCGATCTTGCCGACTGGATAAGCCGACTTACCAGGTACCACACCATGGAAAATAGTGTTTGACTGGTTGAGGTTCTTATCAATCAACCCCATACGACGGAAAGTCTCATAATAGAGGATGTTGATGCTGCTGCCTCCATCCATGAGCACCTTAGTGAACTTATATCCTCCCACCTGAGGAGCCACTACCAAGGCCAAGTGACCCGGATTATCCACCCGGGGAGGGTGATCCTCCCTACTCCATACTATAGGCTGCTCAGACCACCGTAAATATCGTGGAACCGCCGGCTCAATAGCATTTACGGCCCTCTTATGAAGCTTCTGATCTCGCTTACACAGACTGGTGGTAAATACATGATACTGTCCACCACTAAGCTGCTTTGGATTGGTCTGATAACCCCCCTGCTGCTGTTGATGACCCTGGCCAGACTGTTGATTAAAGCCCCCTTGACCATTCTGAGGATTGGAATTTGAGCCGCCGCCCGGGCCATGAAAGCCGCCGGCGCCTGAGCCACCGCCCGGGCCATTGTTGCCGTTAAAAGCGTTGGAATTCTTAAAGGCCTTCATGATTGCACAATCCTTCCACAGATGGGTAGCTGGCTTTTCTCTAGAGCCATGCCTCGGACAGGGCTCATTCAACAGCTGTTCCAGCGTCGGGCCTGACCCGCCGGCTAGGGGAGGGGGCCTCCCCTTGCATCGCTGGTTATTACCCTGTGAACTGGCGTTGGCTACGAACTCTAGGCTGCCATCGGCCTTGCGCTTGCCACCTCCTTGGTTCCCCGGGTTATGCTGAGGACCCTTGCCATTGCTGTTCTTCTTTCCCTTCCCTGTCCTTTCATCATCTGAAGCGGGGTCCTTGGTACCATCAGAATCGGCGTACTTGACGAGAGCCGCCATCAGTGTACCCATATCATTGCAGTCGCGCTTAAGCCGCCCGAGTTTCATCTTCAGGAGCACGAAACGACAATTCTGTTCCAACATTAAGACTGTAGAGCCGGCATCCATCTTATCAGAGGAATGTATTATCTCCTTAACCCGGCGAACCCAATGTGTCGTAGACTCACCCTCCTGCTGCTTACAGTTAGTCAAATCCACAATTGACATAGACTGCCTATAGGTATCCTTGAAGTTTTGGATGAACCGGGCCTTCAACTCAGCCCAAGACCTGATGGAATTCGGTGGTAGCCCTTTCAACCAAGTGCGGGCAGTCCCATCTAACATCATGGTGAAGTACTTGGCCATTGCCGCTTCACTGACTTCCAGCAGTTCCATGGCCATCTCGTAACTCTCGATCCAGGCTGCGGGTTGTAAGTTAGCCGTGTAATTAGGCACCTTCCTAGGGCCTTTGAAGTCCTTGGGTAGACGTTCATTGCTGAGAGTTGGCACTAAACAAGGGACACCTCCAGTCCTGGTAGGGATACCCACGTCGACGGAAGTCGTCGGATAAGCCAGGGGAGTCTGGTAAGCCGTCAACTGAGGCACCTGCTCCGCCTCTTGCCGCGCTCTGTCTTGGTCTGCTGCGTGAAAGGCTCCGTTATGAGCCGGGCCATGGCCAGGGGGCGGGTCATGGCGTCGGACATTACTTGAGCCGGTCGCTGAGACCATGTGTCTGCTATAACTCGGGCTCCGGCCTGGACGAGGGGTCGAGTGGATTCTGTCCCGGCTGTAAGAGTACGCCTCTTGCTGCGCCAGTGCTGTCTGAAGGAGTTCCCTGACCCGGCGGGTTTCAATAGCCGTCGGAGAGTCGCCGTCAATTGGGAGGGCCGCCAGCCGTGCTGCTGCGACAACCATGTTCTCCAGCGGGTTAGCATAATGACCCGGTGGTATTGGCACATGCTGAGGCGGGGCAGGGTTCACCCGGGGAGGCCCCATCACTTGTGGCTGAACAGGGGTCCCCGACCCGGGCACTATGATCCCTAGTGGGTTACTAGACCCTGCACCTGGCGTGTTGAACATGTTTCGAGGATCGTAAACCGGAGGGAGTCGAGATTGGGCTTTTTGATGCCTTCTTCTCATGACATCATTGGACGTGTTTTGATCCATCGTGAGCCGGAAGGACTGCGCCTGAATCAACTGGGTTTGGGCGTCGAGAGCCGCCCTCTCCGCAGCCATCCTGATCCCTTCCGCTGCCAGATCCTCTTTGGCTTTCACTAGATCTAACTTTAACTGCGCCACCTTCGCGTCATGCTGAGCTTGATCCGCCGGGTCAACCGCGGTGGTCAACAGGGCCGTCATCTTGTCCGTGAGATCCATCAGCACTTGAGCCGGCGAGGGCACCGGGTTTCCTGCCCCAGCAGCAGGGTTCTGAACAGGCTGCGCACCGGCCATGAAGATTCCGACCCAGCTCGGCGGCTCAAACGGGTCCGGAATACTGTCACCATCGGAACAACCCATGAGCCTACCATCTTGAAGTTGATACAACGAGTTTGACT
The DNA here is from genome assembly GCF_002575655.3 of Aegilops tauschii subsp. strangulata. NCBI lineage: Eukaryota > Viridiplantae > Streptophyta > Magnoliopsida > Poales > Poaceae > Aegilops > Aegilops tauschii. Next base: position 62,305,712 of record NC_053039.3, on the reverse strand, counting down.
CATCTGTAGACGACTCGCCGTCAGAGCCGGCGGCCGTCTCATCACTAGATCCAGATCTGTCAGAGTGCCCTTCATGGACACATCCCACAAAGGCATGCCTCAAGGCAGGCAGGGCCCGGGCGGGTCGTGCGCGCTGAGCCGTCTCGATGAGATCGGTGCAGAGATCCGGCTCAGGGCCCGGCTCACCAATCTTGCCAATGAAAACATGAATTCCGCTGAAGGGGACCCGGTATCCGTACTCGATTCAGCCGGCGTCGGGGCCCCAGCTTGCATCGTCGATGTAGAGCTTGCCGCGACGACTCTTGGTCATCCGGCCCACAGCGTATCCCTTGAGCCCATCGAAGCTGCCCTTCAAGAACTCAAATCCACCGTGCGCTGGCCCCACGGTGGGCGCCAACTGTCGTGGAATTGTCACGGTAGATGTCCTCAAGCTAGGACTTAGTCGTGGAGCCATCGCCGCTAGGAAGCTTGAAGGGGTTAACAGGAGAAGGAACACGAGGGTTTATACTGGTTCGGCCCCTTACGGTGAAGGTAAAAGCCTACATCCAGTTGAGGTGGTATTGTTAGGGTTTCGATGACCAGGGAGCTTAACTGCTATGCCCGGCTCTCGATGAGATCTCTCTTGTCCCGAAACCGCTGCCGGGTCATCCCTTTATATAGAGAGGTTGACGCCCAGCAGCCCTCAGAGTCCCGGCCGGCTCATAAAAGTGTCCGGCTCGGACTCTTAACTATTCTTGCCTTATACTACAAGTCTCACCATACGGCAGTTTATCACTACGGGCTTTAAGCCATCTCCGGGTCTTAAGCCCATCTTTGGCCCACCGTCTTCAAGTTTGGCGCCGGGCTTCAAGTGATGACCCTTACGAGTAACCCGGCCTCTTCTGGCGGGTGACTCTAAGGTTTATATCCTCAACAGTGACCGAAGATTGTTCTATGTCTCGGATGAGATCACGGACATGACGAGGAGTCTCGAAATGGTCGAGAGGTAAAGATTGATATATTGGACGATAGTATTCGGACACCGGAATGGTTCCGAAGTGTTTCGGGTATGTATCGGAGTACCGGGGGGTTACCGGAACCCCCCCGGGGAAGATATGGGCCATATGGGCCATAGGAGGGAGGCTAGGAAGCCCACAAGGGGGTGCCCCCCATGGGGAGTCCGAGTTGGACTAGGGGAGGGGGCGCAGCCCGAGGGAGTCCTGGATTGGGGGGTCCCCGGGCGTCCGGGCTATGTGGTATGGGCCGGACTAATGGGCTGTGAAGATACAAGAATGAAGGCCTTCCCCCGTGTCCGGATGGGACTCTCCTTTGCGTGGGTGGCAAGCTTGGCATTCGGAAGATTCCTTTCTCTGTAAACCGAATCTGTACAACCCTAGGCCCCTCCGGTGTCTATATAAACCGGAGGGTTTAGTCCGTAGAGGCAATCACAATCATACATGCTAGACATCTAGGGTTTAGCCATTACGATCTCGAGGTAGATCAACTCTTGTAACCCCTATACTCATCAAAGTCAATCAAGCAGGAAGTAGGGTATTACCTCCATTAAGAGGGCCCGAACCTGGGTAAACATCGTGTCCCCCGCCTCCTGTTACCTTCTGTAATGCCCCGGATCCGATGCGCCAGGTGTCTGCCAGTTATTTGCCGTACTTTCCATGTCGTGTGTTTGCATGTTGCATTTTGCCATGTCATCATCTGCATTGCATCATCATGTTTTTCAAAACTTGCATCCGAGCATTTTCTCCGTTGTCCGTTTTGCAATCCGGCACTCCCACCTCCTCCGGCGCATCCCTCTTGTTTCTTTTCGTGAGCGGGTGTTGAACGTTTTCGGAATGGACCGAGTCTTGCCAAGTGGCCTTGGTATACCACCGGTAGACCACCGATCAAGTTTCGTTCCATTTGGAGGTCGTTTGGTACTCCAACGGTTAACCGGGTAACCGCAAAGTCCGTTTGTGTGTTGCAGCAACCCCCCCCTCAAAACAGCCCAAAACCCCTCTAAGTCTTTGCCATGCTCTCGGTCATTCGATCACGATCGCGTGGGCGAAAACCGCACCCCGTTTGGACTCTCCTAGCTCCCTCTGCCTATATATTTGTACCTCCCTCCGAAATTTCGCGGATGAAACCCTAGCCTCCTTCCACCTCGCGCCACCGGACAAAACCTCCCCGCCCGGACATGTCCGCCGTCAACTGCGCCGCCGCGCCCGGCGAATCCGCCGCCACCACATCACCCCGCGCCTCCTCTCTCTCCTCCCCGCCGCCGTGGCCCGCGGAGCCCATCCGGGGCCCGCGCGGGCCCGAGCCGCCGCCGCCCCGAGGCGCTCGCCTTCGCCCGCGCCTGAGGCGACCCGCGCCGCCTCGCCGCTGCCACCGCCCGCCGGCGCCGCCCCAGTGCGCCTCGCCGCCGCCGCATCTCGCCTCGCCTCCATGGCTGCCGTCGCCTTGCTCGTCCGCGCCCGCGCGCGCGCGCCGCCGTCTGCCGCCCGTCGCCGCCAACCGCCGCCGCCGGTGTCCCCCTCCTCTCCCCGCCGGCGCCTCCTCTCCCCGAGCTCCGGCCCGAGCCCGAGCCCTCGGCCCGATCTGGATCTGGTCAACGCCGAAGGTTGACCCCGAGACCCCCCTCAAATTTCGCTAAGTCTTGAAACTTTTACATTCTGGTGAACTTTTCATCATGCTATAACTCCATGCATACTGCTCCGATTCATGCATGTTATATATGAAAATGTTCGTCTCGAGGTGCTCTTCATTTTGATCCATTGTGCCATGTTCGTTTGAGTCCATCTTGATGCCCAAATCTCTGGTGCAAGAGTGCTAGTTGCTGTTATCTGCTGTCTGTTATCAGAACTTCGTGATCTGTTATTTTTGTTGCATTTAATCTGTGCATCTTATGAGTATGAGCTCTACATGTGTTTTGATGTTTGCCATGCCATCTTTACAGAGGTGTATGCCATGTATTTTTGTGATCTCTGTGGTGACTAGCACAAGCATGCAAACTAGGCTCCGTGATGTTTCTGATTTCAGGGACTTGGTAATTTTACTAAGACTGTGACTGCTGTTATTTTGTTGCTATGTATCCATATGGCTACAGAGAGATGCATGCTTATTTTGGAGATGTTCAGTAAGGATGTTTTGTAGATATTGTTGTAATTGATCCATCCATGCCCTTGTTTGCAATTATGGAGTGCCATAGCATGACTCAATCTTGCTCTACTTTTGTTATAAAATGTTCCTGGCAGATTGTTTACGTGTTATTCAATTTTGCCAAGCTTGTTGTAGTTGATCCTTTCATGCTATGTTTTTGCTTTTGACATGGATAGCTTCTTAAACATGCCATATTGCTGTAGGTATGCTTGTTTTGTCATGCATTGCTTTGTGATATGTGCATCAAGCTCTCAAAGATGCCCTCATATTGTCTGTTTCTGCCATGCTCTGTTTCCTGCTAAGTCTGAAACCTGATAACGAAACTTGCTATGTTTACCTAGTTGCCATCATATCTTCTGTGCCTTTTTGGCTCATGTTCAGTAAGGGACATTTATTATATGCTTTGAGTAGATTCATGCCATGCCTTGGTTTGCTATTATATGTTCCTGTAGCATGTTGTTTTATAGCTCTAAACATTGCAACCTGATGTTATTTCTGCCATGTCCAGTAATTTCTGCCAAGTCTGTGACCTGTTATTATTTGCAATCTTGCCATGTCCTTTTGAGCATGTTCTAGTGATTTCTGGAGATAGCTCAGTGTTCATGTTTTGTTGTGCTTTACCTGTAAATCATGTACATGCCATTTGTTTTCATGTTGAGTTGCTGTAGCATATTGTTTTGATGCTTGCTAGATGCCTAGTTGCTGTTTTGGACAGATTGTTGCTATGACTTGTTTGGAGTGTATGTGTTGCACCGTTGCTCCGTTTGGAGTGTGCTCTATATGAAACTTGCTTAGTTTTGCATGTAGTTTCATATTCTCATGTTGCATCTTTGTTTTGAGGTGTTTGCTTGATGTTTGTATGCTTTTTGCATCAATGCCATGTTTAACTTGTTTTGCTCATATCTTCTAGACCGTAGCTCCGAATCTAATGAACTTTATATATAACTTGACTAGAATTTCGTGTAGAACATCTTGGTGCATCTTAACTTGATGGTTAACAACTTGAACATAAGGTTTATTCAGTTCTGGACCAATTTCGAAATTTGCATATGAGGACTTACCGGAATTGTTATATGTTGTTTCCGGCCTCATTTAAACTTGCTTTGATGTGTTGATCTTGTATGCATCATCTCTTGTCATGAGTAGCTTCATGTAGCCTTGTCATGCGTCATACTTGGTTGAGCATCATGCCTTGTTCATGTGTGGTGTGTTTACCATGTTGTGTGTTTCTTCTCGATAGTTCCCATTTCGTTGCGATCGTGAGGATTCGTTCATCTACGCTTGGTTCGTCTTCGTGGCTTCATCTTCTTCATGGACTCGTTCTTCTTCCTAGCGGGATTTCAGGCAAGATGACCGTCACCTTGGATCTCATTACTATCATTGCTATGCTAGTTGCTTCGTTCTATCGCTATGCTGCGCTACCTATTCACTTGCTTTTCAAGCCTCCCAAATTGCCATGAACCCCTAACCTTTGTCGCCCTTCCTAGCAAACCGTTGTTTGGCTATGTTACCGCTTTGCTCAGCCCCTCTTATAGCGTTGTTAGTTGCAGGTGAAGATGAAGATTGCTCCATGTTGGATTATGTTTATGTTGGGATATCACAATATCTCTTATATTATTAATGCATCTATATACTTGGTAAAGGGTGGAAGGCTCGGCCTTATGCCTGGTGTTTTGTTCCACTCTTGCTGCCCTAGTTTCCATCATACCGGTGTTATGTTCCTTGATTTTGCGTCCCTTACGCGGTTGGGTGATTTATGGGACCCCCTTGACAGTTCGCTTTGAATAAAACTCTTCCAGCAAGGCCCAACCTTGGTTTTACTTTTGCCTCACCTAGTCTTTTTCCCTTGGGAGTCGCGCTCTCGAGGGTCATCTTTATTTACCCCCCGGGCCAGTGCTCCTTCGAGTGTTGGTCCAACCTGTCAGTCGCCGGTGGCCACCAGGGGCAACTCTGGTCTGGCCTACCGGAAGCTTGGACAATCCGGTGTGCCCTGAGAACGAGATATGTGCAGCTCCTATCAGGATTTGTCGACACATTCGGGCGGCTTTGCTGGTTTTGTTTTACCATCGTCGAAATGTCTTGTAACCGGGATTCCGAGACTGATCGGGTCTTCCCGGGAGAAGGAATATCCTTCGTTGACCGTGAGAGCTTATAATGGGCTAAGTTGGGACACCCCTGCAGGGTATTATCTTTCGAAAGCTGTCGTGGAATTGTCACGGCAGATGTCCTCATGCAAGGACTTAGTCGTGGAGCCATCGCAGCTAGGAAGCTTAAAGGGGTTAAACGGGACAAGGAACACGAGGGTTATACTGGTTCGGCCCCTTACGGTGAAGGTAAAAGCCTACGTCCAATTGAGGTGGTATTGATTAGGGTTTCGATGACCAGGGAGCTTAATTGCTATGCCTGGCTCTCGACGAGATCTTACTTGTCCTGAACCGCCGCCGGGTCGTCCCTTTATATAGAGAGGTTGACGCCCAGTGGCTCTCAGAGTCCCGGCCGGCTCATAAAAGTGTCCGGCTCGGACTCTCAACTATTCTTGCCTTACACTACAAGTCTTGCCATACAGCGGCTTATCACTACGGGCCTTAAGCCACCTCCGGGTCTTAGGCCCATCATTGACCCGCCGTCTTCAAGCTTGGTACTGGGCTTCGCGCGATGACCATTATGAGTAACCCGGCCCCTCCTGGCGGGTGACTCTAAGGGTTATATCCTCAACATTAGGCCCCAGATTGATTTGAACCGGTTCATGTCAATCTTCAATCCCCTTGAAAGAAAAAGTTTCCGGCTTACATCTGTGCGAAGGTTTTAACCCGCCGTGACGTCATCTTCTGGATTGCTGATAACCCGCCATGACGTCATCTTCCATTAAGTTCATTTCTTTATTCCATTAAATCCCAACGGATCTTATCTTTAATGGTCATCCCGAAGATCGAGGCGCCTCTGGGGCGAGATAATCACGCCGTGACCTCCTCGTTTCTCGCGCCCACTTATGAGCCTCACCTTATAAATAGCCCGGCCCATGAGCCTCCAGTCACTCGTCGCCTCCATCTTCTTCCTCCTCTCGCCACTGTGCTGCCGCCCGAGCTCTGCCGCCACCGCCGCCGCGGGTTTCCTCATCTTCACCAACTCAGGTCGCTGCATCAACCTGACGTGACCAGAGAAACGCGACGAACCCCCGCCATAACTCCGCACCTGTAAGTCCCTGCACCTCTCCACTATAGATCCGCATTAGGGTTCCACTATTCTTCGCTGTTCTTCGCGAGTTCCCTGTAGTTCTGCCACTAAGGTCATGTTTCGATCCAAGAGTAGCACAGAGCTCCTGCGGTAGTTGTTGCACATCCATTTTGACACTAGTAGATCCCCTTTGTTTGAAATAAGGTCCCATTCTGAATCCATGAACTTCTGCTGCGTCAGTGCTAGGTCTAGAAAATTTTCTCTTTAGCCGACTGTTTTGATCCAAAATAATTACTGCGATCTATGAAACTTGTTTTCACCACACTTAGTAAAAAACTGCATCTGCTGAGCTATGGCGGCTTATATTTCCGGCTCAAAAGAAGCCACGCGCCGTAAAATTATCCGGCTTAAAAGAAGCCACGCGCCGTAAAATTTTCCGGCTCATTTATGATAAAGCTGTAGACAATTTGAATTACTCTCGATACCTTCGGCGGCTTAGATAACCCGATACACTTAACCATATGTCATTAGGCCCCTCTCATAAGCCGCCATGTTGAGCATTAAACTGTAAACGTCTGCCGGCTTATAATTGAACCGGACATTTTCCTTTTGTCATAGGCTTCATCTTTCACAATGCCTCCCAAAGCTCCCAAGGCACTCATCACGCGCAACTGGATGAGGTCCAATGTCACCGACGATACCTTAGCTGATTTCGTAAAGACGGGTTACTTGCCCAAGAAGGAAATCATGTCTTATCGTGCCCCTGACCCGTCGGAGGAGAGACCTCAACCTAGAGATGGTGAGGTGGTAATATTTGCTGATCACATGAGCCGGGGCTTCGCACCGCCCGGCTCAAAATTCTTTAGGGATGTTCTGAACTTCTTCGATCTGCGGCCGCAAGACATAGGACCCAATTCTGTGTCAAATATATGCAACTTCCAAGTATTCTGCGAAGTCTATCTTGGAGAAGAGCCCAGCCTGCTGCTCTTTAGAGAGCTATTCTATTTGAATCGCCAGAATGAGTGCGCCAACGGGCCGATCCTGGAACTTGGTGGAATCTCCATTCAACGCCGGAGAGACTGCCTCTTTCCTTATGCTGAGCCGCCCAGCCATCCAAAGGACTGGAACCAGACGTGGTTTTATTGCCAGGACACTTCTCCGGCTGACGAGAGCCCTCTGCCGGCTTTCGTGCCCTGCGTCTGGAGCCAAATCACCCTCTGCCAGACAAACTATCTCAGGCGGAGCGTCAACCTCTGATCCCCACCATCAATAAGATCAAGGCTCTCCTGGGAAATGGTCTCAACGATATTGATCTGGTCCGGGTTTGGATCTCCTGGCGGGTGATCCCTTTGAGCCGCCGCCCCGGCTTAATGTGTGCTTACACGGGCCGGAAGGATGACCCTCTGCGGCACAGCCCCAATGATCTTCCCGAGGACGTTGTGGATGACATGACCAAGTCTCTCCTGAATGAGAGCTTAGCCGACTGTGGGAGGACCGGCTTGAACCCCTTCTGCCAAGCTAACCCGGCTCCGGCGGTAAGCCACTGACCTGAACACCTTGGTTTTCCTTTGAATAGTTTCCATCTGAACTTTAAGAAATCTTTGTTGTATGTTTCAGGCTAATGACAAGTTCTGGAAGGTCAAATATGACCATGAAGCGGCCAAAAAGGCCAGGAAGGCTAAGAAAGCCGCCAGGAGAGCCGCTCCCCGCAAGAAGGGAAGCAGGCCTACTGCCTCAGAGCTGCTTCAGCTAAGTGACAGCTCCGAGTCAGAGGTAACCCCTGAATCTGTAGGCTCTTGTTTTGTTTCTTGTTTATTTCTATCCACCTTATCAATACTGATCATCAGCAGGATGACACCGGAGCAAGTAACCCGGTGACTGAAGAGGTAACGACACTTTCCTCCGACTCGGAGCCCTTGCCAAGGCTGAAAGTCCGAAGAGTAACCCGGAAAGTAAGATTTTCACATCCTTTAGCTTATCAAGATCCTCAATTTCTTTTGAAGCAACAGATTCATGAGAGCCGGCGGCACACCCGGACCAGCAAGGATGCATACCTCTCCTCCGGCTTACCCGAGGCATAAAGAAAGCGCCGGACTGAGGTTATCTCCAACTTATACCCTTGTCATCCTTTAGCGGGTGTCACTCGTCAACCGCTCAATTCGTCTGATTCCAATTATCAGGAAACTTCACCTTCCTCTGGTGATTCTATGCAATCTACCCTGCCGGCTTTCAAGACCGCGCCCGGGTAATGATGATCATCTTATGTTGTACTTATCTTACTCATGCTTTTGTACTAACCTTTTGTCTTTTCAGTGCTCAAGCAAAGCTCAGTAAAAGAGCGAAGAAGAATAAGCCGGTCGAAGAGCCGGTCCTGACTGAACCGGAGGCTTCAGATCAAGAGCCGCCCGCTGTCTCTGCTCCTGAAGCCACCGCTCCAACCGACGAGCCAATCACAGAGACTTCTGCTAACCCGGAGATCTCCAGCCCGGCTCAGCCGGCCGATGACCCGGACGTGGTAATCACCCGGACGGAGTTTGTCGAGCCGGGGAGACCCACTGCACTGGCTAAGTGCTCTGCCAAGGAAGAGTTGCTAGAGCGACGCAGGGCCAGGCTGGACATCACCAACTACGCTAACTTGAGCATCGGAGATATCATCTCCGGCTATGTCAATCAGGGGCACAGCAGCCGGGACCTGGAGATTGACATGGTGAAGCAGATACAGCAGAAGTCTGAGGTACCACTCTATTACTTACCACATAGTCATCTTTACCATACTAGCCCCCAAGTCTACTACTTATGATAGAATATGTTGTAGACTTAACTTCCGGCTTACTTCCATGAACCGGTAATTTGTAGATAGAAACTTTCGACATGCATTAGCCCCCAAGTGCCAAGTGTCTTTGCTTGGAAAGTGCTTGGGACTTTAAAGTTGCATAATAATTATTCATACCATAACCCGGAAATTGTACAGGCTGCTTGCAAGAAATTTGAGGCTGATATATCTGAGCTGAAGAACCGCCTGAAGACTCAGGAAACTGAGACCCGGAAGGCCAACGCCAAATTTGAATCCAGTGTTGCTGCTCAAGAGAAGCTGAAGAAGAAGTTTGAAGCTGAAAGGAAGACTTGGGCCGAAGAGAAGGCTGCTCTGGCAAGCCGGGCCGAACAGGCGGAGAAGGCTCTGACGGAGAGAACCGCCAAACTCTCCGGCTTAAAGCGCCATGTGTCACAGATGGTCGCCGCAATCTTCGGTAAGTCATTCTGCAGGCTTTGAACAAGTTTACAGTCTTTATGTCTCATAACTCCCATCATTGCTAGCGGCTTATCTTACTTTGTTAAATAGGTCCCAGAAGCGCCAACCTCAATCAGAACGTGCTGACCAAGCTGAAGGCCATGTACACCTTGGTGGAGCAACTCTACACCGGGTCACAGCGTGCCTTGGCCATTGTGGCCCTATCCAATGAGGTTCCGACTCACCTGGCGGGTGTACTTCGCCGGCTTGCCGTTCTTCCTCAGCGTTTCCAAGAGCTGCGACGGGCCTCTGCAAGAGCCGGAGCCATAGCTGCTCTGAGCCGGGCCAAGGCTTTCCTCCCGGAGCTAGACCCGGCAGAGATCGCACTTGGATATCCCAGTCTGAAGGAAGATGGCACTCACTTTGACCAAAAAGATTTTGCTGATTGTGTGAAGAGTGTGCGCCCGGTGGCTACCTTAATTGGGAATGACACCGACCTCACCAATTATCAGCCGGGTTATGACTCGGAGAATCAGAGGATCCCCACTCCACGCTACGAAGCAATCAGCTTGATCCCTCCGACTCGTAAGCATACCTTCGCCCCGGAAGTTGACCCGGCCGGGTTAATTGACGAGGAGGCTCACTTTGAAGCTTTGAGCGGCATTGACTGGAAATCGTCAACTTTCCAGGTCATAGTAACAGCGGGAGGAGCGGAGAGGGATGAGCCGGAAGCTTCGACCCGGCAAGCATCTTGACTCTTTAGGCGGCCCATGATTATGCTTGTTAAACCATGCTTCACCCTTTTGGACTCGGGGAGTCTTGTAATAGAGTAGGACCAACATTTTAACTTTATCGTGCCATCGTGCACGTGCTGAATGCTTAATTCCATTGAAGTTGCTTCCTTATATTTCTCCGGGTCATAATTGATCATTTATTTTCCTTAAGCTCGAATAGCTGTCTTTAACCACCCTGCATAGAAAAACAAGTCACAAGTCTCTAGGCGGCTTACCGCACTGAGAATCATAGTCTCATACCTATAACCCGGAATATGAATCTAAGTCACCAAAGACTGGCCCTCAATTATATCCTTGATGTAACCATAATAGCATACTTACAGGCCTTCAAGTATACTTCCGGTTTATGTAGGCCGGATAATAAGGTTGGTACCTCAACTCCGGTTTACCAGTTTTGATAATGCTTATTGTGTGTGACTAACACTGTGAATCAAAGGTAAGTCGGCGGAATAAGAACCGCCGTGTACACTGTTGATACAACCAGAAGAACTTGTTGTAAATCAGAAAATCAAAACTTAGGGGCTTCCAGTTCAAATACGACCAGAGACCCATCCCAAAGGGGTTAAGCTAAGATTCGAATGCGATCATATAGCCCCCAGTGGGTTTGGCGATGCCGATCAAGAGGGTACCGACAGCTATGTTCTCTTTGGTTCGAATACGACCCATGTTTGAACAGGAAGCCCCCAAATGACCTTAAAAGTTGTTTAACGACGCTGATTCGAATACGATCCACGTCGGTTCCCAAAGGGGGTTGAGCTATGATTCAAATATGATCAAAGAAAACTCCCCAATGAGCTCGGCACTTTGCCAATCAAGTGGGTATCGACAGCTATGTTCTCTTTGGTTCAAATACGACCTATGTTTGAACAGGAAGCCCCCAGGTGATTATATTGCTTACGGCTAGATTCGAATACGATCATAAGCCGGATCCACCTCCAAGCAACCATGTGATGTTGTAATGGAAATAACACATCTACCTTTGGAGGAGAAAAGGACAGAGGTCCTGCTTTATTATTTAACATGATATATACATGGCTATAGAAATATGTACATCATGAGAGCCGGTGGCTCAAGTGTAATAAGGCCGAAGCTGAGCTATGTTCCACGGCCGACGGGTCTCCTCCTCCCACTTGCGTGAATCTTTATGCTCCCGAACGTCAATAAGGTAGTATGACCCGTTGTGCAAGTTCTTGCTGACCACAAAGGGTCCTTCCCAAGGCGGGGATAGCTTGTGTGCATCTGTTTGATCTTGGATGAGCCGGAGCAACAGATCACCTTCCTGGAAAACCCGGGATTTAACCCGGCGACTGTGATAACGGTGCAGGTCTTGTTGGTAAATTGCTGAGCGAGCTGCTGCCACGTCACCCTGCTCGTCCAACAAGTCAAGAGCATCTTGGCGCCTGTTCATTATCCGCCTCAACATAAGCCGCCACCCGAGGCGAGTCATGACGGATGTCACTGGGGAGGACTGCTTCCGCTCCATAAACCATGAAGAAAGGCGTGTAACCCGTAGACCTGTTAGGAGTGGTATTGATGCTCTATAACACGGAGGGTAACTCCTCCACCCAACAACCCGGCGTCTGTTGCAAAGGGACTAAAAGCCGGGGCTTAATGCCCTTCAAGATCTCCTGATTAGCTCTCTCAGCTTGACCATTGGATTGAGGATGAGCTACTGATGAAACATCAAGTCGAATATGCTCTCGTTGACAAAACTCCTCCATAGCGCCCTTAGATAGATTGGTGCCATTGTCAGTTATAATGCTGTGTGGAAAGCCAAAGCGAAATATCACCCTTTTCATGAACTGAACACCGTGGCTGCGTCACACTTACTAACTGGCTCTGCTTCAACCCACTTTGTGAACTTGTCAACTGCCACCAAGAGGTGGGTCTTTTTATCCTTGGACCTTTTGAAAGGCCCAACCATGTCAAGCCCCCAGACCGCAAATGGCCAAGTAATTGGAATCATCCTCAGCTCCTGAGCCGGCACATGAGCCCGTCGCGAGAACCTCTGGCAACCATCACATTTACTGACCAAGTCCTCTGCATCAGCATGAGCCGTCAGCCAATAAAAACCATGACGAAAAGCCTTGGCCACAAGGGATTTTGAGCCGACATGATGGCCACAATCCCCTTCGTGAATCTCACGCAAGATTTCTTGACCCTCCTCAGGGGAAACACAACGCTGGAACGCTCCCGTAACACTGCGCCGATGCAACTCACCATTGATAACAACCATTGATTTAGACCGCCGGGTTATTTGTCTGGCCAAAGTTTCATCCTCAGGCAAATCTCCCCGGGTCATGTAAGCCAAGTATGGCACCGTCCAGTCCGGGGTGATGTGGAGAGCCGCCACCAATTGTGCCTCCGGGTCAGGGACAGCCAAATCTTCCTCTGTAGGTACCTTAACAGAAGGGTTATGCAAGATGTCCAGGAAAGTATTAGGCGGCACCGGTTTTGGCTGAGAGCCCAGCCGGCTTAATGCATCAGCCGCCTCGTTCTTCCTGCGATCGATGTGCTCTACTTGGTAACCCTGAAAGTGTCCAGCAATGGCATCAACTTCACGGCGATAAGCCGCCATGAGAGGGTCCTTGGAATCCCACTTGCCTGATACTTGTTGAGCCACTAAGTCTGAGTCGCCGAAGCACCTTACCCGGCTCAAGCTCATCTCCTTAGCCATCCGAAGACCATGGAGCAAGGCCTCGTACTCAGCCGCATTGTTAGTGCAAGGAAACATCAACCGTAGCACATAATGAAACCTGTCACCTTTAGGGGAAGCCAATACAACTCCAGCTCCCGAGCCCTCCAATTGCCTGGACCCATCGAAGTGAATAGTCCAATATGTATTATCCGGCTTTTCTTGGGGCACTTGTAGCTCTGTCCAATCGTTGATGAAATCCACCAAGGCTTGAGATTTAACCGCAGTGCGTGGTACGTATTTCAGACCATGAGGCCCGAGCTCTATAGCCCACTTAGCCACTCTTCCTGTGGCTTCTCTGTTTTGGATGATATCTCCAAGGGGAGCAGAACTAACCACAGTGATAGGGTGACCCTGGAAATAATGCTTAAGCTTCTGGCTTGCCATGAACACACCATAAACAAGCTTCTGCCAATGTGGATACCGCTGTTTGGACTCGATGAGCACTTCACTGACGTAATAAACCGGCCGCTGAACCGGATGCTCCTTACCCTCTTCCTTGCGCTCCACCACCACAGCCACACTGACGGCCCGTGTGTTAGCAGCTACATACAGTAATAAAGGCTCCTTGTCAACCGGAGCAGCAAGGACTGTGGGCTCCGCCAGCTGTCTCTTCAAATCCTCAAAAGCAGTATTAGCAGCATCATTCCAGACAAAGTCATCAGTTTTCTTCATCAACTGGTACAATGGCATGGCCTTCTCACCCAAACGGCTTATAAACCGGCTTAAAGCAGCGATACGACCCGCCAGGCGCTGGACGTCGTTTATACACACCGGCTTAGCCAGAGAGGTGATTGCCTTGATCTTCTCCGGGTTAGCCTCAATGCCTCTGTTAGAAACCAGGAAACCCAAGAGCTTGCCTGGAGGAACACCAAAAACACACTTGGCCGGGTTAAGCATCATCTTGTAAACCCGAAGATTATCAAAGGTTTCTCTAAGCTCATCGACCAGAGTCTCTTTTTCCCTGGATTTAACCACGATATCATCCACATAGGCATGAACATTGCGCCCAGTCTGGTTATGAAGACAATTCTGCACACAATGCTGGTAAGTCGCCTGTGCGCTCTTGAGTCCGAAAGGCATAGACACATAATAGAAGGCTCCAAAGGGAGTGATGAACGCCGTCTTCTCCTGGTCCTTAACTGCCATTTTAATCTAATGGTATCCAGAATATGCATCCAAGAAACTTAAACGCTCACAACCCGCCGTGGCATCAATGATTTGATCAATACGAGGGAGAGCGAAAGGATCAGCCGGACATGCCTTGTTTAAGTCCGTGTAGTCCACACACATCCGCCAGGTGCCGTTCTTCTTGAGCACGAGCACCGGGTTAGCTAACCACTCTGGGTGAAAGACTTCAACAATAAACCCGGCCGCCAAGAGCCAGGCCACCTCCTCACCAATGGCTTTCCGCCTCTCTTCATTAAGCCGTCGAAGGAATTGCCTGACCGGCTTAAATTTCGGATCAACATTGAGAGTGTGCTCAACGAGTTCTCTAGATACACCTGGCATGTCAGAAGGTTTCCATGCAAAGATGTCCCTGTTCTCACGGATGAACTCGATGAGCGCGCTTTCCTATTTCGGATCCAAATTGGCACTGATGCTGAACTGCTGAGATGAGTCACCTGGAACGAAATCAACAAGTTTAGTCTCATCAGCTGACTTAAATTTCATGGCCTGCTCATGCTCCGTGGTCGGCTTTTTCAGAGATGTCATATCCGTTGGGTCAACATTATCCTTGTAGAACTGCAGCTCCTCTGTTGCACAAACAGACTCTGCGTAAGCCGCGTCGCCTTCCTCACATTCCAAGGCCACCTTTCAGCTGCCATGAACCATAATGGTCCCATTGTGACCCGGCATCTTGAGCTGTAAGTATACGTAACACGGCCGTGCCATGAACTTGGCATAAGCCGGCCGCCCAAATATGGCATGGTACGGACTTCTTATCTTGACCACCTCAAAGGTCAATTTTTCCACCCTGTAGTTGTATTCATCTCCAAAGGCTACTTCCAGTTCGATCTTACCAACTGGATAAGCCGACTTACCAGGCACCACGCCATGGAAAACAGTATTGGACTGGCTGAGGTTCTTATCAATCAACCCCATACGGCGGAAGGTCTCATAATAGAGGATGTTGATGCTGCTGCCTCCATCCATGAGCACCTTAGTGAACTTATATCCTCCCACCTGAGGAGCCACCACCAGGGCCAAGTGACCCGGATTGTCAACCCGGGGAGGGTGATCCTCCCTACTCCACACAATAGGCTGCTCAGACCATCTTAAATAGCGTGGAACCGCCGGCTCAACAGCATTCACAGCCCTCTTATGAAGCTTCTGATCTCGCTTACACAGACTGGTGGTAAACACGTGATACTGTCCACCATTAAGCTGCTTTGGATTGGTCTGGTAACCCCCCTGCTGCTGTTGATGACCCTGGCCGGACTGCTGATTAAAGCCCCCTTGGCCATTCTGAGAATTAAGATTTGAGCCACCGCCCGGGCCATGAAAACCGCCAGCGCCTGAGCCGCCACCCGGGCCATTGTTGCCATTAAAGGCATTGGAATTCTTAAAGGCCTTCATGATTGCGCAATCTTTCCATAGATGAGTAGCTGGCTTCTCCCTAGAGCCATGCCTTGGACAAGGCTCATTCAACAACTGCTCAAGCGTTGGGCCTGAACCGCCGGCTCGGGGAGGTGGCCTCCCTTTACGTCGCTGGTTGTTACCCTGTGAGCTGGCATTAGCCACAAACTCCATGCTGCCATCCACCTTACGCTTGTTACCTCCTTGATTTGCCGGGTTATGCTGAGGGCCCTTGCCATTGCCGTTCTTCTTTCCCTTCCCTGTCCTTTCATCATCTGACACGGGGTCCTTGGTACTATCAGAGTCGGTGTACTTGACGAGAGCCGCCATCAGCGTACCCATATCATTGCAGTCGCGCTTGAGCCGCCCGAGTTTCATCTTTAGGGGCAGGAAACGACAATTCTGCTCCAACATCAAGACTGCAGAGCCGGCATCCATCTTATCTGATGAATGTATTATCTCTTTGACCCGGCGAACCCAATGTGTCGTAGACTCACCCTCCTGCTGTTTACAGTTAGTCAAATCCACAATTGACATAGACTGCCTACAGGTATCTTTGTGTTTTGGATGAACCGGGCTTTCAGCTCAGCCCAAGACCCGATAGAATTCGGCGGCAGCCCTTTCAACCAAGTGCGGGCAGTCCCATCTAACATCATGGTGAAGTACTTGGCCATCGCCGCTTCGCTGACCTCCAGCAATTCCATGGCCATCTCGTAACTCTCAATCCAGGCTCCGGGTTGTAAATCAGCCGTGTAATTGGGCACCTTCCTAGGCCCTTTGAAGTCCTTGGGTAGACGTTCGTTGCGGAGAGCTGGCACTAAACAAGGGACACCTCCAGTCCTCGTAGGGATACCCACGTCGACGGAATTCGTCGGATAAGCCGGGGGTGTCTGGTAAGCCGTCAACTGAGGCACCTGCTCCGCCTCTTGCCGTGCTCTGTCTTGGTCCGTTGCGTGAAAGGCTCTGTTATGAGCCGGGCCATGGCCAGGCGGCAAGTCATGGCGTCGGACATTACTTGAGCCGGTCGCTGAAACCATGTGTCTGCTATAACTCAGGCTCCGGCCTGGACGAGGGGTTGAATGGATCCTGTCCCGGCTATAAGAGTACGCCTCTTGCTGCGCCAGAGCTGTCTGAAGGAGTTCTCTGACCCGGCGGGTTTCAACAGCCGTCGGAGAGTCGCCATCAATTGGAAGAGCCGCCAGCCGCGCCGCCGCGGCAACCATGTTTTCCAGCGGGTTGTCATAATGACCCGGTGGTATTGGCACGTACTGAGGTGGGGTGGGGTTCACCCGGGGAGGTCCCATCACTTGGGGCTGAATTGGTGCCCCTGCCTCGGGCACTATGATCTCCGGCGGGTTACTAGACCCTGCAGCTGGCGTGTTGAAGAGGTTTTGAGGATCATAAACCGGAGGGAGTCGAGATTGGGTCTTCTGATGCCTCCTTCTCATGACCTCATTGGATGCGTTTTGATCCATCGTGAGCCGGAAGGACTGTGCCTGAATCAGCTGAGTCTGGGCGTCGAGAGCCGCCCTCTCTGCAGCCATCCTGATCCCCTCCGCCGCCAGATCCTCCTTGGCCTTTGCTAGATCCAGCTTTAACTGTGCTACCTCCGCGTCATGTTGAACTTGATCCGCCGGAGCTACCGTAGCGGTCAACAGGACCGTCATCTTATCTGTAAGATCCATCAGCACCTGAGCCGGTGAAGGCACCGGGCTCCCTGACCCGGAGGCGGGGTCTTGAACAGGTTGCGCTCCGGCCATAAAGATTCCAACCCGGCTCGGTGGTTCAAAGGGGTCCGGAATGCTGTCGCCATCGGAACAACCCCTGAGCCTGCCATCTTGAAGTTGATACAACGAGTTTGACTGATCCGTGGATGACTCGCTGTCAGAGCCGGCAGCCGTCTCATCGCCAGATCCAGACCCTTCAGAGAGTCCTCCATGAACGCATCCCACAAAAGCGTGCTTCAAGGCAGGTAGAGCCCGGGCGGGTCGTGCACGCTGAGCCGTCTCGATGAGGTCGGCGCAGAGATCCGGCTCAGGGCCCGGCTCACCAATCTTGCCAATGAAGACATGAATTCCGCCAAAGGGGACCCGGTACCCGTACTCAATTGAGCCGGCGTCGGGGCCCCAGTTTGCATCGTCAATGTAGAGCTTGCCGCGATGACTCTTGGTCATCCGGACCACAGCGTATCCCTTGAGCTCTTCGAAGCTGCCCTTCAAGAACTCAAATCCACCGTGCGCTGGCCCCACGGTGGGCGCCAACTGTCGTGGAATTGTCACGGCAGATGTCCTCATGCAAGGACTTAGTCGTGGAGCCATCACAGCTAGGAAGCTTAAAGGGGTTAAACGGGACAAGGAACACGAGGGTTATACTGGTTCGGCCCCTTACGGTGAAGGTAAAAGCCTACGTCCAATTGAGGTGGTATTGATTAGGGTTTCGATGACCAGGGAGCTTAATTGCTATGCCTGGCTCTCGACGAGATCTTACTTGTCCTGAACCGCCGCCGGGTCGTCCCTTTATATAGAGAGGTTGACGCCCAGTGGCTCTCAGAGTCCCGGCCGGCTCATAAAAGTGTCCGGCTCGGACTCTCAACTATTCTTGCCTTACACTACAAGTCTTGCCATACGGCAGCTTATCACTACGGGCCTTAAGCCACCTCCGGGTCTTAGGCCCATCATTGACCCGCCGTCTTCAAGCTTGGTACTGGGCTTCGTGCGATGACCATTATGAGTAACCCAGCCCCTCCTGGCGGGTGACTCTAAGGGTTATATCCACAACAAAAGCCGTGCCCGCAGTTATGTGGCAGATGGGAATTTGTTAATATCCGGTTGTAGAAAACTTGACACTGGACCTTAACTTAAAACGCATCAACCGCGTGTGTAGCCATGATGGTCTCTTCTCGGCGGAGTCCGGGAAGTGAACACGGTTTCTGGGTTATGTTTGACGTAAGTAGGAGTTCAGGATCACTTCTTGATCATGGCTAGTTCACGACCGTTCCTTTGCTTCTCTTCTCGCTCTTATTTGCGTAAGTTAGCCACCATACATGCTTAGTCTCTGCTGCAACCTCACCACTTATCCTTTCCATACCCATTAAGCTTTGCTAGTCTTGATACCCATGGTAATGGGATTGCTGAGTCCTCGTGGCTCACAGATTACTACAACACCAGTTGCATGTACAAGTTATGTGATGATCATGACGCGAGAGCGATGTTTACTTGTTTTGGAGTTTTCCTTCTGCTTCTTCTTCGATCAGGGGATAGGTTCTAGGTCGGCAGCCTGGGATAGCAGGGTGGATGTCGTTGGAGTTTCTGTTTGTGTTTCATCCGTAGTCGGATGTTGATCTCATGTATGATGTATTGATGTATTGATGTATTCTTGCGGCATTTGTATGCCTTGTATGTATCCCCATATATTATGTAATGTTGATGTAATGATACCCACCTTACAAAAGCGTGTCAATATGCGGTTCTATCCTTGGTGGGACCTTCGAGTCTCTTTAGGATAGTATCGCATATTGGGCGTGACACCTTCGATCCTCAGACGCACAGTTCGGGACCCCCTACCCGAGATCGGCCGGTTTTGACACCGACATTGGTGCTTTCATTGAGAGTTCCACTGTGTCGTCGACAGAAGGTTCGATGACTCGATCGATCGTCTATAATGATGCTGTTTCGGAGGAGACTTTCCTCCCCGGTCAAATTTTCGTATTCGGCGGCTTTGTGCTGCGTGCCAACTCGATTGGCCACCTTGAGCAGATCGACAGCTACGCCCCTGGTCATCAGATCAGTTTCGGGAACCTAATTATGTCGCCGATATCCAAGGAGACTTGATCTTCGAAGGGTTCGCGGCCCCGATTGCTGCTCTGGCCTTAGATCCAGAGCAGACTGTCAGGTCCGAAGACAGGAGTTTAGAGCCCGCCGGACTCCCTGCAACTATGGAACTTGCTACCGGAGATCCGGAGGGGACGGCGTTATCGGCAAACCCAAAGACGAACTGAGCTCCTCTTGTCGCTAAAGTGCCGGACTCTCCCTTGGACTCTAAATTCGAACTTTCAAGGTCTGCGTCGAGCGGGCGCGGCCAGGAGGCTCTCACCCCGGTCAGCCCTGCGGACTCTCGCTTCTTTGTCTGAACCTCGCTCCTAAACGACGCTCTGGACTTAATGCGATCGCTCGCCATTACAGAGGAATCGCTTCCGAATTACGCCCAGCCCGGACTAGGGGCTGAGAGCGGGGAATTGTACGCCCCACCCACCACCCACTTCATAGCCACTGTCGAAGATCTAACAGACATGCTGGACTACGCCTCTGAAGACATCAACGGCATGGACGACGATGCCGGAGACGAACAAGGCCAAGACCCTCCGTTTACCGGACGTTGGACGGCCACCTCCACACACGACGTGTACATGGTGGACACACCCAAAGAGGATGACGACGAGAAGGATCCAGTTGAGGGCAAGCCTGCTGAAGCACCTCCGAAGCGTCGACATCAGCGGCGCCGCTCAAAATCGCGTCGCGACAAAGACAGCAATACCGACACCGGAGAGAATAACACCCCGGAGAATGCCGAAGACCCAGAAGCCCCTGTCGAACCAACATCCAAACATGACGATTGGGAGGATGGGCAAGTTAACCCCGACGATCCTGTCGGGAACGAGCACTCGGAGGATAGTAATTACCTACCGATCTCCGAAGAGGATGTGCGCCTCGGCGACGAAGACTTCATCGACCAGAGGAACCCCTCGAACAAGAGCGCTTTAAGCGCCGGCTAATCGCCACTGCGAGAAGCCTAAAAAAGAAGCAGCAACAGCTTCAAGCTGAACAGGATTTACTCAATGACAGATGGACTAATGTCCTGGCAGCCGATGAATACGGCCTCGAATGCCCAACTAAGAGTTACCCAAAGCGCAAGCTACTACCACAATTTGACGACGAGGCCCTTGAGCCAATACCGCCAAAGCATAAAACTGCTGATGAACCCGATCGACCACCACGTGGACGGGACAGACCGACTACTTATGCCGAACACCAGCCCGCGCCACCCCGCCGTCGAGGCAAGGAGGCAACGGCCCCGGGCTATACCTATGACCTACGCAAGGACCTGGACAATAGAGCCGGTCAGACGAGGTCAATCTATGGATAGAGGGGGCGTGCTCCAGCGCGAGAGGACGGCCATCAGGCCTGGCATGACATGCACAACCTCACCCGGGCCGAAAACCGCATACGGACTTCATCCGAACTGTGCCGCGACATCGCCTGGTACAGAGGCGCCGCACACCCCTTATGCTTCACCGACAAAGTGATGGAACATCAGTTCCCAGGAGGGTTTAAACCCGTGAACATTGAATCATACGATGGTACGACGGATCCCGCAGTATGGATCAAAGATTTTCCTCTCCACATTCACATGGCTCGCGGTGACGACCTCCACGCCATCAAGTACCTGCCCCTAAAACTGAAGGGGCCAGCACGGCACTGGCTGAATAGCCTCCCAGGAAATTCTATTGGTAGCTGGGAAGACTTGGAAGACGCCTTCAGAGACAACTTCCAAGGTACCTATGTTCGGCCTCCAGACGCCGATGACCTTAGTCACATAGTCCAGCAACTCGGAGAATCAGCCAGGAAACTCTGGACCAGGTTCCTAATTAAAAAGAACCAGATTGTGGATTGTCTGGACGTCGAAGCCCTTGCGGCCTTTAAACACAGCATCCGGGACGAGTTGCTCGCCAGACACCTCGGCCAGGAAAAGCCGAAGTCCATGGCAGCCCTTACCGCACTCATGACCCGCTTTTGTGCGGGAGAAGATAGCTGGCTAGCTCGTAGAAGCAACAGCACCAGCGACCCTGGCACCTCCGAAGCCAGAGGTGGCAACGGTAAGCCACGACACAACACACACAAGCATCGAAGCAAAAATGAAGATACCAAAGATACGGCGGTCAACGCCGGATTCAGTGGCTCTAAACCCGGTCAGTGGAAGAAGCCATTCAAAGGAAACAAGGATGGTCCATCCAGTTTGGACAGAATACTCGATAGGCCTTGCCAGATTCATGGCACCCTTGACATGCCTTCCAATCATACAAACAGAAATTTTCGGGTCTTCAAGCAGGCCGGTAAGCTAAACACGGAACATAAGGGGAAAGGGCTGCCCAGCAAGGACGACGACGAAGAGCCTCGCCCACCGAACATAGGGGGGCAGAAGAAATTTCCCCCTGAGGTCAAAACGGTGAATATGATCTACGTCACTCATATCCCTAAACGGGAGTGCAAGCGTGCATTAAGGGACGTCTATGCCATAGAGCCAGTCGCCCCAAAATTTAACCCATGGTCAGCGTGTCCGGTCACTTTTGATCGCAGAGACCATCCGACCAGTATTCGTCACAGAGGTTCGTCCGCATTAGTCCTCGATCCAATTATCGACGGATTCCACCTCACACGAGTCCTTATGGACGGCGGCAGCAGTCTTAACCTGCTTTATCAAGACACTTTCCGTAAAATGGGTAATGATCCGTCAAGAATCAAGCCCACTAAAACCACCTTTAAAGGAGTTATACCTGGCGTAGAGGCCTGTTGCACAGGATCCATAACGCTGGAGGTCGTCTTCGGCTCACCGGATAACTTCCAAAGCGAAGACTTGATCTTCGACATCGTCCCCTTCCGCAGTGGCTATCATGCACTGCTTGGACGAACCGCCTTTGCACGCTTCAATGCAGTCCCGCATTACGCTTATCTAAAGCTCAAGATGCCTGGACCACGAGGTGTCATAACAGTCAATGGAAACATGGAGCACTCTCTTCGTACTGAGGAGCATACCGCGGCCCTCGCAGCCGAAGTACAGGGTGGCCCCATTAAGCCTAATACTGCATCAGCAGTTAAGCCCACGGACACTGTCAAACGAGTCCGGTCTACCCTGCCGAATGGAAGTCCGGCTCGTTCAGAGCTGGACTAGCAATTCAGCCTCCGTCAAGGCCTCAACCTGATAGCGGCATACATACCACGCGTACATCACTACGCACTAAAGATATCATGGGCAAGGACAGAGGCCTACCAAAAATAAAGGTCCACATTACGGTTTGACCCTATCTGGACCCTCATATTTTTCTCTTTTCTCTTCTCTTTATTTTTCAGGTTTTTACAACCCACATCACCTTTTGATGGTACCAAGGGCCCTTTTTCCAGGCCCCTTATGAATACCCGATCGTTGATCCTCTCAAAGGATCATACACCAAGGCGCAAAGCGGCGCAGATGTGTGGCAGAGTATCCAAAGGATCTTCAAGATCATCTTTTTAATTTTAGGACCTGTACACAACTTTCCCTTGTCATCTGCATGTAAAATAGCCATGATGCTTATCGCATCTTCTGTAAAAATACGTTTTGACATATCAATCCGACTATAATGGAAACAGTTTCGCCCAACCCTGTTCGGTATTGGCTTATTTTTTAATCTGTTTTTCCACTTCACGTCCGAATTGGCATATACACCTTGGTACGACTTAAATCGCCAGGGGCTCTATTCAAGCCATATATATCTTCAACAATAGAAAGTCCGAACACTCTTAGAGTACACTTCGGTGTCCCGAATACTGCATTATATGCATCGGCTTTGAATCACGTCTTTGGTCAATAGTTGGGTTGCCCATCTCCTGTGCTTGCTACCTTACGTTCCGTTTTCAGCTGTAGGTAGTAAAGGGAGAACTACTGCGATTGTGTTTCCGACTGGCCCAGTCAAGTGCCTCAGTAGAGAAAGCCAAAAACTGACTGTCGTGATGCGGCGAGAGCTGGTCAGCAATTTGGTGACTTATTAAATCTCTAGCAATTTCTTCCGTATTACACGAAGGGTGGCTTTTTTCAGTCACGCGTCTAAAGGCATCTAAGTTCGATAGCCGCATATGCACCAGGGGCTATCCTACAACCCCATTGTCAAACTCCTATGACTACGTGAGAGTGGTAAAGCCACATAGTCCAATTGCGTCGTTCACTACACTGACACCTCCTTCACGGACCAAGACATTGGGTCAAGTGTGATTATGTGCTAGCCCAAACACCCCCATAATATCTACAGGAGGGCTGAAGCCGACGACTGGCAAACTCTCAGTGATAAAAATGGCCGCACAAGATGAAAAGCACTTTAAGATAAACAACATAAATATATTACAAAATCCCTGGTTTATAATACATCGTCTGGGCGGTTCGGATACATTTACTCGAACATTATATCCTTCGAACATTGAACCTCTATCAAATGGGCACCCTCAAGGACGTCTTCGAAGTAGCGCTCTGGCTTGCGGTGGTCCTTGCCTCCGGGCGGACCCTCAACTGCTACGTCGACGGCCTTCATCTTTACCCAATGCATCTTGACACGGGCAAAGGCCATCCACGCACCTTCTATGCACGCCGAGCGCTTGACAGCGTCAACTCGGGCCAAGGTGTCGCCGAGCCGCTTGACCAAGCCGAAGTAGCTGCTCGGAATGGGTCCGGCTGGCCATAGCCGGACTATGATGTCCTTCATGGCCAAGCCGGACATCCTATGCAGCTCCGCCAGCTGCATCATCTAGTTGTTTAGCAGCGCTGGCCGCTCCGGCGCCAGGTGAAGGAAATATGCCCTAGAGGCAATAATAAAGTTGTTATTTATATTCCCTTATATCATGATAAATGTTTATTATTCATGCTAGAATTGTTTTAACCGGAAACTTAGTTGTGTGAATACATAGACAAACAGAGTGTCCCTAGTACGCCTCTACTTGACTAGCTCGTTAATAAAAGATGGTTAAGTTTCCTAGCCATAGACATGTGTTGTCATTTGATGATCTGGATCACATCATTAGAGAATGATGTGATGGACAAGACCCATCCATTAGCTTAGCACTATGATCGTTTAGTTTATTGCTATTGCTTTTTCATGACTTATATATGTTCCTATGACTATGAGATTATGCAACTCCCGTATACCGGAGGAACACTTAGTGTGCTATCAAACGTCACAATGTAACTGGGTGATTATAAAGATGCTCTACAGGTATCTCCGATGGTGTTTGTTGAGTTGGCATAGATCGAGATTAGGATTCGTCACTCTGGGTTTCGGAGAGGTATCTCTGGGCCCTCTCGGTTATGCACATCACTATAAGCCTAGCAAGAAATGTGACTAATGAGCTAGTTGCGGGATGATGCATTACGAAACGAGTAAAGAGACTTGTCAGTAACGAGATTGAACTAGGTATGATGATACCGACGATCGAATCTCGGGCAAGTAACATACCGATGACAAAGGGAACAACGTATGTTGTTATGCGGTTTGACTGATAAAGATTTTCATAGAATATGTAGGAGCCAATATGAGAATCCAGGTTCCGCTAATGGTTATTGATTGGAGATGTGTCTCAGTCATGTCTACATAGTTCTCGAACCCGTAGGGTCCGCACGCTTAACGTTCGATGACGATTTGTATTATGAGTTATGTGTTTTGATGACCGAAGTTTGTTCGGAGTCCCGGATGATATCACGGACACGACGAGGAGTGTTGAAATGGTCGAGACATAAAGATTCATATATTGGAAGGTTACATTCGGACACCGGAATGATTCGGGTCATTTCAGATAAGTTTCGGAGTACTGGGGGTTACCGGAATCCCACCCCCCGGGAAGTTATTGGGCCTCATGGGCCTTAGTGGAGAAGAGAGAGGGCCGGCCAGGAGGTGGCGCGCGTCCCCCTTGCCCCAATCTGAATTGGACAAGGGGAGGGGGCGGCGGGCCCCTCCTTCCTTCTCTCCTCCTCCTCCTTCCCCCCTTCTCCCACTTGGAATAGGAAAGGGGGGGGCTGAATCCTACTAGGTTTGGAGTCCTAGTAGGACTCCCCCCATGGCGCGCCTCCCCCTTGGCCGGCCTCCTCCTCCCCCTCCTTTATATACGTGGGGAGGGGGGCACCCTAGGACACACAAGTTGATCTCTTAGCCGTGTGCGGTGCCCCCCTCCACAGTTACACACCTCGGTCATATCGTCGTAGTGTTAGGCAAAGCCCTGCACCGGTAACTTCATCATCACCATCGCCACGCCGTCGTGCTAACGAAACTCTCCCTCGGCCTCAACTGGATCAAGAGTACGAGGGACGTCATCGAGCTGAACGTGTGCTGAAGACGGAGGTTTCGTACGTTCGGTGCTAGGATCAGTCGGATCGTGAAGACGTATGACTACATCAACCACATTGGTAAAATGCTTCCACTTTCGGTCTATGAGGGTACGTGGACACACTGTCCCCGGACGTTGCTATGCTTCTCCTAGATAGATCTTGCGTGATCGTAGGATTTTTTTTGAAATTATTGCGTTCCCCAACAGTAGCATCAGAGCCAAGTCTATGCGTAGATGTTATATGCACGAGTAGAACACAAAGAGTTGTGGGCGATAATAGTCATACTGCTTACCAGCATGTCATACTTTGATTCGGCGGTATTGTTGGATGAAGCGGCCCAGACCGACATTACATGACCGCGTTCATGAGACCGGTTCTACCGACGTGCTTCACACACAGGTGGCTAGTGGGTGTCTGTTTCTCCAACTTTATTTGAATCGAGATTGACTACGCCCGGTCCTTGTTGAAGGTTAAAACAGCACACTTGACGAAAAATCATTGTGGTTTTGATGCGTAGGTAAGAACAGTTCTTGCTAAGCCCGTAGCAGGCACGTAAAACTTGCAACAACAAAGTAGAGGACGTCTAACTTGTTTTTGCAGGGCTTGTTGTGATGTGATATGGTCAGGACGTGGTGATATATAAATTGTTGTATGAGATGATCATGTTTTGTAAAAGTTATCGGCAACTGGCAGGAGCCTTATGGTTGTTGCTTTATTGTATGAAATGCGATCACCATGTAATTTCTTTACTTTATCACTAAGTGGTAGCGATAGTCGTAGAAGCAATAGTTGGCGAGACGACAACGATGCTACAATGGAGATCAAGGTGTGAAGCCGGTGACGATGGTGATCATGACGGTGCTTTGGAGATGGAGATCAAAGGCACAAGATGATGATGGCCATATCATATCACTTATATTGATTGCATGTGATGTTTATCCTTTATGCATCTATTTTGCTTGGTACGGCGGTAGCATTATAAGATGATCTCTCACTAAATTTCAAGGTACAAGTGTTCTCTCTGAGTATGCACCGTTGCTACAGTTCGTCGTGCCGAGACACCACGTGATGATCGGGTGTGATAAGCTCTACGTTCACATACAACGGGTGCAAGCCAGTTTTGCACACACAGAATACTCGGGTTAAACTTGACGAGCCTAGCATACGCAGATATGGCCTCGGAACACTGAGACCGAAAGGTCGAGCATGAATCATATAGTAGATCTGATCAACATAGTGATGTTCACCATTCAAAGCTACTCCATCTCACGTGATGATCGGACATGGTTTAGTAGATATGGATCACGTGATCATTTAGATGACTAGAGAGATGTCTATCTAAGTGGGAGTTCTTAAGTAATATGATTAATTAAACTTTAATTTATCATGAACTTATTACCTGATAGTATTTTGCATGTCTATGTTGTTGTAGATCAATGGCCCGTGCTACTGTTCCTTTGAATTTTAATGCGTTCCTAGAGAAAGCTATGTTGAAAGATGATGGTAGCAACTACACGGACTGGGTCCGTAACTTGAGGATTATCCTCATTTCTGCACAGAAGAATTACGTCCTGGAAGCACCGCTATGTGCAAGACCCGCTGCAGGAGCAACGCCAGACGTTATGAACACCTGGCAGAGCAAAGCTGATGACTACTCGATAGTTCAGTGTGCCATGCTTTACGGCTTAGAACCAGGACTTCAACGATGTTTTGAACGTCATGGAGCATATGATATGTTCCAGGAGTTGAAGTTAATATTTCAAGCAAATGCCCGGATTAAGAGATATGAAGTCTCCAATAAGTTCTATAGCTGCAAAATGGAGGAGAATAGTTCTGTCAGTGAACATATATTCAGAATGTCTGGATACCACAACCACTTGACTCAACTGGGAGTTAATCTTCCTGATGATAGTGTCATTGACAGAGTTCTTCAATCACTCCCACCAAGCTACAAAAGCTTTGTGATGAACTATAATATGCAAGGGATGGGTAACACAATTCCCGAGCTCTTCGTGATGCTAAAAGCCGCGGAGGTAGAAATCAAGAAGGAGCATCAAGTGTTGATGGTTAACAAGACCACTAGTTTCAAGAAAAAGGGTAAAGGGACGAAGGGGAACTTCACGAAGAACGGCAAGCAAGTTGCTGCTCAAGTGAATAAGCCCAAGTCTGGACCTAAGCCTGAGACTGAGTGCTTCTACTGCAAAGGGACTTGTCACCGGAAGCGGAACTGCCCCAAGTATTTGGCGGATAAGAAGGATGTCAACGTGAAAGGTATATTTGATATACATGTTATTGATGTGTACCTTACTAATGCTCGTAGTAGCGCCTGGGTATTTTATATTGGTTCTGTTGCTCATATTTGCAACTCGAAACAGGGGCTACGGATTAAGCGAAGATTGGCTAAGAACGAGGTGACGATGCGCGTGGGAAATGGTTCCAAAGTCGATGTGATCACCGTCGGCACTACCTCTACATCTACCTTCGGGATTAGTTTTAGACCTGAAGAATTGTTATTTGGTGCCAGCGTTAAGCATGAACATTATATCTGGATCTTGTTTGATGCGAGAGGGTTATTCATTTAAATCAGAGAATAATGGTTGTTCTATTTATATGAGTAATATCTTTTATGGTCATGCACCCTTGATGAGTGGTCTATTTTTGTTGAATCTCGATAGTAGTGACCCACATTTCATAGTATTGAAGCTAAAAGATATAAGTTTAATAATGCTAGTGCAACTTATTTGTGGCACTGTCGTTTGGGTCATATTGGTGTAAAGTGCATGAAGAAACTCATGTTGATGGGCTTTTGGAATCACTTGATGCTTGTGAACCATGCCTCATGGGCAAGATGACTAAGACTCCGTTCTCCGGAACTATGGAGCGAGCAACAGACTTGTTGGAAATAATACATACTGATGTATGCGGTCCGATGAGTGTTGAGGCTCGCGGCGGGTATCATTATTTTCTGACCTTCACAGATGATTTGAGCAAATATGGGTATGTCTACTTGATGAAACATAAGTCTGAAACATTTGAAAAGTTCAGTGAATTTCAGAGTGAAGTGGAAAATCATCGTAACAAGAAAATAAAGTTTCTACGATCTGATCGTGGAGGAGAATATTTGAGTTACGAGTTTGGTCTTCATTTGAAACAATGTGGAATAGTTGCACAACTCACGCCACCTGGAACACCACAGCGTAATGGTGTGTCCGAACGTTGTAACCACACTTTATTAGATATGGTGCGATCTATGATGTCTCTTACTGATTTACCACTATCGTTTTGGGGTTATGCTTTAGAGACGGTTGCATTCATGTTAAATAGGGCACCATCTAAATCCGTTGAGACGACACCTTATGAACTGTGGTTTGGCAAGAAACTCAAGTTGTCGTTTCTTAAAGTGTGGGGCTGAGATGCTTATGTGAAAAAGGTTCAACCTGATAAGCTCGAACCCAAATTGGAGAAATGTGTCTTCATAGGATACCCAAAGGAGACTGTTGGGGTACACCTTCTATCACAGATCCGAAGGCAAGATATTCGTTGCTAAGAATGGATCCTTTCTAGAGAAGGAGTTTCTCTCAAAAGAAGTGAGTGGGACGAAAGTAGAACTTGATGAGGTAATTGTACCTACTCCTGAATTGGAAAGTAGTACATCACAGAAAACAGTTCCAGTGATTTTACACCAATTAGTGAGGAAGCTAATGATGATGATCATGAAACTTCAGACCAAGTTACTACTGAACCTCGTAGGTCAACCAGAGTAAGATCCGCACCAGAGTGGTACGGTAATCCTGTTCTAGATGTCATGTTACTAGACCATAACGAACCTACGAACTATGAGGAAGTGATGATGAGCCCAGATTCCGCGAAATGGCTTGAGGCCATGAAATCTGAGATGGGATCCATGTATGAGAACAAAGTGTGGACTTTGGTTGACTTGCCCGATGATCGGCAAGCCATCGAGAATAAATGGATCTTCAAAAAGAAGACTGACGCTGATGGTAATGTTATTGTCTGCAAAGCTCGACTTGCTGCGAAAGGTTTTTGGCACGTTCAAGGAGTTGACTACGATGAGACTTTCTCACCCGTAGCGATGCTTAAGTCTGTCCGAATCATGTTAGCAATTGCCGCATTTTATGATTATGAAATTTGGCAAATGGATGTCAAAACTGCATTCCTGAATGGATTTCTGGAAGAAGAGTTGTAAATGATGCAACCAGAAGGTTTTATCGATCCAAAGGATGCTAACAAAGTGTGCAAGCTCCAGCAATCCATTTATGGACTGGTGCAAGCCTCTCGGAGTTGGAATAAATGTTTTGATAGTGTGATCAAAGCATAAGGTTTTATACAGACTTTTGGAGAAGCCTATATTTACAAGAAAGTGAGTGGGAGCTCTATAGCATTTCTTATTTTATATGTGGATGACATATTGTTGATTGTAAATGATACAGTATTTCTGGATAGCATAAAAGGATACTTGAATAAGAATTTTTCAATGAAAGACCTCGGTGAAGCTGCTTATATATTGGGCATCAAGATCTATAGAGATAGATCAAGACGCTTAATTGGACTTTCACATAGCACATACCATGATAAGATTTTGAAGAAGTTCAAAATGGAACAGTCAAAGAAAGGGTTCTTGCCTGTGTTACAAGGTGTGAAGTTGAGTGAGACTCAATGCCCGACCACCGCAGAAGATAGAGAGAAAATGAAAGTCATTCCCTATGCTTCAGCCATAGGTTCAATCATGTATGCAATGCTGTGTACCAGACCTGATGTGTGCCTTGCTATAAGTATAGTAGGGAGGTACCAAAGTAATCCAGGAGTGGATCACTTGACAGCGGTCAAGAACATCCTGAAATACCTGAAAACGACTAAGGATATGTTTCTCGTTTATGGAGGTGACAAAGAGCTCGTTGTAAATAGTTACATCGATGCAAGCTTTGACACTGATTCGGATGACTCTAAGTCACAAACCGGATACGTGTTTATATTGAACGGTGGAGCTATCAGTTGGTGCAGTTCTAAGCAATCAGTTGGTGCAGTTCTAAGCAAAGCGTCGTGGCGGGATCTACGTGTGAAGCGAAGTACATAGCTGCTTCGGAAGCAGCAAATGAAGGAGTCTGGATGAAGGAGTTCATATGCGATCTAGGTGTCATACCTAGTGCATCGGGACCAATGAAAATCTTTTGTGACAATACTAGAGCAATAGCCTTGGCGAAGGAATCCAGATTTCACAAGAGAACCAAGCACATCAACAGACGCTTCAATTCCATCCGCGATCTAGTCAAGGAGGGAGACATAGAGATTTGCAAGATACATACGGATCTGAATATTGCAGACCCATTGACTAAGCCTCTCTCACGAGCAAAACATGATCAGTACCAAGACTCCATGGGTGTTAGAATCATTACTATGTAATCCAGATTATTGACTCTAGTGCAAGTGGGAGACTGAAGGAAATATGCCCTAGAGGCAATAATAAAGTTGTTATTTATATTTCCTTATATCATGATAAATGTTTATTATTCATGCTAGAATTGTATTAACCGGAAACTTAGTACATGTGTGAATACATAGACAAATAGAGTGTCCCTAGTATGCCTCTACTTGACTAGCTCGTTAATCAAAGATGGTTAAGTTTCCTAGCCATAGACATGTGTTGTCATTTGATGAACGGGATCACATCATTAGAGAATGATGTGATGGACAAGACCCATCCGTTAGCTTAGCACTATGATCGTTTAGTTTATTGCTATTGCTTTCTTCATGACTTATACATGTTCCTATGACTATGAGATTGTGCAACTCCTGAATACCGGAGGAACACTTAGTGTGCTATCAAACGTCACAATGTAACTGGGTGATTATAAAGATGCTCTACAGGTATCTCCGATGGTGTTTGTTGAGTTGGCATAGATCGAGATTAGGATTCGTCACTCTGGGTTTCGGAGAGGTATCTCTGGGCCCTCTCGGTTATGCACATCACTATAAGCCTAGCAAGAAATGTGACTAATGAGCTAGTTGCGGGATGATGCATTACGGAACGAGTAAAGAGACTTGTCAGTAACGAGATTGAACTAGGTATGATGATACCGACGATCGAATCTCGGGCAAGTAACATACCGATGACAAAGGGAACAACGTATGTTGTTATGCGGTTTGACCGATAAAGATCTTCATAGAATATGTAGGAGCCAATATGAGCATCCATGTTCCGCTATTGGTTATTGACCGGAGATGTGTCTCGGTCATGTCTACATAGTTCTCGAACCCGTAGGGTCCGCACGCTTAACGTTCGATGACGATTTGTATTATGAGTTATGTGTTTTGATGACCGAAGTTTGTTTGGAGTCCCAGATGAGATCACGGACATGACGAGGAGTCTTGAAATGGTCGAGACATAAAGAATCATATATTGGAAGGTTACATTCGGACACCGGAATGGTTCAGGTCGTTTCGGATAAGTTTCGGAGTACCGGGGATTAACGGACCCCCCCCCCCCCGCGAAGTTATTGGGCCTCATGGGCCTTAGTGGAGAAGCGAGAGGGCCGGCCAGGAGGTGGCGCACGTCCCCCTTGCCCCAATCCGAATTGGACAACGAGAGGGGGTGGCGCCCCCCTCCTTCTTTCTCTCCTCCTCCTCCTTCCCCCCTTCTCCCACTTGGAATAGGAAAGGGAGGGGGCGAATCCTACTAGGTTTGGAGTCCTAGTAGGACTCCCCCCATGGCGCGCCTCCCCCTTGGCCGGCCTCCTCCTCCCCCTCCTTTATATACGTGGGGAGGGGGGCACCCTATGACACACAAGTTGATCTTTTAGCCGTGTGCGGTACCCCCCTCCATAGTTACATACCTCGGTCATATCGTCGTAGTGCTTAGGCGAAGCCCTGCGCCGGTAATTTCATCATCACCGTCGCCACGCTGTCATGCCGACGAAACTCTCCCTCGGCCTCAACTGGATCAAGAGTACGAGGGACGTCATCGAGCTGAACGTGTGCTGAAGACGGAGGTGTCGTACGTTCGGTGATAGGATCGGTCGGATCGTGAAGACGTACGACTACATCAACCGCGTTGATAAAACGCTTCCGCTTTCGGTCTGCGAGGGTACGTGGATACACTCTCCCCGCTCGTTCTATGCTTCTCCTAGATAGATCTTGTGTGACCGTAGGAATGTTTTTAAAATTACTGCATTCCCCAACACCAGGTACTCCGACCAGAAGAGATTCTCCGTCGTGTTCCCTTCTTGGGCCCGGAAATACTGTGCGGCGTCGACTGCACTCCTCGGGAGACCCGCAAAAGCGTCTGGAGCACTCCACAGTCGATTCAGCAAAGCATATCTTTGACCGCCAAATATACTCTGTAAAAGAAAAGGCTTACCAGCCGCTATCTGTCCGGCCTACTTATCTCCTCGTGAGCCGCTTGGGACTCGCCCCGCGCATCCTTCGCCTCTTGAAGAGCCTTGTTGAGTTCGGCCGCTTGGTCTTTATTACTCTCCTCTAAAGCCTCGCACTTGTTGGCGGCGTCTTGAAGTGCCTGTTCCACTTTGGTCACCCGCTGCTCATACTTGCGACGGGTGACCTGCTCGGCCTCTAAATCCGCAGCCGCTTTGTCAACGGCCGCTTTGCTTGCTTTCACCTCCTTCTTAGCTTCGGCAAGAGCACTTTTGAGGGCCTCGACCTCGGTCGCGTTCCCTACAATCATATACATAGCAACACATGAGCGTAAACTCTGAGTTTGCATTATAACTTAGGCTTGTAAGGGGTCTTTTAAAATCATACCTTGGGTCTCATCGAATCGCTTGTTAATGCGGCCGATCTCCTCATCAGCCAGATTCAGTTTCCGCTGGAGTTCGGAAACTTCAGCATCCTTGGCTGAAGCCGCCAACATTGAAGCCTGTTTGCCAAAATAATTAACGGCGTTATCTCCTGCGAATTTTGATCCTCTGTCCGACTCCTTTTTCCAAAGAACCGAACAGAGTCCCAGGGGCTACTGACTATATACAGGCATATTCTTCCAGTGTGAAAAAACGGCTAAGCATATTATATCACATACCTCAAAGCTTGTTAACAGGCTAGTGAAAGCTTCGTTCAGTCCACTTTTGGTGGACTGAACCTTCTCAGCCACCGTACCCACCAAGGTACAGTGCTCCTCAATGACGGAAGCATGCTGAAGTGCTTCCCTCAATGTATCCGGCGCCTCCGGATTGATAGAGGTCGCCGATGGAGTCAGCACTCCCCCTCCCTTAAAGGGGGCTGCTCGCTCGACTCCGGAGCCATGTGGGTCTCCGGAGCTTTATTCGGCTAGGGGCCGGACTGATCTAGGCCCCCGTCATCAGTTTCGATGGGGATTGTGCTCCCCATGTTTTCGGCAGCCGAGGCATTACCCTCTGGCGCCGTTTCAGCGGTCTTCCGCACCTCTCCCCGGCCTGGAGAAGTCCTTTAGGACAACACCTCGGTGTCATCCATGGCATGTGGCGGGGAGGTTCGCGGGGGCGTTTCGCTCTCCATCATCTCCTGCGCCAACGAGTTCCCCGAAGACGACGATTGTTGGGGGAGATCACGGGCCGGACTGAAATACGTAAATAATATGTTACCCTACAATTTGAAAAAAGGCCGAACATCTGCGCAGTATCTTCGAATACTTACGATTCGGCTAGGGGCTTCGCCCTGGGGCACCACGGGGGGATGGTCTCGGCATCCGAGTCCGAGCCATCCGAGAGGGATATCTTCCCCCGTTTTGACGCCTCCGCCTCTGGATCGGCAGAGGCCGCCCTCTTCTTCTTCTTCTTCTCCTTGAGAGGAGAATTGCTCTCTTCCTCCTCCTCTTCGTCCTCATCTCCTTCGTGGGAGGAGAGAACTTCGGTATCTCCGGACACCACGTCCGAAGCACCTTTACGACGAAGGCCACTTCTGGCCTCCTTGGCCTTCTTCTTGGCCTTCTTCTCCGGTGCCTGGTACGACGCCGGGACCAGCATCTTCTTTAGCAAGGGAATGGCTGGGTCTTGGGTAACGGAGCCAGACATCAAATCCGCTTCGCCTTCTTTGTCCAGCCCTGAGGGAAGAATGGAGAGCTCAGCATACTCCTTGGGTTTACAAATCGAAGTTGTATTCGGATATCATAAAACTTACTAGAGTGGCTGGATGAGTGCAGTCGAAGCCGATGTCCTTGGTCGTCTCCGGCCACGACTTCTGGGCCTTGAAAAGCAGCTTCCAGATCTCTTCGCGCGTCGTGCCGAAGAATCGCTGCAGGGTCCGAGGGCCGGCCGGATTGAACTCCCACATATGGAGAGTCCAGCTCTGGCAGGGGAGAATCCGGCCAAAAAGCATCACCTGAATCATGTCGGCGAGACTGGTGTCCTTCTCTATCATACTCTTGATGCGTGTCTGCAGCGTCGTCACCTCATCGGACGATGCCCAATCCAGGCCTTTGTTGATCCATGATGCAAGCCGCATTGGAGGCCCAGATTTGGACTCAGGGGTGGCGGCCCATTTGGCGTCATGAGGTTCTGTGATATAGAACCACTCCTATTGCCATCCCTTCACGGTCTCCACAAAGCACCCCTTGGGCCAGGTGACATTGGGGAGCTTTCTCACCATGGCGCCGCCACATTCCGCATGTTGACCATCGACCACTTTCGGCTTCACATTGAAGACCTTGAGCCATAGGCCGAAGTGGGGAGGAATGCAGAGGAACGCTTCACACACGATGATGAAAGCCGAAATGTTGAGGAAGGAATTTGGGGCTAGATCATGGAAATCTAGACCGTAATAAAACATGAGGCCGCGGACGAAAGGATGGAGGGGAAACCCTAGTCCACGGAGAAAGTGGGGGGTGAACACTACCCTCTCGTTGGGCTCCGGAGTTGGGAAGATTTGCTTTTTGGCTGGGGGCCGATGCGTGATGTCCGCGGCCAAGTAGCCCGCTTCCCGGAGTTCCTTGACGTTCCTCTCCGTAACGGAGGAAGCCATCCACTTGCCCCGTGCGTCGGATCCGGACATGGCTGGAGTGTTTGGTGGGGGCGCAAAGGATTGAATCTTGGGCGTTGGAGCTCAAGGACGGAAGGGCTAAGGAGGAAGAAGGCGTGGGGTAAAAAGAAGGATCCTTATCTTCTTATAAAGGTAGTGGATATCAAGCGTCTCCCCATGAGCCTTAAAACTCGCCTATTCCCAAGGGGTCGTGCAAACGGCACGGTTGGGTTACCCAAACCCGTATTGATGAGAATCCCGCAATAAGGGGACATGATCTCTGCTTTGACAAGATGTGTCAATGAGGACCGCGCCTCGAAACGCGAAGCGGTAGGCTGGAAAACGGCTCGAAATAATAATAAGGCCAGAACATAATGTCTCGCCGGAAAAGCTGTCAGTAGACGTGACTTGTTTTGTTTAAGTATTTTGCCCTTGTGGTTCAGGGTTGTAACTATTGTACAGAGCCAGATATAGTTCTTTGGAAGTATTCGGAGGAGGAACCCACCTTGCAATGCCGAAGACAATCTGCGTGCCGGACACATCGTCATTGAAGCCTGGTTCAGGGGCTACCGAGGGAGTCCTGGATTGGGGGGTCCTCGGGCGTTCGGGCTATGTGGTATGGGCCAGACTAATGGGCCGTGAAGATACAAGAAAGAAGGCCTTCCCCCGTGTCCGGATGGGACTCTCCTTTGCGTGGGTGGCAAGCTTGGCATTTGGAGGATTCCTTTCTCTGTAAACCGACTCTGTACAACCCTAGGCCCCTCCGGTGTCTATATAAACCAGAGGTTTAGTCCGTAGAGGCAATCACAATCATATAGGCTAGACATCTAGGGTTTAGTCATTGCGATCTCGAGGTAGATCAACTCTTGTAACCCCTATACTCATCAAAGTCAGTCAAGCAGGAAGTAGGGTATTACCTCCATTAAGAGGGCCCGAACCTGGGTAAACATCGTGTCCCCCGCCTCCTGTAACCTTCGATCCTCAGACGCACAATTCGGGACCCCCTACCTGAGATCGGCCGGTTTTGACACCGACACCCCCTTTCCTTCTCCCTCTCTCTCTCTCCTTCCCCCTTTCCCCTCCGATAGAAGGAAGGGGGGCGAATAGGACTAGGAGTCCTAGTGGGATTCCTCCCCACTTGGCGTGCCCCTAGGCCGGCCTCCTCTCCTCTCCCTCGTTTATATACAGGGGCGGGGGGGGGGGGGGACCTCTAAGGTACATCAATTGTTCTTAGCCATGTGCGGTGCCCCCCTCCATCGTTTACTCCTCCGGTCATATTGTCGTAGTGCTTAGGCGAAGCCCTGCGCAGATCACTTCACCATCACCGTCACCACGCCGTCGTGCTGACGAAACTCTCCCTCGACACTTTGCTGGATCAAGAGTTCGAGGGACGTTATCGAGCTGAACGTGTGCAGAACTCGGAGGTGCCGTACGTTCGGTGCTTGATCGGTTGAATCGAGAAGACGTTCGACTACATCAACCACGTTAAGTTAATGCTTCTGCTTTCGGTCTACGAGGGTACGTGTACACACTCTCCCCCTCTCGTTGCTATGCATCTCTGTAACACCCGGATAATTATGGTACAGTAATCCCATGCTAGCGATGCCACGTCATCATGTTTCCTGTTGTTTAACCTTGCAATGATCCAATCTCGTTCGGTTTCATTTTCAAAATTTAATCAAACGGCAAAGTATACAAAAGAAAAGGTGAAAACAAGCAGCAAAAAAAATTAAAAATACAACAAGGCCCCTGGCCCAACTGGGCCAATCAGCCCAGCCGACCGGCCCAACTCCCCTGGACTATAGACCACACCCGACCGAACCCTATCCCCATCTCCCCCAGATCCCCCACGACCCCCACTCTCTCCCTCCCCACTCGCCTGGATCGGGGAGGAGCCCGATCCCACGCCTCCGCCGGCGCCCATCCCCGGCGCGGCCCCAGCCGCGCCGCCCGACGCCACCGCCAGCCGCTCAGTCTCCTCCTGCATGGCGCCTGCCTCCTTGACACGAGCTGGATCGGGGGCTCGACCCCGCGGCGCCCCGAGCCCCGACGCAGCACCGTCGCCGCTCACGCTCACCACCAACTCGTCGGCGTCGCTTCCCCGTCCGCCTCCCCGAGCACACTGCCGCCTCCCTACGCTCCGCTGTGAGCCTCGTCCGCCCTCCTCTCTCTCCCCCATCGCCGGTTCTGTGGCCGTCGCCGCCTGACCGAGCGCCCGCTGCACCGGATTGTGCCCTGCCTCTACTCGTCGCATCGCCATTGCACAACACGCCGCCCGCAACCCACGACCGTCGCCGAGCGCTCCGGTCGCTGCCGCAATTGCTGCTCGCCGCGCGGCCGCCCCCTGGTCGGCCCTCCGGCCATGCCCGCGTGCCCACCGGTGGCCTCGCCGGAGGTCGCGCCCGGCCGCCGGAGCACGAGCCGCCCCTGGTGCCATCCGTGCCCAGGTCCGGCCTCCATGGGCGCCCGCTCCCCGGCGCCCGCACCCGTTAGCCCGTTTGGCCACATGGGCCTATGACAGTGGGGCCCGCCCCCAAAACGAAATTAAAATTAGTTAAAATCAATTAAATATTAATTAATTAATTAGTAATCGAGTTAATTAGCTTAATTAGCATAATTTCCTAATTTAGTTAATTAACACTGTTAGTTTAGTTAGGTCAATGACAAATGGGCCCCGCTGCCCTGTTGGACTAGTCAACGGTCAGTGTCGACCGCTGGCGTCATAATGACATCATGATGATGCAATATCCCTGTTTTAGATTTATATTTAACTCCAGAAATGCATAAAAACTTTGAAAATTAATATAAAATAATCCGTAACTCGGATGAAAAAGTTTTATACATGAAAGTTGCTCAGAACGACGAGACGAATCCGAATACGCGATCCGTTCGTCCGCCACACATCCCTAGCATAGCGAACATGCAACTTTCCCCCTCCGTTTCATCTGTCCGAAAAATGCAATCTTTGGGAAAACTTTCCCGGATGTTTCCCCCATTCCACGGTACCGCGTAGCACTGCGGTAGAACACCTCTAGCACCGCTTATTGTCTTGTCATGCATCTGTTTGCTCTGTATTTACTGTTTCTTCCCCCTCTTCTCTCCGATAGACCCCGAGACCGCTGCCGATGCCGCTGTGATCGAATACGTCGACGACGACCCCTCCTTCTCGCCTGAGCAACCAGGCAAGGCCCCCCTTTGATCATCCTGATATCGCCCATTCCATTCTCTCATGCTTGCATTAGATTTTGCTACTGTATTTGATTGCTCCTATTCTGATGCATAGCCTGCTTTTGTAACCTGCTTATTGTTACCTACCTGCTTATCCTAAACTGCTTACTATAGGTTGGTTAGTGATCCATCAGTGACCCCCCACCTTGTCCTTGTTGCCCCTGCTTCATCATCGACGACTCGATCAAGGTGATCGACGACCAGAGCCCGACACCTCACATCACATCACGCCCCTTTTGTTGCTCGACTCTGCAGAACTACTATCGAGTGCCGAGGGTGATCCCTCATAACGCACTCCTGATAATAATTCTGTAGTGTAGCTATTCAGTCGTGGTCATCAAGGGCGATTTCCTCTTTCACCATTCCCGATACGGCTCTGTCGTTCAACACCTCAAGTGTGAACCTCGAGGGTGGTCCCTCTTACGTTCACCTTGATGATTACATCGAGTGGAATCCTTCGAGGGTGATTCCTTGGGTTTTCCCTTTAATGTTTGGACACACGGTTACCTTGAATTTACTGGAGACCTTGGTGAAAGTCGGGCGGGCCCGGAGAG
Source organism: Aegilops tauschii subsp. strangulata (assembly GCF_002575655.3). NCBI lineage: Eukaryota > Viridiplantae > Streptophyta > Magnoliopsida > Poales > Poaceae > Aegilops > Aegilops tauschii. The sequence goes on along the minus strand of NC_053039.3, from coordinate 62,266,241 downwards.
CACCCGCAAGATGGTTACGAGGCACGGCCGGGAAGTCAGGCAGCCCTTGAGTGGGCTGGGCTTGCCCTTGCCGTATTTCCTCGAGACGGGGCGACGGGATCACATTATCGTGAGTCTCTGCTCGTCTCCGCAAACTAATAATACGCTATGGTTTGGGTATTTGTTCTGAATTGGCCTTTGTCCTTTTCGCACTAACCACCACGCGAGAATAGTTATGGGCCTCGACGTCGCAGTATCAGCCGAAGCTTTGTCAAACGCCCAGTTCAGCATTGCGGCACGGCTGGGCCGGCACCATCCTGTAGTGGTGGAGCCTGGACCCGCCCTGCACGTAACGACCCGGAGTGCAACGGGCGATGGGCCCAGACCCCGGAGTGCTTAGGATGTAGACCGGCGGGGACCTCTCTGCTGAGCCTAGGTGGGGCTACGATGTGTTGATCTTCTGAGGCCGGGCATTGACCCAGAAAAGTGTGTCCGGCCAGAGTGATCGAGCGTGGTGGAAAACGTGGTGCACCCCTGCAGGGAAGATCTTTATTCGAATACCGTGTCCACGGTAATGGATGTTCAGACTTATATCTTGATCTAATACAACTAGAAATGGATACTTAAGTTATGTGGCTCCGGGATTGCTTTCTCGCAGGGAGTCAAGGAAGGATCTCTGGGCATTATTGCTACAACATGCTTGATAATTAAACTGCTATTCTTTACTCTTCTTTATGTTGCAAGATGCTTGGAGCTGCTTGAAGATGCTAGTCTTTGATAGGCTGGGACTCCCCCCCTATTCTGGCATTCTGCAGTTCAGTCCACAGATACAGCCCTTTCATTTGATACCAATGCATACTTAGTATAGATCTAATGCTTGCGAGTTCTTTGGAGGAGTACTCACGGTTGCTTGCTACCCCTTTTTCCCCTTCCTTCTTTCCGGTTGATGCAACCAGATGGTGGATCCTTGGAGCCAGATGCCACCACCGACGGATGCTGTTACATGGAGGCCGCCGAAGACAAGGAGTAGTTAGGAGGTCCCAGGCAGGAGGCCTTGCCTCTTCGATCATCGATGTTTGTGCTAGCCTTCTTAAGGCATCCTTGTTTAACTAATGTCTGTACTCAGATCTTGTTGCTTCCGCTGAATCTTGTGTATCGAGCTTGTATTCGAGCCCTCGAGGCCCCTGGCTTGTAATATGAAGCTTGTATTATTTCATTTTGTGTCTAGAGTTGTGTTGTGATATCTTCCCATGAGTCCCTGATCTTGATCGTACACATTTGCGTGTATGATTAGTGTACGGTCGAATCGGGGGCGTCATAAGTTGGTATCAGAGCCGACTGCCTGTAGGATCCCCCTTTCCAACTCTTTGGCCGAAGTTGTGTCTAGTCTTTGAAAAACTGATTTACTAACAGGGCTGTGTGGCTTACGGGCCCACGTCGCCATTGGGTGGTATTAGGATCTTTTACTCCTCGACCTTTACTCTGGGACTCTGATCTCTCTTCTATTCGGGTTAAATGGTTTTGCTAACTCTAACCTTAGGGTCTCGTGATTACATCCATCTGGAGATTTGTATTATGCCTTTCTTGAATTGGAAGCCAGGATCTGCTTCACATTGTTCACGGGCCGCAGGATCCTTTTATCGAGGGCACCCTGCGTCGTCCCCTACTGATTCCTCGCTCTAGTGGTTTTCTCCGACATGGATGTAGCCTTTGCTATGTCTCGTTGTTGTATCCCTCCATCGCGTGCCACCGTGCCGCCTAGTATATCTAGGATGATTCTCTTGTCCGAACTCATGCTAACAACATGTAAATGGCTCTGTATATGTATATGTATGTCTTTAATGACTACTGATTTGTACATATGTGCCTTTGCTCATGTTCAAGTTACATCATGAATGTCTCCATACACCTGGTCCAACCTCTTGTTAAAACCGCTCCCTGATGTTTTTAGCAGGATGGCTGACGATCCTCCACCTCCACCCTATATTGCTGCAATGATGCAGCAGTTTGAACTGAATCGTCAGTTTATGACGGGGGTAATGGCCCAGTTCCCAAACCAGAATGCTCATCAACAGCCTGCTCTATAACACTGCCAGAATTTGTGCGCCTCAACCCGTCCATTTTCCGCAACTCCACCAATCCTATGGATGCTGATGATTGGCTTCGTGACATCATGTTTGAGATGGAGTTAGCTAATGTTGCCCCTGCCAGTTATGTCACCTTTGCGACATTTCACCTGAAGGGTTCAGCTGCTCAATGGTGGGAAAGCCACAGGGGTATGCTGCCTGCAGAAACTGTAACCACTTGGCAGGAATTTCAGTTAGCCTTTCGTGCACGGCACATTACCCAAGGTCTGATGGACCAGAAGAAGGAGTTCCGCAAACTCTCACAGGACACAATGACTGTGGATGAATATCAGAGGAAGTTCCTTGAATTATCTTGCTATGCTACGGATGACGTCTGCACTGACGCTCACAAGCAGGAGAAATTCCGTGAAGGACCGCATCCCGATATAAAGCTCGCACTTGTTGCTCATGATTGCACAGACTTTGCGACGCTTGTCAGCCAAGCTTTTCGAACTGAAACTGGTCTGACTGAGTACCAGGAGTCGCTCAAGCGTACCAGAGATGTTGCCCCATCCTCGAGTCAGCCTGCTCAGAAACGTCGAGTCTGGATCCCACATAATGTTCATCACGGACCTGCTCCAACACAAAGGCCGTCTTATGTTGCACCTCATCTACCTCCGCCGCCGAGACAGCTAATGATTCAAGGTGGACAGGCTAATGTTGTAGCTCCTCCCCCTAATGATGGTTTAAGCCGCAAGTGTGGTCAGCTAGGGCACCGTGCTTTCAACTGTCGCCAGGGTCTGCCGCATGATTCATCACGTCGTCCTGTTGACCGTAAAAAGGGCCGTCGAAACCATCATACCGGTAGTTGTAGTGCCAGACTACCTGCTATGAGTGGTGGTCAAGTCACCCATGTCAAGATTGAAGAAGCTCGTTAGTCCCCAAAAATCGTGATGGGTACCCTTCGCGTTAATTTAGTGCCAGCTTCCGTTCTCTTTGATTCAGGAGCATCACATGCTTTTGTGTCCCAGCAATTTGCTCAGTCACATGAGTTATACTTAGAAAAATTGCCCACTCCTCTAACGGTTCAATCTCCGGGATCCAAGTGGCAAACCACAATGTTAAGTCCTCGCAACCAAATTGAAATTGGAGGTCTATTATTTCCGGCTTCTCTCATTGTACTCGGACCTTCCAACATAGACATCATTCTTGGTATGGATTGGTTGACAGCCCATAATGCTTTGATTGAATGTGCTACCAAGACAGTCCAGCTCACTCATTCTTCTGGCCAGGCAGTCCAATACTCAGCCCGAGCACCTCAGGATGGCGAGAATCAGATATATGTTTTGAATGCATTGAATGCTTCACCTCTTGAGGGAATAGAGAACATTCCAGTCGTTCGTGAATTTGAAGATGTCTTTCCAGAAGAACTTCCAGGAATACCCCCTGCTAGAGCTGTCGAATTCGTCATAGACTTGAAACCGGGCACAACTCCTATTTCCAAGCGACCCTACAAGATGCTGCCGCATGAACTCCTTGAGCTCAAGGAGGAAATCGACACTTCACTTCGACAGGGTTTTATCCGTCCAAGTTCCTCTGCTTGGGGAGCACCTTCTCTCTTTGTCAAGAAGAAGGATGGTACGAATCGTTTGGTCCAAGATTACCTACCTATCAACCAGGCAACAATTCAGAACAAGTATCCGCTTCCCAGAATCAACGATCTGTATGATCAACTTGCTGGCTCCTCTATTCTCTAAACTTGATTTGAGGTTGGGTTACCACCAGATTCGGGTTCGTGAAGAGGATATTCCCAAGACCGCCTTCGTTACTCGCTATGGTTCATACGAGTACACCGTCATGTCCTTTGGTTTGACAAATGCCCCAGCGACATTCTCTCGTCTGATGAACTATATATTCATGGAATACCTCGACAATTTCATCATGGTTTATCTGGATGATATCCTTGTATATTCCAATAACAAAGAAGAACATGCTGAACATCTTCGACTTGTTCTGGAAAAGCTTCGAGAACATCAACTATATGCTAAGTATTCCAAGTGTGAATTCTGGCTACCCGAAGTGACCTACCTTGGGCATGTCATCTCCAAGGATGGTATTTCCGTCAACCCCGAGCGAGTTCAGGCTATTCTCGACTGGACTCCTCCGAAGAATGTCAAACAAGTCAGAAGTTTTCTCGGGCTCGCCAGCTATTGCCGTCGATTTGTCGAGAACTTCTCCAAGATAGCCAAGCCCCTGACTGGTCTGCTTCACAAAGGCGTCAAGTTTGAGTGGACAGAAAAATGTCAGGAAAGTTTCCAGACACTCAAGGACAAGCTGACTTCTGCCCCAGTGCTTGCTCCTCCCGATACTAAGAAGGAGTTCGTCATTTATTGCGACGCTTCATGACAAGGATTAGGCTGTGTCCTAATGCAAGAGCGCAGAGTGATTGCCTATGCCTCTCGTCAGCTGCGCTCACACGAAGAGAACTATCCACTTCATGACCTCGAGCTTGCTGCTGTCATTCATGCACTGAAACAGTGGCGACATTACCTCATCGGCAATCGTTGCGAGATCTTCACCGACCATCAAAGTCTGAAGTATCTATTTACTCAGCCAGATTTGAACCTTCGTCAGCAAAGATGGATGGAGATTGTAGCAGACTTTGACATGGGAATTTCTTATACACCAGGCAAGGCTAATGTAATGGCTGATGCTTTGAGCCGCAAGTCATATTGCAACCATATCGAGGTTCGCAAAGTTCAGCCCTCGCTTGTTGAAGAATTCAGGAAGCTGAACCTCCATATTGTTCCTCTGGGTGCACTTGCTCCCCCTCCTCCAGGGTACCGCAAAGTGAACCTCCACGTTGTTTCCCAGGGTTCTCTCAATACCCTGGTTGCTAAACCAGATCTCATGGATAGCATCAAGGAACTGCAGAATTATGACTCTCAAGTTGAGAAGATTAAGCGCTACCTCGCAGAAGGAAAGCCCTCATTCTTCACTGTTACTGATGATGGTACTTTGTACTTCAAAGGCCGCCTAGTGGTGCCGTGTAAGGAGAAAAACCTGGATATGACTAAGGAGGTTATGGAAGAAGCTCATGACACTCCGTTGTCTATTCATCCCGGTAGTACCAAGACATTCGTCAGAGATTCTGGTGGTCTAATATGAAGCAAGACATTGCTTGTTATGTTGCTGAATGTGACGTTTGCCGTCGTATCAAAGTAGAACATCAAAGGCCTGCTGGAACTCTGCAACCTATCTCTATTCCGGAATGGAAATGGGACCATGTTGAAATGGACTTTGTCACTGGATTTCCCAAATCGTAGAAAGGTAATGATGCTATAATTTTCGTCATTGACCGGCTTTCCAAAGTTGCACACTTTCTGGCCGTCAAAGAAACGATCACTGCTAGTCAGCTGGCAAACCTTTACATGTCCAGAATTGTCTCACTCCACGGTATTCCATTGGTTATCAGCTCAGACCATGGCAGCTTATTCACTTCAAGATTCTGGGCAAGTTTCCAAGAAGCTATGGGAACTCATCTGTCTTTCAGCACTGCTTTTCACCCTCAGTCTCAGGGACAAGTTGAATGCGTCAATCAAGTTCTCGAAGACATGCTTCGAGCTTGTGTCATTTCCTTTGGCAAGAAATGGGAGGAATCTCTCCCGTACGCTGAGTTCTCCTACAACAATAGCTATCAAGCTAGTCTGAAGATGGCCCCATTCGAAGTGTTATATGGACGAAAGTGCCAAACCCCTCTGAACTGGTCAGAAACTGGGGAACGTCCATTCTTCGGTCCGGATATTATCCAACACGCCGAAGAACAAGTCCGCGTCATTCGCGAGAATCTCAAGACTGCTCAGTCACGTCAAAAGAGTAATTATGACCGTCATCATAAAGACATGGTCTATCAACCTGGCGAAAAGGCTTACCTTCGAGTCACACCAATGAAGGGTGCACACCGCTTCAGGATCAAGGGCAAGCTAGCTCCTCGCTATATTGGTCCTTTCACTATTCTCAAAAGGCATGGAAAAGTGGCATACCAGTTGGAGCTTCCGTCGAACCTTTCTCAGGTTCACGATGTGTTCCACGTGTCACAACTCCGCCGCTGCTTCAAGGACCCAATCCAAGCAGTGGATCATGAAGTGCTTGAGTTGCAACAGGACCTCTCCTATAAAGAGCATCCAGTCCGCATTCTCAACCAAGCTAAACGCCGTACACGTCAGAAGGCGATCAAGTTCCTCAAGGTCCAGTGGTCGCATCACTCTGAAGACGAAGCCACTTGGGAACGCGAGGATCGTCTTCGTGAAGAATACCCCGCTTTGTTTCCTTCTACCTCCTAAATCTCGGGACGAGATTTCTTGTACTGGAGGAGAATTGTAACACCCGGATAATTATGGTACAGTAATCCCATGCTAGCGATGCCACGTCATCGTGTTTCCTGTTGTTTAACCTTGCAATGATCCAATCTCGTTCGGTTTCATTTTCAAAATTTAATCAAACAGCAAAGTATACAAAAGAAAAGGTGAAAACAAGCAGCAAATAAAAAAAATACAACAAGGCCCTGGCCCAACTGGGCCAATCAGCCCAGCCGACCGGCCCAACTCCCCTGGCCTATAGGCCACACCCGACCGAACCCTATCCCCATCTCCCCCAGATCCCCCATGACCCCCACTCTCTCCCTTGTCTCTCCCTCCCCACTCGCCTGGATCGGGGAGGAGCCCGATCCCACTCCTCCGCCGGCGCCCATCCCCGGCGCGGCCCCAGCCGTGCCGCCCAACGCCACCGCCAGCCTCTCAGTCTCCTCCCGCACGGCACCCGCCCCCTCGACACGAGCTGGATCGGGGGCTCGACCCCGTTGCACCCCGAGCCCCGACGCAACACCGTCGCCGCTCACGCTCACCACCAACTCGTCGGCGTCGCTTCCCCATCCGCCTCCCCGAGCCCACTGCCGCCTCCCTACGCTCCGCTGTGAGCCTCGTACGCCGTCCTCTCTCTCCCCTGTCGCCGGTTCCGTGGCCGTCGCCGCCTGACCGAGCGCCCGCTGCACCGGATTGTGCCCTGCCTCTACTCGTCGCATCGCCGTTGCACCCCACGCCGCCCGCAGCTCACGACCGTCGCCGAGCGCTCCGGTCGCTGCCGCAACTGCTGCTCACCACGCGGCCGCCCCCTGGTCGGCCCTCCGCCCATGCCCGCGCGCCCACCGGTGGCCTCGCCGGAGGTCGCGCCCGGCCGCCGGAGTACGAGCCGCCCCTGGTGCCATCCGTGCCCAGGTCCGGCCTCCATGGGCGCCCGCTCCCCGGCGCCCGCACCCGTTAGCCCGTTTGGCCACATGGGCCTATGACAGTGGGGCCCGCCCACAAAACGAAATTAAAATTAGTTAAAATTAATTAAATATTAATTAATTAATTAGTAATCAAGTTAATTAGCTTAATTAACTTAACTTAATTAGCATAATTGCCTAATTTATTTAATTAATACTATTAGTTTAGTTAGGTCAATGACAAATGGGCCCCGCTACCCTGTTGGACTAGTCAACGGTAAGTGTTGACCGCTGGCGTCAAAATGACATCATGCTCATGCAATATCCCCTTTTTAGATTTATATTTAACTCCAGAAATGCTTAAAAACTTTGAAAATTAATATAAAATAATCCGTAACTCGGATGAAAAAGTTTTATACATGAAAGTTGCTCAGAACGACGAGACGAATCCGAATGCGCGATCCGTTCGTCCGCCACACATCCCTAGCATAGCGAACATGCAACTTTCCCCCTCCGTTTCATCTGTCCGAAAAATGCAAACTTTGGGAAAACTTTCCCGGATGTTTCCCCCATTCCACGGTACCGCGTAGCACTGCGGTAGAACACCTCTAGGACCGCTTATTGTCTTGTCATGCATCTGTTTGCTCTGTATTTACTGTTTCTCCCCCCTCTTCTCTCCGGTAGACCCCGAGACCCTGCCGATGCCGCTGTGATCGACTACGTCGATGACGACCCCTCCTTCTCGCCTAAGCAACCAGGCAAGCCCCCCCCTTTGATCATCCCGATATCGCCCATTCCATTCTCTCATGCTTGCATTAGATTTTGCTACTATATTTGATTGCTCCTATTCTGATGCATAGCCTGCTTTTGTAACCTCCTTATTGTTACCTACCTGCTTATCCTAAACTGCTTAGTATAGGTTGGTTAGTGATCCATCAGTGACCCCCACCTTGTCCTTGTTGCCCCTGCTTCATCATCGACGACTCGATCAACATGATCGACGACCTGAGCCCGACACCTCACATCACACCCCTTTTGTTGCTTGACTCTGCAGAACTACTATCGAGTGCCGAGGGTGATCCCTCATAACGCACTCCTGATAATAATTCTGTAGTGTAGCTATTCGGTCGTGGTCATCGAGGGTGATTTCCTCTTTCACCATTCCTGATACGACTCTGTCGTTCAACACCTCAAGTGTGAACCTCGAGGGTGGTCCCTCTTACGTTCACCTTGATGATTACATCGAGTGGAATCCTCCGAGGGTGATTCCTTGGGTTTTCCCCTTGACGTTTGGACACACGGTTACCTTTACTTTACTGGAGACCTTGGTGAAAGTCGGGCGGGCCCGGAGAGCACCCGCAAGATGGTTACGAGGCACGGCCGGGAAGTCAGGCAGCCCTCGAGTGGGCTAGGCTTGCCCTTACCGTATTTCCTCGAGACGGGGCGACGGGGTCACATTATCGTGAGTCTCTTCTCGTCTCTGCAAACTAATAATACGCTATGGTTTGGGTATTTGTTCTGAATTGGCCTTTGGCCTTTTCGCACTAACCACCACACGAGAATAGTTATGGGCCTCGACGTCGCAGTATCAGCCGAAGCTTTGTAAAACGTCCAGTTCAGCATTGCGGCACGGCTGGGCCGGCACCATCCTGTAGTGGTGGAGCCTGGACCTGCCCTGCACGTAACGACCCGCAGTGCAACCGGCGATGGGCCCAGACCCCGGAGTGCTTAGGATGTAGACCGGCGGGGACCTCTCTGCTGAGCCTAGGTGGGGCTATGACGTGTTGATCTTCCGAGGCCGGGCATTGACCCAGAAAAGTGTGTCCGACCAGAGTGATCGAGCGTGTTGGAAAATGTGGTGCACCCCAGCAGGGAAGATCTTTATTCGAATACCGTGTCCACGGTAATGGACGTTCAGACTTATATCTTGATCTAATACAACTAGAAATGGATACTTAAGTTATGTGGCTCCGGGATTGCTTTCTCGCAGGGAGTCGAGGAAGGATCTCTGGGCATTATTGCTACAACATGCTTGATAATTAAACTGCTATTCTTTACTCTTCTTTATGCTACAAGATGCTTGGAGCTGCTTGAAGATGCTAGTCTTTGATAGGCTAGGACTTCCCCCCTATTCTGGCATTCTGCAGTTCAGTCCATAGATACAGCCCTTTCATTTGATACCAATGCATACTTAGTATAGATCTGATGCTTTTTCCCCTTTTTCCCCTTCATTCTTCTTTCCGGTTGATGAAACCAGATGGTGGATCCTTGGAGCCAGATGCCACCGCCGACGGATGCTGCTACATGGTGGCCGCTGAAGACAAGGAGTAGTTAGGTGGTCGCAGGCAGGAGGCCTTGCCTCTTCGATCGTCGATGTTTGTGCTAGCCTTCTTAAGGCATCTTTGTTTAACTAATGTCTGTACTCAGATATTGTTGCTTCCGCTGACTCTTGTGTATCGAGCTTGTATTCGAGCCCTCGAGGCCCCTGGCTTGTAATATGAAGCTTGTATTATTTCATTTTGTGTCTAGAGTTGTGTTGTGATATCTTACCGTGAGTCCCTGATCTTGATCGTACACATTTGCGTGTATGATTAGTGTACGGTCGAATTGGGGGTGTCACAAGTTGGTATCAGAGCCGACTGCCTGTAGGATCCCCCTTTCCAACTCTTTGGCCGAAGTTGTGTCTAGTCTTTGAAAAACTGATTTACTAACATGGCTGTGTGGCTTACGGGCCCACGTCGCCATTGGGTGGTATTAGGATCTTTTACTCCTCGACCTTTACTCTGGGACTCTGATCTCTCTTCTATTCGGGTTAAATGGTTTTGCTAACTCTAACCTTAGGGTCTCGTGATCACATCCATCTGGAGATTTGTATTATGCCTTTCTTGAATTGGAAGCCAGGATCTGCTTCACATTGTTCACGGGCCGCAGGATCCTTTTATCGAGGGCACCCTGCGTCGTCCCCTGCTGATTCCTTGCTCTAGTGGTTTTCTCCGACATGGATGTAGCCTTTGCTATGTCTCGTTATTGTATCCCTCCATCGCGTGCCAGCGTGCCGCCTAGTATGTCTAGGATGATTCTCTTGTCCGAACTCATGCTAACAACATGTAAATGGCTCTGTATATGTATATGTATGTCTTTAATAACTATTGATTTGTACATATGTGCCTTTGCTCATGTTCAAGTTACATCATGAATGTCTCCATACACCTGGTCCAACCTCTTGTTAAAACCGCTCCCTGATGTTTTTAGCAGGATGGCTGACGATCCTCCACCTCCACCCTACACTACAAAAAAAGACACATCCGTGACATTTTGGGCCGAACGAATTTTTTTTCTGTCATACATATGACACTTCTATGACGATAATTGTGACAAAACCCGGTATCATCATAGATGTGGTGGGCTCCTACTTCTATGACAAAAAATCATGACAGAAAATGGGCTTTTCGTCCTGGGCGGGCCGGAGACGCAGCTGCATGACATTCTTTGGGCCGTCCATGACGGAAAAAAACCGTGGTAGAAGCGAGGGCGAGGAAAATTTCAGGGAGTTCCCGGTTACGATGGGAGGTCGGGGGCCGAGCGATGCGCGTTTCTCTCGTACACGTACGCGTGTGTGTGCGAGGCGTTGGCTCTAACTGAACCCGAGCGATTGCACTGCAGGCAACGCGTTACTGAACCCGAGCGATCGATCCATGGCTGTTAACTGAACCCGATCGAGCGATTCCTTCGCTAGTGCTGCTAACTGAAGCCGATCGATGCTGCCTCTGGGATGAACAGTGAGCGTTGCGGGGGGGTTTGGATGAACAGTGAGCGGTGGCGTTGCCTCTGGATGAACAGGACCCCGTGGTGTGGTGGAGGGCTGGATGAACAGTAGACGGTGGAGGGGTGCCCGTGGAGGGGTGGTTGAACAGGACCCCGTGGTGTGGAGGGCTGGATGAACAGTAGACGGTGGATGGGTGCCCGTGGAGGGGTGGTTGAACAGGACCCCGTGGTGTGGAGGGCTGGATGAACAGTAGACGGTGGAGGGGTGGTTGAACAGTAGCCGGTGGAGTAGCGCGCGGTGGAGGCTGGATGAACAGGAGCCCGTGGAGGCTGGAGGAGGTCGACGGTGGAGATGAACAGTATCCCGTGGAGTCCCGTTTTGCGGTACGCCACACCCCTCCCGATGAACAGGACACCCGTTTCGACCATAGGAGGTCCATTTCGTCCATTTTGCGGTACGCCACACCCCTCCCGATCAACAGGACCCCCGTTTCGACCGTAGGAGGTCCGTTTCCTCCGTTTTGCGGTACGCCACACCCCTCCCGATCAACAGGACCCCCGTTTCGACCGTAGGAGGTCCGTTTCCTCCGTTTTGCGGTACGCCACACCCCTCCCGATCAATAGGACCCCCGTTTCGACCGTAGGAGGTCTGTTTCCTCCGCTCTACGGTACACCAGGCCTCGTTTCCATCGCCTGTTCCGTCCAAGCCCTCCCGATGAACATGACCACACATTCCGTTCCGACCCAGCCGGTTGGCTCCCACGCGTTCCGTTGCCTCCCGATGAACACGACGCATTCCGTTGCCTCCCCATGCACACGACGCATTCCGTTGCCTCCCCATGAACACGACGCATTCCGTTGCCTCCCCATGAACACGACGACGACGCTGTTTCTCCGTTCCGACCCAGCCATGTACACAAGCCCTGGCCGTACGTATGCGCGAGTAGGCGTTCGAGACCCCGTCCGTGTGTACACATACGTGGCCGTATTTTCTTTCTTGCACCCTGGCCGCTGTACGTACGTGTACATGCTACGTGCGCGCCTCTACTACGACACGTACACGCCTCTACTACGACACGTGCGCGCCTCTACATCCACCAGTATATATGTACATACACGTTCGCGACCAGAATGACAACGCTACGTACGCTTCGACCAGGTGGGTCCCGACTGTCAGGGACTTCCTTGCGTGCGAAGATGTAGCTGGTGGGTCCCAGTAGTCACGGGGGCGAATCGTTTTGTTTTTTTGCCCGGACGCACTTCCTTGCGTGCGAAGGTGTAGCTGGTGGGTTCCAGCAGTCAGGGGGGAAACATTTTTTTCGCGAAAACGGTGGCCCGTCTGGTGTGTCCCCGCTGTCAGGTGGAGGAATAATTATTTTGCACGTAATAAGGAGGCACTTACTTGCTGCGGCCGTGGACCGAGCTGTCAGCCTCTCCACGTACAGTCCATGTCCGATGGAAGCCGTTCCTTCACCACATTGACCATGCCGCGCCGAGAGCACCAGGGCGGTGCACGACAGCGAGGCCTAGGAAGGGGACGACGCGGAGCCGGGGAAGACGCGGCAGTGGATGCCCATGCGTAGATGAGTACGAGGGTTCACTGGTTCGCTGCGGTTTGAGGCTGCTGTCGCCGCAGAATAACAGGGGGTGTGGGTGAGTAGAGGGATGGCCCGGCCAGCGGTGGGAGTAGTAGGGGGCGGTGAGGCCTCCACCGCATCACAGCCGGCCACGGGAGGCAGGAGCACGAGGCACGACCGGCGCTGGTTTGGGCGGCTGGAGCAAGAAGACCAGAGGTTGAAGAAGCACTACAGCCGTTGGATGGACATTCGTACGGTCACTAGATCTAGAATCGTGCATATTGACTAAGTTGACAAAGCCCTCCATCCCCGTCAACTTAGTAGGCCCACAAGTCAGCCTGCCACTATACTGGGTCCTAGCTAACAGGGGGGTATTCATTTTTTTTGTGCGTAATAAGGAGGCACTTCCTTGCGTGCGAAGATATAGCTGGTGGGTCTGAGCTGTCAGCGGCGGTAACGTTTTTTTCACGAAATACAGAGGCCCTTTCGGTGGGTCCCTAATGTCAGGTGGAGGAATCATTATTTTGCGCGTAATAAGGAGGCATTTCCTTGCGTACGGCCGTGGACCTAGCTGTCGGCCTCTCCACGTACAGTCCACTTCAGATGCATGTTGGTCGTTGACCACGTTGACCAAGCCGCGCCGAGAGCACCAGGGCGGTGGACGACGGCGAGGCCTAGGAAGGGAACGACACGGAGGCAGGGAAGACTCGGCAGTTGTTTCCCACGCGGAGGGGAGTACGACTGTACGAGGGTTTACTGGTTCGTCTGCTGTCGCCGGAGAATAACAGCAGGTGTGGGTGAGTAGAGGGATGGCTAGGCCAGCGATGGGAGTACGGTGGGGCGGTGAGGCCTGCGCGGCAGCAGAGCCGGCCGCGGGGAGGAGGGAGCAGGCAGTCCCGCCAGCGCTTGTTTGAGCGGCTGGAGCAGGAAGAGCAGAGATTGAAGAAGCACGACGGCCGTTGGATGGCCATCCAACAGTCACTGCTTGTGCGTCAACCTTTTTTTTAGGAAAGCCTCAAATCTGTGGAAAACAGCATACAACCCATCTGCCATTATTTCTAATAATTTACAGCCCATTTGCTAATTATTAAGGTTTTTTTGGAGCCCATATTCTTTTTCTTAGCATTACAGCCCATATTGTGGCCACGGTTAAAAAATTATATGAAATTTTGCATATTTCGGTGCGGTCCGAACTGTTTTTAATCCCGAAATTTTGACTCACATTCAAACTGATTTTAAAAATAAATGTATATCAATATAAAATCCAACAAATTCTCCACGCACAAAAATTAATGTAATTTAAAATCTCGAAATGAAAAAAAGATATTTGAAACTAATTGGCGGTTTGATGTGTTTTAAAAATGTACAACCCATTTCTCATTACTGATGGGCCATTTTCTCGGCCAGCCGAATGAAAGCTCTCCTCGTCTTGATAGATTTGCAGCCCAACAGGCCTGACAAAGCGACTTACTTGGCAAATCACAAAAAAACTGGGTTGTGGCCGTGGACCCAGCTGTCAGCCTCTCCACGTACAGTACTCTTCCGATGGAAGTCGTTCCTTGACCACGTTGACCACACCGTGCGGAGAGCACCACGGCGGTGGACGACGGCGAGGCCTAGGAAGGGGACAACGTGGAGCCGGGGAAGACGCGACAGTGGAAGCCCGCGCGGAGAGGAGTACGAGGGTTCACTGGTTCGGCTGCGGTGTGTGGCTGCCGTCGCCGCAGGGCCTGGCCAGCGGTGGGAATAGTAGGGGGCGGCGAGGCCTCCGCGGCAGCACAGCCGGCCACGGGAGGCAGGAGCATGCGGCACGACCGGCGCTGCTTTGGGCGGCTGGAGCAAGAAGACCAGAGGTTGAAGAAGCACTACGGCCGTTGGATGGACATCGTACGGTCACTGGAGCTAGAATCGTTCATATTGACTAAGTTGACAAAGCCCTCCGTCCCCGTCAACTTAGTAGGCCCACAAGTCAGCCTCCCACCATGGTGGGTCCCAGCTAGCAGGGGGAGTATTCATTTTTCTGTGCGTAATAAGGAGGCACTTCTGGTGGGTCCGAGCTGACAGCGGGGGGAACATTTTTTTCACGAAATACGGTGGTCCGTCCGGTGGGTCCCAGCAGTCAGGGGCAAACATTTTTTTTTCATGAAATACGGTGGCCCGTCCGGTGAGTCCCAGCAGTCAGGGGGGAAACGTTTTTTCCGCGAAATACTGGTGGCCCGTTCGGTGGGTCCCTGCTGTCAGGTGGAGGAATAATTATTTTGCGCGTAATAAGGAGGCACTTCCTTGCGGCTGCCGTGGACCCAGCTGTCAGCCTCTCCACGTACAGTACTCTTCCGATGGAAGTCGGTCGTTGACCACATTGACCACGCCGCGCCGACAGCACCACAGCGGTGGACGACGGTGAGGCCTAGGAAGGGGATGACGCGGAGCCGGGGAAGACGCGGCAGTGGATGCCCACGCGGAGAGGAGTACGAGGGTTCACTGGTTCGGCTGCGGTGTGAGGCTGTCGTCGCCGCAGAATAACAGGGGGAGTGGGTGAGTGGAGGGATTGCCTGGCCAGCGGTGGGAGTAGTATGGGGACAGTGAGGCCTCCGCGGCAGCACAGCCGGCCACGGGAGGCAAGAGCATGCGGCACGACCGGCGCTGCTTTGGGCGGCTGGGGCAAGAAGACCAGAGGTTGAAGAAGCACTACGGCCGTTGGATGGACATCGTTGACCACGCCGTGCCGAGAGCACCAGGGCGGTAGACGATGGCGAGGCCTACGAAGGGAACGACATGGAGCCGGGATAGACATGGCAGTGGCTGCCCACGCGGTGGAGAGTACGAGGGTTGACTGGTTCGGCTGCCGTCCCCAGAAAATAACAGGAGGTGTGGGTGAGTAGAGGGATAGACAGGCCAGGGATGCGAGTATGATGGGGCCGTGAGGCCTGCCCGGCAGCACTGCCGGCCACGGGAGGCGGGAGCAGGCGGTTCCGACGGCGCTGGTTTGGGTGGCTGGGGCAGGAAGATCAGAGACTGAAGAAGCACGATTGCCGTTACATTGACATCTAACGGTCTGACACTGGTAGAGTCGATTGTTGACTAAGTTTCTTTTTTGAGAAACCTTGTGTACGCATGCACTTAGTAGGCCCACAAGTCAGCCTCCAAATCTTTGGCAGACAACATAAAGCCAATTTGCTATTTTTTATAATTTGCAGCCCATTTGCTAATTCTTAAGTAATTTATTACAGCCCATTTTCTGCCCAGGACCACGATAAAAAAGTTCAACCTTATTTTGCATATTTCGGTGGAGTCCGAACTGTTGTAATTCCAAAATGATAAACATTTTTTAAGAACTTATTGATTTGCCAAAAAAATCGTTTTGTTTTTGTAAGCAAATAAGACGTGGGACAATTGAGTTGGTTTAAGGGAAAACCAGTGGTAAAAAAATCAGCGCTGGGTGGGAAAAAACAACAAAAATAAGGATGTAAATATGAAAAGGGAATTTTATGTGTTTTCAATATAATGATACGTGTATATGAACTAGTAAAGCTATATGTAGAGATTAGAAAACGGATGTAGGACATGCGTTTCAAGAGGAAAATAGAACTGGGCTGTGTGTTTGATTCAGTAAAAAAAACTGCCTGCGGATGTTGTAAGACAAAATATAACTAACACTGGCGGGCCAGAGGCCAGTAGATACCTGCTGGATCTTTGTGCCCCGTTGTCGTCATGGGCTGGGCCTGTTAAAAACAAAACCAACCCTGGGCAGTCTACAGCCCAGTTGAAACTTGCTCGACCTGAAAAAACAATATACGTGCTCAATAAACGAGAGAATTCTGCAAGTACAGACTGATAACTGGGATGCAGCACAGATATTGTTGTTTATCATGATAATAAGTGCATGCACTTGTTTCGAAAAAAATGGAGAACTGGGAATTCGAACGGCGGGTGCTTATGCTACCCATCAAATAAAAATCAGGTGCCTGAAAATTCGTTTGATTCAGCTTTATATCCACGTCGACCCTCGGCATGATGGTTGGAAGCAAATGCAAGTTCATACCAAAAGATCGTTAACAACAATACCAACTTGCGGACGACAAGGTAGTACAACTACCAATACCAAACTAACTTATAATCTTTTTACCCCTGGCCCTAGTGTTCGTCTGGTAGAAAATCTTGCAGAGGACCAGCTCCCGCTCCTTCTCTTGCTCCAGGTCCTCGAGGTGGTACTGGTGCATCACCCAGTTGGTCCTCTGCTGGTCGAAGTTCTTGTTGGTGTGCAGCACTAGAACCTTTTTTGTTGCCCGTCTTGCCGGCCGTTGACCATCACCGGCAAGGTATTGCCGGTCTTGTGCCACATCGCATGCATGCCGCACTCAGACTGTATCTTGCGACGCGTCCACGTGCCCCTTTTGAATGCCCTGGAATTGCGCTGGCAGAAATGCTTCCTTAGGCCACTCAGTGTGATACCTGCAGTATTGTGGAATACAGGTTTTAGTGTACCTAGTTGGCATTTTCATAACATCTTTGGCATGTTGCAGTCACTTGTTTCACTTTTTATTAACTGTCAAATTGTAATTGCTTCACCAGGTCTGCGTCTAAAAAGAAAAATAGAGCTATAAACAAAGGAATATGTTTGTGCAAGTAGACGGCCGATCGGTGTCTTACCTGGAAGTTTCTCCGGTTGGGTGTAGCATATGCCGTGCTCGCTGTCGATGGTTGGTATGAACAAATCGATGAGAGACTGAAATCTCGCGCTGTCAGCACTCACTTTGGCCTCAAGGTGCTCGATCAGCTCCTGATCCGTGGGATCGAACTTGACGCCAGCCGGCAGCACCGGCCAATCCTTCTTCGACTTGCATCGGTAATTCCAGTTATATGGTACTCAATGTATGATCAATCGACTGTTTTAAGTGAATGATGAAAGATTTCGACAGATAAGTGGTACTCCAAATCTGAAGTCCAGAATACCCGAACACGCCGCCGGGATTCTTGTGTCACCTCACGCGCAGCATGTTGTCATGTCAATTCAATGTGTGGACATGATGAATAATTTGACCGACGTATACTAGTACTGCTACTGTACTACTTACTAGTCGTATTTAGTGGTCACAATTTATACATAGGTTTAACTAACAAGTACGCACTTGAAGCCTAACTGATATATATATATATATATACATATATGGCTTCTGCACAACATCTCCATCATCATTATCAGTACATCCTACGCAGGTGAGTTAGGATGCACTTGATCCCGGGAAGGTATCTATCCTTCAAACCAAAGGAGTGCTTCAAACTAACAACAGTACATAATATCCAACAAAAGAGGGTCGTGCTACAACAGCAGAATACATGGCTCAGTCTAGATATCAGCACGAATCAAGTTGTGCATATTTGCTGTTGGCATGAACCACATCGCCGCATGTCGGGTTTGCAAAAGCCATCCATCGCATGGAAGCTTGATGCCTTTCACACACTGAAGATTATCTGGCAACAAGCTGTGTCGACGAATCTCTGGATATGGTGATTCATGAAACCCATGGTATGATGTGTAAACACAGCCTCCCCTCGCGAATGGAAGTTGCATAGCACAGTAATCATCGCCGGTGATATGATCGATGATTAGTTGGATGATCGGATATTTGAGCCCGAGGAACAAGGAGTGGTTGCCGAGGCTGTAAACCCGCCTCCAGTTGAATACGCCTGGCCCAACGGAGCTGGGATCTTTCTCGAACACGAAGTAGCCATAGCCATCAATGTCACGAACGCCCCACGCATTGTACTGCATGTGGTTTGATGTAATGGTTTGGTCTATTTGGTATGTGCGAATGAGCACCAAATGACCGCCATCAGCTGAATGAGCGATAAAACACCACCCATCGGCTGGTATGATTGCAGGTCCTGGAATCATGAAGGCCAACGCATTTGCGTCTGCTGCAACAATTCAAATTGGAGACCAAAAGGACAAAAATAAACAATCATGTTCAGAGTATGTGTGGAATTAAGATTATTATAACAGTGACACATATCATAGACAGAGAATTGCAATGCCGTGGTCATAATCATACCCCAAGTTAAAAAAAATAAGCCAATGGCTTTCATATTCTAGCAATATGTCATGGTTCAAACATCATGTAACAATGAGAGGAAAACAGCTATGACAGCGCCTACTCATATTCTACCATAGCACTTACTACTACTGTTCTCATATCAACTCTAAGCAATAACATGTGTTGTTATAAAAATCTTGTAAACGAGAGTAACATATAGCAATCATGATGTTATGCTCATAATATGTATTCTAACAATCATTAGATGCCAATTGTTCTCATATCAACTCTAACAATAACATGTGTGGTCATAAAAATCTAGGAAATAAGAGGAACATATAGCAATGATGTGGTTATACACATGCTATGCATTCTAAATTTGTAACAAATGAACAAGCAGTCGTATTCATAAGGTAAAGATGAGATGAGATAGAACAATTACACGACGATAGATTCCACCAGTATAGGCAGCCAATCTGTGCGTCGACCGCGTAAACGATGCCATCGTGCACTATAGCATCAGACAGAAATGTTGCCTCAACAGGATTGATGATGAGCCATAACCATGTATGGCGACCGGATTCCAGATAGACTAATCCCATGTTGAACAAGGCAATGAGCTTGTAATCCATGTAGTCTTCTGATGGTGTGGGCACTTCGTAGATTAGAACTTTCTGCAAACAGAGGTCGAGCCAAAAGCTTGACGCGTCTCATGCGTAGTAGGCAGGAGTGTCCGGCGGGCCGCGAGGCTCGATGGTGGCGGTATCCAATGATGGAAGGGTGATCTCTCGCTGGGTGTAGATATCCACGAGACGCCACGGACTACCGGTGTGGTGGATGAGGACGATCCAGTTGGCCTTCATGCCCGCCCAGTAGTGGCCGCGCATGAAGGACAGGTGGATGGGTAGTGGTAGCATGTCGAGGGGAACCACGGCAACCTCCGTAGGATCGTCAAGTCGGTGTCTGGGCCACCTGCGAGGATCGGGCATCAGCAAGCAGGGTGTCTTGAAAAGAGCCGGCCGGTTGCAGAGGAGTAGACGGTACAAAGATACCCAGCATGCGACCAGACGGACGGTGCTGAGTAGGTCCATACGACTACAGATCTGCTCCAAGAGAACATCGGGGAGGGAATTCCAACCGCGGCTCTGCGTGTTAGTCAGTTCTGTCATTGGGGTTTTCGGTGCCTGCGAGCCAGCGGGGAAGTGGATTCGGGCGGGCGAGCGAAGAAGCTTCTCCTCGTGTGGCCGAGTAGTGAGCGGAGGGATATGGTACGCGCGAGCTACCAAGGAAGATGGCGCGGGCGGGCGAGTAGTGAGCGGGGGTAAATGGTGTGCGGCCGACGATGGGGAAGAGAGGAGGAAGAAGAAGAGAGGAGGAAGAAGAGTGGAAGACGGGGAAGAAAGTGCATTCAATCTCAATTCTACTAGTACTACTACCAGGATATACCGTCCTTCGGAGTGTAAATAGTTACACCGATGACATGTGGGTCTACCACAACAGGGCCCATATGTCAGTTCATGGAGGACAGAGGTGCGTAGGCGTATTTGCGGAAGCGTGCTCTACTGGCAAACATGATGGCAGTACTGGGTAAGGCTGATTTAGTAACACCAACATGCTGGTTCAGCTTATTAATTACGTGTCCCATCTGCTGCAGCGTGTATTGTCACTTCACTGTGAAGACTAGTTGAATAGTTCTCTCTGATCGAGATGGGGAATAATGGATCGCGAGGACTTCCTTTCTACAGTATCCCTATGCCTCTACGCTCACTTCACTCATTTTGCTCCGTACCTAGTCACTTGTTGAAATCTGTAGAAAGACAAATACTCCGTATTTGGGAACAGAGGGAGGCTTTTACTCCGTACTATTTGGGAATAGAGGGAGTATCACCATATGGAGGGAACAGAGGAAGCTTGAAATATGAACATGTCAATGGGAGGGAGTACGCCCCATGCATGCATGCATGGATGCAACATGCAACACTCACACGTACACATGGACGCACGCAACACTCACGCACCCATGCGCCACACAGCACACGACGCAACACACACGCTCACGCTCAAGTGCTCAACCTACTCCCTACGTCCGTGAAAGATTGTACATTTAGAGATTTACACATTGACCAGGGCATAATTAACACCCAAAAGTAGCAGACTTATGTGTGCATGCGACCATTGAGATAAGAAGATTAAATGAAGGCCGTTGCATGCTGTAATTAAGGATAGACATGTAGCCTATACCTACAGCACAAGTTGGTGCATTAGTCAATCAATATCGATTTAGATTAAAGGCTAAATGCATTGGAAGTGTAGATGTACATCATGTACTACACTCTTTGTTTTATAGCCGATGTACACTCTTTGTTGGAAGACCAAGGGAGGACATGTGCATGCACTCACATACACAGCCAGGGCGGTTCGCGCGCAAGGGTTGGACTCGTGTCGCACCTGCGTAAAGTTTTGTTTAACTGATTTCTTTGCTCTGCCAACTGACAGGTGGGACCCAGAAACCAGGTGACAATTTAACCAATCAACAAAGTGCCACGTCGACTATGTGGCCGGTCAGTAGGGTGCAATACGGTGCTCTACGATGAGCTAGTTATCGTATAATCGCCGCAAAACTATATGAAGTGACTGTAAAGAGCGTATTGTTACATACGTTGACCGCCAGTGTATTTTTCTCATTTCAAATTAAGCCATATTAATCGGAAAGGACGCAGTATGGACTACTACTACTAGTACTAGTACTGCTTTGATGTGTCCCGTCAACTCGCCGAACGAGGAGAAGCTTGCTTACTACGCCTCTCCCTCGCCCACGCGCGCGGTGGTTCGCAGGACGAGGAGAGGGTTTTGACTACAGCGCCCTCTCCCTCTCCCTCGCCCTCGCCCTCGCCCTCGCGGTGGACGTGCAGCAGTTCAATCGGTGTCAGATTGCCAAAAGCATATTGTATTATAGTATCATCATTGTTGGACCTTTCGAACAGACGAAGAGCCAAGTGCAAGGTTCACACGAGTACGAACTGTTGAACCTCCCGAAGAGGCAAAGAGCCAAGCGCAAGGTTTTATAGGAGTTGTCATCCTAGTAGGAGTGTACTACAACTATAGCGAACGATGCTACTGTATGATGCCGCCACGTCACGTATATCCAAAGTTGTGCCACCTTTTTTTTCTCAAAGAGCGTGTTGGAGCCCGTGCAACAACCACACAAGTTGCACGTACACATAACACATTTACTAGTAATAAATTCTAAAGGAAAAATGCCAGTATGCCACACAAGTTCATCTCCAATTCATGTGATAAATTTGTGTACGACTAGTCTACATATATTCACAGCGCTACCGTTCACAATTACCGTACTCCACTTACACGTTATAGATGGGCTACATGTCCTCCTCCAGGTTCCAGTCCCAGGTGTTCTTCATGGATGGCACGATCCATAGCGGTGGGCAACGGGAATCATTGTCGCAGCTTCCTAGTCCGGTTCCACACGATGGAGACTCATCCAAGCTGAAGCGGCATAAATCAGGGATAGCGTGTCCCAGCATGACGTTCATCCGGCGGTGCGCACTGAAGACACAACCATGCTTCATGAACGGCAGGCCTTCCGTGTCGTGCACGGAAGGTGGCATCCGCTTCACAATGGGGTAGTTGACCCCGATGAAAAGCGAGTACTCTCCAAGAGTGTTCCTCGGCACCCACGTAGCATCACGGGGGTCGAACTCGGCGCCGTTCATCTGGTACACATGGCATCCCAGATCTGGACACATGGTGACGTACATAGTCAAGGTCCAGGCATAATAATGTTGTGCTCAAATATGGCGGTCAGTAATACTGTGCAGCAAATAGTACTACTCCGGTATAGAGGAAGTAAAATAACCGGCTTATTACATATAGCCACTCTTGGCTACATGGATGAGATAGTAAGACATGGAAAAACAAAAATGGTGGCAGCTAGTGGGTTCAAGTCTTCAAGGGCCTAGCTAGCTATACGCGTCCTCCGAGGTAAAAAGTACTCCTACTAGTACTACAAAGTATATTACTAGTACAACAATGAAAGAGAAGGCGAGAGGGTTAAAAAATGGAATACCTGGGTAGATGGTGACGGTCCGATCGTGGTAGATTGTGTGACCATGTTGCACATCAGTGGTACCATGGGTAACGACTGCTAAGATAGTTGATCCCAATATGCCAAAGTCAGCTACAAGGTTCCAGGTTAGACCGAATCGTGGATGCAAATGCACATCCAGGATCGGCGGTCTTATTTTGATCGGGGGATGACTGGTCCCTGCAAAATAATGGAGTACCGTTAGGGATGCAAATGATGGTTTGTGCATTCCGTTTGTAATCTCCCGTACCGTAGGATGGCAACCAGATGAAACAAGTCCCCTGGCTTGTCACCGCGAAGATGCGGCCTAGATGGCGCACGGCGTCTTCCAACGTGTAGGGGTACAAATCTGCCGCCGCCAACATGCGCCAGCCTCTGCCGTTACTGCTTCTTGCATTGATGGCAATCCTTATGTCGAACACCGCGATGAGATAGTAATCGTCGTAGCCGCGTCGCTTTGTCAGCGGGTCCGCAATTTCTATCTTCTTCAATCTCATGTAGGCATCATCATATGTATTCAAGCCCAGCCAGTCCGGAAGGCCGATCCCAATGGTGGAGAAGGGGTCTACCGGAACGGCCGCACTGCTGTGGATGTTGTGCAAAATGATGGTGGTATCCGGCCGGAGGTATGCAAGCCAATCTTCGTTGGCACCGACCCAGACCTATATATAAGACGGTGGGCAGCGGACAAATTACGGGATGGAAATGGAATAACTAAGTACTACATGATCAAACTCCATTACTGACCTGCTCATCGGACAAAATCCGACTACCTCTCAACGTCGGCAACTCTAGCGGAGTCAACGTGCAACCATGGCCAGGGAGCGGTGGACTGTTCGAAGGATTGTCCCATAAAAGAACCTTCTCCTCAAGGACGCAAGGAAGACCAACAAAGATGGCCTTTTCCCAAGCCTGTTTAAGCAGCGTCTTGAAAAAGTTGGTGCAGGAAGCATCGAGTCTTGCGGCGGTGAGGACGTCGGAGCGGCGTGCGATTTCTCCCAGAGGATCGTCGTCCAAGGTCTCCCCAGCCCCGACGAGGAGGAGAACCGCCTGGCGAATCCATGGGTGCAGCGACGAACTGCCTTCTCTTCGGGGGGAGGGGAACTGGCGAGGAGGAGATAAGAGCGTAGTAACCGCAGGGCCTCGTCCCTTCCAACTGTAGATCATTCCTCAGCGAAGGGGTGAGGCTATTATTTACTACTAGTACTAGCATTATGGAACGTTATGGGATTGCATTATACTGTAAATAATAGCACTAGTAAGAAATTTTTGGCACTAGGTAGTAGTTTTTGGCGTGGATTAAGAAATTTTGGGTATGTTTTTGCCATTTTTTGTACACGCCAACTAGTGTCAAAAAACGTCTTACATTATGTGACGGAGGAGTACGTAATCGTACTGTAGCAGTACTAGTACTACTTTTCTCAACTAGTAGTGCGATGTACTGTACTTCTAGTCTAGTCTAGTATAGTGCACCACTTTTGAACTCTTGAATCTCAGGGCCAAGGAGCTACAGTTGGAAGTGGAGGGTACTACTGTTCTCTAGAACCATCGCTGTACTATCAATGCAGGGGAAGTACACTTGCGTAGTGGCCTAGTGGGTACTCTCGGTGCTCCATTCAGCCGCTCCTCTCACGTAGCTGGCCTACTCAGCCGCTCCTCTCACGCACACACTAGCAGCCTGTTTATCAGCGACGGTTACTACGGGGGCAGAACATTTGAGTTATTTGATACAGCGAGACTAGGCTTTTCGCTTCCATTTGTGGAGGTGTAATGGATCTCGTCGAACTTTGTTAGTAGTTCCTTCTTTATGAATGATGAAGCAAAGCTTTTGCCTCCGTTTAAAAAAAACACGTCAAGAGGAATTTCTTTTATAGTAGAGCCGATAATGGAGTGAAGTCCATGCGTGCAACGCCACAAGCTACAGAGTAGTAGTAGAGCACTTTACGTACAGAGCCATATTGCACAGTTCCCAATGCCCCGCCAGGCTTTTCCGGCTCCTCGGGCTTAATTGGGAGGCGCTAGTTTAAATATGCTACTAGCTGGAAGCTGCAAGCGAGGTGCGGCTAGGGAGAGCACGCGAGCCACGGGATGCTGGGAAGGAAAACCCGTTCACGTGGCTAGGCTGTTCAGTGCACCCAGATTGTGGGGCCGCACATCCATTTGACTTCAAAACTCAAACTACCCGTGTAAAATATTGGCTCGCAGCGAAGTGTAGTAGTACTATTATTTTTAAAAAGGCCGATGTGCGTTCGACCGGGATCGAACCCACAAAACGAGGTATACACTCCCACGACCACTAGTAGTACTCGTTGGAGTACAACGCAACCTAGAATCGCCTTTTGTCGCTAGTAGTACGTACATTGTTCCTTACAAGAAACCCCTAATGGTTAATAGTATAGCCAGCTGTTGGATATAAGCCAGTGCCATGTCATCTACAGCCCATCTTATAGCCAACATGTACAATAATAGATCAAAAGTGTACTACTTTTTTATTATGTGGCCCACTTCTCATTCTCACAAAGTGCCTAGGAGCACGTGCTAGAGCTGGCTCTTCACGAAGAGCCCGCTTACCTTCTCTCTCCTCTTCTCTTTCCTCCAACTAAGCAGAAATATACTAGTTTATTTCTTATAGTCCGGTGACTCAGCTCTATTGTACTTGCTCTAATAATGCAAGAAATCACTAAAATGCCAAGAAACTACTACCACTTGCATATGTGGCTGACTTAAGATAAGACTACATCATCAACCATTGTACATGCTCTTACCAACAAAAATCCTCGAGTGACCTCCTACCTCCGGCCCGTCCACCTAGTCATCCTCGGCCATGGGACGCAGCTACCGCCGCCGGCAGAAGGCGAGGTCAAAACCGCTGGCGGTGCGGAGCCCATGTTGCGGCAGCTCGGATGCCAGCTCCGTCCGACTCTCGCGGCCGCTAGCTAGCCAAGATAGCTCCGTCCAGCTGCTTGTCTGCAAGGTTTGCTAGCTAGATTGGCACGGCAGCGCGACGGCTTGCTCGCGTGCGCTGCGCTAAGACCAGCCATCTGGCTCGAGCAAAGGCCAGCGCGGCGGCTTGCTCGCTCGTGAGTCACGCTCGGGCCAGCCTGCCAACCCGTGCGGAGGCCAGCGCGGCGTCCGGCCCGTCCGGCGGAGCGGCGCCCAACTCGCTCATCACCGGCGCCACCGACGAACACGCATCAGTACTGTTTGAAGTAATGTTCAGGAAAAATAATGATTTGAGGGGGAATAACAGGATAGAAGGTCAGATGTGGGTCCCTCGTGTCAACGGTCAAACAAAATGTGTTGGTTTAAGCTGCCTCTCAGCACGGACGTGTGGGCCAACCCTGTCATAAATGGGTTCAAACGAACCTAATCGGTAGGAGTACTAGGTAGTTTTTGGCGTGGATTAAGAAATTTTGGGTATGTTTTTGCTATTTTTTGTACAATAGATTCTTCCTAGGGCTGGTTGAAAGTGGTAGTTTTTGTTAAATACTCTACATATTGTAAGTAGGAGTGAAAGTTAAGCTTTGGAAGCCAATAAGCAAGGCTAGTTACATAGTGCATATGTGTACCTTTCTGAAAGTAAATATCAACCATGAGTGACTAATATCTTGATGGAAAACTCGAAACTATGGAATACTAGGAAAAAAATGCATGGTTGGAAATACTAGCAATGTTCATGTCCGTTGCAACGAACCATAATTAGAATAATACTTTTTCACAAACTTGGTACAAAACACTCTAATTTTGATATACATATGTCACTAGAGATATATTATGTTTCAGTTAGAATATATTCCTTGGGCTGTTTTGGTGAGGTCAGGGAGGGATGTGGTTGGTTTTAAGATACTAATTATGGGTTTTTCTGCAAATTGGTAGACAAGTGGGATGTTGGTCAGAAAAGGCAAGAACTTACCTCACAATCATTAGATGTAGATCTAATGGTCGGAAACGACGGATGGCAGACACACCAGCATCACCAACTTAGTCTTGTGTAGGAGTACTAGCAAGATCCGTGCATTGCACGGAACATCAAGATGCATTTTTTATAAAACACTTGTTTTGATTGACCCTTGCGGGAGTAATCCCATGTGTAAAAACTAATGATATCTCGAGAAATATGAGATAAGTTGAAGAGGAGTGGGGTGTGGTGGTGGTTGGTGGTCGGACTGAGCGGAGGCATGGGGATTGACAACGCCGACAGCGGCCACCAGGCCAGTTTGTTCCAGAGGCTTCCTTTCTTAATTGCTCAACAATGAGGTTTGTTGGAGATAAGGATGAACGAGGGAAGGCATTGTCTGCAAATGTGGAGAGGGGTGCGGGTATCTTTTAGTTTAATTTCCATCCGTCAGATAGAGATCGGACGGTCTACATTGCAAGATGGCACACGTACCATCATCACCAACTCGGTTTTTATAAGAGAAGAAATATAAGTATGGAGATACAAACGTATTATCGATACTTGCTTCCGTAAACTAGCATCTACATTCTATTCAACGCCTCGACATGTGGGGCCTTAGCACAATGACTTCTCGACTGTGTAAAACAAAGATTTTCCCGTCGCCGACAAGGAGGGGGTGACGGCGGGGTGCTTTTTGGCTTGCTCTAGTCCTGGTAGTCATACTAGGTGGTCTAAGCACGTGTAGATTTATTCTTTTTCATGTCTCGTGTTCGCCGTACTGCCACGACTGTTGATGAATAGACGGTAAGTTATTCACGGGGAAACCCTTGTTGAGCGTGTTTGCGAGAGTGAGAGAGAGAGAGAGACAGTGTGCGTGTGTGATATGTTAGAGACTGAGGCAATGATAACAGATTCTTTGTGTCTATGTGTGTGGAGGATAGAGAGAGACATGTACATGGGGCTTTGTGTTGTGTAACGTGGAGACACATATACATAATTAGAGAGTGAGTGTGTGAGATACACATGCGGACATGAGGAGAGATGAGGATCCAGATAAATGGGTGTTTGTGCGTGTCTGTGTGTGTTTGTGCACGCGTTTGTGTGTGAGAGGGAGAGAGTGTATGTGGAGTAGAGAGACCACTGATGATGTAAACCTACTATAAGGGAAGGGGGAATGGTGTGACATGTGTAGTAGCGAGATAGCACGGGTGCGGGCGGGGGGAGCAGACTATTTGGAAGAGACATCGAGTGTGTGTGTGGGAGAGGGGTGTGAGAGCGAGAGAAAGAGAGAGCTAGCGACGGAGAGAGAGAGAGGAAGAGAGGGGGCAAGAGGGGTCGTTTGTGTCCATAAATGGCGTATAGATAGGGAGACAATGTTGATGTTGTTCGAAATTGGCCTATGAACGGAGACACAAGGGAAGCGAGTCATCGTGTGTGTGATAGGGACTTCATGAGAGATCTAGAATAGATGGTGTAGAGAACAATGTGCGAAATCGAGAACGATTATACATTAGGGAGCTATGCAAAGAGTCACGACATATATGTATACAGGGAAGGAGCTGGGGCGGGTCCGCATGTGGGAGAGATAGAAAGAGGAGAGTGGTGCACAAGGAGACAAAGTGTGCTTGTTTGCAGTGGGGGTGGTGTGTGAGGTAAGTGCGCGAGAACCACATGACTAGGGAGATAGACGTTTGGGGGCGACGTTTTGTGTGTATGGGAAATATACACTCTACATAGTCCGTGTGCTTGGGTAAGAGAGATAGCGGGAGACCTAGAGAGTGAGGGAAGAGATGTGTGCATGCCCGAGAGACAAAGTGATAGAGACCTATGTTGGGGTCCGGACTTCACAAGAGAGAGGGGTGTTAATGTGCTCGTGTGTTGGTGTTTGGGGGAGAGAACGACTTCTCTATGTGTGTGTGTGTGTGTGGTGGGGGGGGTTGACTTCAGATAAAGAGTGAGGTGTCTATATTTGAGGGACTTTAGCGTAATTGAGATATTGTGCACTCATGGTTGATCAATTTGTTTCACAGTTTGTACTATGAGATAACGATACTTTTGAACATGCGTGATATACCTTGATGTACCAGAATTACAAACCTAAGATTGGAATTTTGGAATTCGACTCCATCATTAGCTTTTTTAATTCATTTAAACGGAGGTACATTTTTTAAGTCGGGATTTCGTGATTTCAAATTCATATATCAAACCTAGAGATATACACATACGGGCATGTTCAAACTTTATAATCATCCACTTTATTCATACACATACACGTTTTTGCTTTTGTCATCATATTTAGGATAAACATATTTGGAATTTCATTTGAATTGGACCGTATGATGGTATTTGCTTGTAGTAGCTCAATGATCCATATTTGAATTGAATGAACAATCTAAGTTTCGAGTTGGAGACATTGATTTTCAAAACTTGCACATTTTTTTGCATGCAAAACAAACAAATTGGCGGCCATGATATCATAGTCGGCCGTACGAGAGCAGAATACTTATAATTTTAGGCGCCAAAAGCTTTCAAACTTCCCGCTCACATCGATATATCACGCGCCCGAAAGTTTAGCCCTGCGATATTCCTGTTTTACCCCTGCCACATGAACGGAAAAGGGCTGCTTTGGTAACTCCATTGTTTTCCCCTTTTTGCCCCCAACATTCTTCCCCAGAGCCCCTCCCCGACCCCCAACCACGGCAAGCCGTCGAATCTAGTCCTCCGCCGCAGCGGTGGACCTCACACCCCGCCGGATCTACCTTCCGCACCTTGGAACCCCCAACTGCCAACTCACCACTTCACCGGAGCCGCTTTAGCGACTGGCTTGTCCATCGCTCCAGATCTCCTTGACCGCCATCATGGTCCACTGCACCGGATCTGCTTAACCGGCGCCCTCGTCCACCACAGTGTAGGCCCTTCACTGGCTCCCTCGTCCGCCCCTTCGCTGGCCCTTCATACAAGCTCTCGTCTGCCGCAACAGATCCGCCTCACCGAAAGCACTGTACAACGCGCCCGCCGAAGCCTTCGTCCACTGCACCGGACCCGCTCCGCGGATGCCATATTCAACTCCACCGGCCCTGCTTTACCGACGCCGCAGCCTCATCAGGTTATTTCGATTTGTACTCCTTCGGTTTTTCTCTTTAGCGTGCAACTGTTCACTTACCACAGATGAGCTTTCTTGTATGTCGACAGGCGCCGCAACCGTAGCACCGGAGCCACTTCAGCGACGGCGACAGCCGGCCCAAACTCAACCGCAACACGAGCACCATCGACGATCCTTAGCTATCAAGTATGACAATGATACCCATATGCCGCCGAGAATCAGGTACTATTATCCAACGGCCGGCGCCTACGTTCACTTTCCTAGCATAAGCACCGCACCTTTGAATTTCTTCAAGGCATCATTCAGTTTTTCATGAGACGCGTTATTCTGCTTGCACCTGTAGGGCCATACTTCTGGTAGTGAACATCTTACATGTGCTAAATTACATACCAGTGCACATATAGTTAATATGCTTTAGTTTTGTTCTGATGCCACTCGTTGGTTCCATCAGACTGCTTAATGTTCTATGCTTAATTACACATCAGCAAACTAGCATGTGGTTCCACTGCTTTTTGTTCGTTTTACCCTACATTTTCTGATGCTAGCTATTACATCACTGCTCCGAGCCTCTGTTAATTACTTGTTTGTGTGTTCTTGATCTTCCCAAGTTGCATGACTAATTTGATGCTTCTATTAATTATGGAGCTGCCAACCCCATCAAGCAAAATATTTGTTCTTTTGGGGCTGGCACCTCGAACAAACATAAAAATAGAGGGAAGCAGATATATTGTTGTGTATGCACACACCCTTCTTTCATTAGTTTAGATGAACCATTGATGATCAATTCGGACTAGTGCATGCGATTAAAATTAATTTTACCTAAATAGATGGTGCAGAATAAACTACAACAACTAGATTTGCAACCACGGGATGCTGACGATATCTTCAAAGAACATTGCAACAGCAACTAGGCTTCACAGCAACATATGGTAAGCCAGTGTGTTTTAGTACATGTGAAATGTAATGCGAGTGGGCTGCTTTCTTGGCTTGTGCCCTCAACGTGTAATCCTACCGAATTACAAATAGTTCAGTTGTCTGCTTTGTTGTATTGCTTGATTTGAATGCTTATTTGTTGTTACGCTATACCTGAGTTGGCCAATATGTCAGCAGTGCCTGTTGTACTATCATAAAGAAATGCATGCCTATTTCATTTGAGTCCTTAACTTTTCCTCTCAACTTCATCACAAGACTGTCTTCGTAGTTTATATGAGGCCACACTGTTAAGTGCTTTCTCAGATTATTTCAACTGCTTAGATGCCTTGGCAACTTAAATATAGCGGTTGTACACTCCCTTTCAACTAGGGATGTCAACTGGGTCCCGTTTAATCCCGATTAAAGTCCACTAGTGGTATGATAGTTCAAAAGAGTTTTTGTTTTTTGAGGAAAATGAACTAGGGAGGTAGCAAAAACTAACTAGATGGGACTGGCGGATGTCGTTTATTTGCCACTTACATCCCTAGTTTCATCTTACCATTTTAATTTCTTTTCGGCTGATGCTGCTTCGAACCATTTAAATATAGTTTGCCATGCTCGGCAATAATTCGTCCGTCGTTTACCATGTAAGCTTACTGCCTGGATCATACGATAACTATCTCTTACTGATGTCCAGCAGAAACCTTTCAGGATGCCGTTCACACTAGGACACAATGTACAACCCCAGAATCTATTTGTGGAAGCAGTGCGCCATCCATGTTACCAGATGGTAGCAGTTCAGAGGCAACACCGCCGGAGAGCAGTCTGAGCACAGATATTATAGTGCTTGAGGCTCTACTAGAGGCAGAAAGAGATGGTGTGGCTGCCATGAATGAGGTAATCTTTATCTTGAGGCTGGAAATTACGGAATTAGCGGCACGCATTATGCAAGCAACCCAAGAATTTGAGGAAGTAAGAATGTTGCATTTGAAGACGGAGGAGGTCCTGCTGTTTCTGCTATCTGAAGCCCAAGGGAATCCCGGTTCTTCTTTAGATACCAGTTGAAATTGTCATTAGATTATTGTACTTGCATGTTGTGTCATGTCTCTGAATGGATTATGTTGCAAGACCCCCTATGTTGTCCATGTGTTGTAATGATCCGAAATTTTTTGGCGAGGTAATCCTCAGTACTTGTATGATTGACATAAGGTGAACTGTTTTTCATGTGAGCATATTGTATTGGATGAAATAACTGTTTGACTCAGAGTGTATCCAACCTACTGAATTCGAAGATCACGGCATTTCTAAATCATAATCATATATAAAGGTGGAATAAATCTTTGTTGTGGTTTTGAAGAAATAAATAACAAAACGTATAATTATCTGTGGATATTCGTAATCGAATACAAATTGGATTTGAATTTAGTTTGCCAGGTCCCAGGGCAAACATGAATGCTAATTCTCCCAAGTTTTGAACGAAGCGGCTAAACACCCACTATAATTTGTGGGCTGCCCGAAGCAAGTGTTTGCGAGATGGAAATTACTGTCTACCCCTGACACTTGACATCCTTATCGACCGGATTTACACTGATGTCGATAGGGGTAGACTAGTAACTTCAATCAGACATGACACGACGGCCTCTGAGCCCATTCAGACACGGTGGGCGCCAAACGTGGGCGGCAAAACACATTTCATTCAAGCTTGTCCGAAAGACATGTGCTTCTTCCTCCATTTCCCCATTCATACACGGTGGGCGGCAAAACAAACTCTCCTCGTCCGAAATCGATGTAGGCTAATATTTTAAATAGGGGCAGATGTGTAACTTCCATCAGACGTGACACAACCGCCCTACCTGTCAGGCCCGTTCATACACCGTGGGCGCCAACCGTGGGCGGCAAAACACCCTCTCCTCGCCCGAAATAGTTACCGGCAAATATTTGGGAGATGCGAGATTACCGTCCTATCCCCAACCGACGCGATGTCCGAAATTTTAAACGGGGGATAAGTTCGTAACTTTCCCCCATTTCAGAGAAGCGCGTCCCAAAGTTTGAGATCCCCCTCCCCTCCATTTCCCCATTCATACACCGTCGGCGGCACGACAACCTCCGCACTGCGGCCAGCCTCCTCCGTCCGCCACCCCATCCTCCACCTTGCCGGAGCCGCTACCCCTACCCCGTTGTCCACTGCAAGAGATGGACGTCTCTCATCCACGACGCTGGACCAGGATCCTTTCATCGCCTCCTCTCGCTTCATCGGCGCGGTCGTCCACCTTGTCGTTGCCGCTCCTATGACCGCCTCGTCCATGGCAACAGGATATATCCCTCGACCCGGCCGTCTGCCGTCTAAAGTCTTCTTCCCCGCCGCCGACAGCCATCGCACCCGCAGCACCCTCAACGTATCAGCATAGGCCTACACGGCGTCGCAAGAGAGGTGGTACTCTTCCATATGTGCTTAAGTTATTGATCTCACCCAGAAAATAGATCGTAATTTGTTTACTGTACTTTTATTGTCCGTACCAAATCGTAGTGGCTAGTGGAAAGCAAACATTGGTTGCGAAGTAGCTTTGTCCGGTTTGCACCTTCAGATCCGCCATGGCACGGGCACTATAATCATAAAGCTTATGGTTTCCCCCCTTTATATTCACTACCATCATCGTAGGTGCTTCGTGTCGTGCTAGCACTGCTCCTCAAGACCTCAACCCAAAGCTTACGTGTTGAAATACGAATATGATATGATGCTCATATCACTAAAACAGAGAACGTTTAATTGGTCACCTAATGTTCCTATAGTCGTTTCGAAAAGCATGTGCGCCACCCACTGGTCCAGCTAGTTCCACTTTCCTGATTTTTCTCTTGATGCTTAGGGTTTTCCCCTTTTATCTACTCTACTATGATCTGCGTAGGTGCTTTCTGTCGTACTAGCATTACTCCACCCTTCAAGCTAAACAACAAAACACTCAGAATTCAAAAGCTTAGTTGTTCAAATATGATTGTGATATGATACTGGTATTAGTTAACCGACACATTTGATTGGTTAGCTAAAGGTCCCACTTGAGTTTCCAAATGCATGTCGCGGCATATAGAGAGACAGCATAATTGCATTTCTTTGTCACTTGTTGACCGTACTTTCTTGTCCATACCAAATCTTAGTTGTTATTTCAAAGCAAACATCGGTTGCTAACTACCCTTTGCGCGGTTTGCAGCTTCAGATCTGCCATCCCACTGCCACGGTCAACACTGTACTCATCATGCTTATGTTTTCCCCATTTTATGATGACCACAATCAGCCTACGTGGTTCGTGTCGTAATAGCACTGCTCCACCCATCGAGCTAAACAAGCTTAGTTGTACAAATTCATATCTGATATTATTGATGATATTTGTAAAACTGAGAGATGTTTAATTGGTTAGCTAAATGTTCCTACTTTAGTTTCGAAATGCATGTGAGCCACATATGGAGAGACCGGAAAGAATAGTATTTCTCTGTGCGCTCTGGTTCATCATGGGTGGCCAACCGACATTGTATTGAAAGACTTGTAATATCTTCAATCTGCTTGCTCTTCTGCTCTTCTTTAAGATGATACTCTTCTGTTGTGGTCGACTGGTCAGGTCGAGTTGTTCTCCCTTAGTATATTTTGAATCTGTCAGGTCAGGTCGACTTGTTCTTCTTACTATATGTTGAAGCTATCATCTGCGAAGTGTCATCACTTCTGGAGCTCTCATATTTTGAGTAGTAGGCCACATTATATTAATGCACACAACAAATTACAGCATGCATGGCATCTTTTAAAAGAATTGCAGAGATAGCACAAAGGGGTTTACAGGGAGGCAGTATTGGATTAGAACCACTTCTGCATTACAAAGAAAATCTCACATGTTTTTATGTTTTCATGCATGTCAGATATTGAACATTATCAAAATGAATATGAGAATGGGCGCACGAGAGGAATATTGCGGAACGATCCACTGGCTAAC
This sequence comes from Aegilops tauschii subsp. strangulata, assembly GCF_002575655.3. Classification (NCBI taxonomy): domain Eukaryota; kingdom Viridiplantae; phylum Streptophyta; class Magnoliopsida; order Poales; family Poaceae; genus Aegilops; species Aegilops tauschii. The sequence goes on along the minus strand of NC_053039.3, from coordinate 62,231,564 downwards.
AAACTTGGCATGGTGGAGGATGGCCTATCTTATTCACCCATCAAGGTGCTTGCTCTAACTTTGCAAAGTTGTATTGGTCGCACATATTTTGCATCTGACCTCTTGCATTACTTCTACTTTGTTACACCATCTGCTTAGTTTAAGCATCATATATGAGTATATGCCATACCTATCCATTTTCTGTACCTATTCCGTGTGTCGTCACACTATGTTTTTCCAGTCAAATGTTGTTCTTTCGTAATAGATGTCCAAAAGGAAGAGGGTGAGTGCAGATCCTCAAGGAGTACAAACTAGGTATTTGGAAAAGGTAGTGATACCTGTTAAATCAGATAGATCAGCAGCCATAGAAAACACAGGCCCAACTGTACCACACTTTACCCCTACTCCAGTGGCCAGACCCCTATTAGAACTGCTGGGAGCCCAGCGTCAGGTACTGTCTATGATATCAATTCAAAATTTGAACTCCTAAATTTCTGCTTGTGCCTTACCTTCTCTCTTGTATGAAAACTAATTTCAGATGAATCTCCTTGCTCAAAGGATCATACGATCTCAAAACAATAATGGGCTCTACATTGCTCTTGTCAGTACCTCTCTCCCTTTTGCCTTGTAACGCTGTACTTAATTAATTGCTATTTGATTATGTATCATCACTCTGCACCTGAGCTTCATTATCCTCTGTTTCTTCCAATACTATTTGATCTATATTTACTCTTTGCAAAATGTAGAATAATGGCAATGCTTATAAATAATTTTCTTTGGGGAATTTATTGAATTATCCTTCCATCAACATGGAGAAGGGCTTTGTCCAGCCCGTGTTAACATGTAATGTAATTTCATCCTTCTCAAGCCTTCAAACTTTGTTCTAGTATAGATTTGGATAGGCATCATTTCCTCCACTACTGTTTGCTTTGCTGTTTACATCTGATTGGATATTTGCAACAACTACGAGTTTCAAATTGTAGTTGTAAAAACATGTTCCTTATGCAGAACAGATCCATTTATTTGCTTATATAATTGTGAAACCTATTACGTGTCTCCTTGTTTCTCTTTCAGACTCGTATCTCTTACGCCAGGCAGAACTTTAGGGAAGATAGTGAGCCAAACCATCTTGAGGAGAGCTAGATGACCCCAAGGTCCTGTCTTGATGAAGACAGTGAGTTGAAGCTACTCACCAGCAGGTGTGAGACAATCTCTGTGCAGTCGCTGCCTCAATCAGTTCGACTTCTTCAGTCTCAACTTAAAGCGGAAAGGCTTGCTTCAGCTCAGCTCCGACTTGACGTCAAAGATGCAATGAAGATGTCAGAGGACTGCCGTGCACACCATCATGCCTTAAATCTAGTGTTGATGCATCTATCGTTGACACAACTGAGGTCTACTCAGCTTCTTCAGCTGTTTGGGGGGGGGGGCGACGTGGCCAGGCCTAGTGCCTTCTGAAGTGCTCTCAGTTTTGTATATTCTTTTGTCGGCGTGTTTATTTGCATTGGTGGCGAACTCTGATGCCCAGTGGATGTAATATGTGTGATAGCTGTGAAAGCCTAGTGTAAGTTGCTTGCTTATTTATTTCCTTGTTGTCTTGTTTATTTGTTTGCTTGTAGTCATTGCAGTTCTTTTTCCACGGTTTGCTAGTGGCTGCAATAACCTATTTTTAAAATTAGGCCACAATAACCATGGGCTAATATTTACTGTAGTGACACTGGGCCTCCTACGGGCCGTAGAAACAGTGGGCCTTCTACGGGCCGTAGAAACAGTGGGCCTTCTACGGGCCGTAGAAACAATGGGCCTTCTACGGGCCATAGAAACAATGGGCCTTCTACGGGCCATATCATCAATGGGCCTTATACGGGCAGTATGATCGATTGGCCAAACATGGGCCAATAATAGGTCGCATTATGGCCGTAAACGGGCTAGAGTTGAAATCGTCCGTTCATGGGCCGACCATAACGGGCCATCGTTAATAGGCCATATTTGATGACGCTATGAAAACGGCCCAACGTATTAACGGACCACAAACGGGCCGACTGTAACCACGGGCTGAATTTGGCCCACAAGCAGAAAATGACAGTAACGGGCCGTAAGTAAACGAATGCTGGAAATGAGCCCAAGAATAAATGGGCTCTGAGAAGGCCGAAAGATAACATGGGCTGGAAACGGCCCAACGGAATAACGGGCCGTCAATGGGTATAAAGTGATACACTGTTCGTTACAGGCCAGTTTCACCACGGGCCGTTAATGGGTGTAAAGTGATACACTGTTCATTACGGGCCAGTTTCACCACGGGCCATTAATAGGCCAAGAGTTACATAGGGCCTCATATGGGCTGAAAGACATCATGGGCCATACATGGTCCAGAAGTGAAAACGGGCTGGAATCATATTGGGTGGCCCAGATGACGCTACTGGGCCTAATTCGGATAGGGCGTAACGGGCCTTGGGTTAGCGGGCTGTAAATGGGCTATATGCGAACAAGCCGTTAACAGGCTTTACATGAGCCGGCCCGCCACCTTTTGACCAAGTCAAACGGGCCGGCCTTTTCACAGGAATGGGCCTCTGTTGGGCCGTGCCACGTGTCGACGTATCATAGGCGACTTCTGTCCAATGAGTGGATGAGAACTGTCCCAACGATGAGCCGACACGTGTTTCCTCCAGCCAATGATGATTTTACACGTGGAAAATCCCCATTGGTCGGGGCTGTTAACAGGTTATCGGATCCAAAACCCGACCCGATAGCTTAACGGCGTTCCGTTACGGTGGATGCCATGTGTCGGTCACCCTTGACGAAAGCACTTCTGTGACGCAGGATTTATCGTCATGGAAGTGGACACTTCCATGATGATAATTTTGGTAATGTCATGGAACACTTCTACGACAGCACAGGTATGACTATCTTGATTCTGTCATAAAATTGTCATGGATGTACATGCATGACAGAAAATGCGACCTACTATGACAAACACGTATCATCACGGAAGTGTAATTTTTTTTGTAGTGCTATATTGCCGCAATGATGCAGCAATTTGAACTGAATTGTCAGTTTATGACGGGGGTAATGGCCCAGTTCCCGAACCAGAATGCTCATCAACAACCTGCTCCAATAACACTGCCAGAATTTGTGCGCCTCAACCCGTCCATTTTCCGCAACTCCACCAATCCTATGGATGCTGATGATTGGCTTCGTGACATCATGTTTGAGATGGAGTCAGCTAATGTTGCCCCTGCCAGTTATGTCACCTTTGCGACATTTCACCTGAAGGGTTCAGCTGCTCAATCATGGGAAAGCCACATGGGGTATGCTGCCTGCAGAAACTGTAACCACTTGGCAGGAATTTTAGTTAGCCTTCCGTGCACGGCACATTCCCCAAGGTCTGATGGACCAGAAGAAGAAGGAGTTCCGCAAACTCTCACAAGACACAATGACTGTGGATGAATATCAGAGGAAGTTCCTTGAATTATCTTGCTATGCTACGGATGACGTCTGCACTGACGCTCGCAAGCAGGAGAAATTCCGTGAAGCACTGCATCCCGATATAAAGCTCGCATAGCCCTCTCACATTAAACAAGATCCAGATATAATGTTCATGCTCAATGCTGGCACCAAATAACAATTATTCAGGTCTAAAACTAATCCCGAAGGTAGATGTAGAGATAGCGTGCCGACGGCGATCACATCGACCTTGGAACCATTCCCGATGCACATCGTCACCTCGTCCTTAGCCAATATCCGTTTTATCCGTAATCACTATTTCGAGTTATAAATATGAGCAACCGAACCGGTATCAAATACCCAGGCACTACTACGAGCATTAGTAAGGTGCACATCAATAACATGTATATCAAATATTCCATTGTTCACTTTGCCATCGTTCTTATCCGCCAAATACTTGGGGCAGTTCCGCTTCCAGTGACTAATCCCTTTGCAGTAGAAGCACTCAGTTTCAGGCTTAGGTCTAGACTTGGGCTTCTTCCCGGGAGTGGCAACTTGCTTGCCATTCTTCTTGAAGTTCCCCTTCTTTCATGTGCCCTCTTTCTTGAAACTAGTGGTCTTGTTAACCATCAACACTTGATGCTCCTTCTTGATTTCTACCTCCGCAGCTTTGAGCATTGCGAAGAGCTCGGGAATAGTCTTCTCCATCCCTTGCATATTATAGTTCATCACGAAGCCTTTATAGCTTGGTGGCAGTGATTGAAGAACTCTATTAATAACACTATCATCTGGAAGATTAAGTCCAGCTGAGTCAAGTGTTTATGATACGCAGACATTCTGAGTATGTGTTCACTGACAGAACTGTTCTCCTCCATCTTGCAGCTATAGAACTTGTTGGAGACTTCATATCTCTCAACTCGGGCATTTGCTTGAAATATCAACTTCAACTCCTGGAACATCTCATATGCTCCATGATGTTCAAAATGTCTTTGAAGTTCCAATTCTAAGCCGTAAAGCATGGCACACTGAACTATCAAGTAGTCATCAGATCGAGCTTGTCAAACGTTCATAACATCAGCATCTGCTCCTGCAGCAGGCCTTTCACCTAGCGGTGCATCAAGGACATAATTCTTCTGTGCAGCAATGAGGATAATCCTCAAGTTACGAACCCAGTCCGTGTAGTTGCTACCATCATCTTTCAACTTAGCTTTCTCTAGGAACACATTAAAATTCAAAGGAACGGTAGCACGGGCCATTGATCTACAGCATAGATATGCAAAAACTATCAGGACTAAGTTCATGATAAATTAAGTTCAATTAATCATATTACTTAAGAACTGCCACTTAGATAGACATCCCTCGAGTCATCTAAATGATCACGTGATCCAAATCAACTAAACCATATCCGATCATCACGTGAGATGGAGTAGTTTTCAATGGTGAACATCTCTATGTTGATCATATCTACTATATGATTCACTCTCGACCTTTCGGTCTCCAGTGTTCTGTGGCCATGTCTGTACATGCTAGGCTCGTCAAGTTTAACCCGAGTATTCCGCATGTGCAAAACTGTCTTGCACCCGTTGTATTTGAACGTAGAGCTTATCACACCCGATCATCACGTGGTGTCTCGGCACGGCGAACTATTGCAACGGTGCATACTCAGGGAGAACACTTATACCTTGAAATTTTAGTAAGGGGTCATCTTATAATGCTACCGCTGTACTATAAAAGAAAAAAGTCCATTTTACTACCCTGAATAAAGTGGGTGGTTCACTTTACCCCCTGATCTATTTTTCCGCTTCTTTTACCCCCCAAAAAACCCAAACCGGACAAAACACCCCCTCGGCTGGTTTTTCTCCACCCGCTGCTGATGTGGCACTAGTCAACGGCGGTTTTGACCTAGGTGGGGCCCCCTTGTCAGGGTTCTCTCTCCGCGGGGTACCCTGCTCCGCCACCGCGCCTTGCCGCTGCTCGCCCTCACCGCCACTACTGCGCTGCTCGTCCTGCTGTTGTTGCCGCCGCCCCTAGCGCATCTGCCACGCCTCGCTACACTCGCCCACACGCGCTCGCGCTCACCGTCGCCCTGCCCGCGCCCACCCGCTTGCGCTGCTGCTGCACTCGCCCCAGCGGGGCCCCCTGCTCCTCCTCCCCTCCCACGCACGGCGATGCTGCTTCTGCGTCTGCTGCCGCCGCCACCCGTTCGCCCGCTCGCCGGCCACCTGCACCTACCGAGCTGCTCTGCTCCATGCGAGCCCCCTCCCCCCCGGCCGCACCTGCGCGCGCGCCTCCTCTGTTGTCGTGCTGCCCCGCTGCTGTGCCCCGTCCGCGCGCTCGCCTAGCCCGCGACGTCGCTGACCGCAGCCGCCTGCCCATGTCAGCCGGTGCCCGGCCGCCCCTTCCCTTCCCGCGCCGACGCTGGACCGTGCCCGAGCCCCCGCAGCTGCCCGCTCCTCGCCGCGCCGCTCAGATCGCCCGCCGTCCGTCCTGCCCCGCAGCCCCTCGCCGCCCCTACCGCATGCCTGTGGCCGCCGCGCTTGCCCGCGCGTGGCCGCGCCGCGCCCGACCACTTCCCTGTCGCCAGAGGCGTGGCGACGCCTACAGCCTCCGATCCCTTTAGGCGCTCTGCCCATCCCTTCGGTTGGTGAGAGAGAGAGAGAGAAACCTGACAAGGGGGCCCCACCCAGGTCAAAACCGCCGTTGACTAGTGCCACATCAGCAGTGGGTGGAGAAAAACCAGTCGGGGGGTGTTTTGTCCGGTTTGGGTTTGTTTGGGGGGTAAAAGAAGCGGAAAAATAGATCAGGGGGTAAAGTGAACCACCCACTTTATTCAGGGTAGTAAAATGGACTTTATTCTAAGGAAAATAAGATGCATAAAAGATAAACATCACATGCAATCAAAATATGTGACATGATATGACCATCATCATCTTGTGCCTTTGATCTCCATCTCCAAAGCACCATCATGATCTCCATCGTCACCGGCTTGACACCTTGATCTCCATCGTAGCGTCGTGGTCGTCTCGCCAACTATTGCTTCTACAACTATCGCTAACGCATAGTGATAAAGTAAAGCAATTACATGGAGTTTGCATTTCATACAATAAAGCGACAACCATAAGGCTCCTGCCAGTTGCCGATAACTTTTACAAAACATGATCATCTCGTACAACAACGTATATCACATCATGTCTTGACCATATCACATCACAACATGCCCTGCAAAAACAAGTTAGACGTCCTCTACTCTGTTGTTGCAAGTTTTACGTGGCTGCTACGAGCTTCTAGTAAGAACCGTTCTTACCTACGCATCAAAACCACAACGGTGATTTATCAAGTTTGCTGTTTTAACCTTCAACAAGGACTGGCCGCAGTCAAATTCGATTCAACTAAAGTTGGAGAAACAGACACCCGCTAGCCACCTTTATGCAAAACTAGTTGCATGTCTGTCGGTGGAACCGGTCTCATGAACGTGGTCATGTAAGGTTGGTCCGGGCCGCTTCATCCAAGAATACCGCCGAATCAAAATAAGACATTGGTGGTAAGTAGTATGACGATCACCGTCCACAACTCTTTGTGTTCTACTCGTGCATATCATCTACTCATAGACCTGGCTCTGATACCACTATTGGGAAACGTAGCATGCAATTTCAAAAAAACCTACGCTCACGCAAGATCTATCTAGGAGATTCATAGCAACGAGAGGGGGAGAGTGTGTCCACGTACCCTCGTAGACCGAAAGTGGATGTGTTTGTTAACGCGGTTGATGTAGTCGAACTTCTTCTCATTCCAACCGATCAAGCACGGAACGTACGGCTCCTCCGAGTTCTACACACATTCAGCTCGATGACGTTCCTCGAACTCTTGATTCAGCAAAGTGTCGAGGGGGGAGAAGGGAAGAGAGGGGGAAGGAGGGAAAGAGGGGGGGCGCCCCCTCCTCCTACTCCAATTCGGCCTCCTTCCTTGGGGGGCGCCACCCCTTTGTGGGCTGGTGTGCTCCCTCCTAAGGCCCATATGACCCATATCTTCCCCCGGGGGGTTCCGGTAACCCCCCCCGGTACTTCGATATGTACCCGATACATTCCGGAACACTTCCAGTGTCTGAATACTATCATCCAATATATCAATCTTTACCTCTCGACCATTTTGAGACTCCTCTTCATGTTCGTGATCTCATCCGGGACTCCGAACAACATTCGGTCACCAAATCACATAACTCGTATAATACAAATCGTCATTGAACGTTAAGCGTGCGGACCCTACGGGTTCGAGAACTATGTAGACATGACTGAGACACCTCTCCGGTCAATAACCAATAGCGGAACCTGGATGCTCATATTGGCTCCCACATATTCTATGAAGATCTTTATCGGTCGAACCGTTATGACAACATACGTTATTCCCTTTGTCATCGGTATGTTAATTGCCCGAGATTCGATCGTCGGTATCTTCATACCTAGTTTAATCTCGTTACCGGCAAGTCTCTTTACTCGTTCCGTAATGCATCATCTCGCAACTAACTCATTAGTCACATTGCTTGCAAGGCTTATTATGATGTGCATTGCCGAGAGGGCCTAGAGATACCTCTCCGATACTCGGAGTGACAAATCCTAATCTCGATCTATGCCAACCCAACAAAACACCTTAGGAGATACCTGTAGCGCATCTTTATAATCACCCAGTTACGTTGTGACGTTTGATAGCACACAAGGCATTCCTCCGGTATGCAGGAGTTGCATAATCTCATAGTCAAAGGAATATGTATAAGTCATGAAGAAAGCAGTAGCAATAAAACTTAACGATCATTATGCTAAGCTAACGGATGGGTCTTGTCCATCACATCATTCTCCTAATGATGTGATCCCGTACATCAAATGACAACACATGTCTATGGTTAGGAAACTTAACCATCTTTGATTAATGAGCTAGTCTAGTAGAGGCTTACTAGGGACACTGTGTTTTGTCCATGTATCCACACATGTATCAAGTTTCCAGTTAATACAATTCTAGCATGAATAATAGACATTTATCATGATATAAGGAAATATAAATAACAGCTTTATTATTGCCTCTAGGGCATATTTCCTTCACCATCCACCTCCCCCTCCCCCCTCTTCGCGCCGCTAGTCCGAGCCCATCAACCTCCTCTCTCTCTCTCTCCCGCTCCGGCCATCTACCAAACTTCGGCGCTCCGCCATGGTCCGGACGAAGATCACCTCTTATGCAATGCTCATGCCGGTGCGCCACTACGAGATCCAGCAGGAGATCCGGGCGAGACAAGCCATGCGTGCAGGCTGCATCGCTGCCGGTCTGCCTCCGTACTCGACGAAGCCGGAGTCGGAGGAGGAGCGACCGGAGGAAGAGGGGGAGGAGCTAGCTCCAATGGAGGTCGAGGAGCCAGAGCAGCTGAAGCCGGAGCTGTCGGGCTTCAATATGGAGCAGGCGGAGGCGGAGTTCGCCGTCGCCCAGTCAGAGGAGATGGCAGAGCAGCAGGCCATCCTGGAGTCCATCCAGGATGAGGCCTATGTGGAGGGTGACCAGGCGTTTCCTCCGGCAGGAGCAGGCGGCGTCCGACGCGCTCTTCGCCGAACTCGATGCGGAGGAGGCCGGAGCGGAGTAGCCGGAGCCGGGCCCGGAGAACGTCGACATCTTCGACAACGAGTAGCTAGGTGATCAACGTAGTACGTACTTGCTCCATCCATATATATAGGGCCTAATGTGTTTTTCGAGACTGCCTTTGACTATTGATTAGATTAATAGTATGTGAGATGTACAATGTGAAAATTATATCATTGGAAGCTCCTTTCACGTATGAATTTGATGGTATGCTTTGTGTAACTTGCATGTCATATATTATTGCTCTAACATGTGGTCAAAGTTAGCCTCGAAAAACGCATTATGCCATATATATGTGTGTGTGGATAGAGGGAGTAGGTTTATTTAGTTTGCATGTCTTTGTATGGATTTGAGAATCTAGTATGAAATGTCCGGATGCAACTCTTAAAATTTGAGGCATACCTGATCACTGCCCGCGGACGCGGCCGGCGGCGTTTGAGGGGCCATAGTTGACATATCTGGCTGTAGATGCTTTATCTTAGTTTGGGCACGAATACAGGTTGACAAAAGGACTAATAAAGAAGAAAGAGCTTGTTGAGAAGGTACCTAAAAAGGTGGCGAACCACCATTCACGATTATTGTTAAAGAAGACAGGATAAGTCCATCGAAGTGCTTGAGGGCTCGTATGTTTATTGATTTGAATAAGACATTGTTTCAATTTGTGCCAATTACACTGAAGGAGTGGAAAAAGTATCCCGACTAATTTGAGAAACTTCCATACTGTTGTTACTTATGTGGTTAGCCACAAGGTAACTGAGTGCCGGGATGGAATTCATTAACCAAAGGAATATGATTGTGGAGAGCGGTTACTAGTAAGATATGGAATCCACAGACGGCCGGTGTCAGAAGCAATGGGAGAGGAGGAGGACTGATGGAATGAGGTCGAGGTAGGAATCCGGGCTACCCGAACAATTCTGAATTTCAGGATGGGCGTGTTTGGTTGCCATTTGCTACAGTTCCTGCATCACATACACTTCTCAATCCAGCCTAGTTGAGCAAAAACAGGCCCTAATATGCCATCTGCAAGTTGTTTGGTTGCCTGCATCTAGTGTCCCTGCATTAGGTAATACGCAAGGCACTTTGTTTGGTTGCCTGCATTGGCCCAAGCGGCATATGAACACGGCGTTTGGTTGTATACGGCATACATGTTGTGCTTACCTTGTACCCTAGTTGGTGAGCTTACCCACAATGATCACACCTAGCACACCAACGCCACAGCACAGCAATGGCGATGAACTGGGCGAAGATGATGAAGTTCTTCAGCTTCAGCCCAAACTGACGATCCACCTTGACACCTCCAACGTTGCCACTGTCAACACTGCTGCCTTCGTGCTTTCGCACCCAGTCGGAGTAAGTTTGTTCTGATGCGTGCCTAGTCTTGAACCCTCTATGGCTGCTGTTGCTATACGATGCCACTTGTGCACTGGCTTCTTCCCATGAACTATAAACCCTTGGAGCCTTACCGATGAACACGGCATACCACTTGCCCTAGCAATGCACAAGAGCAAGAGTTGAAGCAGCAAATCAACGGAGCACACAAGTAGAAAGCAAAGTAGCACACAAACAACAATAGAGCAGAAGAGAAGAAGTAAAACATGCATGATCATACGGCATAGCAAGTTCTACCTAGCACTACCTTGGTGTTAACCTACCACCACATCCAAAAGAGGGTGCCGTCCTACCACCGCAAGTTCACCATCAGCGTGAGGGGTTAGTATATACCACCTCACCAAAATATACAGACCATCAAATAGTTTTTGAGCCCTAGCTACACAAAATGTACGTCGTCGTCGCCACCGCCATCGCCGTCGGGGATCATGCACGCTCATGGGAAGCACTACTCTAGTAGTAGTGCTTGCCCAGCCAACTCCCGAGCCACATCACCATGTGAGCGCCGGCCATGGCAAAGAACCCAACACCCTGGGCCTTGTTGTCAAGCAGGTGGCTGAGAGCTGCCATGAGAGCCTCGTCGCTGAAGCCACCCTGGGTCATGACAGCGCCATACAGGTCAGGGTGGACGTCGAGGGGCTTGCACTCCCTGATGGTTGTTGCCACCTCCTTCACCGCCTCAGTCATGCTGCAAAAGACATTGATCTCCTCCTCCATCAGGCCTCCTCTCTTCTTCTTCCTATCATGGACGGGGTCAAATGGCTTGTTGAAGGGCTTCACGAAGGGCTTGTCAGGGCCATCAAGGACCTCGACGTCCGGGGTCCCAGGGAAGTCTGGCATGGGAGAACCAAGAGGCTCCCCCGAGCCCATGGCATGCTTCCCAGTTGCCAGCCCGAAGGAGAAGATGTGCTGCATCTGGCTGTAGTTCTGTATGGGGGTGTTGAGGAACCCAGCGTCCTTTGGGTGGTCCTAAGAATGAAACACAAGTGTTGTTAGTTGCGATTAGGAGTAGGCAATGGTGGACAGTATGAAAAGGAAGAGGGTTGTGAGCTAACCGCGACATGGCCGGCGTAGTGCTCTGCCTCCAGAACTATGGAGTATGTGTTCTCATCCCATGAGGCGCCGCTAAGGTCTCTCAGCTTGGACACTTGTATCCATCGACTTCTCCACTTCCTCAGGTGGTTGTACACCTGGGTGGCAGACACCTCCTGCCCACAGAACTCGAACACCTGCTTTGCAACGGTGTTCAAGTGCACCTCCTTGAAGCCCTTGTCAGTCCTAACTCCACTAGAGATGAGCTCACACATCTTGTTCAGCATGAACGTGGACATGAACGGCTGCCACTTCATGTTGTTCGACCTACCATCCTTCTTTGCCTTTGCTGCCGCTACCTTGAGTGCCGGCAGCAGCAGCAGCAGCAGGAGTTGGCTCAACGAGCACTACTGGCACATAGTGGGAATCAGACGCGAACACCTCTGAATCAGGTGCCATCTCGGACATAGGCTGCGAGTCCTCGACAAACGATGGAGCAAACTGGTTGTGGGACAGGACAAGGGCCTGACTAAGATCTTGCGTTTGCGTGGTCATGTCCTACAATCGTAGCACGCATTGACAGTAAGCATAGCACACAACATACCGGACAATCCATGAAAGCAGGAGCATACATGTACATGGTTCATCACTATCATAGCAAGCACATGCTTCATCGCTATCATACTAAGCATACCGGACAATCTATGAGCATGAACATACATCTACAACAAACAGCATGCTACAAATGGACCACCAATAGCTACAAATCACAGATCTAAGCACGAATCAACACAAGCACAAGGTTCAACTTCAAACTCTACTACTAATCTAGCCTACCACATGCTTGAACATCTAGCCCTACCACAAATTGCAACCGCAGCATAGCAATCAACCATATGAGCTCACGGATCAGACCACTAATCAACCATGCATCTAGATCATGAAGGAAATATGCCCTAGAGGCAATAATAAAGTTATTATTTATTTCCTTATATCATGATAAATATTTATTATTCATGCTAGAATTGTATTAACCGGAAACATAATACATGTGTAAATACATAGACAAACAGAGTGTCACTAGTATGCCTCTACTTGACTAGCTCATTGATCAAAGATGGTTATGTTTCCTAGCCATAGACATGAGTTGTCATTTGATTAACGGGGTCACATCATTAGGAGAATGATGTGATTGACTTGACCCATTCCGTTAGCTTAGCACTCGATCGTTTAGTATGTTGCTATTGCTTTTTTCATGACTTATACATGTTCCTATGACTATGAGATTATGCAACTCCCGTTTATCGGGGGAACACTTTGTGTGCTACCAAACGTCACAACGTAACTGGGTGATTATAAAGGTGCTCTACAGGTGTCTCCGAAGGTACTTGTTGGGTTGGCGTATTTCGAGATTAGGATTTGTCACTCTGATTGTCGGAGAGGTATCTCTGGGCCCTCTCGGTAATGCACAACACTTAAGCCTTGCAAGCATTGCAACTAATGAGTTTGTTGCGGGATGATGTATTACGGAACGAGTAAAGAGACTTGCCGGTAACGAGATTGAACTAGGTATTGAGATACCGACGATCGAATCTCGGGCAAGTAACATACCGATGACAAAGGGAACAACGTATGTTGTTATGCGGTCTGACCGATAAAGATCTTCATAGAATATGCGGGAGCTAATATGAGCATCTAGGTTCCGCTATTGGTTATTGACCGGAGACGTGTCTCGGTCATGTCTACATAATTCTCGAACCCGTAGGGTCCGCACGCTTAATGTTTCGATGATAGTTATATTATGAGTTTATATGTTTTGATGTACCGAAGGTTGTTCGGAGTCCCGGATGTGATCACGGACATGACGAGGAGTCTCGAAATGGTCGAGACATAAATATTGATATATTGGAAGCCTATATTTAGATATCGGAATTGTTCCCGTTGAAATCAGGATTTTACCGGAGTACCGGGGGTTACCGGAACCCCCCCCCCCCCGAGGCCTTAATGGGCCTACATGGGCCTTAGTGGAAATAGAGGGCAGCAAGGGGAGTGTGGGGCGCACCCCCCCTAGGCCCAAACCGAATTGGTTTAGGGCAAGGGGGGTCGGCCCCCTCTTTCCTTCTCCTCCTCTCCCTTTCCTTCCCCCTCTCCTACTCCTACTATTAATAGGAGGAGTCCTACTCCTAGTGGGAGTAGGACTCCCCCTTGGCGCGCCTCTCCCTGGCCGGCCACCTCCTCCCCTTGCTCCTTTATATACGGGGGCAGGGGCACCCCATAGACACAACAATTGATCGTTTGATCTTTTAGCCGTGTGCGGTGCCCCCCTCCACCATAGTCCACCTCAATAATACTGTAGCAGTGCTTAGGCGAAGCCCTGCGTCGGTAGAACATCATCATCGTCACCATGCCGTCATGCTGACGAAACTCTCCCTCAACACTCGGCTGGATCGGAGTTCGAGGGACGTCATCGGGCTGAACGTGTGCTGAACTCGGAGGTGTCGTGCGTTCGGTACTAGATCGGTCGGATCGTGAAGACGTACGACTACATCAACCGCGTTTTGCTAACGCTTCCGCTTTCGGTCTACGAGGGTACGTGGACAACACTCTCCCCTCTCGTTGCTATGCATCACCATGATCTTGCGTGTGCGTAGGAATTTTTTTAAAATTACTACGTTCCCCAACAGTGGTATCAGAGCCAGGTTTTATGCGTTGATGTTCTATGCACGAGTAGAACACAAGTGAGTTGTGGGTGATATAAGTCATACTGCTTACGAGCATGTCATACTTTGGTTCGGCGGTATTGTTGGATGAAGCGGCCCGGACCGACATTACGCGTACGCTTACGCGAGACTGGTTCTTCCGACGTGCTTTGCACAGAGGTGGCTGGCGGGTGTCAGTTTCTCCAACTTTAGTTGAACCGAGTGTGGCTACGCCCGGTCCTTGCGAAGGTTAAAACAGCACCAACTTGACAAACTATCATTGTGGTTTTGATGCGTAGGTAAGAACGGTTCTTGCTAAGCCCGTAGCAGCCACGTAAAATTTGCAACAACAAAGTACAGGACGTCTAACTTGTTTTTGCAGGGCATGTTGTGATGTGATATGGTCAAGACATGATGCTAAATTTTATTGTATGAGATGATCATGTTTTTGTAACCGAGTTATCGGCAACTGGCAGGAGCCATATGTTTGTCGCTTTATTGTATGCAATGCAATCGCCCTGTAATGCTTTACTTTATCACTAAGCGGTAGCGATAGTCGTAGAAGCATAAGATTGGCGAGGCGACAACGATGCTACGATGAAGATCAAGGTGTCGCGCCGGTGACGATGGTGATCATGACGGTGCTTCGGAGATGGAGATCGCAAGCACAAGATGATGATGGCCATATCATATCACTTATATTGATTGCATGTGATGTTTATCTTTTATGCATCTTATCTTGCTTTGATTGACGGTAGCATTATAAGATGCTCCCTCACTAAATTATCAAAGTATAAGTGTTCTCCCTGAGTATGCACCGTTGCGAAAGTTCTTCGTGCTGAGACACCACGTGATGATCGGGTGTGATAGGCTCTACGTTCAAATACAACGGGTGCAAAACAGTTGCACACGCGGAATACTCAGGTTAAGCTTGACGAGCCTAGCATATAACAGATATGGCCTCGGAACACGGAGACCGAAAGGTCGAGCACGAATCATAGTGGATATGATCAACATAGTGATGTTCACCGTTGAAACTACTCCATCTCGCGTGATGATCGGACATGGTTTAGTTGATATGGATCATATGATCACTTAGAGGATTAGAGGGATGTCTATCTAAGTGGGAGTTCTTAAGTAATATGATTAATTGAACTTAAATTTATCATGAACTTAGTACCTGATAGTATCTTGCTTGTCTATGTTGATTGTAGATAGATGGCCCGTCCTGTTGTTCCGTTGAATTTTAATGCGTTCCTTGAGAAAGCAAAGTTGAAAGATGATGGTAGC
Organism: Aegilops tauschii subsp. strangulata; assembly: GCF_002575655.3. Lineage (NCBI taxonomy): Eukaryota > Viridiplantae > Streptophyta > Magnoliopsida > Poales > Poaceae > Aegilops > Aegilops tauschii. The sequence goes on along the minus strand of NC_053039.3, from coordinate 62,216,118 downwards.
AATTACACGGACTGGGTCCATAACTTGAGGATTATCCTCATTGCTGCACAGAAGAATTACGTCCTGGATGCACCGTTGGGTGCCAGACCTGCTGCAGGAGCAACACCAGATGTTATGAACGTCTGGCAGAGCAAAGCTGATGACTACTCGATAGTTCAGTGTGCCATGCTTTACGGCTTAGAACCGGGTCTTCAACGACGTTTTGAACGTCATGGAGCATATGAGATGTTCCAGGAGTTGAAGTTAATATTTCAAGCAAATGCCCGGATTGAGAGATATGAAGTCTCCAATAAGTTCTACCGCTGCAAGATGGAAGAGAATAGTTCTGTCAGTGAGCATATACTCAAGATGTCTGGGTACTGCAATCACTTGATTCAACTGGGAGTTAATCTTCCGGATGATAGCGTCATTGACAGAATCCTTCAATCACTGCCACCAAGCTACAAGAGCTTCGTGATGAACTATAACATGCAAGGGATGGATAAGACGATTCCCGAGCTCTTCGCAATGCTAAAAGCTGCGGAGGTAGAAATCAAAAAGGAGCATCAAGTGTTGATGGTCAATAAGACCACCAGTTTCAAGAAAAAGGGCAAAGGGAAGAAGAAGGGGAACTTCAAGAAGAACAGCAAGCAAGTTGCTGTTCGGGAGAAGAAACCCAAGTCTGGACCTAAGTCTGAGACTGAGTGCTTCTACTGCAAGCAGACTGGTCACTGGAAGCGGAACTGCCCCAAGTATTTGGCGGATAAGAAGGATGGCAAGGTGAAAAAAGGTATATGTGATATACATGTTATTGATGTGTACCTTACTAATGCTCGCAGTAGCACCTGGGTATTTGATACTGGTTTTGTTGCTAATATTTGCAACTCGAAGCAGGGGCTACGGATTAAGCGAAGATTGGCTAAGGACGAGGTGACGATGCGCGTGGGAAATGGTTCCAAAGTTGATGTGATCGCGGTCGGCACGCTACCTCTACATCTACCTTCGGGATTAGTTTTAGACCTAAATAATTGTTATTTGGTGCCAGCGTTAAGCATGAACATTATATCTGGATCTTGTTTGATGCGAGACGGTTATTCATTTAAATCATAGAATAATGGTTGTTCTATTTATACGAGTAATATCTTTTATGGTCGTGCACCCTTGAAGAATGGTCTATTTTTGTTGAATCTCGATAGTGGTGATACACATATTCATAGTATTGAAGCCAAAAGATGCAGAGTTGATAATGATAATGCAACTTATTTGTGGCACTGCCGTTTAGGTCATATCGGTGTAAAGCGCATGAAGAAACTCCATACTGATGGACTTTTGGAACCACTTGATTATGAATCACTTGGTACTTGCGAACCGTGCCTCATGGGCAAGATGACTAAAACGCCGTTCTCCGGAACTATGGAGAGAGCAATAGATTTGTTGGAAATCATACATACAGATGTATGTGGTCCGATGAATGTTGAGGCTCGTGGCGGATATCGTTATTTTCTCACCTTCACAGATGATTTAAGCAGATATGGGTATATCTACTTAATGAAACATAAGTCTGAAACATTTGAAAAGTTCAAAGAATTTCAGAGTGAAGTTGAAAATCATCGTAACAAGAAAATAAAGTTTCTACGATCTGATCGTGGAGGAGAATATTTGAGTTATGAGTTTGGTCTTCATTTGAAACAATGCGGAATAGTTTCGCAACTCACGCCACCCGGAACACCACAGCGTAATGGTGTGTCCGAACGTCGTAATCGTACTTTACTAGATATGGTGCGATCTATGACGTCTCTTACTTATTTACCGCTATCGTTTTGGGGTTATGCTTTAGAGACAGCCGCATTCACGTTAAATAGGGCACCATCAAAATCCATTGAGACGACGCCTTATGAACTGTGGTTTGGCAAGAAACCAAAGTTGTCGTTTCTTAAAGTTTGGGGCTGCGATGCTTATGTGAAAAAGCTTCAACCTGATAAGCTCGAACCCAAATCAGAGAAATGTGTCTTCATAGGATACCCAAAGGAGACTGTTGGGTACACCTTCTATCACAGGTACGCAGGCAAGAATTTTGTTGCTAAATTCAGAATTTTTCTGGAGGAGTTTCTCTCGAAAGAAGTGAGTGGGAGGAAAGTATAACTTGATGAGGTAATTGTACCTGCTCCCTTATTGGAAAGTAGTTCATCGCAGAAACCAGTTTCTGCGACGCCTATACCAATTAGTGAGGAAGTTAATGATGATGATCATGGAACTTCAGATCAAGTTATTACTGAACCTCGTAGGTCAACCAGAGTAAGATCCGCACCAGAGTGGTACGGTAATCCTGTTCTGGACATTATGTAACTAGACCATGATGAACCTATGAACTATGAAGAAGCGATGGTGAGCCCAGATTCCGCAAAATGGCTTGAAGCCATGAAATCTGAGATGGGATCCATGTATGAGAACAAAGTGTGGACTTTGGTTGACTTGCCCGATGATCGGCAAGCAATTGAGAATAAATGGATCTTCAAGAAGAAGACTGACGCTGATGGTAATGTTACTGTCTATAAAGCTCGACTTGTTGCAAAAGGTTTTCGACAAGTTCAAGGGATTGACTACGATGAGACCTTCTCACCCGTAGCGATGCTTAAGTCTGTCTGAATCATGTTAGCAATTGTCGCATTTTATGATTATGAAATTTGGCAAATGGATGTCAAAACTGCATTCCTGTATGGATTTCTGGAAGAAGAGTTGTATATGATGCAACCGGAAGGTTTTGTCGATCCAACGGGAGCTAACAAAGTGTGCAAGCTCCAGCAATCCATTTATGGACTGGTGCAAGCCTCTCGGAGTTGGAATAAACGCTTTGATAGTGTGATCAAAGCATTTGGTTTTGTACAGACTTTTGGAGAAGCATGTATTTACAAGAAAGAGAGTGGGAGCTCTGTAGCATTTATGATATTATATGTGGATGACATATTGCTGATTGGAAATGATATAGAATTTCTGGATAGCATAAAGGGATACTTGAATAAGAGTTTTTCAATGAAAGACCTCGGTGAAGCTGCGTATATATTGGGCATCAAGATCTATAGAGATAGATCAAGACGCTTAATTGGACTTTCACAAAGCACATACCTTGACAAAGTTTTGAATAAGTTCAAAATGGATCAAGCAAAGAAAGGGTTCTTGCCTGTGTTACAAGGTGTGAAGTTGAGTAAGACTCAATGCCCGACCACTGCAGAAGATAGAGAGAAGATGAAAGATGTTCCCTATGCTTCAGCCATAGGCTCTATCATGTATGCAATGCTGTGTACCAGACCTGATGTGTGCCTTGCTATAAGTCTAGCAGGGAGGTACCAAAGTAATCCAGGAGTGGAACACTGGACAGCGGTCAAGAACATCCTGAAATACCTGAAAAGGACTAAGGATATGTTTCTCGTTTCTGGAGGTGACAAAGAGCTCATCGTAAATGGTTACGTTGATGCAAGCTTTGACACTGATCCGGACGATTCTAAATCGCAAACCGGATACGTGTTTACAATGAACGGTGGAGCTGTCAGTTGGTGCAGTTCTAAACAAACCGTCCGTGGCGGGATCTACGTGTGAAGCGGAATACATAGATGCTTCGGAAGCAGCAAATGAAGGAGTCTGGATGAAGGAGTTCATATCCGATCTAGGTGTCATACCTAGTGCATCGGGTCCAATGAAAATCTTTTGTGACAATACTGGTGCAATTGCCTTGGCGAAGGAATCCAGATTTCACAAGAGAACCAAGCACATCAAGAGACGCTTCAATTCCATCTGGGATTTAGTCCAGGTGGGAGACATAGAAATTTGCAAGATACATACGGATCTGAATGTTGCACACCCATTGACTAAGCCTCTTCCACGAGCAAAACATGATCAGCACCAAGGCTCCATGGGTGTTAGAATCATTACTGTGTAATCTAGATTATTGACTCTAGTGCAAGTGGGAGACTGAAGGAAATATGCCCTAGAGGCAATAATAAAGTTATTATTTATTTCCTTATATCATGATAAATGTTTATTGTTCATGCTAGAATTGTATTAACCGGAAACATAATACATGTGTGAATACATAGACAAACAGAGTGTCACTGGTATGCCTCTACTTGACTAGCTCGTTGATCAAAGATGGTTATGTTTCCTAGCCATAGACATGAGTTGTCATTTGATTAACGGGATCACATCAATAGGAGAATGATGTGATTGACTTGACCCATTTCGTTAGCTTAGCACTCGATCGTTTAGTATGTTGCTATTGCTTTCTTCATGACTTATACATGTTCCTATGACTATGAGATTATGCAACTCCCGTTTACCGGAGGAACACTTTGTGTGCTACCAAATGTCACAACGTAACTGGGTGATTATAAAGGTGCTCTACAGGTGTCTCCGAAGGTACTTGTTGGGTTGACGTATTTCGAGATTAGGATTTGTCACTCCGATTGTCGGAGAGGTATCTCTGGGCCCTCTCGGTAATGCACATCACTTAAGCCTTGCAAGCATTGCAACTAATGAGTTTGTTGCGGGATGATGTATTACGAAACGAGTAAAGAGACTTGCCGGTAACGAGATTGAACTAGGTATTGAGATACCGACGATCGAATCTCGGGCAACAAACATACTGATGAAAAAGGGAACAACATATGTTGTTATGCGGTCTGACCGATAAATATCTTCGTAGAATATGTGGGATCCAATATGAGCATCCAGGTTCCGCTATTGGTTATTGACCGGAGACATGTCTCGGTCATGTCTACATAATTCTCGAACCCGTAGGGTCCGCACGCTTAACGTTTCGATGACAGTTATATTATGAGTTTATATGTTTTGATGCACCGAAGGTTGTTCGGAGTCCCGGATGTGATCACGGACATGACGAGGAGTCTCGAAATGGTCGAGACATAAAGATTGATATATTGGAAGCCTATATTTGGATATCGGAAGTGTTCCGGGTGAAATCGGGATTTTACCGGAGTACCGGGGGTTACCGGAACCCCCCCCCCCCCCGGGGGCTTAATGGGCCTACATGGGCCTTAGTGGAAATAGAGGGCAGCAAGGGGAGTGTGGGGCACGCCCTCCCAAGGCCCAAACCGAATTGGTTTAGGGCAAGGGGGCCGGCCCCCTCTTTCCTTCTCCTCCTCTCCCTTTCCTTCCCCCTATCCTACTCCTACTAGGAATAGGAGGAGTCCTACTCCTAGTGGGAGTAGGACTCCCGCTTGGCGCGCCTCTCCCTGGCCGTCCACCTCCTCCCCTTGCTCCTTTATATACGGGGGCAGGGGCACCCCATAGACACAACAATTGATCGTTTGATCTTTTAGCCGTGTGCGGTGCCCCCCTCCACCATAGTCCACCTCGATAATACTGTAGTGGTGCTTACGCGAAGCCCTGCGTCGGTAGAACATCATCATCGTCACCATGCCGTCGTGCTGACGAAACTCTCCCTCAACACTCGGCTGGATCGGAGTTCGAGGGACGTCATCGGGCTGAACGTGTGGTGAACTCGGAGGTGCCGTGCGTTCGGTACTAGATCAGTCGGATCGTGAAGACGTACGACTACATCAACCACGTTGTGCTAACGCTTCCGCTTTCGGTCTACGAGGGTACGTGGACAACACTCTCCCCTCTCGTTGCTATGCATCACCATGATCTTGCGTGTGCATAGGAATTTTTTTGAAATTACTACATTCCCCAACAGATCAAACCCTAGCTGCAGCTCAGATCTAGCTAGAAGGAACAAAGAAAAAGGGGGATTGAACTCACAGAGGCCATGGCTGCAGCTCGAGGACGAGGGGGCGGTCGTGGAAGATCAACGCCGGCCAGTGAAGGAGCGCCGATGCCGTGGACCGCCGGCCGATGAAGATGCACTGCTTACCTGCTCGTCGGTGTTGATGCGCGTCGGCGGGAAAGCTCGAACGAAGGGAGAATGGTGGCGGGAGTTGTGGCGGTGAGGGAGGGGCTAAATAGGGGTGGACTCGTCGGGAGGTGAGCCGAAATCCTCCCGCCGATTTTTCGGCGACGCGGGCGAGCTCGCGCCATCTCCCTGCTCGCATGAGTGGAGAAGCGTGTCGCCCTCCCCTGCCTCGCCCGAGCCAGGCTCGCGAGCTACTGCCGATTCGGGCGTTTCCCATGGGCCTGGCCTGGACGTGCTTTATGTTCCGTGCGATGCGGGCCGCACAGTAAACGCAGGCAACCAAACGGGCCATGTTCTTGCCGCACGGGCCAGGCTGGGCCATATACATGCAACCAAACACGCCCGATACGTACATCAAAGGATGAGGTAGATGAGCTAGAAAGAAATAAAAGGGTTGCCACAAAGCGGCTGGTGCGGGCCACTGTAGAGCAGTGATCTTATTGACGTCACCATCGGGATATGTTACTAAAAAAGTTCAATTGCTGTAAAATGGGATGCGGTAAGAAAATAGACAAGAGTTTTCTAAAAAAAACCCGAAGAAATTCAGGATCTGGAAAGGCAGAAGAAGCAAGATCCAGATGATTCTGAAAATAGCTCAAATATGAGCCGTCGGCAATGAAACCCTAAGCTGGATGTATCGCAAGTTGGGTAACGTTGGGCAGTTTGTGCGCTTTTGGAAATCCAGAGGCGGTTACAACCTAATGTGTTCTTTTTGTATAGGACGCATTTGGATAAAGTTAAGGTAGAAAAAATTAAAAGGAGTTGGATTGCCAACATGATCATTAACGAGAGCCGCGGCCGAAGTGGTGGCTTGCTATTGATGTGGAGGAATGACATAACCGTGCTTGAGTAAGGTGTCACGAAGGAATTTTTGTGCGAGCTAGATGCCATACTCCAGCGTTTGCCATGTCCTGCTTTTAAATTTTTTTTCTAAGTTTCCTGTGAGTTTTTCTTCTTCAAATAGGTTTTCATTCTACTTTATAGATAAAAGCAGTCACCACGTCTATGAGCAAGTATAGGGCATGGCCAACGGGCCACGCTGGACCGCTGCCCCAGCATGCCACGTAAGTGGATAGAGTCCAGCTCAACTAAAGGTGATGCTTGCAGGGGCATACTAGTTCCTGCAGAGGAGTCGGCTTCTCCGCTGATAAAGTGGAAGAGGACCACGCTGTCCACAGTGAAAAGCAAAGGATAGTGTCATGAAGGTGAGAAAGTTGGATAGAAAAAGAATTAAGTGGGGCCTGTAAAGAATCACGAAGAGTCAGTTTTGCGTTGGGTGGTGCATAGTTGAAGCGGTGGTTTGAACACCATTTTCTTACGTGAATGGCTGGGGCAGCAGCTAGGTGTTGCCCCCCATTGTACATGCCCTAAAGAAAGTATTAAGCCTGCTGGGCAGCACCACAAACCTGCCTTGGAAAGTAAAAAAAAGGCCACCAAGTAGCCGACAGATCAGTGGCTACGCAAGCGAGTAAGGCGGCGTGCTGCCGCAATGATCTTGTCCATCATGTTATCAAGCCGGTCCCAATGCTGCTGCAATGATCTTATCCATCATGTTATCAAGCCGGTCCCAAACCCGCTGCCTAGAAAGCGGGTGCCCGAGCTGTAAAAAAACCAATTGAAATGTCCTGCATGCCTTTTCTTAGGGGCATTTACATTTCTACCTTTAACTTAAACCCACTACTCACATTTACCCTTAATTTTCAGACCTACTCGGTTTTGCCCCTATTTCGTTGTACGGTGTTATAGAAACTAGATAACGCCCCGCTCATTGCTGCGGGTTCTTTTTTAGCAATAAACTTATCAAAATAAAATTAGAATATATGATAATAGTATCGCACCACATTCAACCTAGAGGTAAATGGACGGTGGATGCATGTTAAATTGCCTTGTTACATTCAAATTCAGTTATTTATTGCCAAAATAAAAATTAATGATGTGGAGAGTTTCATGTTCTTTGATGATGTGGAGGACTTGCATGTGGTACAAAATGAAAATTAAAAAGTTGAATAGTTGTATGAGCATTTGATGATGTGGAGAGCGTGCATGTGGTGAGTGGAAAGTTGATTGATTACATGTGCTTGATGATGTGGATGGCTTGCATGTGCATGTAAGAGCATCTACAACCGGACCTCTCAAACCCGCCTCATACGTCCGGGTGGGCCGCCCGGTCACTGCCCGGTCACGATTTTTTGACCCAGACGGGCCCCTCAAACGGCCCTCAAATGCCCGGGCTGACCGGCACCCCCCATATCCAGCCTAAATATGGGGCGGATATAGGGGCGCCCGGGCACGCCCGCCACGTTGGCCTGATGGCATGGCCCCACACACACTCGTCGGGAAACCTGATGGTCCGACAGGCGCCTCGACCGTCGCGGCGCCGCTCCGGCTCGCCGCCCGAGGCCGTAGCCGGCTATTTAAGCGGGTCAGCGCCCCCAGCCCTAGCACATCCGCCTCTTTCCTCCTTCCGCCGCCACTCGAGCCTAGCCATGCCCCCACGTCGCCGCCACTACATGATCCAGCGCCGTCTCTTCCTCCTTGAGTAGGTCCGGATCCATAGGGAGGCGAGGCTACCTCTGGAACCGGAGAAGGATTTCGAGGAGGTTGAGGAGGAGGTGCCAGGGGAGGAGGAAGAGGAGGAGGAGCAGGAGCCGGCGGAGGAGGAGGAGAAGGAGCCGACGGAGGAGGAGCAGGAGGCGCCGCCACTGGATGTGGGGGAGGAGGACGTGGGCATGTAGTCGAAGCAGCACGCCATCCTGAACTCAATCCGCTCGGAGTCGGTTGCGGAGGCCAGGCGTCGCCGTCGGCAACAGATGGAGGCGGCGCAGGCGGCCCAGGCTCCGACGCAGGCGGCTCCGACAATCGCCGCGACCAAATTTGACTAGTATAGAATGTAGTACGTAGCTATATATTCTGCATGCTTTTGTATGAATTTAGGGGATAAGTATGAGAGACTTGTATGTGGAGAAGGAAATGTTGGGGAACGTAGTAATTTCAAAAATTTCCTACGCACACGCAAGATCATGGTGATGCATAGCAACGAGAGGGGAGAGTGTTGTCCACGTACCCTTGTAGACCGAAAGCGGAAGCGTTAACACAATGCGGTTGATGTAGTCGTACGTCTTCACGATTCGACCGATCAAGTACCGAACGCACGGCACCTCCAAGTTCAGCACACGTTCAGCTCGATGACGTCCCTCGAACTCCGATCCAGCCGAGTGTTGAGGGAGAGTTTCGTCAGCACGACGGCGTGGTGACGATGATGATGTTCTACCGACGCAGGGCTTCGCCTAAGCACCGCTACGATATTATCGAGGTGTAATATGGTGGAGGGGGCACCGCACACGGTTAAGAGATCAATGATCAATTGTTATGTCTATGGGGTGCCCCCCTGCCCCCGTATATAAAGGAGCAAGGGGGGAGGCGGCCGGCCTAGGAGGAGGGCGCGCCAAGGGGGGAGTCCTACTCCCACCGGGAGTAGGACTCCTCCTTTCCTTGTTGGAGTAGGAAAAGGGAAGGGAGAAGGAGAAAGAAGGAAGGGGCGCCCCCCTCCCTAGTCCAATTCGGACTAGTCCATGGGGAGGGGTGCGGCCACCCTTTGGGGCCTTTCTCTCCTTTCCCGTATGGCCCATTAAGGCCCAATACGAATTCCCGTAACTCTCCGGTACTCCGAAAAATACCCGAATCACTCGGAACCTTTCCGATGTCCGAATATAGTCGTCCAATATATCGATCTTTACGTCTCGACCATTTCGAGACTCCTCGTCAAGTCCCTGATCTCATCCGGGACTCCGAACTCCTTCGGTACATCAAAACACATAAACTTATAATATAACCGTCATCTAACTTTAAGCGTGCGGACCCTACGGGTTCGAGAACTATGTAGACATGACCGAGACACGTCTCCGGTCAATAACCAATAGCGGAACCTGGATGCTCATATTGGCTCCCACATATTCTACGAAGATCTTTATCGGTCACACCGCATAACAACATACGTTGTTCCCTTTGTCATCGGTATGTTACTTGCCCGAGATTCGATCGTCGGTATCTTAATACCTAGTTCAATCTCGTTACCGGCAAGTCTCTTTACTCGTTCCGTAATACATCATCCCGCAAATAACACATTAGTTACAATGCTTGCAAGGCTTATAGTGATGTGCATTACTGAGTGGGCCCAGAGATACCTCTCCGACAATCGGAGTGACAAATCCTAATCTCGAAATACGCCAACCCAACAAGTACCTTTGGAAGCACCTGTAGAGCACCTTTATAATCACGCAATTACGTTGTGACGTTTGGTAGCACACAAAGTGTTCCTCCGGTAAACGGGAGTTGCATAATCTCATAGTCATAGGAACATGTATAAGTCATGAAGAAAGCAATAGCAACATACTAAACGATCGAGTGCTAAGCTAACGGAATGGGTCAAGTCAATCACATCATTCTCCTAATGATGTGATCCCGTTAATCAAATGACAACTCATGTCTATGGCTAGGAAACATAACCATCTTTGATCAACGAGCTAGTCAAGTAGAGGCATACTAGTGACACTCTGTTTGTCTATGTATTCACACATGTATCAAGTTTCCAGTTAATACAATTATAGCATGAATAATAAACATTTATCATGATATAAGGAAATAAATAATAACTTTATTATTGCCTCTAGGGCATATTTCCTTCAGTCTCCCACTTGCACTAGAGTCAATAATCTAGTTCACATCGCCATGTTATTTAACATCAATAGTTCACATCACCATGTGATTAACACCCATAGTTCACATCGTCATGTGACCAACACCCAAAGGGTTTACTAGAGTCAGTAATCTAGTTCACATCGCTTATGTGATTAACACCCAAAGAGTACTAAGGTGTGATCATGTTTTGCTTGTGAGATAATTTTAGTCAACGGGTCTGTCACATTCAGATCCGTAAGTATTTTGCAAATTTCTATGTCTACAATGCTCTGCACGGAGCTACTCTAGCTAATTGCTCCCTCTTTCAATATGTATCTAGACCGAGACTTAGAGTCATCTAGATTAGTGTCAAAACTTGCATCGACGTAACCCTTTACGACGAACCTTTTGTCACTTCCATAATCGAGAAACATATCCTTATTCCAGTAAGGATAATTTTGACCGCTGTCCAGTGATCTACTCCTAGATCACTATTGTACTCCCTTTCCAAAATCAGTGTAGGGTATACAATAGATCTGGTACACAGCATGGCATACTTTATAGAACCTATGGCCGAGGCATAGGGAATGACTTTCATTCTTTTTCTATCTTCTGTCGTGGTCGGGCTTTGGTCTTACTCAATTTCACACCTTGTAACACAGGCAAGAAACTATTTCTTTGACTATTCCATTTTGAACTACTTCAAAATCTTATTAAGGTATGTACTCATTGAAAAAACTTATCAAGCGTCTTGATCTATCTCTATAGATCTTGATGCTCAATATGTAAGCAGCTTCACCGAGGTCTTTCTTTGAAAAACTCCTTTCAAACACTCCTTTATGCTTTGCATAATAATTCTACATTATTTTAGATCAACAATATGTCATTCACATATACTTATCAGAAATGTTGTAGTGCTCCCACTCACTTTCTTGTAAATACAGGCTTCACCGCATGTCTGTATAAAACTATATGCTTTGATCAACTTATCAAAGCGTATATTCCAACTCCGAGATGCTTGCACCAGTCCATAGATGGATCGCTGGAGTTTGCATATTTTTTTAGCACCTTTAGGATTGACAAAACCTTCTGGTTGCATCATATACAACTCTTCTTTAATGAATCCATTAAGGAATGCAGTTTTGTTTATCCATTTGCCAGATTTCATAAAATGTGGCAATTGCTAACATGATTCGGACAGACTTAAGCATCGCTGCGAATGAGAAAATCTCATCGTATTCAACACTTTGAACTTTGTCAAAAACCTTTTTCCGACAAGTCTAGCTTTGTAGATAGTAACACTACTATCAGCGTCCGTCTTCCTCTTGAAGATCCATTTATTTTTTTATGGCTCGCCGATCATTGGGCAAGTTAATCAAAGTCCATACTTTGTTCTCATACATGGATCCCATCTCAGATTTCATGGCCTCAAGCCATTTTGCGGAATCTGGGCTCACCATCGCTTCTTCATAGTTCGTAGGTTCGTTATGGTCTAGTAACATAACCTCCAGAACAGGATCACCGTACCACTCTGGTGCGGATCTTACTCTGGTTGACCTACGAGGTTCAGTAACAACTTGATCTGAAGTTTCATGATCATCATCATTAACTTCCTCACTAATTGGTGTAGGTGTCACAGGAACCGGTTTCTGTGATGAACTACTTTCCAATAAGCGATGAGGTACAGTTACCTCATCAAGTTCTACTTTCCTCCCACTCACTTCTTTCGAGAGAAACTCCTTCTCTAGAAAAGATCCATTCTTAGCAACGAATGTCTTGCCTTCGGATCTGTGATAGAAGGTGTACCCAACTGTCTCCTTTGGGTATCCTATGAAGACACATTTCTCCGATTTGGGTTTGAGCTTATCAGGATGAAACCTTTTCACATAAGCATCGCAACCCCAAACTTTAAGAAACGACAACTTTGGTTTCTTGCCAAACCACAGTTCATAAGATGTCGTCTCAACAGTTTTAGATGGTACCCTATTTAACGTGAATGCAGCTGTCTCTAATGCATAATCCCAAAACAATAGTGGTAGATCGGTAAGAGACATCATATATCGCACCATATCTAATAAAGTACGGTTACGATGTTCGGACACACCATTACACCATGGTGTTCCAGGTGGCGTGAGTAGTGAAACTATTTCACATTGTTTTAACTGAAGGCCAAACTCGTAACTCAAATACTCTTCTCCACGATCAGATCGTAGAAACTTTATTTTCTTGTTACGATGATTTTCCGCTTCACTCTGAAATTGTATGAACTTTTCAAATGTTTCAGACTTCTGTTTCATTAAGTAGATATACCCATATCTGCTCAAATCATCTGTGAAGGTCGGAAAATAATGATACCTGCTATGAGCCTCAATATTCATCGGACCACATACATCTGTATGTATGATTTCCAACAAATCTGTTGCTCTCTCCATAGTTCCGGAGAACGGCGTTTTAGTCATCTTGCCCATGAGGCACGGTTCGCAAGCATCAAGTGATTCCAAAATCCCATCAGTATGGAGTTTCTTCATGCGCTTTACACCAATATGACCTAAACAGCAGTGCCACAAATAAGTTGCACTATCATTATTAACTTTGCATCTTTTGGCTTCATTATTATGAATATGTGTATCACTACGATCGAGATTCAACAAACCATTTTATTGGGTGTATGACCATAGAAGGTTTTATTCATGTAAACAGAACAACAATTATTCTCTAATTTAAATGAATAACCGTATTGCAACAAACATGATCAAATCATATTCATGCTCAACGCAAACACCAAATAACACTTATTTAGTTTCAACACTAATCCCGAAAGTATAGGGAGTGTGCGATGATGATCATATCAATCTTGGAACTACTTCCAACACACATCGTCACCTCGCCTTTTACTAGTCTCTGTTTATTCTGCAACTCCCGTTTCGAGTTACTACACTTAGCAACTGAACCAGTATCAAATACCGAGGGGTTGCTATAAACACTAGTAAAGTACACATCAATAACATGTATATCCAATATACCTTTGTTCACTTTGCCATCCTTCTTATCCACCAAATAGTTGGGGTAGTTCCGCTTCCAGTGACCAGTCCCTTTGCAGTAGAAGCACTTAGTCTCAGGCTTAGGACCAGACTTAGGCTTCTTCACTTGAGCAGCAACTTGCTTGTCGTTCTTCTTGAAGTTCCCCTTCTCCCCTTTGCCCTTTTCTTGAAACTAGTGGTCTCGTCAACCATCAACACTTGATGTTTTTCTTGATTTCTACCTTCGTCGATTTCAGCATCACGAAGAGCTCGGGAATTACTTTCGTCATCCCTTGCATACTATAGTTCATCACAAAGTTCTACTAACTTGGTGATGGTGACTAGAGAACTCTGTCAATCACTATTTTATCTGGAAGATTAACTCCCACTTGATTCAAGCGATTGTAGTACCCAGACAATCTGAGCACATGCTCACTGCTTGAGCTATTCTCCTCCATCTTTTAGCTATAGAACTTGTTGGAGACTTCATATCTCTCAACTCGGGTATTTTCTTGAAATATTAACTTCAACTCCTGGAACATCTCATATGGTCCATGATGTTCAAAACGTCTTTGAAGTCCTGATTCTAAGCCGTTAAGCATGGTGCACTAAACTATCAAGTAGTCATCATATTGAGCTAGCCAAACGTTCATAACGTCTGCATCTGCTCCTGTAATAGGTCTGTCACCTAGCGGTGCATCAAGGACATAATTCTTCTGTGCAGCAATGAGGATACTCCTCAGATCACGGATCCAATCCGCATCTTTGCTACTAACATCTTTCAACATAATTTTTCTCTAGGAACATATCAAAAATAAACACAGGGAAGCAACAACGCGAGCTATTGATCTACAACATAATTTGCAAAATACTATCAGGACTAAGTTCATGATAAATTTAAGTTCAATTAATCATATTAGTAAGAACTCCCACTTAGATAGACATCCCTCTAATCCTCTTAAGTGATCACGTGATCCATATCAACTAAACCATAACCGATCATCACGTGAAATGGAGTAGCTTTCAATGGTGAACATCACTATGTTGATCATATCTACTATATGATTCACGCTCGACCTTTCGGTCTCAGTGTTCCGAGGCCATATCGGCATATGCTAGGCTCGTCAAGTTTAACCTGAGTATTCTGCGTGTGCAAAACTGGCTTGCACCCGTTGTAGATGGACGTAGAGCTTATCACACCCGATCATCACGTGGTGTCTGGGCACGACGAACTTTGGCAACGGTGCATACTCAGGGAGAACACTTTTATCTTGAAATTTAGTGAGAGATCATCTTATAATACTACCGTCAATCAAAGCAAGATAAGATGCATAAAAGATAAACATCACATGCAATCAAATATAAGTGATATGATATGGCCGTCATCATCTTGTGCTTGTGATCTCCATCTCTGAAGCACCGTCGTGATCACCATCGTCACCGGCGCGACACCTTGATCTCCATCGTAGCGTCGTTGTCGTCTCGTCTACTATTGCTTCTACGACTATCGCTACCGCTTAGTGATAAAGTAAAACAATTACATGGCGATTGCATTGCATACAATAAAGCGACAACCATATGGCTCCTGCCAGTTGCCGATAACTCGGTTTACAAAACATGATCATCTCATACAATAAAATTCAGCATCATGTCTTGACCATATCACATCACAACATGCCCTGCAAAAACAAGTTAGACGTCCTCTACTTTGTTGTTGCAAGTTTTACGTGGCTGCTACTGGCTTAGCAAGAACCGTTCTTACCTACGCATCAAAACCACAACGATAGTTTGTCAAGTTGGTGCTGTTTTAACCTTCGCAAGGACCGGGCGTAGCCACACTCGGTTCAACTAAAGTGAGAGAGACAGACACCCGCCAGTCACCTTTAAGCAACGAGTGCTCGCAACGGTGAAACCAGTCTCGCGTAAGCGTACGCGTAATGTCGGTCCGGGCCGCTTCATCTCACAATACCGCCGAACCAAAGTATGACATGCTGGTAAGCAGTATGACTTATATCGCCCACAACTCACTTGTGTTCTACTCGTGCATATAACATCAACGCATAAAATCAGGCTCGGATACCACTGTTGGGGAACGTAGTAATTTCAAAAAAATTCTACGCACACGCAAGATCATGGTGATGCATAGCAACGAGAGGGGAGAGCCACGTACCCTTGTAGACCGAAAGCGGAAGCGTTAACACAACGCGGTTGATGTAGTCGTACATCTTCATGATTCGACCGATCAAGTACCGAACGCACGGCACCTCCGAGTTCAGCACACGTTCAGCTCGATGACATCCCTCGAACTCCGATCCAGCCGAGTGTTGAGGGAGAGTTTCGTCAGCACGACGGCGTGGTGACGATGATGATGTTCTACCGACGCAGGGCTTCGCCTAAGCACCGCTACGATATTATCGAGGTGTAATATGGTGGAGGGGGGCACCGCACACGGTTAAGAGATCAATGATCAATTGTTGTGTCTATGGGGTGCCCCCCTGCCCCCGTATATAAAGGAGCAAGGGGGGAGGCGGCCGGCCTAGGAGGAGGGCGCGCCAAGGGGGGAGTCCTAGTCCCACCGGGAGTAGGACTCCTCCTTTCCTTGTTGGAGTAGGAAAAGGGAAGGGAGAAGGAGAAAGAAGGAAGGGGGCGCCCCCCTCCCTAGTCCAATTCGGACTAGTCCATGGGGAGGGGTGCGGCCACCTTTGGGGCCTTTCTCTCCTTTCCCGTATGGCCCATTAAGGCCCAATACGAATTCCTGTAACTCTCCGGTACTCCGAAAAATACCCGAATCACTCGGAACCTTTCCGATGTCCGAATATAGTCGTCCAATATATCAATCTTTACGTCTCGACCATTTCGAGACTCCTCGTCAAGTCTCTGATCTCATCCGGGACTCCGAACTCCTTGGTACATCAAAACACATAAACTCATAATATAACCGTCATCTAACTTTAAGCGTGCGGACCCTACGGGTTCGAGAACTATGTAGACATGACCGAGACACGTCTCCGGTCAATAACCAATAGCGGAACCTGGATGCTCATATTGGCTCCCACATATTCTACGAAGATCTTTATCGGTCAGACCACATAACAACATACGTTGTTCCCTTTGTCATCGGTATGTTACTTGCCCGAGATTCGATCGTCGGTATCTTAATACCTAGTTCAATCTCGTTACTGGCAAGTCTCTTTACTCGTTCCGTAATACATCATCCCGCAACTAACTCATTAGTTACAATGATTGCAAGGCTTATAGTGATGTGCATTACTGAGTGGGCCCAGAGATACCTCTCCGACAATCGGAGTGACAAATCCTAATCTCGAAATACGCCAACCCAACAAGTACCTTTGGAAGCACCTGTAGAGCACCTTTATAATCACGCAATTACGTTGTGACGTTTGGTAGCACACAAAGTGTTCCTCCGGTAAACGGGAGTTGCATAATCTCATAGTCATAGGAACATGTATAAGTCATGAAGAAAGCAATAGCAACATACTAAACGATCGAGTGCTAAGCTAACGGAATGGGTCAAGTCAATCACATCATTCTCCTAATGATGTGATCCCGTTAATCAAATGACAACTCATGTCTATGGCTAGGAAACATAACCATCTTTGATCAACGAGCTAGTCAAGTAAAGGCATACTAGTGACACTCTGTTTGTCTATGTATTCACACATGTATCAAGTTTCCAGTTAATACAATTCTAGCATGAATAATAAACATTTATCATGATATAAGGAAATAAATAATAACTTTATTATTGCCTCTAGGGCATATTTCCTTCAGGAAATATGAGGGGTGCCCGAATGCCCGCGGACGCGCCCGGGCACGTCCGCGGGCATTTGGGGGGGGGGCGAATTTGCCAAGTCCGGCTGTAGATGCTTTAAATGAGAGCCGGCACATGTGGGACATATGTGATGAGGTGGATAGGAAACATAACCATCTTTGATCAACGAGCTAGTCAAGTAAAGGCATACTAGTGACAGTCTGTTTGTCTATGTATTCACACATGTATCAAGTTTCCAGTTAATACAATTCTAGCATGAATAATAAACATTTATCATGATATAAGGAAATAAATAATAACTTTATTATTGCCTCTAGGGCATATTTCCTTCAGGAAATATGAGGGGTGCCCGAATGCCCGCGGACGCGCCCGGGCACGTCCGCGGGCATTTGGGGGGGGGGGCGAATTTGCCATGTCCGGCTGTAGATGCTTTAAATGAGAGCCGGCACATGTGGGACATATGTGATGAGGTGGATAGGATTAATGTTAAGAGAAATAAAATAGTGGGAACGAGTGAGGCGTTTTGGCTCTAGGCCTCATATTTTTTGAAAGAAAAAAAATCAAAATTTAAACTTTTCAATTTTAAAAAAATTGGAAAAAATTGTACAAATAAACAAGGATGTTATGCGTGTGTAAAATTTCAGGACGAAATATCTTGAAATGCGATCTGTAAAAAAGACAAATTCATGGCCTGTGAGAATGAGTAGTATCATGCATTAAAAAGCCCATGACCTAAAAATTTACACACTTATGCATTATGCCTCCACGTATATCTATATATTTTTTAGAATTTTTTGAAATGTAAAACTATGAATTTTGATGATTTTTTTTAAACCGGCCTCCATAGAGCTCAGCCTCCAAAAAGGATTTTCGAGTTGGGATGAACTTCTTAGGTATAGAATACCCTAAGCGACGTTTTTGTCAGGTCTTGTTTGCTTTCTAAGCTTCATGACGTTCCTATGTAGCTGCCAGTATTTTCCGTTCTTTTGTCACAACCCTCTATTCTCTTTTTTTTTGGAAATGGAGGCGTGCCCCCGGCCTCTGCATCATAATGATGCATGCAGCCATCTTATTAAGAAGTCTCGAAGAATCCCAAAGTCATGAAGGTATTATAGCTCGCAAGCGGAGCAAAAACAAAGAAAATAAAAGTACATGCTCAGAAATACAACCGGTAAGTCAAAAAAGAGGATAAGCTCCCTAGACTCCAATCCTGTTATGCGACCGCCATCCGAACCGGTTGAATATACCCCGTGCTACCATCTCCCATTGGTTGCACCCAGTAACCAAAGACTTCCTGGAGTCCGCAGGAATGAGTAAGGACCACGTACGGATTCAAGCGGAACCCTCTATTCTCTCTAAAAACGTAAACACCAAAAAATAGGAACCACCATCCATGCAGATGCTCGAGCATGCTACAAAAGAATGGAAAGCACTGCAGCTACAGAGGAATGTCGAGAAGCTTATGGCATAGAGTTTATAATGTAGAGAAGATCTGAAGGAAACATCGCTCAGGGGTATTTCTATAACACCACACAACGGAATCTGGGCAAAACTGAGTAGGTCTAAAAATTAGGGGTAAATATGAGTAGTGGGTTCGAGTTAGGGATAGAAATGGAATTGTCCTTTTTTCTTAAGAAGTGACAATTGAAACGTAAGCCACCGATGTTTCATCTTGTTGCTACTTCACGTAAATCCAGAATTCAAGATATGCAAAGACTAGTGATCACAATTATTTCATTGTTTTGGTACAGGCTACAGTAGCTACTTTACACTTCGTGCAGAAAGTTCTGTGCTTATTGTTACAGAGTTTGAAGTAACGGGACAGGACACAGGTAGAAACAAAGGAGTGAGAACTACTGATTCTCCCCTGGCCTATGTCTTAGCCAGAGGAAGGGGCATCCGGCTGCCGGTCAGGGAGCGCAGCTTCAAATGCAGGGTGTGTCATATACTGACCATGGAGCCTCGCGAGGGTGGGATAGTTCGACTGCGGCAAGCGCAATCATGTTCCGTTAGTTCATCAAAGATAGTGACAAGTATAGTTGTGGACTTGATAGTAAGTGAAAATGCAGTACCATGTCCGTTTGATAACGAGTCACCGCAGCAAAAATCTGGGGTGCAAGGAATACATCTGCCTGCATGTAAAGAGGATGCGGCAGTTAACTACTTAGCTGAGTCGGCTCGGGGTAGTTTACACTTGCAGTGATAGTTGTTGCACGATGATTGTTGAAATATGAATTCTATTTCATTTCAGGGGAGGGACTAGACTACAGTTACTTTCAAGGGAAAAGGGACACCTATTAATACAACAATAGATGAATCTACAGCAGAGAAAATTCATTCCAAATAATGATGTTCTTTGGTGTTCAACAGAAGAAAATAAAGAGACAAGAAATAGTAGGGTAGCATACGAACCAGTTGGACTTCATCTCCCATAGCAAACTTCCCAGCACAGCCTTTGATCATGTTCTCAACAGCTGAACCGTTGGGGGTGAAAGTGAGCACATGGTTGCATAATGAGAAAGCAGACAGAGGCAGCGAAATACCAAGTGTAAATGCAGGAAAGGAAGTTCTAAAGGAAATAATGTGAGTTTCTCAAAACATGCAAGATCACTGAATTACTTGGTGAGCAGTATTTCCAGAACAAATTTTCTGGATGGAAGTAATGCTGCAAATATAGCAGTTATAACCAAGAAAGAAGGGACATGTCTGTGAAGACAACCTGTGAAACCTCTATCAATCTGTTGTTGGACCCACGGGATGCTCTCCCCTGTTCCAACCTTTTGCTCGATAAATCTCTGTAGACAAATGAGCAATAAAACACAACAGCAAGTTAAGTATCTGTGCAATTTATAAGCATAAGCTGTCTAAATATAGAATCAACTAGTATTGCACAGCACACATGGGTACCCGTCCCTCTATGGGCCTCAGGTGCACTGGCAATCAGATTTTAGACATAGAACACACAGTGGTCGTCATATGCTTAGTAATGCATAGTCGGTACTTACCACCAAGGTGAGATTGTGAAGAGGTTGAATACCAGAACACACAATGCTTGCTATCTGCGATAAAAGTTAGTAGAGGAACATCCACATTAGTATTATGAATTGGTAACCGAAGAAAAAGTTGAACATATACAGTAAAAGTATTTTGTAGATTATACTTGGACCTGGTTATATATATGTTTCGTTTGCTCAGAGCAGGTCAGATAAAATAGATTCAGAAACTGTCTTGCTTTTTATTTACTGTGTACTTTGTGCTATGCTTTGATAATATGAATTCGAGGATGGATTTTTTGGCGGGTCAGGTAAAATAGAATAGTACTAACTAACCTGTAAGCAAACTGTATAATGATTTGAAAAACCAGATCAAAGAATAACAATTACACGATTGACTCCACACACAAAGTACTACTGAGACTGAGAGCAAAGCATGAAATACTTGTGCTGACCATGGTGAGTAAAAGGTTATCATCAATTACCTGGATATTCAGGGCCTTCTTTTTAAGGTCTTGAGGCAAAAGAGGACGTTGGGGGTACTTGTCCTCCAAATACTGTACAGCCACAACAAAGCAAGTGGTTGATAACTGATAATCGAATGGTACTGCGTAGGAGGAACACATAATTTGTAGACCCTGGGCAAGAGTGACTTGCCAATGCTATTGCGTAAGAGTCGCCGATTACTGCGTCGCCGTCGACCAAGGCAGGGACGAACTTCATAGGATTAAGCTTCATGAACTCTGTCACCCACAAAGTAACATGAATTACCTAGTGAATAGTAGGTATATTTTTACCAAACAACTGACGCAACTGCAGAGGACAGGTAGAAAGCAGACGGTGCTGTACCGGGATCAGACTGCTCGCCCTTGAGGAGGTTCACCGCCCTGTACTCATAATCGATACCTGCAGGAAATCATAATCCAGTTTACCCAACGAAATCAGAGAAACGACGAGGGCGGAGTGAGACCAGATAGGGGGGAAGAGCGAGCAGCACGCACCTTTGAGGTTGAGTGCGATGCGGACGCGGTGGGAGCAGGAGCTGCGCCAGTACGAGTACAGAATCGGCCTTGCCGCCGGCGCCTCCGCCGAAGCCATACGCAGCTCGCTCTGGTTCGTAGCCGGCAGCCAGTGAAGAAGTGGACCACGGCAGCGCTCGGTCGGGGAGCGAAGTGGGACACGGAAATAATGAAAAGGCAACTCAAGTGGGTTCGTTCACCGAACACGCAGGGCCCATGTCCGGGTCGCACTAGGCTCCCTAATTTTAGAGGACTCAATTGAGGTCTCCAATTAAAATAGAATTACCTGATTTTGACCGGGTCAACACTTTCTCAAAACTTTTTTATTCAATTCTTTTATACTATACACTATGCTTTCTAATTTTTAATCGAACTCTTCAATTTAAAATTGAGTCACTCGATTTTGACGGGGTCGACAATTTCTTAAGAAGCTCTCCCATTCATTTATTTTAATTCACTATTCTTCCCTAATTTTGAAACTCCTCAAATTCGATTGAGGTATTCAATTATGGATTTGGTTTACGATTTTGATCGGCCAATTATTTTTCAAATCAATCAGCAAAAACCGGCCTTTAAAAACATAGTGCACCCTCCACCATCCAGAAAAAGAAAATGCCAGCAGGTGATACTATAGCACCAATATAGTACATGCAGCTACAGACGTAGAAATTTCCCCACATAAATATGAGTTTCTTAGCAGATAACACAAAATCACATCGAAAAAGACCCACCAAATCATCAAATAATAAAAAGATAAAACACACGCCATCATCTCTCTGCCCCGCCAAACTAAATATTACATCAATTCCAAAATATAAGGGGTATTAGTTTTTTGAAAAGTCAAATTCCTTGAACTTTGACCAAGTTCAGAGACAAAAATGTCAACATCCATAATATTAAACAAAAATATGGAAATTCATTTCATGATGAATCTAATTATATCGATTTGTATTATGGATTTTGATATATTTCTCTACAAATTTGATCCAACTTAAAAAGATTTGACTTTCAAAAAATGCAATACACCTTATATTTGGAACAAAGTGGGTCATGTTTTTAAGAAACCCAACAACACTAACGGCGCGGCAAAGCGCGCCCAGCCTTTCTAGTATTTATTAAAGTTTAAGTACAAAACAAGTGTTAAACTGGGGTACACATGTAAAAAATAAAAAAGGCACGATGGGTAAAAATAAGAATATATGACTACACACATTCACATTTTACGCCCTGTACTTAATCAACTTTGAGTCGCTCCTACATCTTCCAATGGTTATCACCAGTTTGAATTGGTGCTAAGAATTCTGAACACCCAATGTTGACCAACATTGCTTATGCTATGAACTTCTTAAATTATTTTATGCTAACAAGATTTATATTATGACAAGAGGATCATGTTTTTTTTCATCTAGCTTGAAAATGGCTCGAAACAGCATCAACATCGTTAGTACTTCCTCTGTAAACAAATATAAGATATTTTAGAGGCTTGATGTAAGTAGAAACCAAGTACGAGTCAGACTCTGCAGCTCGACCACAAGCTCAAATCAAATTGAGCTCATTTGTTTTGAAAACGAGCTGAGTCAAAGCCAAATCTACAAAGCTTTGACTCCACTGGTATGCACCCCATTTGCGGGTAGAGAATGAAAGAAACTGCAAAGAAAGTATAAGCCGTTCTGATGATTAACTGAATTTAATGAGACAGTTTTTTACTATCACAATAGCTCAATTTTAATGGAATAATCAGAAATTAGGATAATTAACAAATTACTTCGTGTTAGCAAACTGAGCGTATCAATTTGTCCCTTTACAACATTTAGCGTCCAGTGATTTGTCCATCCACTACCGTGTTGCTTCGCATCGACATCGACTTCTCCGCCGTCGTGTCAGTTCCGCTGCTGCCACTGCCGCCAGCGCCGGTGACACCAGTAGACAACGTGGAACTTGAACCATCAACCAGTAGGGGCACGTACAAGAAAGTTGCCACCGGCATCCTCTCCGGTAGGGTCGGCAGAGGCTGCTCGCGCCGCAGCACACCGACGGCCTGCCTGATGGACGGCCTGAGGCTCCGGTCAGGGTGCGCGCACCAGAGCCCGACGACCATCACACGCTCCACCTCCTCGGCGTCAAACTCCCCCTCCAGCCGCGCGTCAGCGGCATCAAGAACCCTTCCCACGCCGTATGATGCCCAGACCCGCTGAGCCAGGTGGGCCATCTGCTCCTCTTCTGCCACTGCCAGAGGCCGCCTGCCGCAGGCAATCTCGAGGAGCACGACACCGAAGCTGTACACGTCCGACTCGGCGCTGGTCCGGCCGGTGGTCATGCATTCCGGGTCCATGTATCCCATCGTGCCGGCGAGCACCGTGGTGTGCGAGCCTCGGCCATGGTCAACGAGCCTGGCAAGCCCGAAGTCGCCGAGCTTGGCAGCAAAGGAGGCGTCCAGCATGATGTTGCTTGGTTTGATGTCTCTGTGCAGGACGCACTGCTCCCACTCTTGGTTTAGATACAGGAGGGCAGAGCCCAGTCCAAGCACGATCTCATGCCTGACCGGCCATGGCAGCACGGCTGCGTTCTTGCCGCCGTAGAGGTGCGTGTCAAGGCTGCCCTTGGGCATCAGCTCGTAGACAAGGAGCAGCTCGCCACCGCCGTGGCACCAGCCGATGAGCTGCACCAGGTTTCGGTGCCGGAGTCTGCTTATAATTGTCACCTCGGAAGCATACTCTTTCTTCCCTTGCTTGGAACCTTTGGATACTCTCTTGATGGCCACCTCAAGGTTCGACTCCTTGAGGTACCCTCTGTACACGGAGCCGAAACCTCCTTCCCCGAGCTTCTTCTCGTCAGAGAAGTTGTCGGTTGCGATGGCCAGCTCAACGTAGCGAAATCTCTTGGGCCCAGTCCCTTTCTCGAAGTCGTCTTCCATGGCTGGGTCGTCGCCGTCGGAGAATTTGCCATCTTCCGGCTCTTGCCCCTTTGCCTGCTTATTGGCAGTGATTGGGTGCTTTTGCCGTCGTCGGACAAGGAGACAGACCAAGACACCAACCAGAATGATCAAGAACGACACGGTACCAATGGAGCTGCCGATCAGGAGCCTTGTTCTTGAAGAAGACGATGCTTCTGTCACAGAATTCCAAGAACAATAGAGATTAATATCTCATTGGATATATATGTGAAAGAAGGCTACCCCAAACCTGCAAAGACTGACCTCCGGGCTTTGGAGACGACTGCGGCGGTGGTTCTGATGCAGGTGGAAGGGTTATCTCAAAGGGGCCGATCTGGTAGTGCACGTAGCAGCTGTATGCCTTGACGGCGCCACCGGTCTCGTTCTGGAACAGCTCCGGCAGTTTGCCGACCAAGGAGGAGAGGCACCGGCTGCACTCGCTCGCGTTGAGGTTCCTCGTGCACTGCGCCAGCCCGAACACCCGCCACGAAGCATCGTACGGTGTGCTCCCACTCGCTGCCCGCGCCAGCGACCCAGCGGCCTGTCCCGTGAGGTCGGCCATCAGCGGAAGCCACGCCCTGGCCATGGCCACCGGATCAACTAGGATGGGAGCGGTGTACTTCACGTAGAAAGGGATCTCGAGGTCGGCCGTGGATGCAAAGGGCGACACCGGGGAGTACCGGAGTATGCACGCATCGTATGCCGCGCGCACGTCCCGGCTGCCAGGGCACAAGGCCATGATCCCCGCCGGCGCTCCGGTGAGGCATTCCAGGCACTCCGCCGCGTCGTGGTCGGCATAGCACATGATGAGGGTGAAGACCTGGTCGGGAGATCCCGAGTCCCCCACAGTGCCGATGTAGAACCCGTCGTTCCTGCTGGCGGCCGCGGGGAGGGCGGCAAGGAGCTCGTCGAGGTTCTTCTTGAACTGGCTGCCATCGGTGTAGTTGCCACTGGTCGAGCAGGAAGGATGCACTGGAGCCAGGAACTTGTCCTGCTTGCCAACTGCGGCAGCGGCGCCGACGCCGAGAGATGCAACAACGGCGAGGACGAGGATGACAAACCTGGAAGCCATGGACGACGGTCAGCCGGCCAGCATGGGAGGCGCTGGTGCTTGGGATCCTAACAAAGGTAACTTCTCTGTCTTGCTCTCATTTCTAACTGTGATTAGATTATAGTACTTGTGAACCTACCTGACCAAGATTAAGCTTATGCACGCCATACTTTATATTTTGCTGGAGATGATGAAGTAGAATCTGTCCGAGGCAGATACATAATTTGGAGCTTGGGTAATGCCAAATGTCATATGAGGGGTGTTCCTCAGCCGGCTTATTTTCGGCTTACATCATGTATAGTATTTGCCCCAGTCAGTGTCAAAAATATTAGTTTTTGCCCCAGTCAGTGTCAAAAATATTAGTTTTTGCCCCAGTCACTATCCCTTTAGTGATGCCAAACTAGGCAGAAGACTCTGGGGTCTGGGGAACTAGCAATTTCAGTTCAAAGGTCTTTACCTTGTTTATCAGTTCTCCATTTCTCATGCTGCTTGATAAAAGCATATATTAGGAAAAGTGCATATATATGCTTCTCCTATATACATGTCTCCAGAACCACATGTATCTATTCCTAAATTGATTAAAACCATGTGTCATGTGAAGAAAGAAAAAGGGCTGTTAGGAATATATTGGAATATTGTATGAAAAACATACTTCTGCATATAAATGAAACAAATGCATGGCAAAAATATAATCATGGGTCATAGTACACGAAACAAATTTGCAGAATATTATACCTCAATATGTAAAGTTCCTAGTAGAGGTATCCTATAAAAGAGACATCCTTCTTTCAATTAAGAGTTCTCCATCTTCGTTAAGGACGATCCCAAAAATAGATATAACGCGAGATATTGATAACCCACCTAAAAACCTAAATATCAAACCAGAAAGATTATGAGTAAAACTATCGAAGTAGAAACAAAAATGCTTACATCATTTATTTAATTGTGGAACAGAATAAAACGACCTTGGGCAAACTAAACCAAAAGCAGGGCAAAAACAATACAAACTGCAGGACAGAGTAACGCATCTGTTAGTAGAACGGAAGATAAGGAGGCACAGTTTCTTTTATCGAAGATAAGATGAACTTGTCACTACTTCAGGAGCCTGAACAAAAAATGCAGGTCAATGAAAGCACTACTTATATCTGTATCATTGTGGTGCCTGAACTTGATAAGCAATCCTTCTGTACTGATCCTATAGGTGTCTCACACGTGCTTTAGTGGCTGGCTATGCAGTTAGAACATGCAATTGCTGACTCAATGTAGTTATACATTTCAGTTATTTTATTAAATACATATAAAAAAATAATTCTTAGACCTTTAATTGCAATTGACAGCAAGCAGTTTATCTATGTGTCCCAATGTGAATGTACAATGGAAAGTCTAAAGAAAGTTTGTTGATGCGACTGCATTCCGCCTGGCACCGCCGGCAATGAGCTCTGTAGCAAATCAGAGTGGACGCCTACAGTCACAGATTCTTTGCGCCTGTGGATGTGGGATAGTGGGTCTTGATTCAGCGGAGCCAGCTCCATGTTGTTTCAGTCCCAATCAACCTTCCTTCAGGGTGGTTTCGGTTGACTGCTGTCCCTCCAACTTCCTAGTCAATCTTTCTTCATGTTCATTTTGGTGGTCTGCCATTTCTCCATCTGCCTTGCTATGCAGCTGCTCTTCTTCTTGGGTTGTTGTTAGTAGTAGTAGTTATTTTCAGGGCACTGTTTTGTTTGAGTTGTTTCGAGGATGGAGGTCCTTTGTGCTCAGACTTTGTATGGGGTTTCTTCCCCTTCCCTTTCTATCTATTTATTCACAGGCAGTCCTCCTGCTTGGTTCGAAAAAATAGTTTATTACTAAAATTATCAGGAGCTCAATGCATTTACCACGTGAAATTCCCAAGGATTAATCCTCCAGAATTTGAACAAAAATCCCTTGCAGCAACGAGTTCTTAGCTAGCACCACAACCTCATCCAAAATTACCAAAGTAAGCAATGGAATCCTTCAGAAAAAAAATCCTATGTGATACTGTCCTAAAATTCCCAATCCTCCAAAATTCATGTGAAAGTCCATTATATCAAAGAGGCCCATCACTGGCATCATTAAATCAATCCAAAACTGAACAAAGTAATCTTTAACTGCAAGAATCAGAAGTACATCACATATGCATAATTAAGCACACGATCTAAGACTCGATTAGCTGGGTGATCTAACAGGCCCAGGTTATTCAACACTGACATCACGAAGAAGTCATGGCAATGAAGCACAACAAAAGGATGTAAATATTACTTACATATATGGGGAAGGCTTGTGTGTTCCATCCCACATCTTAAGGACTAAATTAATTCATGCATGTCCACTGCTTCTATTCTGTGAATTTCTCACGGAGGATATCCAATCCACAAAAAGAACCAAACAGGATTAGAGGTTACAATCTCTTCTTGCTTCTTGAACATCCCAAAGGGCAATCAACCGTGTGAAATATAAATTGCTTAGGTGATCAACTTCAAAATCCCTGATCATCCAGTAAATCTTCATGATTTGATCTTGCCAACTCGATGTTCAAGGAAGTGGAGAGGCTAACCTAGAGACACCCCCATATACTCTTTTTCTAATGTTGGCTACTATCCTATCTGCGGCCTGGACATCAGTTTCTTCATCATCTTTCAGCTTGTGCAACTCCTTCGGATCTTTACACTCCTTCAGAACATTGGAAACAGCCTGAGCTTTCTCCAATATTAACTTTCTCTTTTCTTTAGCATTGTCGCCTTCCTTTTCTCTGTAGCTGCCAGGCAACTTTGTAGAATGTGGTACTGAGCGCATTAGGTCGGTCAACTTCTCTTCCAGTTGAACCAAACCCAGCCGCTTGAGCTCTTTCATAAGCATCCTGTAAGTGATATACTGGGGCACGTGGCCTCTACGGAACATGTCCTCAAACTCAGCACATGCTTCCTCAAACCGATGGCTTCGACAAAGCAAATGTATCAGCATGGTGCTTGTTGCCAGATCAGACTCAAAGCCATTAGCTCTCATCTCCTTTATCATCTGCACCACTAATTCAATCCGATTAGCCTCGCACAACATCTTGACCAGGAGGTTGTAAGTGGTTTGGTCCGGCGCATAACCATTGTTGACCATCTTGTTATAAAGATTCATCCCCAGCTCAACATTGCCGGTCTTGGCGAAGAACACGAAGAAGTAATTGTATGTTTTTGCCGTTGGCAAGATGCCCCTCCCCATCATGGCCTTGAGCACACCGCTAGCCCCGGCAAGGTCTCCATATTTGCAATAAGCCAACACGAGCGAGTTGAATGTCGAGATATTAGGCGCCACCCCGTAGAGAGGAAATTTCTCGAGCAGGTTGTATGCGTCCCGAAATCGGCCGGCGTGAGCGAGGGCATGCACGATGGGGTTGCAGGTAACCACATTCGCGTGGATCCCTTCCTTCCGCATCTCGTCGAGGAGAGACAGTGCCTGGTCCGGCTGCTGCATCCGACAAACCGCCTTGATGAGAGTCCCGTATGAGACCACCGTCGGGCGCACGCCGGCCACGCGCATCTCTGCCCAGAGCTTCCCGACCTTGTCCAGCCGGCGGGCGCTGGACCAGCCGTCGAGGAGCATGTTGTAGGTCCGTTCGTCG
Organism: Aegilops tauschii subsp. strangulata; assembly: GCF_002575655.3. NCBI lineage: Eukaryota > Viridiplantae > Streptophyta > Magnoliopsida > Poales > Poaceae > Aegilops > Aegilops tauschii. Next base: position 62,187,100 of record NC_053039.3, on the reverse strand, counting down.
GGCGCCAGCTCCCCCTCACGCAGGCACCGCTCGACGAGTTTGGCGGCCGGGCGCGGGTGGTCCTCCTTGCAGAGCGCCCCGACAGCCATGTTCAGGAGGGAGGTCGCGGCGGGGGAGCCGTCACCATCGACCGTGTAGCGGTCGGGGTTGTGGCGGAGGAAGTGGAAGGCGCGGAGGGCCGCGGAGGCGCGGCCGAGGCGGGCGTAGCGGCGGACGAGCGGGGCGAAGGCGGCGAGGGGAGGGGGCGGTGATGAAGGGGACTGGAAGAGGAGGAGGCGCCAGGAGGCCGCGAAGAGGCCGCGGGAGGCGAGGAGGGAGACGGCTGCGGCGGAGCCGGCCCAGCGGGCGAGCACGGGGAACGCGGACTCCGGGAGGGCGGTGAGCGACTTGCGGAGGTGCGGGAACAGGGCGGGGTCCGGGCTGATGCCGGACGCGCGGAGGCGGTCGTCGGGTTCCGCGTCGCTGAGGATAGAGACTACGGTGGCGGCGGCGGCGGCGGCGGAATCTTTGGGAGGGGCGGGAGCGGAGAGCGGGGCGGCGGCGGGCCTAGCCTGCATTTCGTTTTCGGATGTCTGAGGAGGAAGGGAGAGGTTTTCCTTTGGCCTGCCCCGGCACGACTGCGTTTTACAGGAGCCGTCCGATTACAGCATGTACGGTTAGGATGGTGCTCTGAATTCAAAACATTCCGAGTTGTTTCCTGTTGAGCGAAAGAGATCATAATTAAGATTAGTACAAAGTTAGTATAAAGTTAGGTCAACTATTTTAGAACGGAAGGAGTACATATATTATGTGCATACGAGCTGACTTCATAAAGAAAACTGGCATATGGATTAATTAAAGGAAAACTCTCTGTTTCAACTCGCTGATTAATCAGTCACGCAAACCTCCTCCGTAGCACACCACGTGCCCCACGGGCCCACCCACGCACCCGTCCACAACCTTATCTCTTACTCTGTATCTCATTCCCCCGAGCTCTTCTCCGTAGACGCATCTCGTTCCTCCGAGCTCTTCTCCGTAGACTCTTCTCTCGATCCCACCTCTCCTCTCTCTCTCACACCTCTCGATCCCATCGAATCCACCACCGTAACATGCAAAGAGCACCACGTCGGAAAGCCTCCTGCATCGTGCTGCTTCTCTCCCGCTTCCGGTGCCGCGAGACCTCATGATCCAGCGCTGTGAGGTGGCGCCGCCGGCGCTGCGATGCCATGCTGCGGGGCAGCAAGTGGTGGTGGGCGTGGTGCTAAACACAACGGCGGAGGGGCTGCAACGACACTGATGCGAGGGGCGACGGCCGCGCGATGGTCGGGTGCGTCAAGCTATTGGCGGGAGGGCGGGGCGTTGAAGCTTCACCGGAGTTGATGAAGCATCGCTGGAATTGCAACGAAGAGTCGTCGGAGCTGCAATGAAGCGCGGCGGGGGATCCGTTGAAGCTTCGCCGGAGTTGATGAAGCATCGCTGGAGTTGCAACAAAGAGTCGCCGGAGCTACAATGAAGCGTGGCGGGGGGTCCGTTGAAGCTTCGCCGGAGTTGATGAAGCACCACCAGAGTTGCAACGAAGCATCGCCGGAGCTGCATTGAAACGCGGCGGGGGAGGGGGGTCATTGAAGCTTCGCCGGAGTTGATGAAGCACCGCCGGAGTTGCAACGAAGCGTCGCCTAAGCTGCAATGAAGCGCGGTGGGGGGGTCGTTGGAGCGTGGCGGGAGGTCGTTGGAGCGTCGTCGGTGCTGCAATGGAGCGCCGCCGGACACCGTCGGTGCTGCGCGGGTGCTACCATGGAGCTGCGAGCGTGAACCGGAGAGACGAGGAGTCAATTTTCTGTTGGGTTGTGCACGTGGCCTAGCTTGCACAATGAACGGATGCACAAAGCCTCATCTAACGGCTCACGAGGAGGTTTACAACTGGCCCACGTCAGCCGGATGATTTGTAGCACCTCCCTTAATTAAAGCTTCCCTTGACATTACATAATCTCGATCAACCTTAGAGTTACAGCTCGACTACTTCCTCTAGCACACAACGAAACACGAGTTCCATGGAACTTGAACTTTGGCCTTGCATGGTGTCGTGGAATTGTCGCGGCAGATGTCCTAGTGTGAGGACTTAGTCGTGGAGCCATCGCAACAAGATTAGCTTAAAGGGGTTAATCAGGACAAAGGACACGAGGAGTTTATACTGGTTCGGCCCCTTCCGGTGAAGGTAAAGGCCTAATCCAGTTTGAGGTGGTATTGCTAGGGTTTCGATGACTAGGGAGCGAATACGCTTAACCTGGCTCTCGATCTGTTGTTTCTTGTCCCTAAACCGCCGCCGGGTCGTCCCTTTATATACACAGGTTGACGCCCCGCGGTTCACAGAGTCCCGGCCGGCTCATAAACGTGTCCGGCTCGGTATCTACTCTTTCCTATCTTACAATACAAGTCATACACTTATGGCGGTTTACATCTATGGGCCCTAACCCGTCTCTGGGCTTTGGGCCTTCTTATTAAGTTTCCTTCGTAAGTCGCCATCTGCTATGTCTTCCTGGGCTGCAATACTGGTAAATCATCATGAGTATAACCCGACCCCTCCTGGGCGGTTTATACTCAATAGTTATATCCCCAACATTAGGCCCCAGGTTGATTTGAACTTGTTCATGTCAATCTTCAACACTTAGAAAAATTCCTTCTCCATTACCTTCGCGAAGATTATAACTCGCCATGACATCATCTTCTGGAATCATGATAACCCGCTGTGAGATCACCTGCCATTAATTTTACATAGAGCCAAAATCTTTTAATGTATCTCCTTTATCTTTAATGAGTCTCCGACAATCGAGGCGTCTGCGCGTTTACAGATCCGTTTTTGACCTCCTCGATTCCCGCGCTTGCCACTTATCCATTCACCTTATAAATAGGACCGGGGGTCCCTTTCACTTCCCCCCTATGCCTCTTTGTCTCGTCTTCTTCCTTGCGACGCCCTAGCGCTCGAGCTCAGCCGCCGTCGTCAACCCTCGCCTCTGCTTCATCAACGGCCGCTGCATCAACCTGTTCGGACCAGATTCTACTCACGCGCCTCCGCCGCTCAACAGGCTCGGTAAGTTCTTCCTCCTCCCCTCCGTAGATCTCACTAGGGTTCGAACGAACTCATAGAAGCTCAGTGCTGTTCTTCACCGTAGCATGAATAGCGGATTCAAACTTGATATTTTCCTGTGTGGCAATGGCCGTAGCCCTTTTTTCCCATCAGATCATCTCTTTTTTAGATAGAAAATCCAATCTGGAACTTCATAAACTGTTCAAGCACCAATATTTAGGTCTGAATATATTGTCATTTTCTGACACATGGTAGATCCGAAATTGTGATATCAATCTATGAAAGCTGTTTTTCATCACTTAGCCATTTTCCAACTTCAGATCTATGCTTTCAATATCTGTGTAGGCGGTTTAACTCAGAAAATAATAACCCGCTAGGTACCATTAGTCCCCTCTTAAACCGCCAATAGCTCATCTCTGCAACTTGATAACACCAATCTCCGGTTTAACACTTTTGCATGCTTCAGCACCTTTCTGCCTTTTAACCTTTAGCGGATTAATCATGAATCTTAAACCGGCACAAACCTTCTTTCAGGTTATCGAATAAATGGCCAAGTCCTTTTATGCCTGCAACTGGGTTCAATCCTGGGTTTTAGAAGAAAGGCTGAACGGTTTTGTTGCCACTAGCGCTTTAGCCAAAAAGGAAGTCATCCACTGGAGATTCCCTGGTCCGGAAATCCCCCTGAACCCAAGGAAGGGGAAGTGGTCGTCTTTGCTGATCATCTGAGTTGAGGATTTAGCCCTCCCGGATCAAAAAAATTTCGTGATGTGCTTCATTTCCTCCAACTTCACCCTCAAGATATTGGATCGAACTCCGTATCCAATATTTGCAATTTTCAAGTGTTCTGTGAAGCTTACTTGCAAGAGGAGCCCACGGTCGAACTATTCAGAGATTTCTATTATTTAAACCGCCCTACAGAATTTGTGGACGGGCCCAATACTGAACTTGGCGGGGTGTCAATCCAAAAGAGGAAAGATGTCAGCTTCCCTCATGCTAACCATCATAGCCATCCCAAAGACTAGAATCAAACTTGGTTCTATTGCCGAGACACATCTCCAGCTGGTGAGAATCCTCTGCCGGGTTACCGTGCTCACCGGCTTAGTAGTACGCATCCGCTCCCCCAAAGGCTCAGTGCAAAGGAACGAGCCAAATATGCGCCACAGCTCTCAAAGCTCAGAACCTTTGTGGTAAACGATTTAACAGGTGTTGATTTCGTCCGTTGCTGGGTGTCCTGGAGTATTTTACCTTTAAGCCGCCGCTCCGGTTTAATGTGTGAATATACAGGGGACTTGAAAGATCCTCAACGCCACATTGACATTCAGCTAACTAACACTGAAGTTACTGAAGCTGTCAAGAAAATGCTGGATATACCGGTGGCCGAGTGCAGCAAAACAGGACTTAGTCCTTTCTGTGCTACAAATAAACCGCCAGCTGTAAGAACTGCTCAACTCCTGCTTACTCCATATTCTTAATACTCCCTTATGATCTTTTCAACTTTTAACAGGGTGATGATCCATTCTAGAAAAGGAAGCCGCAGGATAAACCGACCAAGACAGCTCGCCCCAAGACCAAGGTCCACAAGAAGTCCGCCAAGAAGAACCGCCGAGTTGAATATTGACGATGACAACGATAATCCGGAGTCAGAGGTAGAACTTGATTCACTTGGCTCTTTTTTCATGCATCTCATTGACAATGATTGTTATCAGGACGACGCGGAGGCTAGCCACGCAAGTGACGCAGAGGTAATTATTCTCCCATCCGGTTCAGAACCTCTGCCACACAGAAAACCCGACGAACAAGCCGGAAAGTAAGATTTTCTCACCCCCTAGCTCACTTGGATCCAAACTTTCTTTTGAAGAAACAGCATCACGAAGCTCGCCGCACAACCCGGCATAGCGGCCATGTGGTAACTTCTTCCGGTTTATCGAACACTCCGGTTCGTAAACGCCGCCCAGAGGTCTCTTACACTTCTGACACATGTTATCCCAAGGCGGGTTATTTCCGACAACCTCTTAATCCGTCTGATTCAAATTATCAGGAAACTTCTCATTCTTCCTCTGGCGAGTCAACAGGAACACAAATTCCAACCCTCAAAACTGTTCCTGGGTGAGCACATTTAATTGACCCTTTATACCTTATGCTTGATCATTATACTAACCTGTTTCTTGCGTCTTATTTTCAGAGCCAAGGCTAGACCGAGCAAGAAGGCCAAACCGAATAATCCGGTTAATGACTCCAATCCATCTGAACCGAAAGGACTCCGGAACCTTCAAATCCAAATACTGAAGCTATTCTTGATGATCCGCCACCGCAAGATCATGAAATTGAAGTTGAACATATGGAAGTCGATCCGATGATTAATGCTGATAAATGATACGTCTCCAACGTATCTATAATTTTTTATTGTTCCATGCTATTATATTATCTGTTTTGGATGTTAATGGGCTTTACTTTACACTTTTATATTATTTTTGGGACTAACCTATTAACCCAGAGCCCAGTGCCAGTTCCTGTTTTTTCCCTTGTTTCAGTGTTTCGAAGAAAAGAATATCAAACGGAGTCCAAACGGAATGAAACCTTCGGGAGAGTTATTTTCGGAACGGAAGCAATCCAGGAGATTTGGAGTGTACGTCAGGGAAGCAACGAGGTGGCCACGAGGCAGGGAGGCACGCCTGCCCCCCTGGGCGCGCCCCCACCCTCGTGGGCCCCTCATGGCTCCCCTGACCGACTTCTTTTTCCTATATATGTCCATATACCCTAAAAACATCGGGGAACAGAATAGATCGGGAGTTCCGCCGCCACAAGCCTCTGTAGCCACCAAAAACCAATCGGGACCCTGTTCCGGCACCCTGCCGGAGGGGGGATCCCTCACCGGTGGCCATCTTCATCATCCCGGTGCTCTCCATGACGAGGAGGGAGTAGTTCACCCTCGGGGCTGAGGGTATGTACCAGTAGCTATGTGTTTGATCTCTCTCTCTCTCTCGTGTTCTTGAGGTGGTACAATCTTGATGTATCGCGAGCTTTGCTATTATAGTTGGATCTTATGACATTTCTCCCCCTCTACTCTCTTGTAATGGATTGAGTTTTCCCTTTGAAGTTATCTTATCGGATTGAGTCTTTAAGGATTTGAGAACACTTGATGTATGTCTTGCATGTGCTTATCTGTGGTGACAATGGGATATCACGTGATCTACTTGATGTATGTTTTGGTGATCAACTTGCGGGTTCCGTTTGTGAACTTATGCATAGGGGTTGGCACACGTTTTCGTCTTGACTCTCCGGTAGAAACTTTGGGGCACTCTTTGAAGTACTTTGTGTTGGTTATTTGAATAGATGAATATGAGATTGTGTGATGCATATCATATAATCATACCCACGGATACTTGAGGTGACATTGGAGTATCTAGGTGACATTAGGGTTTTAGTTGATTTGTATCTTAAGGTGTTATTCTAGTACGAACTCTATGATAGATCGAACGGAAAGAATAGCTTCGTGTTATTTTACTACGGACTCTTGAATAAATCGATCAGAAAGGATAACTTTGAGGTGGTTTCGTACCCTACAATAATCTCTTCGTTTGTTCTCCGCTATTAGTGACTTTGGAGTGACTCTTTGTTGCATGTTGAGGGATAGTTATATGATCCAATTATGTTATTATTGTTGAGAGAACTTGCACTAGTGAAAGTATGAACCCTAGGCCTTGTTTCCTAGCATTGCAATACCGTTTACGCTCACTTTTATCATTAGTTACCTTGCTGTTTTTATATTTTCAGATTACAAATACCTATATCTATCATCCATATTGCACTTGTATCACCATCTCTTCCCCGAACTAGTGCACCTATACAATTTACCATTGTATTGGGTGTGTTGGGGACACAAGAGACTCTTTGTTATTTGGTTGCAGGGTTGTTTGAGAGAGACCATCTTCATCCTACGCCTCCCACGGATTGATAAACCTTAGGTCATCCACTTGAGAGAAATTTGCTACTGTCCTACAAACCTCTGCACTTGGAGGCCCAACAACGTCTACAAGAAGAAGTTGCGTAGTAGACATCAATAAACCGCCAAGCCCAACCAAAGTTGCCAATGACAACACTGACGACGTTATGGTCACTAGTGTTAGTTATACTGCCCCAGGCAACCCCACTGTCTTGTCAAAACATAGTGCCAAAGAAGAATTCTCTGCTGTTGGCAAAGGCAAGTGGAAAGCAGACTTGGACAGATATGCCCACCTCAGAGCCCAAGATATCCATTCTGGGTTTTTAAACCGTTTATAGACAAGACGTGACTATGAAGCCGGTTTACTGAACATGATGAAGGAGCGATATGAGGTAAATGTTGTTAACTCTACATGAATATTCGTCCCTTAGCCGCCAAGTTTACTAGACATAAAAGAATAGAATGTTCTGCAAACTTGCAAGAACCTTATAGATCAACTCCAGTAGCCCCCAAGGGTCGGTTTATAATATCAGTATGAACCGGGACTTGTAAAACAACACCTCTTCAATTTTGCTTGTGTAGCCCCTAAGGGCCGGTTTATCCTTTCAAGATGAACCGGGACTTTAAAATGTCAACCTTTTAATTTTGCCTGTGTAGCCCCCAAGGGTCGACTTAACAAATATGTTAAGTTGGGACTAATGACACTGTAAGCCTCAAAATGCTTGTTTTAGGACCTTTGTAAACCGGTTGATCACCGAGCTGATAGCGGAAGAACAATCCATAGTTTTAACTGGAGCAAATATGCATTAGCCCCCAAGTGCCAAGAATAATACTTGTATTGAGCTTGGGACTTGTAAATTTTTTGATAAGAAGCAATAGACATTAGCCCCCAAGTGCCAAGTATATTACTTGTTATGTGCTTGGGATTTGAATATGCACTGTCAACTCATAAATTGCATGTCTCTTGCATACTGAGCTTTGCTACCTCTTGAGCACTGCGTTGGTTTTCCCTTGAAGAGGAAAGGGTGATGCAACAAAGTAGCGTAAGTATTTCCCTCAGTTTTTGAGAACCAAGGTATCAATCTAGTAGGAGGCCACGCACGAGTCCCTCGCACCTACACAAACAAATAAATCCTCGCAACCAACGCAATAAAGGGGTTGTCAATCCCTTCACGGTCACTTACGAGAGTGAGATCTGATAGATATGATAAGATAATATTTTTGGTATTTTTATGATAAAGATGCAAAGTAAAATAAAAGGCAATAAAAATAACTAAGTGTTGGAAGATTAATATGATGGAAAATAGACCCGGGGCCATAGGTTTCACTAGTGGCTTCACTCAAGAGCATAAGTATTACGGTGGGTGAACAAATTACTGTTGAGCAATTGACAGAATTGAGCATAGTTATGAGAATGTCTAGGTATGATCATGTATATAGGCATCACGTCTGAGACAAGTAGACCGACTCCTGCCTGCATCTACTACTATTACTCCACACATCTACCGCTATCCAGCATGCATCTAGAGTATTAAGCTCATAAGAACAGAGTAACGCTTTAAGCAAGATGACATGATGTAGAGGGATAAACTCATGCAATATGATATAAACCCCATCTTGTTATCCTCGATGGCAACAATACAATACGTGCCTTGCTGCCCCTACTATCACTGGGAAAGGACACCGCAAGATTGAACCCAAAGCTAAGCATTTCTCCCATTGCAAGAAAGATCAATCTAGTAGGCCAAACCAAACTGATAATTCGAAGAGACTTGTAAAGATAACCAATCATACATAAAAGAATTCAGAGAAGAATCAAATATTGTTCATAGATAAACTTGATCATAAACCCACAATTCATCGGTCTCAACAAACACACCGCAAAAGAAGATTACATCAAATAGATCTCCACGAGAGAGGGGGAGAACATTGTATTGAGATCCAAAAAGAGAGAAGAAGCCATCTAGCTAATAACTATGGACCCGAAGGTCTGAAGTAAACTACTCACACATCATCGGAGAGGCTATGGTGTTGATGTAGAAGCCCTCCATGCTCGATGCCCCCTCCGGCGGAGCTCCGGAACAGGCCCCAAGATGGGATCTCACGGGTACAGAAGGTTGCGGCGGTGGAATTAGGTTTTTGGCTCCGTATCTGGTAGTTTGGGGGTACGTAGGTATATATAGGAGGAAGAAGTACGTCGGTGGAGCAACGTGGGCCACACGAGGGTGGAGGGCGCGCCCCCTACCTCGTGGCTTCCTGATTGCTTTCTTGACGTAGGGTCCAAGTCCTCTGGATCACGTTCGTTCCAAAAATCACGTTCCCGAAGGTTTCATTCCGTTTGGACTCCGTTTGATATTCTTTTTCTGCGAAACTCTTAAATAGGCAAAAAAACAGCAATTCTGGGTTGGGCCTCCGGTTAATAGGTTAGTCCCAAAAATAATATAAAAGTGTATAATAAAGCCCAATAATGTCCAAAACAGAATATAATATATCATGGAACAATCAAAAATTATAGATACGTTGGAGACGTATCAAGCATCCCCAAGCTTAATTCCTGCTCGTCCTCGAGTAGGTAAATGATAAAAATAGAATTTTTGATTTGGAATGCTACTTGGCATAATTTTAATATAATTCTTCTTATTGTGGTATGAATGTTCAGATTTGATATGATTCAAAATAAAAGTTTAATGTTGACATAAAAATAATAATACTTCAAGCATACTAACTAAGCAATTATGTCTTATCAAAATAACATAGCCAAAGCAAGTTATCCCTACAAAATCATATAGTCTGGCTATGCTCCATCTTCCCCACACAAAATATTCATATCATGTACGACCCCAGTTTTAGCCAAGCAATTGGTTCATACTTTTAACGCGCTTCAGCCTTTTCAACTCTTACGCAATACATGAGCGCAAGCCATGGATATAGCACTATGGTGGAATAAGGTATAATGGTAGGGGTTATGTGGGAAGACAAAAAAGGAGAAAGTCTCACATCAACGAGGCTAATCAACGGGCTATGGAGATGCCCATCAATTGATGTTAATGCGAGGAGTAGGGATTGCCATGCAACGGATGCACTAGAGCTATAAGTGTATGAAAGCTCAAAAAGAAACTAAGTGGGTGTGCATCCAACTTGCTTGCTCACGAAGACCTCGGGCATTTGAGGAAGCCCATCACTGGAATATACAAGCCAAGTTCTATAATGAAATTTCCCACTAGTATATGAAAGTGACAAAATGAGAGACTCTCTATTATGAAGATCACGGTGCTACTTTGAAGCACAAGTGTGGTAAAAGGATAGTAACATTGTCCCTTCTCTCTTTTTCTCTCATCATTTTTTTATTTGGGCCTTTTCTCTTTTTTTATGGCCTTTTTTTAGTCCGGAGTCTCATCCCGACTTATGGGGGAATCATAGTCTCCATCATCCTTTCCTCACTTGGGACAATGCTCTAATAATGATGATCATCACACTTTTATTTACTTACAACTCATGAATTACAACTCAATACTTAGAACAAAGTATGACTTTATATGAATGCCTCCGGCGGTGTACCGGGATATGCAATGAATCAAGAGCGACATGTATGAAAGAATTATGAACGGTGGCTTTGCCACAAATACAATGTCAACTACATGATCATGCAAAGCAATATGACAATGATGGAGTATGTCATGATAAATGAAACGATGGAAAGTTGCATGGCAATATTGTTGGGGAACGTAGTAATTTCAAAAAAATTCCTATGCACACGCAAGATCATGGTGATGCATAGCAACGAGAGGGGAGAGTGTTGTCCACGTACCCTCGTAGACCGACAGCGGAAGCGTTATCACAACGCGGTTGATGTAGTCGTACGTCTTCACGATCCGACCGATCAAGTACCGATTGCACGGCACCTCCGAGTTCTACACACGTTCAGCTCGATGACGTCCCTCGAACTCCGATCCAGCCGAGTGTTGAGGGAGAGTTTCGTCAGCACGACGGCGTGGTGACGATGATGATGTTCTACCGACGCAGGGCTTCGCCTAAGCTCCGCAATGATATTATCGAGGTGTAATTTGGTGGAGGGGGGCACCGCACACGGCTAAAAGATCTCAAGGATTAATTGTTGTGTCTCTGGGGTGCCCCCTGCCCCCGTATATAAAGGAGCAAGGGAGGAGGAGGCCGGCCCTAGGAGGGGGCGCACCAAGTGTGGAGTCCTATTAGGACTCCCTAGTCCTAGTAGGATTCCACCTCCCATATGGAATAGAAAAAGAGGAAGGGAAAAAGAGAAGGAAGGAAGGGGGCGCCCCCCTTCCCTAGTCCAATTCGGACCAGACCAAGGGGAGGGGTGCGGCCACCCTTGAGGCCCTTTTTCTTCTTTCCCGTATGGCCCAATAAGGCCCAATACGTATTCCCGTAACTCTCCGGTACTCCGAAAAATATCTGAATCACTCGGAACCTTTCCGAAGCCCGAATATAGTCGTCCAATATATCGATCTTTACGTCTCGACCATTTCGAGACTCCTCGTCATGTCCCCGATCTCATCCGGGACTCCGAACTCCTTCGGTACATCAACATACATAAACTCATAATAAAACTGTCATCGTAACTTTAAGCGTGCGGACCCTACGGGTTCGAGAACTATGTAGACATGACCGAGACACGTCTCCGGTCAATAACCAATAGCGGGACCTGGATGCCCATATTGGCTCCCACATATTCTACGAAGATCTTTATCGGTCAGACCGCATAACAACATACGTTGTTCCCTTTGTCATCAGTATGTTACTTGCCCGAGATTCGATCGTCGGTATCTCGATACCTAGTTCAATCTCGTTACCGGCAAGTCTCTTTACTCGTTCCGTAACACATCATCCCGCAACTAACTTATTAGTCACAATGCTTGCAAGGCTTATAGTGATGTGCATTACCGAGTGGGCCCAGAGATACCTCTCCGACAATCGGAGTGACAAATCCTAATCTCGAAATACGCCAACCCAACAAGTACCTTTGGAGACACCTGTAGAGCACCTTTATAATCACCCATTTACGTTGTGACGTTTGGTAGCACATAAAGTGTTCCTCCGGTAAACGGGAGTTGCATAATCTCATAGTTAGAGGAACATGTATAAGTCATGAAGAAAGCAATAGCAACATACTAAACGATCGGGTGCTAAGCTAACGGAATGGGTCAAGTCAATCACGTCATTCTCCTATAATGAGGTGATCTCGTTAATCAAATGACAACTTATGTCTATGGCTAGGAAACATAACCATCTTTGATTAACGAGCTAGTCAAGTAGAGGCATACTAGTGACACTCTGTTTGTTTATGTATTCACACATGTATTATGTTTCCGGTTAATACAATTCTAGCATGAATAATAAACATTTATCATGATATAAGGAAATAAATAATAACTTTATTATTGCCTCTAGGGCATATTTCCTTCAGTCTCCCACTTGCACTAGAGTCAATAATCTAGTTCACATCGCCATGTGATTTAACATGAATAGTTCACATCACCATGTGATTAACACCCATGGTTCACATCGTCATGTGACCATCACCCAAAGGGTTACTAGAGTCAGTAATCTAGTTCACATCGCTATGTGATTAACACCCAAAGAGTACTAAGGTGTGATCATGTTTTGCTTGTGAGATAATTTTAGTCAACGGGTCTGTCACATTCAGATCCGTAAGTATTTTGCAAATTTCTATGTCTACAATGCTCTGCATGGAGCTACTCTAGCTAATTGCTCCCACTTTCAATATGTATCTAGACCGAGACTTAGAGTCATCTAGATTAGTGTCAAAACTTGCATCGACGTAACCTTTTACGACGAGCCTTTTGTCACTTCCATAATCGAGAAACATATCCTTATTCCAGTAAGGATAATTTTGACCGCTGTCCAGTGATCTACTCCTAGATCACTATTGTACTCCCTTGCCAAAATCAGTGTAGGGTATACAATAGATCTGGTACACAGCATGGCATACTTTATAGAACCTATGGCCAAGGCATAGGGAATGACTTTCATTCTCTTTCTATCTTTTGCCGTGGTCGGGCTTTGAGTCTTTACTCAATTTCACACCTTGTAACACAGGCAAGAACTCTTTTCTTTGACTGTTCTATTTTGAACTACTTCAAAATCTTGTTAAGGTATGTACTCATTGAAAAACTTATCACGCGTCTTCATCTATCTCTATAGATCTTGATGCTCAATATGTAAGCAGCTTCACCGAGGTCTATCTTTGAAAAACTCCTTTCAAACACTCCTTTATGCTTTGCAGAATAATTCTACATTATTTTCGATCAACAATATGTCATTCACATATACTTATCAGAAATGATGTAGTGCTCCCACTCACTTTCTTGTAAATACAGGCTTCACCGCAAGTCTGTATACAACTATATGCTTTGATCAACTTATCAAAGCGTATATTCCAACTCTGAGATGCTTGCACCAGTCCATTGATGGATCGCTGGAGCTCGCATATTTTGTTAGCACCTTTAGGATTGACAAAACCTTCTGGTTGTATCATATACAACTCTTCTTTAATAAATCCATCAAGGAATGCAGTTTTGTTTATCCCTTTGCCAGATTTCATAAAATGTGGCAATTGCTAACATGATTCGGACAGACTTAAGCATATATACGAGTGAGAAACTCTCATCGTAGTCAACATCTTGAACTTGTCGAAAATCTTTTTGCGACAATTCTAGCTTTGTAGATAGTGATACTACTATCAGCGTCCGTCTTCCTCTTGACAATCCATTTATTCTCAATTGCTTGCCGATCATCGGGAAAGTCAACCAAAGTCCACACTTTGTTCTCATACATGGATCTCATCTCAGATTTCATGGCCTCAAGCCATTTTGCGGAATCTGGGCTCACCATCGCTTCATAGTTCGTAGGTTCGTCATGGTCTAGTAACATAACCTCCAAAACAGGATTACCGTACCACTCTGGTGCGGATCTTACTCTGGTTTACCTACGAGGTTTGGTAGTAACTTGATCTGAAGTTACATGATCATCATCATTAACTTCCTCACTAATTGGTGTAGAAGTCACAGGAACAGATTTCTGTGATCCAATAAGGGAGCAGGTACAGTTACCTCATCAAGTTCTACTTTCCTCCCACTCACATCTTTCGAGAGAAACTCCTTCTCTAGAAAGGATCCATACTTAGCAACGAATGTCTTGCCTTCGGATCTGTGATAGAAGGTGTACCCAACTGTCTCCTTTGGGTATCCTATGAAGACACATTTCTCCGATTTGGGTTTGAGCTTACCAGGATGAATTTTTTTTCACATAAGCATCGCAACCCCAAAATTTTAAGAAACGACAACTTTGGTTTCTTGCCAAACCACAGTTCATAAGGTGTCGTTTCAACGGATTTTGATGGTGCCCTATTTAACGTGAATGTAGCTGTCTCTAATGCATAACCCAAAACGATAGTGGTAAATTGGTAAGAGACATCATAGATTGAACTATATCCAATAAAGTACGGTTATGACGTTCGGACACACCATTACACTGTGGTGTTCCAGGTGGCGTGAGTAGTGAAACTATTTCACATTGTTTTAACTGAAGGCCAAACTCGTAACTCAAATATTTTACCCCTGCGATCATATCGTAGAAACTTTTATTTTCTTGTTACGATGATTCTCCACTTCACTCTGAAATTCTTTGAACTTTTCAAATGTTTCAGACTTTGTGTTTCATCAAGTAGATATACCCATATCTGCTCAAATCATCTGTGAAGGTCAGAAAATAATGATACCTGCTACGAGCCTCAATATTCATCGGACCACATACATCTGTATGTATGATTTCCAACAAATCTGTTGCTCTCTCCATAGTTCCGGAGAACGGCGTTTTAGTCATCTTGCCCGTGAGGCACGGTTTGCAAGCATCAAGTGATTCCAAAATCCCATCAGTATGAAGTTTCTTCATGCGCTTTACACCAATATGACCTAAACGGCAGTACCACAAATAAGTTGCACTATCATTATTAACTTTGCATCTTTTGGCTTCAATATTATGAATATGTGTATCACTACGATCGAGATCCAACAAACCATTTTCGTTGGTGTGTATGACCATAAAGGTTTTATTCATGTAAACAGAACAACAATTGTTCTCTAAATTAAATGAATAACCGTATTGCAATAAACATGATCAGATCATATTCATGCTCAACGCAAACACTAAATAACACTTATTTAGTTTCAACACTAATCCCGGAAGTACAGGGAGTGCGATGATAATCATATCAATCTTGGAACTACTTCCAACACACATCGTCACCTCGCCTTTTACTAGTCTCTGTTTATTCTGCAACTCCCGTTTTCGAGTTACTACTCTTTAGCAACTGAACCAGTATCAATTACCGAGGGGTTGCTATAAACACTAGTAAAGTACACATCAATAATCTGTATATCAAATATACCTTTGTTCACTTTTACTACTCTCTGTTTATTCTGCAACTCCCGTTTCGAGTTACTACTCTTAGCAACTGAACCAGTATCACTTACCGAGGGATTGCTATAAACACTAGTAAAGTACACATCAATAATCTGTATATCAAATATACCTTTGTTCACTTTACCATCCTTCTTATCCACCAAATAGTTGGGGTAGTTCCGCTTCCAGTGACCAGTCCCTTTGCAGTAGAAGCACTTAGTCTCAGGCTTAGGACCAGACTTAGGCTTCTTCACTTGAGCAGCAACTTGCTTGCCGTTCTTTTTGAAGTTCCCCTTTTCCCTTTGCCCTTTTCTTGAAACTAGCGGTCTCATCAACCATCAACACTTGAAGTGGTCTCGTCAACCATCAACACTTGATGTTTTTCTTGATTTCTACCTTCGTCGATTTCAGCATCACGAAGAGCTCGGGAATTACTTTCGTCATCCCTTGCATACCATAGTTCATCACAAAGTTCTACTAACTTGGTGATGGTGACTAGAGAATTCTGTCAATTACTATTTTATCTGGAAGATAAACTCCCACTTGATTCAAGCGATTGTAGTACCCAGACAATCTGAGCACATGCTCACTAGTTGAGCGATTCTCCTCCATCTTTTTGCTATAGAACTTGTTGGAGATTTCATATCTCTCAACTCGGGTATTTGCTTGAAATATTAACTTCAACTCCTAGAACATCTCATATGGTCCATGACGTTCAAAACGTCTTTGAAGTCCCGATTCTAAGCCGTTAAGCATGGTGCACTAAACTATCAAGTAGTCATCATATTGAGCTAGCCAAACGTTCATAACGTCTGCATCTGCTCCTGCAATAGGTCTGTCACCTAGCGGTGCATCAAGGACATAATTTTTTTGTGCAGCAATGAGGATAATCCTCAGATCACGGATCCAATCGCATCTTTGCTACTAACATCTTTCAACATAATTTTTCTCTAGGAACAAAAAATAAACACAGGGAAGCAACAACGCGAGCTATTGATCTACAACATAATTTGCAAAATACTATCAGGACTAAGTTCATGATAAATTTAAGTTCAATTAATCATATTACTTAAGAACTCCCACTTAGATAGACATCTCTCTAATCATCTAAGTGATGACGTGATCCAAAGCAACTAAACCATGTCCGATTAACACGTGAGATGGAGTAGTTTCAATGGTGAACATCACTATGTTGATCATATCTACTATATGATTCACGCTCGACCTTTCGGTCTCTGTGTTCCGAGGCCATATCTGTATATGCTAGGCTCGTCAAGTTTAACCTGAGTATTCCGTGTGTGCAACTGTTTTGCACCCGTTGTATTTGAACGTAGAGCCTATCACACCAGATTAACACGTGGTGTCTCAGCACGAAGAACTTTTGCAACGGTGCATACTCAGGGAGAACACTTTTATCTTGAAATTTTAGTGAGAGATCATCTTATAATGCTACCGTCAATCAAAGCAAGATAAGATGCATAAAGGATTAACATCACATGCAATCAATATAAGTGATATGATATGGCCATCATCATCTTGTGCTTGTGATCTCCATCTCCGAAGCACCGTCATGATCACCATCGTCACCGGCGCGACACCTTGATCTCCATCGTAGCATCGTTGTCGTCTCGCCAACTTATTGCTTTTACGACTATCGCTACCGCTTAGTGATAAAGTAAAACTATTACATGGTGATTGCATCTCATACAATAAAGCGACAACCATATGGCTCCTGCCAGTTGCCGATAACTCGGTTACAAAACATGATCATCTCATACAACACATTATATCACATCATGTCTTGACCATATCACATCACAACATGCCCTGCAAAAACAAGTTAGACGTCCTCTACTTTGTTGTTGCAAGTTTTACGTGGCTGCTACGGGCTTAGCAAGAACCGTTCTTACCTACGCATCAAAACCACAACGATAGTTTGTCAAGTTGGTGCTGTTTTAACCTTCGCAAGGACCGGGCGTAGCCACACTCGGTTCAACTAAAGTGAGAGAGACAGACACCCGCCAGTCACCTTTAAGCAACGAGTGCTCCGAACGGTGAAACCAGTCTCGCGTAAGCGTACGCGTAATGTCGGTCCGGGCTGCTTCATCTCACAATACCGCTGAACCAAAGTATGACATGCTGGTAAGCAGTATGACTTATATCGCCCACAACTCACTTGTGTTCTACTCGTGCATAGCATCAACGCATAAAACCAGGCTCTGATACCACTGTTGGGGAACGTAGTAATTTCAAAAAAATTCCTACGCACACGCAAGATCATGGTGATGCATAGCAACGAGAGGGGAGAGTGTTGTCCACGTACCCTCGTAGACCGACAGCGGAAGCGTTATCACAACACGGTTGATGTAGTCGTACGTCTTCACGATCCGACCGATCAAGTACCGAACGCACGACACCTCAGGAGTTCTACACACGTTCAGCTCGATGACGTCCCTCGAACTCCGATCCAGCCGAGTGTTGAGGGAGAGTTTCGTCAGCACGACGGCGTGGTGACGATGATGATGTTCTACCGACGCAGGGCTTCGCCTAAGCTCCGCAATGATATTATCGAGGTGTAATTTGGTGGAGGGGGCACCGCACACGGCTAAAAGATCTCAAGGATCAATTGTTGTGTCTCTGGGGTGCCCCCCTGCCCCCGTATATAAAGGAGCAAGGGAGGAGGAGGCCGGCCCTAGGAGGGGGCGCACCAAGTGTCGAGTCCTACTAGGACTCCCTAGTCCTAGTAGGATTCCACCTCCCATATGGAATAGAAAAAGAGGAAGGGAAAAAGAGAAGGAAGGAAGGGGGCGCCCCCCCTTCCCTAGTCCAATTCGGACCAGACCAAGGGGAGGGGTGCGGCCACCCTTGAGACCCTTTTTCTTCTTTCCCGTATGGCCCAATAAGGCCCAATACGTATTCCCGTAACTCTCCGGTACTCCGAAAAATATCCGAATCACTCGGAACCTTTCCGAAGCCCGAATATAGTCGTCCAATATATCGATCTTTACGTCTCGACCATTTCGAGACTCCTCGTCATGTCCCCGATCTCATCCGGGACTCCGAACTCCTTCGGTACATCAACATACATAAACTCATAATAAAACTGTCATCGTAACTTTAAGCGTGCGGACCCTACGGGTTCGAGAACTATGTAGACATGACCGAGACACGTCTCCGGTCAATAACCAATAGCGGGACCTGGATGCCCATATTGGCTGCCACATGTACTACGAAGATCTTTATCGGTCAGACCGCATAACAACATACGTTGTTCCCTTTGTCATCAGTATGTTACTTGCCCGAGATTCGATCGTCGGTATCTCGATACCTAGTTCAATCTCGTTACCGGCAAGTCTCTTTACTCGTTCCGTAACACATCATCCCGCAACTAACTTATTAGTCACAATGCTTGCAAGGCTTATAGTGATGTGCATTACCGAGTGGGCCCAGAGATACCTCTCCGACAATCGGAGTGACAAATCCTAATCTCGAAATACGCCAACCCAACAAGTACCTTTGGAGACACCTATAGAGCACCTTTATAATCACCCATTTACGTTGTGACGTTTGGTAGCACACAAAGTGTTCCTCCGGTAAACGGGAGTTGCATAATCTCATAGTTAGAGGAACATGTATAAGTCATGAAGAAAGCAATAGCAACATACTAAACGATCGGGTGCTAAGCTAACGGAATGGGTCAAGTCAATCACGTCATTCTCCTAATGAGGTGATCTCGTTAATCAAATAACAACTTATGTCTATGGCTAGGAAACATAACCATCTTTGATTAACGAGCTAGTCAAGTAGAGGCATACTAGTGACACTCTGTTTGTCTATGTATTCACACATGTATTATGTTTCCGGTTAATACAATTCTAGCATGAATAATAAACATTTATCATGATATAAGGAAATAAATAATAACTTTATTATTGCCTCTAGGGCATATTTCCTTCAAATATATCTCGGAATGTCTATGGAAATGCCATGATAGGTAGGCATGGTGGCTGTTTTGAGGAAGATATAAGGAGGTTTATGTGTGATAGAGCGTATCATATCACGGGGTCTGGATGCACCGGCGAAGTTTGCACCAACTCTCAAGGTGAGAAAGGGCAATGCGCGGTACCGAAGAGGCTAGAAAATTGCGGAAAGGTAAGTGTGCGTATAATCCATGGACTCACATTAGTCATAAAGAACTCATATACTTATTGCAAAAATTTATTAGCCCTCGAAGCAAAGTACTACTACGCATGCTCCTAGTGGAAGGGTTGGTAGGAGTTAACCATCGCGTGATCCCGACCGCCACACAAAGGAAGACAATCAACAAATACTTCATGCTCCGACTTCGTTACATAACGGTTCACCATATGTGCATGCTACGGGAATCATAAACTCCAACACATGTATTTTTCAATTCCACAATTACTCAACTAGCACAACTATGATATTACCACCTTTATATCTCAAAACAATTATCAAGCATCAAATTTCTCATGATATTAATTAAAGCAAATTGCCATGCTATTTTAAGACTCTCAAAATAATATAAGTGAAGCATGAGAGATCAATAATTTCTATAAAACAAATCCACCACCATGCTCTAAAAGATATAAGTGAAGCACTAGAGCAAAACTATATAGCTCAAAAGATATAAGTGAAGCACATAGAGTATTCTAATAAATTCCAAATCATGTGTATCTCTCTCAAAAGGTGTGTACAGCAAGTATGATTGTGGTAAACTAACAAATAAAGACTCAAATCATACAAGACGCTCTAAGAAAAACACATATCATGTGGTGAATAAAAATATAGCTCCAAGTAAAGTTACCGATGGAAGTAGACGAAAGAGGGGATGTCTTCCGGGGCATCCCCAAGCTTTGGCTTTATGGTGTCCTTAGATTATATTGGGGGTGCCATGGGCATCCCCAAGCTTAGGCTCTTGCCACTCCTTGTTCCATAATCCATCAAATCTTTTACCCAGAACTTGAAAACTTCACAACACAAAACTTAGCATAAAATCTCGTGAGCTCCGTTAGCGAAAGAAAACAAAAGACCACTTCAAGGTACAGTAATGAACTCATTCTTTATTTATATTGGTGTTAAACCTACTGTATTCCAACTTCTCTATGGTTTATAAACTATTTTACTAGCCATAGATTCATCAAAATAAGCAAACGACACACGAAAAACAGAATCTGTCAAAAACAGAACAGTCTGTAGTAATCTGTAACTAACGCAAACTTCTGGAACTCCAAAAAATTAGCCAAAATAGGACGACCTAGAAAATTTGTTTATTGATCAGCAGCAATTTGAATCAATATTTTATCACGTTGTGGTGATTTGTAACAATTGTTTTCGTGAACAGAAAGTTTCTGGAATTTTCTGCAAGATCAAATAACTACCATCCAAGAAGATCCTATAGGTTTAACTTGGCACAAACACTAATTAAAACATAAAAACACATCTAACCAGAGGCTAGATAAAATATTTGTTGCTAAACAGCAAGGATAAATATTGGGTTGTCTCCCAACAAGCGCTTTTCTTTAAAGCCTTTTAGCTAGGCATTGATAATTTTAACGATGCTCACATCAAAGACAAGAATTGAAGCGCAAAGAGAGCATCATGAAACACGCAACAAACACATCTAAGTCTAAAATACTTCCTATGCATAGGCATCTTATAGGCAAACAAATTATCATAGCAAGCAAAAACTAGCATATGCAAGGAAGCGGAAAGAAACAATAGCAATCTCAACATAACGAGAGGTAATTTAGTAAGATGAAAATTTCTACAACCATATTTTCCTCTCTCATAATAATTACATGTAGGATCATAGATAAATTCAATAAAATAGCTATCACATAACATAATATCAACACGATCCACATGCATGCGAAGTTGACACTCTTCCAAATTAGTGGGATTATCATTAACTAAAGTCATGACCTCTCCAAACCCACTTTTATCAAAAATACCATAAGATTGAACATTCTCCAAATATGTGGGATCTAAAGTTGACACTCTTCCAAACCCACTTTCAATAATATTGCAAACACTATTATCAATCTCATATTCATCATGGGGATTAAATAAATTTTCAAGATCATAAGAAGAATCACCCCAATCATGATCATTGCAACAAGTAGTAGACATAGCAAAACTAGCATCCCCAAGCTTAGGGTTTTGCATATTATTAGCACAATTGACATCAAGAGAATTTATAGTAAAATCATTGAAATCATGCTTTTCATTGAGGGAACTATCAAGCATGGGTGCAATAGCAACGATCTCATTTTTAACATACGGAACTATAGCAAATTCGTCTTCATAAATATTGGCATCATGGCCACAAGAATAGCAAGCATCATGTTCATCAAGGGATATTTCAACCAAATCATCAGAGTCATCATTATCTATAGATTCATGCATATCATTATTTTCTTCCAAAGCAACAGTCATTCTTTCAATAAATTCTTGGACATAGACATTATGCGCAAAGTTTTCATTGCAATATTTAAGTATGACGGTATTTTCAGATTTGTTGAGAGCAAAATCATACTTTTCAATCAAAGAAGCAACTTCATGAGCACCCTTAAAAATGACAAATTCTTCAATTTGTTTGATATCATAGTAACTATAAACACCCTTTGCATAAGAAGATAAGATTTCATTATCATTGAACTCACATAGGTAGGGAAGGTGTTTTTTAGGGTTCTTAGAGCAACAAGTAAAATCACACATTTCACAAAGATTCCAAGCATAGCATAGCAAACTATTTATATGATACCATAAGAGCTTCCCTTTTTCAGACAAACGATGACGCACAAAATGAGCATGCTCATCTAAAGATTTCCCATCAACTAGGCTAGTTGGGGTTTCAGCACGAGCGCATAAGGATCGAAGATGATCCAAGTAGAACACTTTAAGTGGATCCATATCAATAGATTTTCAGCAAGCGAAGATGCAAGCATATAGAAGGCACATGGCAACACGAGCAAACAAAAGGACGAACAAAAAAGAGAGGGCAAATAAAAAGGCAAGGGTGAAGTGGGGGAGAGGAAAACGAGAGGCAATGGCAAATAATGTAATGCGGGAGATAAGGGTTTGTGATGGGTACTTGGTATGTTGACTTTTGCGTAGACCTCCCCGGCAACGGCGCCAGAAATCCTTCTTGCTATCTCTTGAGCACTGCGTTGGTTTTCCCTTGAAGAGGAAAGGGTGATGCAGCAAAGTGGCGTAAGTATTTCCCTCAGTTTTTGAGAACCAAGGTATCAATCCAGTAGGAGGCGACGCGCGAGTCCCTCGCACCTACACAAACAAATAAATCCTTGCAACCAACGTGATAAGGGGTTGTCAATCCCTACACGGTCACTTACGAGAGTGAGATCTGATAGATATGATAAGATAATATTTTTGATATTTTTATGATAAAGATGCAAAGTAAAATAAAAGCAACGGAAATAACTAAGTGTTGGAAGATTAATATGATGGAAAATAGACCCGGGGGCCATAGGTTTCACTAGTGGCTTCTCTCAAGAGCATAAGTATTTTATGGTGGGTGAACAAATTACTGTTGAGCAATTGATAGAATTGAGCATAGTTATGAGAATATCTAGGTATGATCATGTATATAGGCATCACGTCCGAGACAAGTAGACCGACTCCTGCCTGCATCTACTACTATTACTCCACACATCGACCGCTATCCAGCATGCATCTAGAGTATTAAGTTCATAAGAACAGAGTAACGCTTTAAGCAAGATGACATGATGTAGAGGGATAAATTCATGCAATATGATAAAAAACCCATCTTGTTATCCTCGATGGCAACAATACAATACGTGCCTTGCTGCCCCTACTGTCACTGGGAAAGGACACCGCAAGATTGAACCCAAAGCTAAGCACTTCTCCCATTGCAAGAAAGATCAATCTAGTAGGCCAAACCAAACTGATAATTCGAAGAGACTTGCAAAGATAACCAATCATACATAAAAGAATTCAGAGAAGAATCAAATATTGTTCATAGATAAACTTGATCATAAACCCACAATTCATCGGTCTCAACAAACACACCGCAAAAGAAGATTACATCGAATAGATCTCCACGAGAGAGGGGGAGAACATTGTATTGAGACCCAAAAAGAGAGAAGAAGCCATCTAGCTAATAACTATGGATCCGAAGGTCTGAGGTAAACTACTCACACTTCATCGGAGAGGCTATGGTGTTGATGTAGAAGCCCTCCGTGATCGATGCCCCTTCCGGCGGAGCTCCGGAACAGGCCCCAAGATGGGATCTCGTGGGTATAGAAGGTTGCGGCTGTGGAATTAGGTTTTTGGCTCCGTATCTGATCGTTTGGGGGTACGTAGGTATATATAGGAGGAAGGGGTACGTCGGTGGAGCAACATGGGGCCCATGAGGGTGGAGGGCATGCCTGGGGGGGGGGGTAGGCGCCAAAGGTTTCTAGCAACCCCTACCTCGTGGCTTCCTGTTAGCTTTCTTGATGTAGGGTCCAAGTCCTCTGGATCATGTTCGTTCCGAAAATCACGTTCCCGAAGGTTTCATTCTGTTTGGACTCCGTTTGATATTCTTTTTCTGTGAAACTCTGAAATAGGCAAAAACAGAAATTCTGGGCTTGGCCTCCGGTTAATAGGTTAGTCCCAAAAATAATATAGAAGTGAATAATAAAGCCCAATAATGTCCAAAACAGAAGATAATATAGCATGGAGCAATCAAAAATTATAGATACGTTGGAGACGTATCAGAGCATGCGCGTAGTGCTTGGTTTTTGATGACTGGTAGATTTTTGCAATAAGTATGTGAGTTCTTTATGACTAATGTTGAGTCCATGGATTATACGCACTCTCACCTTTCCATCATTGCTAGCCTCTTCGGTACCGTGCATTGCCCTTTCTCACATTGAGGGTTGGTGCAAACTTCGCTGGTGCATCCAAACCCCGTGATATGATATGATACGCTCTTTCACACATAAACCTCCTTATATCTTCCTCAAAACAGACACCATACCTACCTATTATGGCATTTCCATAGCCATTCCGAGATATATTGCCATGCAACTTTCCACCATTCCGTTTATCATGACACGTTCATCATTGTCATATTGCTTTGCATGATCATGTAGTTGACATAGTATTTGTGGCAAAGCCACCGTTCATAGTTCTTTCATACATGTCACTCTTGGTCCATTGCATATCCCGGTATACCGCCGGAGGCATTCATATAGAGTCATACTTTGTTCTAGTATCGAGTTGTAATCATTGAGTTGTAAATAAATAGAAGTATGATGATCATCATTTTCTAGAGCATTGTCCCAAGTGAGGAATAAAAAAAGAGAGAGAAAGGCCATAAAAAAAGAGAAGGCCCAAAAAAAGAGAGAAAAAGAGAGAAGGGACAATGTTACTATCCTTTTACCACACTTGTGCTTCAAAGTAGCACCATGATCTTTGTTGGAAATATGCCCTAGAGGCAATAATAAAATGGTTATTATTGTATTTGCTTGTTCATGATAATTGTCTGTTGTTCATGCTATAATTGTATTAACTGGAAACCGTAATACATGTGTGAATACATAGACCACAACATGTCCCTAGTGAGCCTCTAGTTGACTAGCTCGTTGATCAACAGATAGTCATGGTTTCCTGACTATGGACATTGGATGTCATTGATAACGGGATCACATCATTAGGAGAATGATGTGATGGACAAGACCCAATCCTAAGCATAGCACAAGATCGTGTAGTTCGTTTGCTAGAGCTTTTCTAATGTCAAGTATCATTTCCTTAGACCATGAGATTGTGCAACTCCCAGATACCGTAGGAATGCTTTGGGTGTATCAAACGTCACAACGTAACTGGGTGGCTATAAAGGTGCACTACAGGTATCTCTGAAAGTGTCTGTTGAGTTGGCACGAATCGAGACTGGGATTTGTCACTCCGTATGACGGAGAGGTATCTCTGGGCCCACTCGGTAATGCATCATCATAATGAGCTCAATGTGACTAATGAGTTAGCCACGGGATCATGCGTTACAGAACAAGTAAAGAGACTTGCCGGTAACGAGATTGAATGAGGTATTGGGATACCGACGATCGAATCTCGGGAAAGTAACATACCGATTGACAAAGGGAATTGTATACGGGATTGATTGAATCCCCGACATCGTGGTTCATCCGATGAGATCATCGTGGAACATGTGGGAGCCAATATGGGTATCCAGATCCCGCTATTGGTTATTGGCCGGAGAGGTGTCCTGGTCATGTCTGCATGGTTCCCGAACCCGTAGGGTCTACACACTTAAGGTTCGGTGATGCTAGAGTTGTTATGGGAAATAGTATGTGGTTATCGAAGGTTGTTCGGAATCCCGGATGAGATCCCGGACATCACGAGGAGTTCCGGAATGGTCCGGCGGTGAAGATCGATATATTGGACGAAGGGTATTGGAGTCCGGAAGTGTTCCGGGGATACCAGGCTATGGCCAGCATGACCGAAAGGTGTTTCGGGAGCCCCAGCAAGTGTTGGAGGGCCTCATGGGCCAAAGGGGAAGGGGCAAACCAGCCCACTAAGGGGTGGTGCGCCCCCACACCCTTTCCCACGTTACTTGGGGAGGTGGGGCGCCTCCACCTGGCTTGGGAGGCAAGCCTCCACCTGCTTGGCTTGGGGGGCAAGTCTCCCTAGGAGTTTCCCTAGGGAGATCCAATCTGCTTGGCCGCCGCCCCCTAGGGGAAACCCTAGGGCGCCTCCCCCTCTCCCCTTGCCCCTATATATAGTGGAGGGGTGGGAGGGCAGCCGCACCTCTTCCCTGGCGCAACCCTCCCTCCTCATACACCTCCTCCTCCTCCGTAGTGCTTAGCGAAGCTCTGCCGGAGAACCACGAGCTCCATTGCCACCACGCCGTCGTGCTGCTGGAGTTCTCCCTCAACTTCTCCTCTCCCCTTGCTGGATCAAGAAGGAGGAGACGTCCCCGGGCTGTACGTGTGTTGAACGCGGAGGCGCCGTCCGTTCGGCGCTAGATCGGATCTTCCGCGATTTGAATCGCCGTGAGTACGACTCCATCAACCGTGTTCTTGTAACGCTTCCGCTTAGCGATCTTCAAGGGTATGAAGATGCACTCCCTCTCTCTCGTTGCTAGCATCTCCTAGATTGATCTTGGTGACATGTAGGAAAATTTTGAATTATTGCTACGTTCCCAACAGTGGCATCAGAGCCAGGTCTATGCGTAGATTCTATGCACGAGTAGAACACAAAGTAGTTGTGGGCGATGATTTGTTCAATTTTCTTGCCGTTACTAGTCTTATCTTGATTCGGCGGCATTGTGGGATGAAGCGGCCCGGACCGACCTTACACATACTCTTACGTGAGACAGGTTCCACCGACTGACATGCACTTGATGCATAAGGTGGCTAGCGGGTGTCTGTCTCTCCCACTTTAGTTGAATCAGATTCGATGAAAAGGGTCCTTATGAAGGGTAAATAGCAATTGACATATCACCGTTGTGGCTTTTGCGTAGGTAAGAAACGTTCTTGCTAGAAACCCATAGCAGCCACGTAAAACATGCAACAACAATTAGAGGACGTCTAACTTGTTTTTTGCAGGGTATGCTATGTGATGTGATATGGCCAAAAGGATGTGATGAATTATATATATGTGATATATGAGATTGATCATGTTCTTGTAATAGGAATCACGACTTGCATGTCGATGATTATGACAACCGGCAGGAGCCATAGGAGTTGTCTTAATTTATTGTATGACCTGCGTGTCAATGAAAAACGCCATGTAATTACTTTACTTTATTGCTAACCGTTAGCCATGGTAGTAGAAGTAATAGTTGGCGAGACAACTTCATGAAGACACGATGATGGAGATCATGATGATGGAGATCATGATGATGGAGATCATGGTGTCATGCCGGTGACGAAGGTGATCATGCCGCGCCTCGAAGATGGAGATCAAAAGGCGCAAGATGATATTGGCCATATCATGTCACTTTATGATTTGCATGTGATGTTTGTCATGTTTACATCTTATTTGCTTAGAATGACGGTAGCATAAATAAGATGATCCCTCACTAAAATTTCAAGAGATGTGTTCCCCCTAACTGTGCACCGTTGCGAAGGTTCGTTGTTTTGAAGCACCACGTGATGATCGGGTGTGATAGATTCTAACGTTCGCATACAATGGGTGTAAGCCAGATTTACACATGCGAAACACTTAGGTTGACTTGACGAGCCTAGCATGTACAGACATGGCCTCGGAACACAAGAGACCGAAAGGTCGAACATGAGTCGTATAGTAGATACGATCAACATGGAGATGTTCACCGATGATGATAGTCCGTCTCACGTGATGATCGGACACGGCCTAGTTGACTCGGATCATGTATCACTTAGATGACTAGAGGGATGTCTATCTGAGTGGGAGTTCATTAAATAATTTGATTAGATGAACTTAATTATCATGAACATAGTCAAAAGGTCTTTGCAAATAATGTCGTAGCTTACGCTTTAGTTCTACTAAGATATGTTCCTAGAGAAAATTTAGTTGAAAGTTGATAGTAGCAATTATGCGGACTGGGTCCGTAAACTGAGGATTGTCCTCATTGCTGCACAGAAGGCTTATGTCCTTAATGCACCGCTCGGTGTGCTGAACCTCGAGCATCGTCTGTAGATGTTATGAAACATCTGACATACACGTTTTGATGACTACGTGATAGTTCAGTGTGTGATGCTAACGGTTTAAAATTGTGGCACCAAAGACGGTTTTGAAACATCGCAGAACATATGAGATGTTCCAAAGACTGAAATTGGGATTTCAGACTAGTGCCCACGTCAAGAGGTATGAGACCTCTGGCAAGTTTCTTAAGCCTGCAAACTAAGGGAGAAAAGCTCAATCGTTGAGCATGTGCTCAGATTGTCTGAGTACTGCAATCACTTGAATCGAGTGGGAGTTAATCTTCCAGATGAGATAGTGATGGTTCTCCATAGTCACTGCCACCAAGCTATTAGAGCTTCGTGATGAACTATAACATATCAGGGATAGACATGATGATCCTTGAGCAACTCGCGATGTTTGACACCGCGAAAGTAGAAATCAAGTAGGAGCATCAATTGTTGATGGTTAGTAAAACCACTAGTTTCAAGAAGGGCAAGGGAAAGAAGGGATACTTCATGAAACGGCAAATCAGTTGCTGCTCTAGTGAAGAAACCCAAGGTTGAACCCAAACCCGAGACTAAGTGCTTCTGTAATGAGGGGAACGGTCACTGAAGCAGAACTACCCTAGATACTTGGTAGATGAGAAGATAGGCAAGGTCGACAGAAGTATATTGGATATACATTATATTAATGTGTACTTTACTAGTACTCCTAGTAGCACCAGGGTATTAGATACCGATTCGGTTGCTAAGTGTTGGTAACTCGAAATAAAAGGCTATGGAATAAACTGAGACTAGCTAAAGGTGAGATGACTATATGTGTTGGAAGTGTTTCCAAGGTTGATGTGATCAAGCATCGCATGCTCCCTCTACCATCGAGATTGGTGTTAAACCTAAATAATTGTTATTTGGTGTTTGCGTTGAGCATAGACATGATTGGATTATGTTTATTGCAATACGGTTATTCATTTAAGGAGAATAATGGTTACTCTGTCTATTTGAATAATACCTTCAATGGTCTTGCACCTAAAATGAATGGTTTATTGAATCTCGATCGTAGTGATACACATGTTCATGCCAAAAGATATAAGATAGTAATGATAGTACCACATACTTGTGGCACTGCCACTTGAGTCATATTGGTATAAAACGCATGAAGAAGCTCCATGTTGATGGATCTTTGGACTCACTCGTTTTTGAAAAGATTGAGACATGCGAACCATGTCTATTAGTATATATGCATGAAGAAAGTCCATACAGATGGATCGTTTGGACTCACTTGATTTTGAATCACTTGAGACATGCAAATCATACCACATGGGCAAGATGACTGAAAGGCCTCGTTTTCAGTAAGATGGAACAAGAAAGCAACTTGTTGGAAGTAATACATTTTGATGTGCGCAGTCCAATGAGTGCTGAGGCATGCAGTGGATATCGTTATGTTCTTACTTCACAGATGATTTGAGTAGATGTTGAGTATATTTACTTGATGAAACACAAGTCTGAATTATTGAAAGGTTCAAGTAATTTCAGAGTGAAGTTGAAGATCGTCGTGACAAGAGGATAAAATGTCTGTGATATGATCACAGAGATGAATATCTGAGTTACGAGTTTGGCACACAATTAAGAAATTGTGGAAATTGTTTCACGACTAATACCGCCTGGAACACTATAGTGTGATGGTGTGTCCGAACATCATAACTGCACCCCATTGGATATAGTGCATACCATGATGTCTCTTATCGAATTACACTATCGTTTATGGGTTAGGCATTAGAGACAACCGCATTCACTTTGAATAGGGCACCACGCAATTCCGTTGAGACGACACCGTATGAACTATGGTTTAGAGAAACCTAAGCTGTCGTTTCTTAAAAGTTTGGGGCTGCGACGCTTATGTGAAAAAGTTTCAGGCTGATAAGCTCGAACCCAAAGCGGATAAATGCATCTTCATAGAATACCCAAAACAGTTGGGTATACCTCCTATTTCAGATCTGGAAGCAAAAGTGATTGTTTCTAGAAACGGGTCCTTTCTCGAGAAAAAGTTTCTCTCGAAAGAATTGAGTGGGAGGATGGTGGAGACTTGATGAGGTTATTGCAACGTCACTTCAACTAGTGTGTAGCAGGGCACAAGAAGTTGTTCCTATGGCACCTACACCAATTGAAGTGGAAGCTTATGATATTGATCATGAAACTTCGGATCAAGTCACTACCAAACCTCGTAGGACGACAAGGATGCGTACTACTTCAGAGTGGTACGTAATCCTGTCTTGGAAGTCATGTTGCTAGACAACAATGAACCTATGAGCTATGGAGAAATGATGGTGGGCCCAGATTCCGACGAATGGCTCGAGGCCATAAAATCCGAGAGAGGATCCATGTATAAAACAAAGTAGTATAGACTTTGGAAGAACTACTTGATGGTCGTAAGGCTGTTGGGTGCAGATGGATTTTAAAAGGAAGACGGACAATGATGGTAAGTGTCACCATTAAGAAAGCTCGACTTGTCGTTAAGATGTTTTCCGACAAGTTCAAGGAGTTGACTACGATGAGATTTTCTCACTCGTAGCGATGCTAAGAGTCTGTTGGAATTATATTAGCAGTTACTGCATTATTTATGAAATCTTGCAGATAGGATGTCAAAAACCATTGTTTCCTCGACGATTTTCTTGAGGAAAGGTTGTATGTGATACAACCAGAAGGTTTTGTCAATCCTGAAAGATGCTAACAAGTATGCAAAGATCCAGCAATCCTTCTAAGGACTGGAGTAAGCATCTCGGAGTTGGAGTGTATGCTTTGATGAGATGATCAAAGATTTTGGGTTTATGAGAAACTTGTATTTCCAAAGAAGTGAGTGGGAGCACTACAGAATTTTTGCTGAGTATATGTTGTTAACATATTGTTGATCAGAAATGATGTAGAATTTCTGGAAAGCATACAAGGTTATTTGAAAAGTGTTTTTCAATGGAAAACCTAGATTAAGCTACTTGAACATTGAGCATCAAGATCTATAAGGATAGATCAAAAATGCTTAATAGTACTTTCAAATGAATACATACCGTGACAAGATTTTGAAGGAGTTCAAAATAGATCAGCAAAGAAGGAGTTCTTGGCTGTGTTACAAGGTGTGAGTATTGAGTAAGACTCAAGACCTGACCACGGCAGAAGAGAGAGAAAGGACGAAGGTCGTCCCCTATGCTTTAGACGTAGGCTCTACAGTATGCTATGCAGTGTACCGCACCTGAAGTGTACCTTGCCATGAGTCAGTCAAGGGGTACAAGAGTGATCCAGGAATGGATCACATGAGAGCGGTCAAACTTATCCTTAGTATCTAGTGGACTAAGGAATTTTCTCGATTATGGAGGTGGTAAAAGAGTTCGTCGTAAGGGGTTACGTCGATGCAAACTTTGACACTAGTCCGGATGACTCTGAGTAGTAAACCGGATTCGTATAGTAGAGCAGTTATTTGGAATAGTTCCAAGTGGCGCGTGGTAGCTACATCTACAAGATGACATAGAGATTTGTAAAGCACACACGGATCTGAATGTTGCAGACCCGTTGACTAAAACCTCTCTTGTAAGCATAACATGATCAAACCCTAGAACTCATTGAGTGTTAATCACATGGTGATGTGGACTAGATTATTGACTCTAGTAAACTCTTGGGTATTAGTCACATGGCGATGTGAACTTTGAGTGTTAATCACATGGCGATGTGAACTAGATTATTGACTCTAGTGCAAGTGGGAGACTGTTGGAAATATGCCCTAGAGGCAATAATAAAATGGTTATTATTGTATTTCCTTGTTCATGATAATTGTCTGTTGTTCATGCTATAATTGTATTAACTGGAAACCGTAATACATGTGTGAATACATAGACCACAACATGTCCCTAGTGAGCCTCTAGTTGACTAGCTCGTTGATCAACAGATAGTCATGGTTTCCTGACTATGGACATTGGATGTCATTGATAACGGGATCACATCATTAGGAGAATGATGTGATGGACAAGACCCAATCCTAAGCATAGCACAAGATCGTGTAGTTCGTTTGCTAGAGCTTTTCTAATGTCAAGTATCATTTCCTTAGACCATGAGATTGTGCAACTCCCAGATACCGTAGGAATGCTTTGGGTGTATCAAACGTCACAACGTAACTGGGTGGCTATAAAGGTGCACTACAGGTATCTCTGAAAGTGTCTGTTGGGTTGGCACGAATCGAGACTGGGATTTGTCACTCCGTATGACGGAGAGGTATCTCTGGGCCCACTCGGTAATGCATCATCATAATGAGCTCAACGTGACTAATGAGTTAGCCACGGGATCATGCGTTACAGAACGAGTAAAGAGACTTGCCGGTAACGAGATTGAACGAGGTATTGGGATACCGACGATCGAATCTCGGGCAAGTAACATACCGATTGACAAAGGGAATTGTATACGGGATTGATTGAATCCCCGACATCGTGGTTCATCCGATGAGATCATCGTGCAACATGTGGGAGCCAATATGGGTATCCAGATCCCGCTATTGGTTATTGGCCGGAGAGGTGTCCTGGTCATGTCTGCATGGTACCCGAACCCATAGGGTCTACACACTTAAGGTTCGGTGACGGTAGAGTTGTTATGGGAAATAGTATGTGGTTACCGAAGGTTGTTCGGAATCCCCGATGAGATACCGGACATCACAAGGAGTTCCGGAATGGTCCGGCGGTGAAGATCGATATATTGGACGAAGGGTATTGGAGTCCGGAAGTGTTCTGGGGATACCAGGCTATGGCCAGCATGACCGAAAGGTGTTTTGGGAGCCCCGGCAAGTGTTGGAGGGCCTCATGGGCCAAAGGGGAAGGTGCAAACCAGCCCACTAAGGGGTGGTGCTCCCCCCACACCCTTTCCCACGTTACTTGGGGAGGTGGGGCGCCTCCACCTGGCTTGGGAGGCAAGCCTCCACCTGCTTGGCGTGGGGGGCAAGTCTCCCTAGGAGTTTCCCTAGGGAGATCCAATCTTCTTGGCCGCTGCCCCCTAGGGGAAACCCTAGGGCGCCTCCCCCTCTCCCCTTGCCCCTATATATAGTGGAGGGGTGGGAGGGCAGCCGCACCTCTTCCCTGGCGCAGCCCTCCCTCCTCATACACCTCCTCCTCCGTAGTGCTTAGCGAAGCTCTGCCGGAGAACCACGAGCTCCATTGCCACCACGCCGTCGTGCTGCTGGAGTTCTCCCTCAACTTCTCCTCTCCCCTTGCTGGATCAAGAAGGAGGAGACGTCCCCGGGCTGTACGTGTGTTGAACGCGGAGGCGCTGTCCGTTCGGCGCTAGATCGGATCTTCCGCGATTTGAATCACCGTGAGTACGACTCCATCAACCGCATTCTTGTAACGCTTCCGCTTAGCGATCTTCAAGGGTATGAAGATGCACTCCCTCTCTCTCGTTGCTAGCATCTCCTAGATTGATCTTGGTGACACGTAGGAAAATTTTGAATTATTGCTACGTTCCCCAACAATCTTCATAATAGAGAGTCTCTTGTTATGTCACTTTCATATACTAGTGGGAATTTTTCATTATAGAACTTGGCTTGTATATTCCAAAAATGGGCCTCCTCAAGTGCCCTAGGTCTTCGTGAGCAAGCAAGTTGGATGCACACCCACTTAGTTTCTTTTGTTGAGCTTTCATATATTTATAGCTCTAGTGCATCCGTTGCATGGCAATCCCTGCTCCTTGCATTAACATCGATCGATGGGCATCTCCATAGCTCATTGATTAGCCTCGTTGATGTGAGACTTTCTCCTTTTTTTGTTTTCTCCACATAACCCCCATCATCATATTCTATTCCACCCATAGTGCTATGTCCATGGCTCACGCTCATGTATTGCGTGAAGGTTGAAAAAGTTTGAGATTACTAAAGTATGAAACAATTGCTTGGCTTGTCATCGGGGTTGTGCATGATGAGAGCATTCTTGTGTGACGAAAATAGAGCATGACTAAACCATCAGATACGGAGCCAAAAACCTAATTACACCACCGCAACCTTCTGTACCCACGAGATCCCATCTTGGGGCCTGTTCCGGAGCTCCGCCGGAGGGGGCATCGATCACGGAGGGCTTCTACATCAACACCATAGCCTCTCCGATGAAGTGTGAGTAGTTTACCTCAGACCTTCGGGTCCATAGTTATTAGCTAGATGGCTTCCTCTCTCTTTTTGGATCTCAATACAATGTTCTCCCCCTCTCTTGTGGAGATCTATTCGATGTAATCTTATTTTGCGGTGTGTTTGTTGAGATCGATGAATTGTGGGTTTATGATCAAGTTTATCTATGAACAATATTTGAATCTTCTGAATTCTTTTATGTATGATTGGTTATCTTTGCAAGTCTCTTCGAATTATCGGTTTGGTTTGGCCTACTAGATTGGTCTTTCTTGCAATGGGAGAAGTGCTTAGCTTTGGGTTCAATCTTGCGGTGTCCTTTCCCAGTGACAGTAGGGGCAGCAAGGCACGTATTGTATTGTTGCCATCGAGGATAACAAGATGTTTTTTTATCATATTGCATGAATTTATCCCTCTACATCATGTCATCTTGCTTAAAGCGTTACTCTGTTCTTATGAACTTAATACTCTAGATGCATGCTGGATAGCGGTCGATGTGTGGAGTAATGGTAGTAGATGCAGGCAGGAGTCGGTCTACTTGTCTCGGACGTGATGCCTATATACATGATCATACCTAGATATTCTCATAACTATGCCCAATTCTGTCAATTGCTCAACAGTAATTTGTTCACCCACCGTAAAATACTTATGCTCTTGAGAGAAGCCACTAGTGAAACCTATGGCCCCCGGGTCTATTTTCCATCATATTAATCTTCCAACACTTAGTTATTTCCGTTGCTTTTATTTTACTTTGCATCTTTATCATAAAAATACCAAAAATACTATCCTATCATATCTATCAGATCTCACTCTCGTAAGTGACTGTGTAGGGATTGACAACCCCTTATCGCGTTGGTTGCGAGGATTTATTTGTTTGTGTAGGTGCGAGGGACTCGCGCATAGCCTCCTACTGGATTGATACCTTGGTTCTCAAAAACTGAGGGAAATACTTACGCTACTTTGCTGCATCACCATTTCATCTTCAAGGGAAAACCAACGCAGTGCTCAAGAGGTAGCACTTGTTCGTTGTCCGCTTCAACATAAGCCGCCACCCGAGGTGAGTCATGACGGATGTCACTAGGGAGAACTGCCTCTACTCCGTAAACCATGAAGTAAGGCGTGTAACCCGTAGACCTGTTGGGGGTGGTATTAATGCTCCATAACACGGAAGGTAACTCCTCCACCCAACAACCCGGCGTCCTCTGTAAAGGAACCATAAGCCGGGGCTTGATGCCTCTCAGGATCTCTTGATTAGCTCTCTCAGCTTGACCATTAGATTGGGGGTGAGTCACTGACGACACATCAAGCCGGATATGCTCACGTTGACAAAATTCTTTCATAGCACCATTGGAGAGATTAGTGCCATTGTCTGTTATAATGCTATGTGGAAAGCCAAAACGGAATATCACCTTCTTCATGAATTGAACCGCCGTTGCTGCATCACACTTACTGACCGGCTCTGCCTCTACCCACTGCTACCTCTTGAGCACTGCGTTGGTTTTCCCTTGAAGAGGAAAGGGTGATGCAGTAAAGTAGTGTAAGTATTTCCCTCAGTTTTTGAAAACCAAGGTATCAATCCACACTACTGGAATTTGCTTATTTGACGTCTGCCTATTCTTTGCCGTCTGCTGGCGGACGGCAAAGAAGGTCTTTGCCGTCAGCTTGAAAAAAACGGACGGCAAAGAAATGGCTGATGGCAAAGAATGTCTTTGCCATCAGCCATTTCTTTGCCGTCTGCTAGCGGACGGCAAAGAATCTTTGCCGGCAGCTGGCGGACGGCAAAGAGAGAGGTGGGCCCCACTAACGAGCTGCTTAGAAAAAACCTAACGGCCCCCCTCGTTGCCGTTTGCTAGCAGACAACAAAGAGCAAAAAAGCGGACGGCAAAGGGGGGCGGACGACAAAGAGATAACCTAACTAACGACAGGGTCCCCACCCCGCTCCCTCTCTCTCTCTCTCTCTCTCTCTCTCTCTCTCTCTCTCTCTCTTTCTGTCCTCCCCACACCGACGAGACCACCGCCACCCGCCGCCGCCCCCGCCACTAGCCACCCGCCGCCGCCACCCGCTCACCCACCGCCTGTCGCCCCGACCACCCACCGCCCCCTCGCCCCGTCGCCCCGCACCCCTCCCCTGCGGCGCCCCTTCCACGCCGCGGCCGGCCAGCCGCCCCCTCCCCTCCCCTGCGTTGCCGTCCCCGCCCCATCCCGCCGCGGCCTCCCCCTCCACCGGGCCGCCACCGCCCCCACCCGCCACGACCTCCCCCTCCACCAGGCCGCCGCTGCCCCCACCCACCGCGGACTCCCCTCCACCGGGCCGCCGCCGCCCCCACCTGCCGCGGCCTCCCCCTCCACCGGGCCGCCGCCTCCCCCTCCACCGGCGATCCCCTGCAGGTGAGTGATCTTCCCCCTTTTTTTAGTTTAGTTTGTTTTAGTTTAGTTTCTTTTAGTTACTTTTAGTTAATTTAGTTTCTGTTTTAGTTATAGTTTTACTTTAGTTTTAGTTTCAATTTAGTTTTAGTTTAGTTTATTTTAGATTAGTTTTAGTTTTAGTTTAGAAGAATAAGAAGAGTAGAAGGAGGAGGAGGAGGGAGGAAGAGGTGGAGGGAGAAGAAGAAAGAAAAGAAGAAGAAGAAAGAAGAAGAAGAAGATGATGAAGAAGAAGAAGAAGAAGAAGAAGAGGAAGAGGAAGAAAGAAGAGGAAGAGGAAGAGGAGGAGGGAGGAAGAGGAGGAGAAGAAGAAGAAGAAGAAAAGGAGAAGAAAAGAAGAAGAAGAGGAAAAAGGAGAAGAGGAAGAAGAAGAAGAAGAAGAAGAAGAAAAGAAGAAGAAGAAGAAAAGAAGAAGAAGAAGAAAAGAAGAAGAAGAAGAGAAGAAGAAAAGGAAAAAACAGGAAAAAAGAAGAAGAAGAAGAAGAAAAAGATACCCTGACACCCCGACACCCCGACCCCGACACCCTGACACCCCGACCCCGACACCCCGACAGCCTGACACCACACCCGGACCCACACCCCGACCCCGACCCCGACACCCCGAACCCGACACGCCACCCCGACACCCCGGCACGACACCCCGACCCCCGACCCTCGACACCCTGACACCACACCCCGACCCCGACCCCGACCACCCCGACACCCCGACCCCGAAACAGCACCCCGACCCCGACACGGCACCCCGACCCCGACACGACACCCACGACACCAGAGGCCGACGGGGTCATATATTTGTGAATTATGAGTTAGGTCATATATTTTACGATTTTGTTATGAAAAACATCATATATAATTGTGTTGATCGGGTAGATTTAAATGTGCAGTTGTTTCATCGCTGCGAGGTTTGGTGTTCGACGACCTCCCCGTGCGTTTGACGAGCTCTGCCCCTTCGTTCATGGGTGAGCACAAATGACATGTCCTCCTCCCCCCTTAATTATTTGCTCTGTTCCCGTGTTCGTGCCGATGAAACTTGATAGCTAGCTATATATCTGTCTTGAATCATCAGTATGCGTAACCAATATGTGTCTCCCGTTTGAAAGCGTTATAGTTATAAATATGCATGCATTTGCATATTTGTAACCGTGATTCTTTTGAATTGTCCAACGCTATCCATGGACAGCCCGAGTATGTGTAGATTGGGTTCGTTTTCCCATATGCTTTGCTCCGGATCCGACGCATAAATTTCGTCAGTGCCTCCCCTGTTGTTCTCTAGGTACACATCCTCTCTGTTTATTGCAGAGACGTGTATCAGGAGAACAGCGGGGAGGTGCTGCCAAAATTTTGCGTCGGATCCGGAGCATAGCATGGGAAAATGAACCCAATCTACACATACTCGGGTGGGATTAGGACCTATCATTACCTATTAGAGTGTAGGTTGCATGGACGTAATAAAATTGACAAAGTAGATCAACTGATGAATATATACATGGTGAATTATATATATATATATATATATGTGTGTGTGTGTGTGTGTTTGTTGTGTGTCCAGTAGCTCTGAAAGTCAAGATGAGTGATCGTGCATGGATGTACACCGGTCACACTGGTCAGAACAAATGGAGCACTGAATGGTTCAAAAAAACCAAGGGGTTAGTGCAAGCCGCATTTGCAAATGGCCAGAGGAAAACCTGGTGCCCCTGTTTACGGTGCGGTAATTGGGAAAAGAGGACAGAGGCTGAAATGGGCAAACACCTGCAGAAGAGTGGTTTTACGCCCGATTATGCGGTGTGGACATATCATGGTGAGTCTGCCCAACGTGACCGAGCTGAGGTGGATCGTCGTTGCACCGACGAGCATGGTACCAGGATGGAAAACATGGTGCAAGACTTCGATGATGCTCGGGATTCGGACGAGGAGATGGAGGAATCTGCAAAGGCCTTCAATGAAATGTTGGAGTCTTCAAAACGTCCGCTCCACGAGCACACTGAGCTTTGTCAGTTGGATGCCATCTCACAAGTAATGGCTCTGAAGGCTCAGTTCAACTTGGGCAGAGAATGCTACGACGCAATGATGACAGTATTTGGACGCTTTCTACCCAAAGGCCGTGTAATGCCTGCAAACCTGTACCAGTCGGACAAAATCCTCCGTGCACTGAAGATGCCCTATGAGAAGATACATGCCTGTGAGAAAGGATGTGTCTTATTTAGGCTTGACTATGCGGACTTGAACTATTGTCCCATTTGCAAGTCTTCCAGGTATGTTGTGGTAGACAACGGTATGGGTGAGAAGATACAGACCAAAATCCCCGTTAGTGTTCTTCGGTATATGCCAATCGTACCAAGACTTCAACGTCTTTTCATGGTCGAAGAGACAGCCAGACAGATGACATGGCACAAAACGGGCAAAAGAACCGAACTAGATGCAAATGGGAATCTGATGATCGTACACACATCAGATGGTGTTGCGTGAAAAAAGTTTGATGAATTACATGCTGACAAAGCGGCAGATCCGAGGCATCCTCGAGTCGGCATCAGCACGGATGGGTTCAGTGTGTTTGGTCTGACGGCAGCCCAATACAGTTGTTGGCCCGTATTTGTCTTTCCACTCAATCTCCCCCCGGACAGATTATGCAAAGAAAGAACATTTTCCTGACGTTGACAATTCCAGGGCCCAACTATCTGGGGAAAAAATATGAATGTGTACATGCAGCCGCTTAAGGACGAATTGCAAGAAGCCTGGGATAATGGGTTCAAGACATACGACGCCTATAGCAAACGGAACTTCATAATGCGTGTCTGGTACATGTACTCGACGCATGACTTGCCGGCGTATGCGCTATTCGTTGGCTGGTGTGTGCATGGAAGGTTCCCGTGCCCCACATGCAAGGGAGCTCTTGAGTTTCATTGGCTTCAGGCCGGTCGCAAGTTTTCTTGCTTCGACATGCATAGACAGTTCCTGGATCCTCGCCATAAGTTCAGGAAAGACAAGAAGAACTTCATCAGAGGTAGAGTTGTCAAAAACTCTGCACCACCTGCGTTGACAGGCCAACAAACCCTGGATCAGTTAAACGCTCTTGAGCCAGATCCAGAGCGTCCAGGGTACTTCAAGGGGTATAATTATAAGCACGCCTGGACTCACAAGACATGCTTATGGGATCTGCCTTACTTCAAAGACCTCCTTTGCCCACACAACATTGACGTGATGCACACTGAGAAGAATATCGCCGAGGCACTTTTTGGTACATTGTTCGGCATAGATGGGAAGTCAAAGGATAATACTAAGGCTAGAGTCGATCTGGAGGCGCTATGTGATAGGCCGTTACAAAACATGAAAGAACCGAAAGGAAAGCAGAACTGGACGAAGCCAAAGGCATGGTTCAATATTGGAAGGCCAGCTATGAGGGAAATTATCTTGTGGGTGAAAATGGAGTTGGTGTTCCCCGATGGGTATGCAGCGAATCTAAAGAGGGGAGCGAGTCTTGATAAATTGAAGATATTTGGTCTCAAGAGTCATGATTGGCACATATGGATTGAGCGGGTAATGCCGGTGATGTTGTGTGGCTTCATCCCTGAGGATGAATGGCTAGTACTGGTAGAACTCAGCTATTTCTTCCGTGTTCTTTGTGCAAAAGAACTATCACCTGGCGTGCTAGAAGAAATGAAAGAGTTGGCGCCGGAGTTGATCTGCAAGTTAGAGAAGATCTTTCCACCGGGCTTCTTTAATCCAATGCAGCATTTGATTTTGCATCTCCCGACCGAGGCAAGATTGGGGGGGCCCATGCAAAATCGTTGGTGCTACCCAACTGAGAGGATGCAGAAGACGCTTTGAGAAAAATGTAAAAATAAATGTAGAATTGAAGCATCGATGGCTGAGGCATTCATCACTGAGGAGGCGACAAACTTCGTGACAACACACTACGAAGCCAAAAATCGTCATTTGCATAATCCGAAGCCTCGGTACAATGCTGACGAACCTCAAAAGGGTGGATCCAACCTCAGCCTATTCAAAGGGAATCTCGCACCAGCCAGTGGTTCGAAACCAGTATCTTTGGATAACGAAGAATGGCGGACCATTACGTTGTATATCTTCAACAACCTGACAGAAGTGCGGCCGTACATCGAGTAAGTTCTCGGTACATTGTTTCGCAACTTCTATTTCCTTTGAACTACTCTTATTCCTGGATATTTCATACAGTCGATACATCGCCATATTCTCGTATGGAGCGGTGATCCAAAAGGATTCCGTCGAAGAGTATGAGCTTCTCGCAAAGCAAGGAGGCGGCTATCCCGATTTCATCTCTTGGTTCAAACAAACGTTAATTTCTATTAGACCATTTCATTCATCCGCTAATTTCTGCCTAATGCAACAATCCTTTCGTATTAAACTTGTAGGCTAATTCAGAGTCTATGGACGCCGAATTGAGACAAGTCGCTAATGGTTTTGACTATAAGGTCCGTTCATTTGACAAATACGACATCAACGGGTATCGCTTTCGTACCTATGGCAAAGAGCTATCTATGGCCGACCGAAAGTCTACAAATTGTTGTGTATCTGCTACCGCCGAAGGAGGTACCGAGTATTATGGGAGAGTTGAAGCAATTTATGAACTTCTATTCTATGGTGACAACCCACCGAATGTTGTACTCTTCAAATGTTATTGGTTTCAGCCGAAGGAGACTAGAAGGACTCATGAACATATAGGGCTAGTTGAAATCAAACAAAACACCCATTTAGATGTTCCTGATGTCTATATTATGGCTCAACAGGTGACCCAAGTATTCTATCTACCGTGGGCCTGCCAAACTAATCCAAATCTGAAAGGTTGGGATGTCGTTTATGAAGTGCCGCCACGTGCCAGACTATCTCCCCCAAAGGAAGAGGATCATGAACCTCACATTAACCCAGACACATATGAAGGAGAATTCTTCCAAGAGACACGTCTTTCCAAAAAGCGTTTCAAGAACCGCTATACTTCACCCCAAAACATTGAAGTAGACAGCGACAGTGAATCCGACATCAACCCAGAGGAGGAACAAGAAGAGCCGGAACAAGAAGAGGTTACTGCTGCGGATGACCTGTCAATGCTTGACCGATTACGTCAAGGTGGCCTTCCACATGTTGATGCCACTGAACCCTATGAGCCCATCATTGATTATAGTGATGATGATGATTATGCATTTATTGATGATAGTGATCGAGATTATTAGTAGTGTCAGGTATTCAATTTTTTTATGTTGTACTTGATGATGATACACTTAAGTGATATACATATTATTATTCATGTCGGTATTTTTTTATGTTGTACTAATTTCATTTACTCTTTGTCATGGCAGGTGTTGAAAGATGGTGGGCGCTGGTCGGGAGCGCTCCGAGGCCCCTTCTTCGTCGGCGCATGGTGGGAGGTCTTCCATTCCACACGCACCCATTTTACCTTAGTTAGCTCATAAATGATCCATTTTACCCAAGTTAGCTCTAAAATGACCCATTTTACCTAGAGTAGCTCCAAAATGATCCATTTTACCTATGTTAGCTCTAAAATGACCCATTTTACCTAGGTTAGCTCCAAAATGACCCATCTTACCTTGGTTAGCTCCAAAATGATGCATTTTAGCCATGTTAGCTCTAAAATGACCCATTTTACCTAAATTAGCTCATAAACGATCCATTTCACCTAGGTTAGCTCACAAACGATCCATTTTACCTAGTTTAGCTCCAAAATGACCCATCACACCTAGGTTAGCTCTAAAATGATGCATTTTACCTAAGTTAGCTCATAAACGATCTATTTCACCTAGGTTAGCTCATAAACGATCCATTTCACCTAACTTAGCTCAAAAACGATCCATTTCACCTAGGTTAGCTCCAAAATGACCCATCTTACCTAGGTTAGCTCTAAAATGATGCATTATACCTAAGTTAGCTCATAAACGATCTATTTCACCTAGGTTAGCTCATAAACGACCCATTTCAACTAAGTTAGCTCATAAATGATCCATTTCACCTAAGTTAGCTCATAAATGGCATATACTTCTTCTTCTAGTCACCTTTTTCTAACTTTCTTATTTGCCATTTTGCAGATTTCATTCACTTCACGGAAGCTAGCTTGCTATGGTGGAGTGCTTGTTTTTTCTTTCATTCTCCTCTAGTATTCTTCTAGCTTGCTATGATGGAACTTGCTATCTTGATGAA
Source organism: Aegilops tauschii subsp. strangulata (assembly GCF_002575655.3). Classification (NCBI taxonomy): domain Eukaryota; kingdom Viridiplantae; phylum Streptophyta; class Magnoliopsida; order Poales; family Poaceae; genus Aegilops; species Aegilops tauschii. The sequence continues at coordinate 62,144,216 of NC_053039.3, read as the reverse complement.
ACTTTGCATTGTAATATGTATGGATGGAACAATGTGTATGTGCAACTTGCTATGTATGAATGGATGGAACTATATATGTATGCACGATGAAACTTATGTGCTGGATATGTCATATGTTTGCTGTTAAATAGCCCTGTGAAATATATATATATATGTCATATATTTGCTGTGACAATTGCTGGATTAAAAAAACAGAAAAAGAGACACCTTTGCCGCCAGCCGCTGATGGCAAAGGCTCCTTTGCCGTCTGCCGCGGACGGCAAAGAAGCCACGCGGCGGCCACCTGTGCTCCCTGGGAGTTGACCCATTTGGTCAGTTTGCCTACAGCGGCGGACGGCAAAGGCTTTGCCTACAGTGGCAGACGGCAAAGGCTTGTCCCGCAGTGACGTCCAGCTGACGTTATTCGACGGACGGCAAAGGCCGGATGCTCTTTGCCGTCAGCGGCGGACGGCAAAGGCTGCCGTTAGCCGCCTAACGGACTAACAACGCATTTATTGCCGTTGGCTTTCTTTGCCGTCAGCCGCTGATAGCAAAGGCCCCTTTGCCGTCCGCTTCAAAAAGCAGACGGCAAAGAAGCTCTTTACCGATGCCTACTTTGCCGGAGCCTTTTGCCGTCCGCGGCAAACGGCAAAGGCCTTTGCTTTCCGCAATCCTTGCCTTTGCCGTCTGCTGTGGCAGACGGCAAAGTAGCTGATTCCTGTAGTGCCAGTAGGAGACTACGCGCGAGTCCCACGCACCTACACAAACAAATAAGAACCTCGCAACCAACGTGATAAAGGGTTGTCAATCCCTTCACGGTCACTTACGAGAGTGAGATCTGATAGATATGATAAGATAATATTTTTGGTATTTTTGTGATAAAGAGTAAAAGTAAATAATGCAAAGATAAATGGCGCCAGAAATAGCTTGTTGGCGGGAGATTAATATGATGGAAAATAGACCCGGGGGCCATAGGTTTCACTAGTGGCTTCTCTCAAGAGCATAAGTATTATGGTGGGTAAACGAATTACTGTCGAGCAGTTGATAGAATTGAGCATAGTTATGAGAATAAATAGGTATGATCATGTATATATGCATCACGTCCGAGACAAGTAGACCGAAACGATTCTGCATCTACTACTATTACTCCACACATCGACCGCTATCCAGCATGCATCTAGAGTATTAAGTTCATAAGAACAGAGGAATGCTTTAAGCAAGATGACATGATGTAGAGGGATAAACTCATGCAATATGATATAAACCCCATCTTTTATCCTCGATGGCAACAATACAATACGTGTCGTTTCCCTTGCTGTCACTGGGATTGAGCACCGCAAGATTGAACCCAAAGCTAAGCACTTCTCCCATTGCAAGAAAGATCAATCTAGTAGGCCAAACCAAACTGATAATTTGAAGAGACTTGCAAAGATAACCAATCATACATAAATGAAATCAGAGGAGATTCAAATATTGTTCATAGATAAACTTGATCATAAATCCACAATTCATCAGATCTCGACAAACACACCGCAAAAGAAGATTACATCGAATAGATCTCCAAGAAGATCGAGGAGAACTTGTATTGAGATCCAAAGAGAGAGAAGAAGCCATCTAGCTAATAACTATGGGCCCGAAGGTCTGAGGTAAACTACTCACACATCATCGGAGAGGCTATGGTGTTGATGTAGAAGCCCTCCGTGACCAATGCCCCCTCCGGCGGAGCGCCGGAAAAGGCCCCAAGATGGGATCTCACAGGTACAGAAGGTTGCGGCGGTGGAAATAGGGTTTTGGCTCCGTATATGATGTTTCTAGGGTATATGGGTATATATAGGAGGAAGAAGTACGTCGGTGGAGCAACGAGGGGTCCATGAGGGTGGAGGGCACGCCCAGGGGGGTAGGCGCGCCCCCCAGCCTCGTGCCTTCCTCGTTGATTACTTTACGTAGACTCCAAGTCCTCTGGATCACGTTTGTTCCGAAAATCACATTCCCGAAGGTTTCATTCCGTTTGGACTCCGTTTGATATCCTTTTCCTCCGAAACACTGAAATAGGCAAAAAAACAGCAATTTGGGCTGGGCCTCCGGTTAATAGGTTAGTCCCAAAAATAATATAAAAGTGTATAATAAAGCCCAATAAACATCTAAAACAGAATATAATATAGCATGGAACAATGATACGTTGGAGACGTATCAAGCATCCCCAAGCTTAATTCCTGCTCGTCCTCGAGTAGGTAAATGATAAAAACGGAATTTTTGATGTGGAATGCTACTTGGCATAATTTTCAATGTAACCCTCTTAATTGTGGGATGAATATTCATATCCAAAAGATTCAAGATAAAAGTTTAATATTGACATAAAAGTAATAATACTTCAAGCATACTAACTAAGCAATTATGTCTTCTCAAAATAACATGGCCAAAGAAAGTTCATCCCTACAAAATCATATAGTTTGGTCATGCTCCATTTTCGTCACACAAGAATGCTCTCATCATGCACAACCCCGATGACAAGCCAAGCAATTGTTTCATACTTTAGTAATCTCAAACTTTTTTCAACTTTCACGCAATACATGAGCGTGAGCCATGGATATAGCACTATGGGTGGAATAGAATATAATGATGGGGGTTATGTGGAGAAGACAAAAAACGAGAAAGTCTCACATCAACGCGGCTAATCAACGGGCTATGGAGATGCCCATCAATTGATGTTAATGTGAGGAGTAGGGATTGCCATGCAACAGATGCACTAGAGCTATAAATGTATGAAAGCTCAACAAAAGAAACTAAGTGGGTGTGCATCCAACTTGCTTGCTCACGAAGACCTAGGGCATTTGAGGAAGCCCATTGTTGGAATATACAAGCCAAGTTCTATAACGAAAAATTCCCACTAGTATATGAAAGTGACAAAACAAGAGAGTATCTATCATAAAGATCATGGTGCTACTTTGAAGCACAAGTATGAAAAAAAAGATAGTAGCATTGCCCCTTTTTATTTTCTTTTCCTTTTTTGGGCCTTTCTTTTTTTCTTTCTTTTGGCCTTTCTCTTTTTTTGGGACAATGCTCTATGAATGATGATCATCACACTTCTATTCATTTACAACTCAATGATTACAACTCGATACTAGAACAAAGTATGACTCTGTATGAATGCCTCCGATGGTGTACCGGGATGGGCAATGAATCAAGAGTGACATGTATGAAATAATATGCATGGTGGCTTTGCCACAAATACGATGTCAACTACATGATCATGCAAGGCAAGATGACAATGATGAACGTGTCATGATAAACGGAACGGTGGAAAGTTGCATGGCAATATATCTCGGAATGGCTATGGAAATGCCATAATATGTACGTATGGTGGCTGTTTTGAGGAAGATATAAGGAGGCTTATGTGTGATAGAGCGTATCGTATCACGGGGTTTGGATGCACCAGTGATGTTTGCACCAACCCTCAAGGTGAGAAAGGGCAATGCACGGTACCGAAGAGGCTAGCAATGATGGAAGGTTAAGAGTGCGTATAATCCATGGACTCAACATTAGTCATAAAGAACTCACATACTTATTGCAAAAATCTACAAGTCATCAAAAACCAAGCACTACGCACATGCTCCTAGGGGGATAGATTGGTAGGAAAAGACCATCGCTCGTCCCCGACCGCCACTCATAAGGAGGACAATCAAAGAACACCTCATGCTTCAAATTTGTCACATAACGTTTACCATACGTGCATGCTACGGGATTTGCAAACTTCAACACAAGTATTTCTCAAATTCACAACTACTTAACTGGCACAAATTTAATATCACTACCTCCATATCTCAAACCAATTATCAAGCATCAAACTTCTCTTAGTATTCAACACACTTATAAGAAAGTTTTTTACTAATCTTGAATACCTAGCATGTTAGGACTAATTTCACAATTAAAACAAATTACCATGCTGTTTTGTAGGACTCTCAAAATAATATAAGAGAAGCATGAGAGAACAATAATTTCTATAAAACAAATCCACCACCATGCTCTAAAAGATGTAAGTGAAGCACTAGAGCAAAAACTATATAGCTCAAAAGATATAAGTGAAGCACATAGAGTATTCTAATAAACTCCGAATCATGTGTGTCTCTCTCAAAAGGTGTGTACAGCAAGGATGATTGTGGTAAACTAAAAAGCAAAGACTCAAATCATACAAGATGCTCCAAGCAAAACACATATCATGTGGTGAATAAAAATATAGCTCCAAGTAAAGTTACCGATGGACGAAGACGAAAGAGGGGATGCCTTCCAGGGCATCCCCAAGCTTTGGCTTTTTGGTGTCCTTAGATTATATTGGGGTGCCATGGGTACCCCAAGCTTAGGCTCTTGCCACTCCTTGTTCCATAATCCATCAAATCTTTACCCAAAACTTGAAAACTTCACAACACAAAACTTAACAGAAAATCTCGTGAGCTCCGTTAGCGAAAGAAAACAAAACACCACTTCAAGGTACTTTATTGAACTCATTCTTTATTTATATTGGTGTTAAACTTACTGTATTCCAACTTCTCTATGGTTTATAAACTATTTTACTAGCCATAAATTCATCAAAATAAGCAAACAACACACAAAAAAAAGAATCTGTCAAAAACAGAACAGTCTGTAGTAATCTATAACTAACGCAAACTTCTGTAACTCAAAAGATTCTACGAAAATAGGACGACCTGGAAAATTTGTTTATTGATCTACTGCAATTGGAATCAGTATTTTATCACGTTCTGGTGAGTTTTAACAATTATTTTTGTGAACAGAATGTTTCTGGAATTTTCAGCAAGATCAAATAACTATCATCCAAGAAGATCCTATAGGTTTAACTTGGCACAGACACTAATTAAAACATAAAAACAAATCTAACCAGAGGCTAGATCAAATATTTATTCCTAAACAGAAGCAAAAAGCAAAAAACTAAAATAAAATTGGGTTGCCTCCCAACTAGCGCTATCATTTAACGCCCCTAGCTAGGCATAAAAACAAGGATAGATCTAAGTATTATCATCTTGGGTCTTTAATTTTTTAGCGGAGTTATGCTCGAATCCAGGAGGTTCTTTACGCTTCCCTTCATATTCCGAGATTTTCAGATCTAAAAAATCCAACCGCTTATTGCAAAGTGTAATCAACATATTCATGCGGTGAAGATTTCCACTAACACTCTTAGGAGGTTCCAGAGATTTTTGTAAAATTTTCGTTACTTCGCAAATTTTCTCAAAAACTTGTGTTTCTTTCTGGGTATGATGAGGACCCTTTTGTTGAGGTAGTGTTCCCACTATACCCTCAATAATTTCATGCGCAATACTGGGATCAATTTCGATAAAATTGCCTTTGGCAACGTAATCCAAGAGTTGTCTGTGAGACATATTCAGTCCAACATAAAATTGCAAAGCAAAATTCTAAAGTTCACCTCTAGGGTACAATTACGATAAGATTCCATCATTCTAAACCAAGCATCTTTTAAGTTTTCTCCTTGTCTTTGTTTGAAGTGTAGAACTTCAAACTCAGGAGACAACGGAGTAGATAAGGGATTAGCCATAACGTCAAGGCAATCAAGAAAGCGACGAGCGGAAAAGAGAGGGCGAATAAAACGGTAAGGGTGAAGTGGGGGAGAGGAAAACGAGAGGCAAATGGCAAATAATGTAATGCGAGGGATAAGATTTTGTGATGGCTATTTGGTATGTCTTGACTTGTGCGTAGACTCCCAGGCAACGGCGCCAGAAATCCTTCTTGCTACCTCTTGAGCACTGCGTTAGTTTTCCCTTAAAGAGGAAAGGGTGATGCAGTAAAGTAGCGTAAGTATTTCCCTCAGTTTTTGAAAACCAAGGTATCAATCCAGTAGGAGACCACGCGCGAGTCCCACGCACCTACACAAACAAATAAGAACCTCGCAACCAATGCGATAAAGGGTTGTCAATCCCTTCACGGTCACTTACGAGAGTGAGATCTGATAGATATGATAAGATAATATTTTTGGTATTTTTGTGATAAAGAGTAAAAGTAAATAATGCAAAGATAAACGGCGCCAGAAATAGCTTGTTGACGGGAGATTAATATGATGGAAAATAGACCCGGGGGCCATAGGTTTCACTAGTGGCTTCTCTCAAGAGCATAAGTATTACGGTGGGTAAACGAATTACTGTCGAGCAATTGATAGAATTGAGCATAGTTATGAGAATATCTAGGTATGATCATCTATATAGGCATCACGTCCGAGACAAGTAGACCGAAACGATTCTGCATCTACTACTATTACTCCACACAACGACCGCTATCCAGCATGCATCTAGAGTATTAAGTTCATAAGAACAGAGTAATGCTTTAAGCAAGATGACATGATGTAGAGGGATAAACTCATGCAATATGATACAAACCCCATCTTTTTATCCTCGATGGCAACAATACAATATGTGTCGTTTCCCTTGCTGTCACTGGGATCGAGCACCGCAAGATTGAACCCAAAGCTAAGCACTTCTACCATTGCAAGAAAGATCAATCTAGTAGGCCAAACCAAACTGATAATTCGAAGAGACTTGCAAAGATAACCAATCATACATAAATGAATTCAGAGGATATTCAAATATTGTTCATAGATAAACTTGATCATAAACCCACAATTCATCGGATCTCGACAAACACACCGCAAAAGAAGATTACATCGAATAGATCTCCAAGAAGATCGAGGAGAACTTTGTATTGAGATCCAAAGAGAGAGAAGAAGCCATCTAGCTAATAACTATGGACCCGAAGGTCTGAGGTAAACTACTCACACATCATCGGAGAGGCTATGGTGTTGATGTAGAAGCCCTCCGTGATCAATGCCCCCTCCGGTAGAGCACCGGAAAAGGCCTCAAGATGGGATCTCACGGGTACAGAAGGTTGCGGCGGTGGAAATAGGGTTTTGGCTCCGTATATGATGTTTCCAGAGTATATGGGTATATATAGGAGGAAGAAGTACGTCGGTGCAGCAACGAGGGGCCCACGAGGGTGGAGGGCGCGCCCAAGGGGGTAGGCGCGCCCCCTTGCCTCGTGCCTTCCTCATTGATTACTTTACGTAGACTCCAAGTCCTCTGGATCACATTTGTTCCGAAAATCACGTCGCCGAAGGTTTCATTCCGTTTGGACTCCGTTTGATATCCTTTTCCTTCGAAACACTGAAATAGGCACAAAAAAACAGCAATTTGGGCTGGGCCTCTGGTTAATAGGTTAGTCCCAAAAGTAATATAAAAGTGTATAATAAAGCCCAATAAACATCTAAAACAGAATATAATATAGCATGGAACAATAAAAAATTATAGATACGTTGAAGACGTATCACCCACTTAGTGAACTTATCAACCGCCACCAAAAGGTGGGTCTTCTTATCCTTGGACCTCTTAAAAGGTCCAACCATATCAAGCCCCCAAGTTGCAAACGGCCAAGTGATTGGAATCATCCTCAACTCCTGAGCCGAAACATGAGGTCGACGTGAAAATTTGTGACAGCCGTCATATTTTCTGACCAAGTCTTCAGCATCATCATGAGCCGTCAGCCAATAGAAACCGTGACGGAAAGCCTTGGCTACTAGAGACTTAGAACCGGCATGATGACCACAATCTCCTTCATGGATCTCATGCAGAATCTCGCAGCCTTCTTCAGGAGAAACACAACGTTGAAACGCCCCTGTGACACTGCAATGATGTAACTCCCCGTTGACAATAGTCATTGACTTGGACCGCTGGGTTATTTGCCTGGCCAAAGTTTCATTCTCAGGTAACTCGCCCCGGGTCATATAAGCCAAATATGGAACCGTCCAATCAGGGATTACATGAAGAGCTGCCACCAACTGAGCTTCCGGGTCAGGAATGGCCAAATCCTCCTCTGTAGGTAACTTGACCGACGGGTTATGCAAAACCTCAAGAAAGACATTAGGCGGCACCGGTTTATGTTGAGAACCCAACCGGCTTAAAGCATCCGCCACTTCATTTTTTCGCTGATCAACATGCTCAACCTGATAGCCCTTGAAGTGACCAGCAATAACATCCACCTCTCGTCGATAAGCCACCATGAGTGGATCCGTGGAATCCCAAGTACCAGAGACTTGTTGAGCCACCAAGTCTGAGTCACCAAATCACCTTACCCGGCTTAAGTTCATCTCCTTAGCCATCCGAAGACCGTGGAGCAAGGCCTCATATTCAGCTGCATTGTTAGTGCAAGGGAACATCAAACGGAGAACATAACAAAATTTATCACCTCAAGGGGAAGCGAGCACAACTCCAGCCCCCGAGCCCTCCAATTGCCTGGACCCATCAAAGCGAATAGTCCAATACGTGTTATCTGGTTTCTCCTCAGGCATCTGCAGCTCCGTCCAGTCATTGATGAAATCCACCAGTGCCTGAGACTTGATAGCCGTGCGAGGCATATATTCAAACCATGAGGACCAAGCTCAATGGCCCACTTGGCTATCCGACCTGTGGCTTCTCTATTCTGAATAATATCCCCTAAAGGAGCAGAACTAACCACAGTGATGGGATGACCTAGAAAATATTGCTTAAGCTTTCGACTGGCCATGAACACCCCATATACAAATTTCTGCCAGTGGGGATATCTCTGCTTGGACTCAATAAGCACCTCGCTGATGTAGTAAACCGGTCGTTGAACCGGATATTCCTTGCCTGCTTCCTTCCGTTCCACCACAACGGCCATGCTGACAGCCCGGGCATTGGCAGCCACATATAACAACAATGGTTCTTTATCAACAGGGGCAGCAAGAACAGGTGGTTCGGCTAACTGCTTCTTCAAGTCCTCCAATGCTGCATTAGCGGCATCACTCCAGACAAAGTTATCTATCTTTTTCATCATCTGGTACAGAGGGATAGCCTTCTCTCCCAGCCGGCTTATGAACCGGCTTAGCGCCGCAATACGACCCGCCAGACGTTGAACATCATTGATACACGCCGGTTTAGCCAAAGAAGTAATGGCTTTGATCTTCTCCGGATTAGCTTCAATACCCCTGTTAGACACCAGAAAACCCAAGAGTTTGCCTGCCGGTACACCAAAAACACACTTGGCCGGGTTAAGCATCATCTTATAGACCCGGAGATATCAAAGGTTTCCTTCAAATCGTCTATCAACGTCTCCTTCTTTCTGGATTTCACCACAATATCATCCACATAAGCATGAACATTGCGCCCAATCTGATTATGAAGACAATTCTGCACACATCGCTGATAAGTCGCCTGGGCACTCTTGAGCCCAAAGGGCATAGACACATAGCAGAAGGCTCCAAAGGGAGTTATGAAGGTTGTTTTCTCCTGGTCCTTAACTGCCATCTTGATATGATGATAACCAGAATAAGCATCCAAAAAACTCAAACGGCCACAACCCGTCGTAGCATCAATAATCTGATCGATACGAGGGAGAGCAAAGGGATCAGCCGGTGTTTTGCGAAAAAGAAATGTCCCCCCGCAGGGGTATTTCCTAATGCGTAACGGCAATAAAAATGCGGACGTGCCAGAATACTTTAGTATACAAAATAAATAAACAAACAAACACACATAGGGAAATACTACTTTATTAATTAAGAATTACAAAGTGCGGTTTCCCACATGATTACGTATATTGCGCCACGGACAAGTACATCTGAGTAATATCCAGTGATTGTGGGGGTTCTGGTTCCCGGAGCCTCGTAAAACCATCCAGTTAATTACATCTACGGATAAATCCCACAGAACACCTCTGATTAAGCTGCGCTGATGGTCGTCGTCTTGAACCTGAAATATTCTCATAATATATTGAAGAGTAAAAGTGGCATGTAATGATATCCCAAAGCCTCGTCGGCCTTTGATATGAAACATCCGGCCTTGTCAGCACCGGGTTCATAGTGAAGTCTCAAAAAGGTGTTCGGCCTCGTCGGTCACGAACAAAGTGAGTCCGGCCTCGTCGGCCCGGACAAAAGGGTTCCGGCCTCATCGGTCACGGAAAGGGGTAATGACTCCAAGCCTCGTCGGTCAAGGAGATAGTGCGCCCAGCCTCGTCGGTCAGGTCTTATGAATATTTCCGGCCTCGTCGGTCGCGGAAAGGAAAAAGATCTCTTGGCCTCGTCGGCCAAGTAGATAGTGCGTCCAACCTCGTCGGTCAGGACTTATGAATATTTCCCGCCTCGTCGGTCGTGGAAAGGGGCAATGCCTCCAAGCCTCGTCGGTCAAAGAGGTAGTGCGTCCAAGCCTCGTCGGTCAGGACTTATGAATATTTCCGGCCTCGTCGGTCGCGGAAAGGGGTAATGCCTCCAAGCCTCGTCGGTCAAGGAGATAGTGTGTCCAACCTCGTCGGTCAGGACTTATGAATATTTCCGGGCTCGTCAGTCGCGGAAAGGGGTAATACCTCCAACCCTCGTCGGTCAAGGAGATAGTGCGTCCAACCTCGTCGGTCAGGACAAATGATTTCCGGCCTCGTCGGTCGCGGAAATGGAAATGATCTCTTGGCCTCGTCGGCCAAGGAGAATTATGTCTGGCCTCATCAGTAGACAGAGATGGATAATTCCGGCCTTGTTGATCACCAAAAAGGGTTAATCTACAAGAGACTTGCTATGAAATATCCGGCCTCGTCGGTACCGAATGATCAAATAAGGTGCGTTGGCACTGTTAATTATTTGCAAATGGTGTGAACCGATTTCACTTAAATCATGGAGCCACGGTCCTCAACTCATCACTGATCGCCGCATGATCTTGAGCGTGCTATCAAAATATGAGACTTTGCCGTAGATCGGCTCGCTCACAAACATAACGTGGAGCTAATGGAACTCCTCATCGCACCACTGGACCACCGCATGATCCGAGTGTGCGGGGGTCCATGCAGAGAGCATCTCCACTGTCATGATCGGATTGGACTTTTGCAATGCGTTCACGAGTCAACCTGCTACACCTCCAAATGTTTAGAGCAGAAACTCATCCTGCTTAGGAGGGAGTACATTTCTAAGTGTATCTCTGTTGTTGCTGTGACTCTGTAAATATATAGTCGCATGTGCTATTTTAAAATGACCCTCTGATGCCACATAACCTGAGAATTTTATAGTGCAACTCAGCTCATGTCTTTGTCAGTCGAAAGTTTCAGGGCCTAATTCATAATGATTTGCCTGTGATAATTTTCGAAGTGTAGCCATGCAGGTTCTACATATCAGCAAGCTGATCATGATCTCAGTAATTTTCTAAAGGTATTCTCATGCACCGATGGGGCTGAAAATGGTACATGGCCTTACTCGGCGTGTTTTCTATTTCCCGAAATTTGCAGCTCAAAATACATGCTCACTGTCCGGAATAAATCACGGATTGAAGCCATGTTGGATGTCATTGTCATGGACGAAAATTGCTAATTTTGCGGCTTGTTCTTCCAGCCTCAAACACCATGCACGTGCATGTCATATTTTCATCTTCCTTGGCACCACACCTGTTTTATATTTGCCTGTTCTTATGGGCACACGCATCAAGCCAGCCTATTTTAGTTTTCTTATGAAACCTGTTCGCCTTTCTTTAAGGGAACTTATTCTCCGCGTGTACCTAATGGGTTGGCAACAATGATCGGTGTAAACCGACACGGCCCTGTTCATGAACTACACCATCATAGACCGCCATGGATTCGCCTCTCTTGAATCTGTTCGCCTTTTTCTTGCGAAACCTGTACGCCATACGCTTGTACCTGTTTTGTTTAGATCGGCGAAGCAATCTATAGTTTGAAGGCAACAATTGATCGAGGCAACTAAAGATTGAATAAATCAATCTGTTTTCTGAGGCAACATGATTGGATGAACCAATCTATTTTCCGAGGCAACATGATTGGATGAACCAATCTTTTTTCCGAGGCAACCTGATTGGATGAACCAATCTTGATCCGAGGCAACGAGAAGACGGAACAAGAGAAGGAAACAACATGTTAATCTCACCATTCTTACCCAGTGTGGCTGTCGTGGAATTGTCACGGCAGATGTCCTCGAGCTAGGACTTAGTCGTGGAGCCATCGCAACTAGGAAGCTTAAAGGGGTTAAGAGGGACAAGGAACACGAGGGTTATACTGGTTCGGCCCCTTATGGTGAAGGTAAAAGCCTACGTCCAGTTGAGGTGGTATTGATTAGGGTTTCGATGAGCAGGGAGCTTGATTGCTATGCCTGGCTCTCGATGAGATCTTTCTTGTCCTTAACCGGCGCCGGGTCGTCCCTTTATATAGAGAGGTTGACGCCCAGCGGCTCTCAGAGTCCCGGCCGGCTCATAAGAATGTCCGGCTCGGACTCTCAACTATTCTTGTCTTACACTACAAGTTCTACCATAATGACGGTTGTAACTACGGGCCTTAAGCCATCTCCGGGTCTTAAGCCCATCTTTGGCCCGCCGTCTTCAATCTTGGCGCCGGGCTTCACGTGATGACCATTATGATTAACCCGGCCCCTCCGGGTGGGTTACTCTAAGGTTTATATCCTCAACATTAGGCCCCAGATTGATTTGAACCGGTTCATGTCAATCTTCAATTCTTCTGAGAGAAAAAATCTTCCGGCTTATGGCCGTGTGAAGGTTATAACCCGCCGTGACGTCATCTTCTGGATTCTTGGTGACCCGCCGTGACGTCATCCTCCATTAAGTCCATTTTTACTCCACCATATCCGCAACGGATCTTATCCTTAATTGCCGTCCTGAAAATCGAGGCGTTTTTATGGTGAGATAACCGCGCCGTGGCCTCCTCGTTTCTCGCGCCCACTTATGAGCCTCACCTTATAAATATCCCGGCCCATGAGCCTCGTGCCACTCATCGCCTCCATCTTCTTCTTCCTCTTGCCACTGTGCTACCGCCCGAGCTCCGTCGCCGCCGCCGCCGCGGGTTTCTTCATCTTCACCAACTCAGGCCGCTGCATCACCCTGACGTGACCAGAGAAACGCGACGGATTTCCGCCGTAACTCCGCGCCTGTAAGTCTCTGCACCTCTCCACCGTAGATCCACATTAGGGTTCCACTGTTCTTCGCCGTTCTTCGCTGTTCTTCGTAAGTTCTTCGTAAGTTCTTCGCGGGTTCCCTGTAGTTCTGCCACTATGGCCATGTTTCGATCCAAGATTAGCACAGAACTCCTGCGGTAGTTGTTGCTCATCCATTTTAACACTAGTAGATCCCCTTTGTTTGAAAGAAGATCCCATTTTGAATCCATGGACTTCTTCTTCGTCAGTTCTAGGTCTAGAAAATTTTTCTCTTTAGCCAACCGTTTGATCCAAAATATTTACTGCGATCTGTGAAACTTGTTTTCACCAGACTTAGTCAAAAATTGCCTCTGTGAGCTATGGCGGCTTATGTTTCCGGCTCAAAGAAGCCATGCGCCGTAAATTTTTCCGGCTCATGTATGATAAAGCCGTAGACAATTTGAATTACTCATGATACTTTGCAGTGGCTTAGATAACCCGATGCATTTAACCATATGTCATTAGGCCCCTCTCATAAGCCGCCATCTGAGTATTTAAACTGTAAACATCTGCCGGCTTATAATTGAACCGGACATTTTCCTTTTGTCATAGGCTTCATCTTTCACAATGCCTCCCAAAGCTCCCAAAGCACCCATTACGTGCAACTGGATGAGGTCCAACATCACCAACGACACCTTAGCTGAATTCGTAAAGACGGGTTACCTGCCCAAGAAGGATGTCACGTCTTACCGTGCCCCTGACCCGTCAGAGGAGAGACCGCAACCAAGGGAGGGTGAGGTAGTGATTTTTGCTGATCACATGAGCCGGGGCTTCGCACCGCCCGGCTCAAAATTCTTTAGAGACGTGCTGAGTTTCTTTGATCTGCGGCCACAAGACATAGGACCCAACTCTGTGTCAAATATATGCAACTTCCAAGTGTTCTGCAAAGTCTACCTTGGAGAAGAGCCCAACCTTCTGCTCTTTAGAGAGCTATTCCATTTGAACCGCCAGAATGAGTGCGCCAACGGACCGAGCCTGGAACTTGGTGGAATCTCCATTCAACGCCGGAGAACTGCCTCTTTCCTTACGCTGAGCCGCTCAGCCATCCAAAGGACTGGAACCAGACGTGGTTTTACTGCCAGGACACGTCTCCGGCTGACGAGAGCCCTCTGCCCGGCTTTCGTGCCGTGCGTCTGGAACCAAACCACCCTCTGCCCGACAAACTATCTCAGGCGGAGCGTCAACCTCTGACCCCCACCATCAACAAGATCAAGGCTCTCCTGGGCAACGGCCTCAACGGCATTGATCTGGTCCGGGTTTGGATCTCCTGGCGGGTGATCCCCTTGAGCCGCCGCCCCGGCTTAATGTGTGATTACACGGGCCGGAAAGATGACCCCCTGCGACATAGCCGCAACGATCTTCCTGAAGACGTTGTTGAAGATATGACCAAGGCCCTCTTGAATGAGAGCTTGGCAGACTGCGGGAGGACCGGCTTAAGCCCCTTCTGCAAGACCAACCCGGCCCCAGCGGTAAGCCGCTGATCTGAACATCATATTTTCTCCTTTAGATAGTTTTCATCTGATCCTTAAGAAATCTTCATTGTATTTTTCAGGCTGATGATAAATTCTGGAAGGTCAAGTATGACCATGAGGCGGCCAAGAAGGCCAGGAAGGCTAAGAAAGCCGCCAGGAGAGCCGCTCCCCGCAAGAAGGGAAGCAGGCCTACTGCCTCAGAGCTGCTTCAACTAAGTGACAGCTCTGAGTCAGAGGTAACCCCTGAACCTGTAAGCTCTTGTTGCATTTCTTGTTTATTCCTGTCCACCTTATTGATACTGATCATCAGCAGGATGACACCGGAGCAAGTAACCCGGTAACTGAAGAGGTAATGACACTTTCCTCCGACTCGGAGCCCTTGCCAAGGCTGAAAGTCCGAAGAGTAACCCAGAAAGTAAGATTTTCACATCCTTTAGCTTATCAAGATCCTCAATTTCTTTTGAAGCAACAGATTCATGAGAGCCGGCGGCACACCCGGACCAACAAGGATGCTGACCTCTCCTCCAGTTTACCTGAGGCGTCAAGGAAGCGCCGGACCGACGTTATCTCCAACTTATATCCTTTTCATCCTTTGGCGGGTGTTATACGTCAACCGCTCAATTCTTCTGATTCGAATTATCAGGAAACTTCACCCTCCTCTGGCGACTCTATGCAATCGAACCTGCCGGCTTTCAAGACCGTACCCGGGTAATGATGATCATCTCTTGTTGTGCTTATCTTTATCCATACTTTTGTACTAACCTTGTGTCCTTTCAGTGCTCAAGCAAAGCTCAGTAAAAGAGCAAAGAAGAATAAGCCGGTCGAAGAGCTGGTCTTGCCTGAGCATGAGGTTACAGCTCAAGAGCCGCCAGCTGCCTCTGCTCCTAAAGCCACCACTCCAACTGATGAGCCAGCCATGGAGACTTCCACCAACCCGGATATCTCCAGCCCGGCTCAGCCGGCCGATGATCCGGACGTGGTAATCACCCGGACGGAGTTTGTCGAGCCGGGGGGACCCACTGCGCTGGCTAAGTGCTCTGCGAAGGAAGAATTGCTAGAGCGCCACCGGGCCAAGCTGGACATCACCAACTACGCCAACCTGAGCATTGGAGAGATCATCTCCGGCTATGTCAATCAAGTGCACAGTAGCCGGGACTTGGAGATTGACATGGTGAAGCAGATACAGCAGAAGTCTGAGGTACCACTCTAGTGCTTACTGCATAATCATCTTTACCATACTAGCCCCCAAGTTTACGACTTATGATAGAATATGTTGTAGACTTAATTTCTGGCTTACTTCCATGAACCGGTAATTTGTAGATAGAAACTTTCGACATGCATTAGCCCCCAAGTGCCAAGTGTCTTTGCTTGAAAAGTGCTTGGGACTTTAAAATCGCATAATAATTGTTCATACTATAACCCGGAAATTGTGCAGGCTGCTTGCAAAAAATTTGAAACTGATATCTCTGAGCTGAAGAACCGCCTGAAGACTCAGGAAACTGAGACCCGGAAGGCCAACGCCAAATTTGAATCCAGCATTGCCGCTCAAGAGAAGCTGAAGAAGAAGTTTGAAGCTGAGAGGAAAACTTGGGCCGAAGAAAAGGCTGCTCTTGTAAGCCGGGCCGAACAGGCGGAGAAGGCTCTGACGGAGAGAACCGCCGAAATCTCCGGCTTAAAACGCCATGTGTCACAAATGGTCGCCGCAATCTTCGGTAAGTCCTTCTGCAGGCTTTGAACAAGTTTACAGTCTTTATGTCTCATAACTCCCATCATTGAGAACGGCTTATCTTACTTTGTTAAACAGGTCCCAGAAGCGCCAACCTCAATCAGAACGTGCTAACCAAGCTGAAGGCCGTGTACACCCTGGTGGAGCAACTCTACACCGGGTCACAGCGCGCTTTGGCCGTGGTGGCCCTATCCAATGAGGTTCCGACTCACCTGGCGGAAGTACTTCGCTGGCTTGCCGTTCTTCCTCAGCGTGTCCAAGAGCTGCGGCGGGCCTCTGCAAGAGCCGGAGCCATAGCTGCTCTGAGCCGGGCCAAGGCTTTCCTTCCAGAGCTAGACCCGGCTGACATTGCACTTGGTTACCCTAGTTTGAAGGAAGACGGCACCCCCTTCGACCAAAAGGACTTTGCTGCCTGTGTAAAGATCGTGCGCCCGGTGGCCACCCTGATTGGGAATGACACCGATCTGACCAAGTACCAGCCGGGCTACGACGCAGAGAATCAGAGGATCCCCACGCCGTGTTATGAAGCCATCAGCTTGGTCCCGCCGACTCGTAAGCACACCTTCGCCCCAGAAATTGACCCGGCCGGGTTAACTGATGAGGAAGCTCAGTTTAAAGCTTTGAGCGGCATTGACTGGAAATCGTCAACCTTCCAGGTCTTGGGAACAGCCGGAGGAGCGGAGAGGGATGAACCAGAAGCGTCGACCCGGCAAGCATCTTAAATCTTTACGCGGCTTGTTAAACAATGCTTCACCCTTTTGGACTCTGAGAGTCTTGTAATAGAGTAGGACCAACATTTTAACTTTGTCGTGCCATCGTGCCCGTGTTGAATGCTTAACTCCATTGAAGTTGCTTCCTTATATTCTTCCGAGTCATAATTGATCATTCATTTTCCTTAAGCTCAAATAGCTGTCTTTAATTATCCTGCATAGAAAAACAAATCACAAGTCTCTAGGCGGCTTACCGCACTGAGAATCATAGTCTCATACATATAACCCGGAATATGAATCTAAGTCACGAAAGACTGGACCTCAATTATGTCCTTGATATAACCGTAATAACACACTTACAGGCCTTCAAGTACACTTCCGGTTTATATAACCCGGATAATAAGGTTGGTACCTCAACTCCGGTTTACCAGTCTTGATAATGCTAGCACTGTGAATCAAAGTAAGCCGGCGGAACAAGAACCGCCGTGTACACTGTTGATACAACCAGAAGAAACTTGTTGTAAGTCAGAAAATCAAAACTCAGGGGCTTCCGGTTCGAATACGACCAGAGACCCATCCCAAAGGGGTTAAGCTAAGATTCGAATGCGATCATATAGCCCCCAGTGGGTTTGGCGATGCCGATCAAGAGGGTACCGACAACTATGTTCTCTTTGGTTCGAATACGACCCATGTTTGAACAGGAAGCCCCCAAATGACCTTAAGAGTTGTTTAACGACGCTGATTCTAATACGATCCACGTCGGTTCCCAAAGGGGGTTGAGCTATGATCCAAATATGATCAAAGAAAACTCCCCAATGAGCTCGGCACTTTGCCAATCAAATGGGTATCGACAGCTATGTTCTCTTTGGTTCGAATACGACCTATGTTTGAACAGGAAGCCCCCAAGTGATTATATTGCGTACGGCTAGATTCGAATACGATCATAAGCCGGATCCACCCCTAAGTTACCATGTGATCTTGTAATGGAAACAACACATTTACCTTTGGAGGAGAAAAAAGGACAGAGGTCCTGCTTTATTGCTTATCATAATATATACATGGCTATAGAAATATGTACATCATGAGAGCCGGTGGCTCAAGTGTAATAAGGCCGAAGCTGAGCTACATTCCATGGCCGACGGGTCTCTTCCTCCGACTTACGTGAATCTTTATGCTCTCGAACGTCAATAAGGTAGTATGACCCGTTGTGCAAGTTCTTGCTGACCACAAAGGGCCCTTCCCAAGGCGGGGATAACTTGTGCGCATCTGTTTGATCTTGGATGAGCCGGAGCACCAGATCACCTTCCTGGAAGACCCGGGACTTAACCCGGTGACTGTGATAACGGCGTAGGTCTTGTTGGTAAATCGCTGAGCGAGCTGCTGCCACATCACGCTGTTCGTCCAACAAGTGAAGAGCATCTTGGTGCGCCTGTTCATTATCCGCCCCAACATAAGCCGCCACTCGAGGCGAGTCATGACGGATGTCACTGGGGAGGACTGCTTCCGCTCCATAAACCATGAAGAAGGGCGTGTAACCCGTAGACCTGTTAGGAGTAGTATTGATGCTCCATAACACGGAGGGTAACTCCTCCACCCAACAACCCGGCGTCCGTTGCAAAGGGACCAAAAGCCGGGGCTTGATGCCTTTCAGAATCTCCTGATTAGCTCTCTCAGCTTGACCATTGGATTGAGGGTGAGCCACTGATGAAACATCAAGTCGAATATGCTCTCGTTGACAAAACTCCTCCATGGCGCCTTTGGACAGATTGGTACCATTGTCAGTTATAATGCTGTGTGGAAAGCCAAAGCGAAAGATCACCCTTTTCATGAACTGAACCGCCGTGGCTGCGTCACACTTGCTAACTAGCTCTGCTTCAACCCACTTTGTGAATTTGTCCACTGCCACCAAGAGGTGGGTCTTCTTGTCCTTGGACCTTTTAAAAGGCCCAACCATATCAAGCCCCCAGACCGCAAATGGCCAAGTGATTGGTATCATCCTCAGCTCCTGAGCCGGCACATGAGCCCGTCGTGAGAACCTCTGGCAACCATCACATTTACTGACCAAGTCCTCCGCATCAGCATGAGCCGTCAGCCAATAAAAACCATGACGAAAAGCCTTGGCTACAAGGGATTTTGAGCCGGCATGATGGCCACAATCCCCTTCGTGAATCTCACGCAGGATTTCTTGATCTTCCTCAGGGGAGACACAACGTTGGAACGCTCCCGTAACACTGCGGCGATGCAGCTCACCATTGATAACAACCATTGACTTGGACCGCCGGGTTATTTGTCTGGCCAAAGTTTCATCCTCAGGCAAATCTCCCCGGGTCATGTAAGCCAGATAGGGCACTGTCCAGTCCGGGATGATGTGGAGAGCCGCCACCAATTGTGCCTCCGGGTCAGGGACAGCCAAGTCTTCCTTTGTAGGCAACTTAACAGAAGGGTTATGTAAGACGTCCAGGAAAGTATTAGGCGGCACCGGTTTTCGCTGAGAGCCCAGCCGGCTTAAAGCATCAGCCGCCTCGTTCTTCCTGCGATCGATGTGCTCTACCTGGTAACCCTGAAAGTGTCCAGCAATGGCATCAACTTCACGGCGATAAGCCGCCATGAGAGGGTCCTTGGAATCCCACTTGCCTAATACTTGTTGAGCCACTAAGTCTGAGTCGCCGAAGCACCTTACCCGGCTCAAGCTCATCTCCTTAGCCACCCGAAGACCATGGAGCAAGGCCTCGTACTCAGCCGCATTGTTAGTGCAAGGAAACATCAACCGTAGCACATAATGGAACTTGTCACCTTTAGGGGAAGCCAATACAACTCCAGCCCCCGAGCCCTCCAATTGCCTGGACCCATCGAAGTGAATAGTCCAATATGTGTTATCCGGCTTTTCTTCGGGCACTTGTAGCTCTGTCCAATCATTGATGAAATCCACCAAAGCTTGAGATTTTACAGTAGTGCGTGGTACGTATTTTAGACCATGAGGCCCGAGCTCTATAGCCCACTTAGCCACTCTACCTGTGGCTTCTCTGTTTTGGATGATATCTCCAAGGGGAGTAGAACTAACCACAGTGATAGGGTGACCCTGGAAATAATGCTTAAGCTTCCGGCTTGCCATGAACACACCATAAACAAGCTTCTGCCAATGTGGATACCGCTGTTTGGACTCGATGAGCACTTCGCTGACATAATAAACCGGCCGCTGAACCGGATGCTCCTTACCCTCTTCCTTGCGCTCCACCACCACAGCCACACTGACGGCCCGTGTGTTAGCAGCTACATACAGCAATAAAGGCTCCTTGTCAACCGGAGCAGCAAGGACTGGGGGCTCTGCCAGCTGTCTCTTCAAATCCTCAAAAGCAGTATTAGCAGCATCATTCCAGACAAAGTCATCAGTTTTCTTCATCAACTGGTACAATGGCATGGCCTTCTCACCCAATCAGCTTATAAACCAGCTTAAAGCAGCAATACGACCCGCCAGGCGCTGGACGTCGTTTATACACGCCGGCTTAGCCAGAGAGGTGATTGCCTTGATCTTCTCCGGGTTAGCTTCAATGCCTATGTTAGAAACCAGAAAACCCAAGAGCTTGCCTGCAGGAACACCAAAAACACACTTGGCCGGGTTAAGCATCATCTTGTAGACCCGGAGATTATCAAAGGTTTCCCTCAGGTCATCTATCAAGTTTTCCTTCTCCCTGGACTTAACCACAATATCATCCACATAGGCATGAACATTGCGCCCAATCTGGTTACGAAGACAGTTCTGCACGCAACGCTGATAAGTCGCATGTGCACTCTTGAGTCCAAAAGGCATAGACACATAGCAGAAGGCTCTAAAGGGAGTGATGAACGCCGTCTTCTCCTGGTCCTTAACTGCCATTTTAATCTGATGGTATCCAGAATAAGCATCCAAGAAACTTAAGCGCTCGCAACCCGCCGTAGCATCAATGATTTGATCAATACGGGGAAGAGCAAAAGGATCAGCCGGACATGCCTTGTTTAAGTCCGTGTAGTCCACACACATCCACCAGGTGCCATTCTTCTTGAGCACGAGCACCGGGTTAGCTAACCACTCTGGGTGAAAGACTTCAACAATAAACCCGACCGCCAAGAGCCGGGCCACCTCTTCACCAATGGCTTTCCGCCTCTCTTCATTAAACCGCCAAAGGAATTGCCTGACCGGCTTAAATTTCGGATCAACATTGAGAGTGCGCTCAGCGAGTTCTCTAGGTACACCTGGCATGTCAGAAGGTTTCCATGCAAAAATGTCCCTATTCTCACGGATGAAATCGATGAGCGCGCTTTCCTATTTTGGATCCAGATTGGCACTGATGCTAAACTGCTGAGATGGATCACCTGGAACGAAATCAACAAGTTTAGTCTCATCAGCCGACTTAAATTTCATTGCCGACTCATGCTCTGTAGTTGGATTTTTCAGAGAGGTCATATCTGTTGGGTCAACATTGTCCTTGGAAAACTTCAACTCCTCTGTTGCACAAACAGATTCTGCATAAGCCGCATCACCTTCCTCACACTCCAAGGCCACCTTCCGGCTGCCATGAATCGTAATGGTCCCATTGTGACCCGGCATCTTGAGCTGCAAATACACGTAACACGGTCGTGCCATGAACTTGGCGTAAGCCGGCTGCCCGAATATGGCGTGGTACAGACTTCTTATCTTGACCACCTCAAAGGTTAATTTTTCCACCCTGTAGTTGTACTCGTCTCCAAAGGCCACTTCCAACTCGATCTTACCAACTGGATAAGCCGACTTACCAGGCACCACACCATGGAAAATAGTATTGGACTGGCTGAGGTTCTTATCAATCAACCCCATACGACGGAAGGTCTCATAATAGAGGATGTTGATGTTGCTGCCTCCATCCATGAGCACCTTAGTGAACTTATATCCTCCCACCTGCGGAGCCACCACCAGGGCCAAATGACCCAGATTATCAACCCGGGGAGGGTGATCCTCCCTACTCCACACAATAGGCTGCTCAGACCATCTTAAATAGCGTGGAACCGCCGGCTCAACAGCATTCACAGCCCTCTTATGAAGCTTCTGATCTCGCTTGCACAGACTGGTGGTAAATACGTGATACTGTCCACCGTTAAGCTGCTTTGGATTGGTCTGTTAACCCCCTGCTACTGTTGATGACCCTGGCCAGACTGCTGATTAAAGCCCCCTTGACCGTTCTGAGGATTAGAATTTGAGCCGCCGCCCGGGCCATGAAAGCCGCCAGCGCCTGAGCCGCCGCCCGGGCCATGGTTGCCATTAAAGGCATTGGAATTCTTAAAGGCTTTCATGATTGCGCAATCCTTCCATAGATGAGTAGCTGGCTTCTCCCTAGAGCCATGCCTTGGAGAAGGCTCATTCAACAGCTGCTCCGGCGTCGGACCTGACCCGCCGGCTCGGGGAGGTGGCCTCCCCTTGCGTCGCTGGTTATTCCCTGTGAGCTGGCGTTGGCCACGAACTCTAGGCTGCCGTCGGCCTTACGCTTGCCACCTCCTTGGTTCCCCGGGTTATGCTGAGGACCCTTGCCATTGCCGTTCTTCTTTCCCTTCCCTGTCCTTTCATCATTTGAAGCGGGGTCCTTGGTACTATCAGAATCGGCGTACTTGACAAGAGCTGCCATCAGCGTACCCATATCATTGCAGTCGCACTTAAGCCGCCCGAGTTTCATCTTCAAGGGCAGGAAACGACAATTCTGTTCCAACATTAAGACTGCAGAGCCGGCATCCATCTTATCAGATGAATGTATTATCTCTTTGACCCGGCGAACCCAATGTGTCGTAGACTCACCCTCCTGCTGTTTACAGTTAGTCAAATCCACAATTGACATAGACTGCCTACAGGTATCTTTGAAGTTTTGGATGAAGCGGGCTTTTAACTCAGCCCAAGACCCGATGGAATTCGGTGGTAGCCCTTTCAACCAAGTGCGCCATCTAGCATCATGGTGAAGTACTTGGCCACGCCGCTTCACTGACCTCCAGCAATTCCATGGCCATCTCGTAACTCTCGATCCAGGCTCCAGGTTGTAAATCAGCCGTGTAATTAGGCACCTTCCTAGGCCCTTTGAAGTCCTTGGCTAGACGTTCATTGCGGAGAGCCGGCACTAAACAAGGGACACCTCCAGTCCTTGTAGGGATACCCACGTCGACGGAAGTCGTCGGATAAGCCGGGGGTGTCTGGTAAGCCGTCAACTGAGGCACCTGCTCCGCCTCTGGCTGCGCTCTGTCTTGGTCTGTTGCGTGAAAGGCTCCATTATGAGCCGGGCCATGGCCAGGGGGCAAGTCATGGCGTCGGACGTTACTTGAGCCGGTCGCTGAAACCATGTGTCTGCTATAACTCGGGCTCCGGCCTGGACGAGGGGTTGAATGGATCCTGTCCCGGCTGTAAGAGTACGCCTCTTGCTGCGCCAGTGCTGTCTGAAGGAGTTCTCTGACCCGGCGGGTTTCAACAGCTGTTGGAGAATCGCCATCAATTGGGAGAGTCGCCAGCCGTGCTGCCGCGGCGACCATGTTTTCCAGCGGGTTAGCATGATGACCCGGTGGTATTAGCACATACTGAGGCGGGGCAGGGTTCACCCGGGGAGGTACCATCACTTGTGGCTGAATAGGTGTCCCAGCCCCGGGCACCATGATCTCCGGCGGGTTACTAGACCCTGCACCTGGCGTGCTGAAGAGGTTTCGAGGATCATAGACCGGAGGGAGTCGAGATTGGGCCTTTTGATGCCTCCTTCTCATGACCTCATTGGACGCGTTCTGATCCATCGTGAGCCGGAAGGACTGCGCCTGAATCAACTGAGTCTGGGCGTCGAGAGCCACCCTCTCCGCAGCCATCCGGATCCCCTCCGCCGCCAGATCCTCCTTGGCTTTCACTAGATCCAACTTTAACTGCGCCACCTCCGCGTCATGCTGAGCTTGATCCACCGGGTCAACCGTGGCGGTCAACAGGGCCGTCATCTTGTCTGTGAGATCCATCAGCACCTGAGCCGGCGAAGGTACCGGGTTTCCTGACCCCGCGGCAGGGTTCTGAACAGGCTGTGCACCGGCCATGAAGATTCCAACCTGGCTCGGGGGCTCAAAAGGGTCCGGAATACTGTCACCATTGGAACAACCCCTGAGCCTGCCATCTTGAATTTGATACAACGAGTTTGACTCATCTGTGGACGACTCGCCGTCAGAGCCGGCGGCCGTCTCATCACCAGATCCAGATCCAACAGAGAGCCCTCCATGGACACATCCCACAAAAGCATGCTTCAAGGAAGGTAAAGCCCGGGCGGGTCGTGCACGCTGAGCCGTCTCGATGAGGTCGGCGCAGAGATCCGGCTCAGGGCCCGGCTCACCAACCTTGCCAATGAAGACATGAATTCCGCCAAAGGGGACCCGGTACCCGTACTCAATCGAGCCGGCGTCGGGGCCCCAATTTGCATCGTCGATGTAGAGCTTGCCGCGACGACTCTTGGTTATCCGGCCCACCGCGTATCCCTTGAGCCCTTCGAAGCTGCCCTTCAAGAACTCAAATCCACCGTGCGCTGGCTCCACGGTGGGCGCCAACTATCGTGGAATTGTCACGGCAGATGTCCTCGAGCTAGGACTTAGTCGTGGAGCCATCGCAACTAGGAAGCTTAAAGGGGTTAAGCGGGACAAGGAACACGAGGGTTATACTGGTTCGGCCCCTTACGGTGAAGGTAAAAGCCTACGTCCAGTTGAGGTGGTATTGATTAGGGTTTCGATGAGCAGGGAGCTTGATTGCTATGCCTGGCTCTCGATGAGATCTTTCTTGTCCTTAACCGCCGCCGGGTCATCCCTTTATATAGAGAGGTTGACGCCCAGCGGCTCTCAGAGTCCCGGCCGGCTCATAAGAGTGTCCGGCTCGGACTCTCAACTATTCTTGTCTTACACTGCAAGTTCTACCATAATGACGGTTGTAACTACGGGCCTTAAGCCATCTCCGGGTCTTAAGCCCATCTTTGGCCCGCCGTCTTCAATCTTGGCGCCGGGCTTCACGTGATGACCATTATGATTAACCCGGCCCCTCCGGGCGGGTGACTCTAAGGTTTATATCCTCAACAGTGGCCGTATCAATACGGCCGCCGCCCGACGGGAGTTATGCTTGTGCGATCTAATAGTGTATGTGTGCCTTGGGCGGGCATGTTGCCGTATATATCTATTTCTGTGTTGCTCTCCATGATCAGTAGGCTGGGACGTGTACGTGTGAGCGGCCGCCGGCCAGACGGCCAACCATCTGTGTATGTGCCTCCTGTGCGCAGCCCTGCGGCGGCCGCCGCGTGCGCGCATGTGTGAACGGCCTGACGGCCGGGTGTGTGTGCGCTTCCCAACCAGTCTGGTTTCTGATGTATTTATAGGCAAATGGACTAGGGTATAGGCCGAAGCATCGCGCGCCGTCGCGGCCGTTGGCTCGCTCCCGATCTTTTTGGATCAGATAATGATGCGCTGACCGGTTGTAAAAGTTTATCTTCTTCGATGCTTATCTCGTCAATGCCGATCCAGCAAGCTAGAACGCGTGTATCGGTACACATACGCGTAGGGCGCACGTGACCCTGATCGATTAATATGTCATCGAATCATTCATGCATGCATGCGTAGAGGTGGGCTTCATGCAATCCAGCCCATATAATACTATTTGCACATGGGCAATTGATGGAAGTGTGAACAGGCCACATTAATTTACAAATATTTTACCGCACATGCATCTATTCCTTCACGCATTATCTACATGCATGTATATGGATTAGTACTAACCGCAGCTCATGCCTGTAAAAGTGAGCAACCAAGGACTAGCTAGTAGTGCATGTGCGTATACAGAATATGTAATGTATCCACGACATTCTTCATTTCTTTTTTTTTTTCTTTTCCAAATTGGGAACATATGCATAACAAAAAAAATGTCCCTCGCCGATCCAACTATGTAATTAGGTGTGACAAAATCTCGTCAAACAGCCCGACAAGCCTTCTTTAAATCCGTGTAATCCACACACATACGCCAAGTGCCGTTTTTTTAAGTACCAGCACCGGGTTAGCCAACCATTCAAGATGAAAAACTTTAACAATAAATCCAGCAGTCAAGAGCCGGGCTACCTCCTCACCAATGGCCTTGCGCCTTTCGTCATTGAAACGATGAAGAAACTGCTTGACCGGTTTAAATTTGGGATCAATATTGAGAGTGTGCTCAGCGAGTTTCCTCGGTACACCTGGCATGTCAGAAGGTTTCCATGCAAAGATATCCCGGTTCTCATGGATGAACTCGATGAGCGCGCTTTCCTATTTCGGATCCAGATTAGCACTGATACTGAACTGCTTTGATGAGTCGCCAGGAACAAAATCAACCATCTTGGTATCATCAGCCGAGTTAAATTTCAAGGCCGGATCATGCTCAGTAGTTGGCTTTTTCAAAGAAGTCATATCTGTCGGATCAACATTGTCTTTATAAAATTTTAACTCATCCGTTGCACAAACCGACTCAGCATAAGCTGCATCGCCCTCTTCACACTCCAAAGCTATCTTCCGGCTCCCGTGTACTGTGATGGTTCCCTTGTGACCCGGCATCTTGAGCTGCAAATAAACATAACAGGGGCCTTGCCATGAATTTAGCATAAGCCGGCCGTCCAAACAGAGCATGGTAAGGGCTCTTGATTTTCACCACTTCAAAGGTCAATGTCTCTGACCTAGAGTCATGATCATCTCCAAAAGCCACTTCCAGAGCTATCTTACCAACTAGGTACGCCGACTTACCAGGCACCACGCCATGAAAAACAGTGTTTGACGATTTAAGATTCTTATCTGTCAACCACATGCGACGGAAAGTTTCATAAGAAAGGATATTGATGCTGCTCCCTCCGTCCATGAGTACCTTGGTGAACTTATATCCTCCGACCTGAGGTGCGACCACCAAAGCCAAGTGACCCGGATTATCAACCCGGGGCGGGCCATCTTCCCGACTCCACACAATGGGCTGCTCAGACCAGCGCAAGTAACGGGGGACTGCCGGTTCAACAGCGTTCACCGCCCTCTTATGAAGCTTCTGATCCCATTTACATAAATTTGTGGTGAAAATGTGGTACTGCCCACTATTCAACTGCTTTGGGTTACTCTGATACCCAGATTGCTGCTGCTGATTACCCTGACCTGACTGTTGATGGTAGCCACCCTAATTGCCTTGATTACCTTGGAACCCGGAGCTAGAACCGCCACCGCCATAACCCGGTCCATGAGAGCCGGATCCTGAGCCGCCACCTGGCCCATGACTGTCTTGAAAAAGATTGGAATTCTTGTACTCGTTCATAATGTAACAATCCTTCCAGAGGTGGCCAGATGGTCTCTCTTGCGTCCCATGCTTTGGGCAGGGCTGATTTAGCATCTGCTCAAGGTTAAGGCCCGATCCTCCGGTTCGTGGGGGTGGTTTACCCTTGCGACGCTGGCCATTATTCTGCGTGTTGGTGTTAGCCACAAAGTCCAGACTATTTTCAGCTTTGCGCTTACCGTTACCTCCCTGATTCGCCGTGTTATGCTGCTGCTCTCTGGTGCTGCCGTTCTTCTTTCCCTTTCCCGGCTTTTCATCATCAGACTCGGGGTCCTTGGTACCATCAGAGTCAGCGTATTTAACCAGAGCCGCGATGAGTGTTCCGATGTCATTGCAGTGGCATTTGAGCCGTCCTAATTTATGCTTCAGAGGCGTGAAACGACAATTGCTCTCCAACATTAAGACTGCCGAATCGGCATTGATGCGATCCGACGAGTGCAGGATTGTTGAGACCCGACGCACCCAATGGGTTGTTGACTCACCTTCTTCTTGGACACAGGCGGCTAAATCCACAATTGACATGGGCTGCTTGCATGTATCTTTAAAATTCTGGATAAACCGGGCCTTTAACTCGGCCCATGACCCAATGGAGTTGGTAGGGAGCCCCTTCAACCAAGTACGGGCCATCCCCTCCAACATCAGGGGGGAATACTTAGCACACGCAGCATCGCTAACATCCAGTAATTCCATGGCCATCTCATAACTCTCGATCCATGCCTCAGGAGGTAAGTCGGCTGTGTAGTTAGGCACCTTGCGAGGGCCTTTGAAATCCTTGGGCAGACGCTCATTACGTAGAGCTGGCACTAAACATGGCACGCCCAAATTCCTAAAGGTTACACCTGGCTCCACCAAAGTTGTTGAACAAACCAGAGTAGGTTGACGGGCCACATACTGTGCTGCTACTTCGGCCTCTCGACGTGCTCTGCCTTGATCCACTACGTTCTGAGCATCAGCACCTCCACCCGCCAGGTTATGTCCACGGGGCGGGTTATGGTTCCGTCCACTGCTTGACACAGCCGGCTCATCGATACACCTGCTCTAACTCCGGCTCAGGCGAGGGGTGGAATGAATCCTGTCACGAATGTAAGAATAAGCCTGCTGCTGATCCAAAGCCGTCTGAAGGAGCTCTCTAGCCCTCCGTGTTTCAACCGCCGTCGGAGACTCGCCTTCAACCGGGAGAGCTGCTAACCGTGACGCTGCAGCAATCATGTTATCCAAAGGGTTAGAGTAATTACCCGGTGGCGTCGGCACGTGCTGCGACGGGTTATTGTTCTGACGAGGCGGGTCTGTCGTGCGCGGCTGAACCGGCGTGCCCGTCCCAGGCGCTTCCACCCGGTTTACCACCGGCGGGTTACTGGTTCCTGCTCCTGGCGTGTTAAAGAGATTTCTTGCCTCGTAAACCGGGGGCAGACAAGTCTGATGCCTCCTCCTCATGACATCATTTGAAGCATTCTGATCTAGCATGAGTCGGTAAGACTCCGACTGAATCCGATGTGCCTGAGCATCCAAAGCAGCCCGCTCCTCGGCCATCCTTGCGTTTTCCGCGTTTAGCTCCTCCTTGGCCTGTGCTATCTCATCACGCAATTTTACAACCGCCGCATTATGCTGATCCTGATCCACCGGAATAACCATGGTTGTTAACAATGCCGTCAACTTATCCAACAAGTCAGTTAAGACCTGAGCCGGCGGGCGCACAGGGCCTCCTGCCCCGGCAGCCGTCGCCGCCGCTGACCCGGAAATCAACTCTGCTGCAGTCGATGAGTGTTGCACCGGCTGCGTACCGGCCATGAAGATTGCAACCCTGTTCGCCGGCTCGTAGGGGTTCGGAATTCTGTCGCCATCGGAACAGCCCCCAAGCCGGTCGTCTGGCAGTTGATATAAAGACTCGGTCTCAATGGTGGACGACTCATCATCAGAGTAAACGACCGTCTCACCACCAGATGCCGATTTACCCTCGGATTCCGCTCTGTGGATGAACCCCATGAAGGCACGATTCATGGCGGGCTGAACTCGGGCGGGTCTCGCACGCTGAGCCGTCTCGATGATGTCGGTGCAGATGTCCGGCTCAGGGCCCGATTCGCCGATCTTGCCAATGAAGACGTGAATTCCGCTGAAGTGGACCCGGTACCCGTACTCGATTGAGCCGACCTCGGGGCCCCAGCCTGCGTCGTCGATGTAGGCTTGCCGCGACGACTCTTGGTCATCCGGGCCACAGCATATCCCTTGAGCCCTTCAAAGTTGCCCTCCAAGAACTTGAAACCATCGTGCGATAGCCCCACGGTGGGCGCCAACTGTCGTGGAATTGTCACGGCAGATGTCCTAGTGTGAGGACTTAGTCGTGGAGCCATCGTAACGAGATTAGCTTAAAGGGGTTAATTAGGACAAAGGACACGAGGAGTTTATACTGGTTCAGCCCCTTGCGGTGAAGGTAAAAGCCTAATCCAGTTTGAGGTGGTATTGCTAGGGTTTCGATGACCAGGGAGCGAATACGCTTAACCTGGCTCTCGATCTGTTGTTTCTTGTCCCTAAACCGCCGCCGGATCGTCCCTTTATATACACAGGTTGACGCCCCGCGGTTCACAGAGTCCCGGCCGGCTTATAAACGTGTCCGGCTCGGTATCTACTCTTTCCTATCTTACAATACAAGTCATACACTTATGGCGGTTTACATCTATGAGCCCTAACCCGTCTCTGAGCTTTGGGCCTTCTTATTAAGTTTCCTTCGTAAGTCGCCATCTTCTATGTCTTCCTGGGCTGCAATACTGGTAAATCATCATGAGTATAACCCGGCCCCTCCTGGGCGGTTTATACTCAATAATTATATCCCCAACACATGGCACCTATCTTATCATGTCGCATTCCCTGTTCTTGGTGGAAATGCTCCAAACAGTAGAAAATTTATGAATCCATAGCAAACTTGGAAGCCAACCTACACAAATTAACCAAATACCTATCCTCCTGGTGGTCTTGACCATGTTATGTTCAAATACTTTGGTCATTTCTATGACTTGGTGGAATTGGGAACCTCCGTCCCATGAAGTCCTCCATTACACCATGAAGGCCTCCATTAAAATTACCATCACTTCTATTGCCTTTGTGCTATACTAATTGACGCGCAAACGGATGTACCTATTATTGAAATACATTTAGGTACATCTATTTGGGCGTCAATTAATATGATAATAAGGGAGTAAAATACACCACTAGAAATGAGGGATTTGCACGGCTACAATTATTTACTTATTTTGTGTGCTTCATTAATATCTTTTAGACTAAATTGAGATAACCTTTTTAACTGTTCATACTTCAGTTATACCCATGGCAGAGTAAAAACGCGGTTCTCGGCAATTCAGTTTTAACTGCACTGACCCCCCCCCCCCCCCCCCCCAACCATCAAGAAAATTGCCAAAATCCGGCGTAGGATGGATGATTGGCTTGGCCATGGAGCACTCAAGGACAAGGACACTATGCCAACTCTTTTCAAGCTGGCTGCCCGGAAACAATTCACTGTCAGCGTAGGACTAACCGACTCTCGCTGGATGCGTGGTCTACACAGGATAAACACTCATGACCAACTGGATGCCTTTGTCAAACTATGGATCGAGATTGATCGAGTGCACCTCTCGGAAAATGCTGATTCCATCCGATGGACGCTTACAAACCTCAAATGCTTACACCACTGCCTCTGCCTATGGCACTCATTTCATTGCTCACACCCGCAACCCAAGCTTACACAAAGTTTGGAAGCTTAAAGTTGATGGAAAGGTATAGTTTTTCTTGTGGTTGCTCATACAACATCGACTGTGGACGGTGGACAGACTCAGCACTCGCGGATGACCGCACAACGCAACATGCGCTCTCTGTGATCAATCCATGGAAACCTCGACACACTCGCGGATGGCCGTCCCAAAATAAATGTTTTAAACTTATTTTGAGACGGAGGGAGTACTATTTACTTGAAGAACCAATCAAGACAGCATACGGTGTGTACGCGCGCGTCTTGCCTAGACAGTAGCGAGCCAGCTCTAGATCGTGTTCATGCTTGTACGAGCGGAGATCAAAATTCGATTTGCATTTCAAGCGGCAAGAAAGGAGGTAAATCCAGGTGTTGTGTCATGACACATCATCGGCCACTGACGCTGCTCGGGACCAACGTTCCGGAGCTAAAAGGAATAGTCGGCGGCCCATAGGTTGCCACCAGCATCCTGGCCGGGAGGGTTGGCGATGACGCTTCAAACCGCAGCACGTTCACGGCTTGTCTGATGGAC
Source organism: Aegilops tauschii subsp. strangulata (assembly GCF_002575655.3). Lineage (NCBI taxonomy): Eukaryota > Viridiplantae > Streptophyta > Magnoliopsida > Poales > Poaceae > Aegilops > Aegilops tauschii. Next base: position 62,112,740 of record NC_053039.3, on the reverse strand, counting down.
GGCCGCATGCCACGGTCAGGGTGCGCGCACCACAACCCCACAACCTTCACACGCTCCATCTCCAGGCCATTGAACTCCTCCTTGAGTCGTGCATCGGCGGCTGAGAGGGTCTTTCCTCCGCCATACAAGTCACACACCCACTGCATCAGGTGGATGACGTCGCCGTCGTCCTGGACCAGAGCTGGTCGCCGTCCACAGGCCACCTCTAGGAGGACCATCCCGAAGCTGTACATGTCCGACTCGACGCTCGCCCTGCCAGCTAGCACGCACTCCGGATCCATGTACCCCATGGTGCCGGCTATGCCAGTCGTGTGCGATCTCCGGCCATCGTTGATGAGCCTTGCGAGCCCGAAGTCGCCAAGCTTGGCGGTGAAGTAAGTGTCTAGCATGATGTTGCTTGGCTTGATGTCCCTGTGCACTACTCTCTGCTCCGTGTCTTGATGCAAGTAGAGAAGTGCAGAACCTACTCCGAGCACTATCTCGTACCTACAATTGTCAAAAGTATTACAGTAAAGTGCAGAAAATATTGATAGAGGAACCTTGGTTTTATGGAACTAACATCTACAGACTTGTTAGTGAAAAAAATTCTTCTAAATACTACTCTCTCTGTTTCAAAGTACAAGGTATAGTAAAATATACATTCCCAAAAAATATATTTCATAACGAATCTCATGATACTAATTTAATATTTGCACAGAGGAGTACGTTTTGCTAGTTTTCTCTGTACAGTGACTTTCCAACAAATAAAATCTCTGTATGTACTGCTAGTTTTCTTTGTACAGAGAATCGGGAGGATTTGCAAACAGAGTAGACCTACAGAATTATGTTGGGGCCACTGTCAGTAGGGACTTCTTTACGTGAATAAAAAATTTCCAAGGGGCATCTGTGCCAAAAAAAAGCACGCACGGGTTGCTCTAAAACGTTTTCGGTCACTGACAATGGCCCCGTGCATGCGTGGCATGCCACGCCAGCGGCCCACAGTTTTTATGAAAATAAGCCTAAAAACACTCTTCAGTTACATTTCACCATGAAGATTTTTTTAAAATATATCATTGACCCCACAGATACTTTAGGCAGGCCTCACCGCTGCAGCGGCGAATACGTACATGCACAATTAGCAGGGCTGACTGTATCTGCATCTAAACGCAAGTTACCTGACAAAAAACCATATTTTGAAACTTGTAGCACCAAACTGCACATTATATGCAAGTTCAGTGATTGTCAGTAATATTACTAAAATATAGTTTAATGTAAAATGAAGGGAATAGTTAATTAGGGTAGCACCCATACCTGGTCGGCCACATGAGCACCGAGTCTTGTCTGTAGAGATGGGTGTCAAGGCTGCCATTATGCATCAAATCGTACACGAGGAGGAGCTCGTCGCCGCCGCCATGGCACTAGCCAATGAGCTGCACAAGGTTCCTGTGCCTCAGCCGGCTAATGATGCTCACCTCAGAGACGAACTCCTTCCATCCTTGTCGAGAGGTCCCGGACACCCTCTTGACGGCCACTTCACGGTTCATGTCGCTCAGGAACCCTCGGTAAACTGACCCAAAGCCTCCCCTTCCGAGCGCCCTGTCCTCGGAGAAGTTACCAGTTGCAGCAGCGAGGTCGTCGTATGAAAATCGCCGGGGTCCGGCAGCTCCTTGGCCGAGCTCGTCGTCCACGAGTTCTCCGCGGAAGAGTGCACTCACCGCTTTCAGCGGTTGTTTGGTTTTCTTCATGGTATTGCGCCTTCGGCAGCGGCGGAAGATGAGGCAAGCCGATATGCTGAGAACAAGTAGCACCACGGCGATGGCGGTAACCGCGGCGAAGACCCCGAACGGCACTCGTTGTTGGCCGCTGGACGCTGTGCCTGTCAACCAGCAACCGGTGCCGTAGATGAAGCCGTCGCCCTCCAACCCATCCTGGCATTCGCAGCGGAACGCCTCCTGACCCGTGGTCGGCGCGGTGAACTGGGTGCAATTTGCTCCGGGTGAGCAGCGGCACCGCCCCGGCACCCACCAGTCGAGCTGCAGCGCGCCCAGCATCAGTGCTGGCCCCATTGCATCGCTGTAGCTTATCGACGACACCAGCCCGGTGCAGTTCGAGCGGAGCAGCTCGCTTCTATTCAGAAAATGGTGGCCGCTTCGCAAGGGGGCTTGGATGCATCTGATGGATTCGTTGGCGCTGCAGTGAGACGAGGTTCTGTTTATGAAGCTGTCAGGGGTGATGCTGCAGTTGTTGATATTAGCACAGTCGTCGAACGAGCTAACGACGAGCATGTTCCGCGAGGCGGGCGCGTAGCTGTCCGAGAAGAGCGCCGCGACGGACGTATTGAAACGGCGGGAGCAGTCGGGTTGCAGGTCGATGATGATCGAGCGCGGCGTGACGTTGCGCACGAGCAGTCCCAGCTCGAGCGCGCCCCCGAGCCACGCGACGCCGATGCCGGCGTCGCATCCGAGCCGTATCGTGCAGCCGCTGGAGAAGCCGAACGGGTACGGCAGCTCCATGCCCCCACATCTCCGATCGCATCCTCCGCCGACCGCCGCTCCAGCTCCGCTTGCCGCATGCAGAAGCGCCACCACCACCACCGGTACCAGCAGCGGCAGCGACAGTCCGGCCGTGCCCCGCATATCTCACGGAATCTAGCTAGCTTACGTCCGAGCAAGCTCGGCCGGCCGGCGTCTGGTCTTGAGCCGTGACGAGTGGTGGTGCGCGCTTGCCTTGCCCCCACGCAGGGGCTGATGCTGGCACCCCTTTTGATCTTTGCTGCTGCAGTGTTTGACAGGACAAACGAAACGACCACGCCCCTCCACTCATCCTGCGCACGTACTACACACGTTTTTTTTTTTTGTTTTTTTTGCGAGCATCCACACGCATATCACCACCACGTACGACTTGGCTCATCCTGTGTACGTACTACACACGTACTCTATATCTTAACTCGCCAAGCAGCCTGCGCTCCCGATCTTGCACCACGCCTTTTTTTTCTTCAGTTTTGCTAGAACTCATCTAGATGAGATATAGTTTGGTCTCATTCACCTTTTATAGTCATTGGATGTGATGCTATAAGATGCGTGTGTGCTAACGTGGGTTGTACCTGTTTTTATTTTCAAGGTGAATGAGACCAAATTATATCTCATCTAAATGAGTTCTAGGCACTCCCTTTTTTTGATAATCAATACCATGTTATATTTATAGTAGCAAATTGTACTCCCACTGTTTAATAAAGTCTTGGTAGAGACTACAACAATTACAAAATAAAGTCTAAAAAAACCAGCAAATCTTCAAGATCTTCAAACTCTTTCTTCTTGTATGACACAATCTTATACTTCTCTGAATGCAGCGGTAGGAAAATAACAAAAGTTTCAAAGCACATACCTGTAAATATCAACGAGGGTTCTCCCATTGTTTTAACTAGATGATAACCCGTGCGTTGTTGCGGGATGGGTTGGCATATATTTCAATGATATTCAGTTGTCTTCATCCTTTGCACTGCATATATGAAGGATCATCCTCATCAATGTGAAAGTTACATATTACCTACAGAGGTTATCTATAAAAGGAAGCTATGTTTGGTTAGGAATCTGGAATTGATACAAATAACCTCCACGATTAATTTGAAACTACATTAAAAACAAAATGACCATCTTTAAATTGCATATTATTGTATTGTCAACTTGTCCGTCTACATGGTATCATCTTGTTCGGTACTCCCCTAGGGTTTGCCGCCCCCGCCGCGCCTCCCATCGCGCGAGCCGCCGCTACCGCCGCCGCACCACACCACCGCCGCACAACCCCGCCGCCGCGCCCTTCCCCTTTTCCCGTCGCGCCGCCGCCGCCTTGTCCCGCCCCGCTTCCACCTCCCCAGCCGTGTTGATCGCTGTCGCCGCGCGCCTTCTTGTCGTGCCGCCGCCGCCCGCGCCGCTTCTCCTCCCCGCCGCCGCCGCCGCCCTCGCCCCCCGCAGCCGCGTAGCCCCACAACCGCCGCACTTCACCGCCATCGCTGCCCCAACCACCACCAGAACCCTAACCCTACTCGCCGCCGCCCTTCACCGCTGCTGCCGCACCCATGCACTCCTCCCCGGGCTCCTCCACGACCCGCTCGTCGAACCCTTCGCCGGCCCAGCCCTCCGCCGCCGCCATCCGTGACCTCAACATTGAGGCCCGGGTCCCCATTCGCCTCGACAGCTCAAGCACGTTGTACTACGCGTGGAATACCTACTTCAACCTCATCTTCCGCGAGTACTATCTCACCGAGCACATCGACGGTTCCGTGGATGGCGACTACATGAGGGGCGATCCGGAGTGGTCCGCCATTGAGGCCACACTCATCCGACGGTTCTACCAAACCGTCTCGAAGGACATCTTCCACACGGTTGTCGCCGAGGACGACAACACCTACGCCGTGTGGACCAAGATCAACGCGCTCTTCACCGACAACAAACTTTAGCGTCTTGTTTTCTTGCAGCAGGAGTTCTTCGGCTGTCACCAGGACAACTCCATCATCGATGAGTACTGCATGAGGCTCAAGATGCTCGCCGAGGAGCTTCGCGACATCAGCGCCAAGGTCTCCGACGACCTCATGCTGAGCACCCTCACCGCCGGCCTCAACGAGGACTTCGGCAATGCGGCGTCCAACCTCACCTTGCTACCGTAGCCCACCCTCCAGCGCGTTGTCGCGTACCTCAAGCTTGAGGAGCGTCGGATGACAAAGCTGAAGCAGCGGGTCCAGCACACCGCCCTCGCCGCCGGCACCACCCACGGCGGCCCTGCTCCACCGGTCGCGCCTCGTCCGCCGGCGCCACCCGCGCCCGCCGGCTACTTCCCGTTGCCGCCCGCGCCCCCCGCGCCTCCCCAGCAGCCGCAAGATGGCGGGGCCGGCGCAACCGGCGGGGTGGCGGGGGCTGCCGCCAACAACAGCAGCAGCAGCAGGCATAGGGTGTGGGGGGGGGGGCACGCTACCAGCAGCCCCCTCCGCCGTAGGCCGCCGGGCAGAACCCGTGGACGGGCGTCATCCATGCCTATCACATGCCCGTCCTGCGGGCTCCTGCACCAGGTCTCCTTGGACCTCACCCCGCGAGCCACCAGGCATTCTTCGGCGCCCCCTACCAGCCCTACGGTGCTCCGCTCATGCCGCCATCCCTCGGTGGCTATGGCGCGCCCGCCCAGGCGCCGCCCTATGGAGGCCAGCCACTGCCGCCGATACCTGCACCGTGGGACCTCAACCTCCTGGCCGCCCTGCACTTTGTGCCGTCGCCGAGTAACTATGGCGGCGGAGGCGACTGGTGTTGGAAATATGCCCTAGAGGCAATAATAAATAGGTTATTATTATATTTCCTTGTTCTTGATAATCGTTTATTATCCATGCCAGAATTGCATTGATAGGAAACTCAGTAGCATGTGTGGATACATAGACAACACCATGTCCCTAGTAAGCCTCTAGTTGACTAGCTCGTTGATCAATAGATGGTTACGGTTTCCTGACCATGGACATTGGATGTCGTTGATAACGGGATCACATCATTAGGAGAATGATGTGATGGACAAGACCCAATCCTAAGCCTAGCACAAGATCGTGTAGTTCGTTTGCTCAGAGCTTTTCTAATGTCAAGTATCATTTCCTTAGACCATGATATTGTGCAACTCCCGGATACCGTAGGAATGCTTTGGGTGTACCAAACGTCACAACGTAACTGGGTGGCTATAAAGGTGCACTACAGGTATCTCCGAAAGTGTCTGTTGGGTTGGCACGAATCGAGACTGGGATTTGTCACTCCGTGTAAACGGAGAGGTATCTCTGGGCCCACTCGGTAGGACATCATCATAATGTGCACAGTGTGACCAAGGAGTTGATCACGGGATGATGTGAGTTACGGAACGAGTAAAGAGACTTGCCGGTAACGAGATTGAACAAGGTATAGGGATACCGACGATCGAATCTCGGGCAAGTAACATACCGATGGACAAAGGGAATTGTATACGGGATTGATTGAATCCCCGACATCGTGGTTCATCCGATGAGATCATCGTGGAACATGTGGGAGCCAACATGGGTATCCAGATCCCGCTGTTGGTTATTGACCGGAGAACGTCTCGGTCATGTCTGCATGGTTCCCGAACCCGTAGGGTCTACACACTTAAGGTTCGATGACGCTAGGGTTATAGGGAAAGTATGTACGTGGTTACCGAATGTTGTTCGGAGTCCCGGATGAGATCCAGGACGTCACGAGGAGTTCCGGAATGGTCCGGAGGTAAAGATTTATATATGGAAAGTCCTGTTTTGGTCACCGGAAAAGTTTCGGGTGATATCGGTAATGTACCGGGACCACCGGGAGGGTCCCGGGGGTCCACCAAGTGGGGCCACCAGCCCCAGAAGGCTGCGTGGGCCAAGTGTGGGAGGGGACCAGCCCCAGGTGGGCTGGTGCGCCCCCCACCAAGGCCCAAGGCGCATGGGAGAGTGGGAGGGGGCAAACCCTAGGTCCAGATGGGCCTTAGGGCCCATCTAGTGGGGCGCCCCCCCTCTCCTCCCCTTGGCCGCGCCCCTTGATGGGATCTAGGGCAGGCCGCCTCCTCTTGGGGGTGGAAACCCTAAGGGGGGCGCAGCCCCCTCCCCCCTATATATAGTTGAGGTTTGGGCTGCCCAAGACACACGAGAACGTCTCTCTTTCGGTGCAGCCCTACCCCTCTCCCTCCTCCTCCTCTCCCGCGGTGCTTGGCGAAGCCCTGCGGGATTGCCACGCTCCTCCACCACCACCACGCCGTCGTGATGCTGCTGGATGGAGTCTTCCCTAACCTCTCCCTCTCTCCTTGCTGGATCAAGGCATGGGAGACGTCACCGGGCTGCACGTGTGTTGAACGCGGAGGCACCGTTCTTCGGTGCTTGGATCGGAATCAACCGCGATCTGAATCGCTACGAGTACGACTCCCTCATCCGCGTTCTTGCAACGCTTCCGCATCGCGATCTACAAGGGTATGTAGATGCACTCCCCTTCCCCTCGTTGCTAGATTACTCCATAGATTGATCTTGGTGATGCGTAGAAAATTTTGAATTTCTGCTACGTTCCCCAACAGTGGCATCATGAGCTAGGTCTATGCGTAGTTTCTATGCACAAGTAGAACACAAAGTAGTTGTGGGCGTAGATGTTGCCAATTCTTCTTGCCGTTACTAGTCTTATCTTGTTTCGGCGACATTGTGGGATGAAGCGGCCCGGACCGACCTTACACGTACGCTTACGTGAGACAGGTTCCACCGACTGACATGCACTAGTTGCATAAGGTGGCTAGCGGGTGTCTGTCTCTCCCACTTTAGTGGAACGGATTCGATGAAAAGGGTCCTTATGAAGGGTAAATAGAAATTGGCATATCACGTTGTGGTTTTACGTAGGTAAGAAACGTTCTTGCTAGAAACCTATACAAGCCACGTAAAAACTTGCAAACAACAATTAGAGGACGTCTAACTTGTTTTTGCAGCATGTGCTATGTGATGTGATATGGCCAGAAGATGTGATGAATGATATATGTGATGTATGAGATTGGTCATATTCTTGTAATAGGAATCACGACTTGCATGTCGATGAGTATGACAACCGGCAGGAGCCATAGGAGTTGTCTTTATTTTTTGTATGACCTGCGTGTCATTGAATAACGCCATGTAAGTTACTTTACTTTATTTCTAAGCGCGTTAGCCATAGAAGTAGAAGTAATCGTTGGCGTGACATGGAGATCATGATGATGGAGATCATGGTGTCATGCCGGTGACAAAGATGATCATGGTGCCCCGAAGATGGAGATCAAAGGAGCAAAATGATATTGGCCATATCATGTCACTATTTGATTGCATGTGATGTTTATCATGTTATGCATCTTATTTGCTTAGAACGACGGTAGTAAGTAAGATGATCCCTTATAATAATTTCAAGAAAGTGTTCACCCTAACTGTGCACCGTTGCGAAGGTTCGTTGTTTCGAAGCACCACGTGATGATCGGGTGTGATAGATTCTAACGTTCGAATACAACGGGTGTTGACGAGCCTAGCATGTACAGACATGGCCTCGGAACACACGCAATACACTTAGGTTGACTTGACGAGCCTAGCATGTACAGACATGGCCTCGGAACACGAAGGACCGAAAGGTCGAGCATGAGTCGTATAGAAGATACGATCAACATGGAGATGTTCACCGATCTTGACTAGTCCATCTCACGTGATGATCGGACACGGCCTAGTTAAACTCGGATCATGTTTCACTTAGATGACTAGAGGGATGTCTATCTGAGTGGGAGTTCATAATCAGATGAACTTCATTATCATGAACATAGTCAAAAAGGTATTTGCAAATTATGTCATAGCTTGTGCTTTAGTTCTACTGTTTAAGATACGTTCCTAGAGAAAAATTTAGTTGAAAGCTGGTAGTAGCAATTATGCGGACTGGGTCCGTAAACTGAGGATTGTCCTCATTGCTGCACAGAAGGCTTATGTCCTTAATGCACCGCTCGGTGTGCTGAACCTCAGCGTCGTCTGTAGATGTTACGAAACATCTGACATACACGTTTTGATGACTACGTGATAGTTCAGTGCGGTTTAGAATTGTGGCACCAAAGACGTTTTTGAAACGTCGCAGAACATGTGAGATGTTCCAAAGACTGAAATTGGGATTTCAGACTAGTGCCCACGTCAAGAGGTATGAGACCTCTGACAAGTTTCTTAAGCCTGCAAACTAAGGGAGAAAAGCTCAATCGTTGAGCGTGTGCTCAGATTGTCTGAGTGCCACAATCGCTTGAATCGAGTGGGAGTTAATCTCCCAGATGAGATAGTGATAGTTCTCCATAGTCACTACCACCAAGCTAGTAGAGCTTCGTGATGAACTATAACATATCAAGGATAGTTATGATGATCCTTGAGCTATTCGCGATGTTTGACACCGCGAGAGTAGAAATCAAGAAGGAGCATCAATTGTTGATGGTTAGTAAAACCACTAGTTTAAGAAGGGCAAGGGCAAAAGGGATACTTCATGAATCAGCAAGTCGTTTGCTGCACTACTGAAGAGTCCCAAGGTTGAACCCAAACCCGAGACTAAGTGCTTCTGTAATGAGAGGAATGGTCACTGAAGCAGTACTACCCTAGATACTTGGTAGATGAGAAGGCAGGCAAGGTCGACAAAAGTATATTGGATATACGTTATATGAATGTGTACTTTACTAGTACTCCTAGCAGCACCAGGGTATTAGATACTGGTTCGGTTGCTAAGTGTTAGTAACTCGAAATAAAAGCTGCGGAATAAATGGAGATTAGCTAAAGGTGAGATGACGATATGTGTTGGAAGTGTTTCCAAGGTTGATGTGATCAAGCATCGCATGCTCCCTCTACCATCGAGATTTGGTGTTTGCGTTGAACATGATTGGATTATGCTTACCGCAAAACGGTTATTCATTTAAGGAGAATAATGGTTATTCTGTTTATTTAAATAATACCTTCAATGGTCTTGCACCTAAAATGAATCTCGATCGTAGTGATACACATGTTCATGCGAAAAAGATATAAGATAGTAATGATAGTACCACATACTTGTGGCACTGCCACTTGAGTCATATTGGTGTAGAACGCATGAAGAAGCTCCATGTAGGTGCATCTTTGGACTCACTCATTTTTGAAAAGATTGAGACATGCGAACCATGTCTATTGTATATATGCATGAAGAAACTCCATACAGATGGATCGTTTGGACTCACTTGATTATGAATCACTTGAGACATGCAAATCATACCACATGGGCAAGATGACTGAAAGTCCTCGTTTTCAGTAAGATGGAACAAGAGAGCAACTTATTGGAAGTAATACATTTTGATGTACGCAGTCCAATGAGTGCTGAGGCATGCAGTGGATATCGTTATGTTCTTACTTCACAGATGATTTGAGTAGATGCTGAGTGTATTTACTTGATGAAACACTAGTCTGAATTATTGAAAGGTTCAAGTAATTTCAGAGTGAAGTTGAAGATCGTCGTGACAAGAGGATAAAATGTCTGTGATATGATCATAGAGATGAGTATCTGAGTTACGAGTTTGGCACACAATTAAGACATTGTGGAAAGTGTTTCACAATTAATACCGCCTGGAACACCACAGTGTGATGGTGTGTCCGAACATCATAACTGCACCCTATTGGATATGGTGCATGCCATGATGTCTCTTATCGAATTACCACTATTGTTTATGGGTTAGGCATTAGAGATAACCGCATTCACTTTAAAAGGGGCACCACGCAATTCCGTTGAGACGACACCATTTAGAGAAACCTAAGTTGTCGTTTCTTAAAAGTTTGGGGCTGCGATGCTTATGTGAAAATGTTTCAGGCTGATAAGCTCGAACCCAAAGCGGATAAATGCATCTTCATAAGAATACCCAAAACAGTTGGGTATACCTCCTATTTCAGATCTGGAAGCAAAAGTAATTGCTTCTAGAAACGAGTCCTTTCTCGAGGAAAAGTTTCTCTCGAAAGAATTGAGTGGGAGGATGGTGGAGACTTGATAAGGTTATTGAACCGTCACTTCAACTAGTGTGTAGCAGGGCACAGGAAGTTGTTCCTGTGGCACCTACACCAATTGAAGTGGAAGCTTATGATCGTGATCATGAAACTTCGGATCAAGTCACTACCAAACCTCGTAGGACGACGAGGATGCGTGCTACTTCAGAGTGGTACGTGATCCTGTCTGAGATATCATGTTGTTGGACAATACTGAACCTACGAGCTATGGAGAAGCGATGGTGGGCCCATATTCCGACAAATGGTTAGAAGCCATAAAATCCGAGAGGATCCATGTATGAAAACAAAGTATAGACTTTGAGAGTACTACTTGATGGTCGTAAGGCTGTTGAGGTAAATGGATCTTTAAGAAGAAGACGGACATGAACGGTAATGTTACCGTCTATGAAGCTCGACTTATGGCAAAGAGTATTTCCACAAGTTCAAGGAGTTGACTACGATGAGATTTTCTCATCCGTAGCGGTGCTTAAGTCCGTCGGAATCATGTTAGCATTAGCTGCATTTATGAAATCTGGCAGATGGATGTCAAAACAAGTTTCCTTACCAGTTTTCGTAGGGAAAGGTTGTATGTGATACAATCAGAAAGGTTTTGTCGATCCTAAGGATGCTAAAAGGTATGCTAGCTCCAGCGATCCTTCCATGGACTAGAGCAAGCATCTCGGAGTCAGAATATACACTTTGATGGAGTGATCAAAGTTTTTGGGTTTATACAAAGTTTGTTAGAAACTTGTATTTACAATAAAGTGAGTGGGAGCGCTACAACATTTCTGATAAGTATATGTGAATGACATATTGTTGATCCGAAATGATGTAAAATTTCTGGAAAGCATAAAGGGTTGTTTGAAAGGAGTTTTTCAAAGGAAGACCTGGATAAAGCTGCTTATTGGGCATCAAGATCTATAGAGATAGATCAAGACGCCCGATGATACTTTCAAAGAACGCACACCTTGACATGATTTTGAAAGAGTTCAAAACAGATCAGCAAAGAAGGAGTTCTTGGCTGTGTTACAAGGTGTGAGTATTGAGTAAGACTCAAGACCTGACCACAGCAGAAGAGAGAGAAAGGACGAAGGTCGTCCCCTATGCTTTAGACGTAGGCTCTACAGTATGCTATGCTGTGTACCGCACATGAAGTGTGCCTTGCCATGAGTTGGTCAAGGGGTACAATAGTGATCCGGGAATGGATCACATGACAGCGGTCGAACTTATCCTGAGTACCTAGTGGACTAAGGAATTTTCTCGATTATGGAGGTGAAAAGGAGTTCGTCGTAAAGGGTTACGTCGATGCGAACTTTGACACTAATCCGGATGACTCTGAGTAGTAAACCGGATTCATATAGTAGAGCAATTACTTGAAATGGCTCCAAATAGCGCGTGGTAGCATCCACAAGATGACATAGATATTCGTAAAGCACACACGGATCTGAAAGGTTCAGACCCGTTGACTAATAACCTCTCTCACTAGCATAACATGATCAAACCAGAACTCATTGAGTGTTAATCACATAGTGATGTGAACTAGATTGTTGACTCTAGTAAACTCTTTGGATGTTGGTCACATGGTGATGTGACCTATGAGTGTTAATCACATGGTGATGTGGAATAGATTATTGACTCTAGTGCAAGTGGGAGACTGTTGGAAATATGCCCTAGAGGCAATAATAAATAGGTTATTATTATATTTCCTTGTTCTTGATAATCGTTTATTATCCATGCGAGAATTGCATTGATAGGAAACTCAGTAGCATGTGTGGATACATAGACAACACCATGTCCCTAGTAAGCCTCTAGTTGACTAGCTCGTTGATCAATAGATGGTTACGGTTTCCTGACCATGGACATTGGATGTCGTTGATAACGGGATCACATCATTAGGAGAATGATGTGATGGACAAGACCCAATCCTAAGCCTAGCACAAGATCGTGTAGTTCCTTTGCTCAGAGCTTTTCTAATGTCAAGTATCATTTCCTTAGACCATGAGATTGTGCAACTCCCGGATACCGTAGGAATGCTTTGGGTGTACCAAACGTCACAAAGTAACTGGGTGGCTATAAAGGTGCACTACAGGTATCTCCGAAAGTGTCTGTTGGGTTGGCACGAATCGAGACTGGGATTTGTCACTCCGTGTAAACGGAGAGGTATCTCTGGGCCCACTCGGTAGGACATCATCATAATGTGCACAGTGTGACCAAGGAGTTGATCACGGGATGATGTGAGTTACGGAACAAGTAAAGAGACTTGCCGGTAACGAGATTGAACAAGGTATAGGGATACCGACGATCGAATCTCGGGCAAGTAACATACCGATGGACAAAGGGAATTGTATACGGGATTGATTGAATCCCCGACATCGTGGTTCATCCGATGAGATCATCGTGGAACATGTGGGAGCTAACATGGGTATCCAGATCCCGCTGTTGGTTATTGACCGGAGAACGTCTCGGTCATGTCTGCATGGTTCCCGAACCCGTAGGGTCTACACACTTAAGGTTCGATGACGCTAGGGTTATAGGGAAAGTATGTACGTGGTTACCGAATGTTGTTCGGAGTCCCGGATGAGATCCAGGACGTCACGAGGAGTTCCGGAATGGTCCGGAGGTAAAGATTTATATATGGAAAGTCCTGTTTTGGTCACCGGAAAAGTTTCGGGTGATATCGGTAATGTACCGGGACCACCGGGAGGGTCCCGGGGGTCCACCAAGTGGGGCCACCAGCCCCAGAAGGCTGCGTGGGCCAAGTGTGGGAGGGGACCAGCCCCAGGTGGGCTGGTGCGCCCCCCCACCAAGGCCCAAGGCGCATGGGAGAGTGGGAGGGGGCAAACCCTAGGTCCAGATGGGCCTTAGGGCCCATCTAGTGGGGCGCCCCCCCTCTCCTCCCCTTGGCCGCCCCCCTTGATGGGATCTAGGGCAGGCCGCCTCCTCTTGGGGGTGGAAACCCTAAGGGGGGCGCAGCCCCCTCCCCCCCTATATATAGTTGAGGTTTGGGCTGCCCAAGACACACGAGAACGTCTCTCTTTCGGTGCAACCCTACCCCTCTCCCTGCTCCTCCTCTCCCGCGGTGCTTGGCGAAGCCCTGCGGGATTGCCACGCTCCTCCACCACCACCACGCCGTCGTGCTGCTGCTGGATGGAGTCTTCCCTAACCTCTCCCTCTCTCCTTGCTGGATCAAGGCATGGGAGACGTCACCGGGCTGCACGTGTGTTGAACGCGGAGGCACCGTTCTTCGGTGCTTGGATCGGAATCAACCGCGATCTAAATCGCTACGAGTACGACTCCCTCATCCGCGTTCTTGCAACGCTTCCGCATCGCGATCTACAAGGGTATGTAGATGCACTCCCCTTCCCCTCGTTGCTAGATTACTCCATAGATTGATCTTGGTGATGCGTAGAAAATTTTGAATTTCTGCTACGTTCCCCATCAACTAGTACATAGACTCAGGTGCTACCGCGCACATGATAGCTCATCCCGGTAACCTAACCTCCTCCACTCCCGTTAACACTCCCACTCATATCACCGTTGGCAACGGTTCTTCTTTACCTATCATTCATGTCGGTAGCACTAGTTTTCCTTCTAGTTCCACACCTATCACTATGTCTAATGTCCTTGTTTCACCTGACTTAGTCATGAGCTTAGTTTCTGTTCGTCGTCTTACTCGTGAGAACCCACTTACTGTTGAATTGACGGTGTTGGTTTTTCTGTGAAGGACGCCCGTACCCGGATTGTACTCCACCGATGTGACAGTCCTGATGAGCTCTATCCCGTGCACGCCGGCGCTTCCACTTCCACACCTGTCGCCCTCGCCGCCGGCGTCAATCTTTGGCATTCTTGTTTGGGCCACTCCAACCCCGCCGTTCAGCATCGGATTCTTAGGAGTTTTTCTTCTCATGTAATAAGCTCGACGAGCATACTTGTGAGGCTTGTCGTTTAGGCAAGCACGTTCATCTTCCCTTTAGTGCGTCTACTACAGTTTCCACTTTTCGTTTCAATTACTTCATAGTGATGTTTGGACGTCTCCCGTGGCGAGTAACACGGGCTATCTATACTACTGGGTGATTTTAGATGATTATTCTCATTATGTGTGGACTTTTCCTCTTCGTCGTAAATCCGATGCTTTAGCCACACTCACCGCCTTTTATTCCTATGTCATCACCCAGTTCGGTCGCCCCATAATTGCACTCTAGACTGATAACGGAAAAGAGTTTGACAACGTCGCTCTCCGCACACTTCTCGCCTCTCACAGGACCACCTTTCGTTTGACTTGTCGTTACACCTCACAGAAGAACGGCCGCGCCGAGCGCATCCTCCACACTCTTAATGACTGCGTTCGCACGTTACTATTTCGCTCTGACATGCCCGCTCAGTTTTGGCCCGATGCTCTCGCCACCGCCATCCTTTTAGTTAACATTCGTCTGTGTCGTCCTCGGTGCAACTACGCCCCTCACCACCTTCTCTTCGGTACATCGCCGTCCAATGACGGTCTTCCGCATCTTTGGGTGTCTTTGTTATCCTAGCACCGCGTCCACTATGCCACACAAACTCGCACCACGTTTCGTCCCACGCGTCTTCCTTGGCTATCCCTCCAACACCAAAGGTTACCGGTGCTATGATCATGTCACTCATCGTGTGTACACTTCGAGGCACGTGTATTTTGTCGAGACAGTGTTCCCTTTTTTTAGATTTCTCCGGCTGCGGCTTCTCCTACGTCGACCCCCGCGCCCCCTGCTTGGAGCGATGCGCGGCGGCCCCCGGTGGTCCCCCTCCCGGCGAATTCCGTCGACGCCCGGGTTCTCGGCTCCCTCCCCCAAGGTCGAGTCTGACCGAGCCCCTGGGTCCCCGGCTCCCTCCTCAGAGGTCGAGCCCGATTGGGTTTCCTACCCCGGCGCTGCGGCGGCCACCCCGCCCTCCACCCCCGTTGGCGCCGCCACCTAGACGACGGGCTCGACTTCCACTTCGCCCGTCGCCACCCCCGTTGCCGGCTCGGCCGCTGCCTCCGGCTCGCCTACCGCCGCGGCCCTCGCTGCTGCTGCTGGACCGGACGCCGCCGCGGACCCCGAGGCCCCGCCTCTCGGCGTGATGACCCGTGCTCGGGCCGGTGTGCTTCAGCCGAGCACGCGCTACTCCTCCGACGAGTATGTGTGAGCCGCCTTGACGTCGACGCTGTCACTCATCCCCGCCTCTGCTCGCGCTGCCCTTCAGGATCCCCACTGGCTCGCAGCGATGCAGGAGGAGTTCGACGCCCTACAGTGCAACCACACGTGGCATCTTGTTCCGCGACCCTCTCGTGCCAACGTCATCACTGGCAAGTGGGTGTTCCGCCACAAGACCCGCCCGGACGGTTCTCTCGAGCGCTACAAGGCTCGGGGGTGGTTCATGGATTTCAATAGTGCGCAGGCATGGACTTCACCAACACCTTCGCTCTGGTAATCAAATCGTGCACGATCCGCGCTGTGCTCCAGTTGGCGGTCTCGCGAGCCTGGCCTGTGCACCAGTTGGATGTCTCCAACGCCTTCTTGCACGGCCATCTCGCCGAGCAGGTGTTCTGTGAGCAGCCCACTGGTTTCGTCGACGCGGAGCATCCGGACTTCGTGTACTTGCTCTCCCGTTCTCTTTACGGGTTGAAGCAGGCGCCTCGGGCTTGGTGCCAGCGTATCACAGCCTTCCTGCAGTCTCTAGGCTTTCGGTCCACTCGCTCCGATGCCTCACTCTTTGTGTATCATCAGGTAGCTGACACTGCATATCTGCTGCTCTACGTCGACGAGATCATCCTCACGGCGTCCGCCCCCGATCTCCTTCAGCGGCTAACAGCTCGTCTTCGTGATGAGTTCGCCCTCAAGGACTTGGGGCCTCTGCACTACTTCCTCAACATCGAGGTGGTCCATCGGGCTAACGACTTCTTTCTGCATCAACAGAAGTACGCCCACGAGCTTCTAGAGCGTGCTGGTATGCTTAACTGCAAGCCAGCGCCCACCCCCGTCGACACTAAGGCAAAGGTCTCTGCTCTGGAGGGATCTCTCGCATCCGATGCAGCGTTCTATCGCTCCATTGTTGGTGCTTTACAGTACCTGACGCTGACTCGACCCGACCTGGAGGACGCTATCCAATAGGTGTGCCTCCACATGCACGCTCCGCGTGACTCTCATTGGACCTTGGTGAAGCGTATTCTCCGTTACATACGCGGCACCATGTCCTTGGGACTCACCCTGACGGCCTTCGCCTCCACCAACCTCGTTGCCTACTCGGATGCCGACTGGGCCGGCTGCCCCGACACTCGATGCTCCATGTCCGGCTATTGCGTCTACCTTGGGCCCTCGTTGATATCTTGGTCATCGAAGCGACAGCCCACGATCTCCCGCTCCAGCGCGAGGCAGAGTATCGGGCCGTGGCTAATGCCTTGAAAGAGTGCTCTTGGATCCGTCAGCTACTCCAGGAGTTGCTTTGTGATCTTCACAAGGCCACTCTTGTCTACTGCGATAACGTCAGTGCGGTCTACCTCTCCGCCAACCCGGTGCACCATCGACGTACGAAGCATATTGAGCCTACCCTGTACTTATATATACGTGCACCAGCACCCCATCAATACATCGATTATTGTATTGCCAACTTGTCCATCTACAACAACTATGTATGACAAAAAATGTGTAATGGACTTAATAACAACAATCATATGTATCCTCTGGAGATATTGTAACAAAACTAATTGAACTTTTTTATGGTCAAATTAACATCTTGTTTCAACTATGAAACATGACGTATCGTAAACCATGGAAACAGCTGCACTGGACACTAAATTTGCACAAAGCATCTCCAAAAAATTAGTTGGAAAAATCATCATTTTAGTTGTGGCGTCTCACAGATGAATGATGGATGAGTTACCTTTGTCACAGGCTCACAGCCTACGTGTTAATTGTATCTCAAGTGCTTGGGAAGTATTCCCTCTGCATGGATACAAACTAATCATAAATTTAGTTGTTAAACCAATAGAAGATCAAGAAATTATAAGATGTGAACATTAAACCATATATAATACTGACAGAAAACAGATCACAAAAATTGAAAGCTAACCTCGGCTTCTTAACCGTTTCTTGGATAAGGAACTGTACTGAGTTATAAATAAGTGTAAGAAAAGTCGCCTACTGGAGAATAGGGTGATACTTATTAATAGATGAAGGGAATGAAGAAAAACAATATCGCATACAAGAATGGTCACAAATTAGATGGACACCATAATAGTTTATTATACCTTCTCCAAATGGGCACGATGCAGCAGGCAAGAAGAAATGTATACAAATGCAAAATCAAGATCTCTTAGGCAATTAACAACAATATGTCAAGCTATTAATAGACAAAAAGAAGAGCATGCCACATATATGTACTGCATGAAATTCATGAAATAGTAGGTAAATCCTAAACTATTTAAGATATGCAGACGTTCAGTTGTGATGCTTCTGTATGTACAATAAAATTTACAGAGGCATACCATTCCATGGATTGAAGTTGCGGCACTTATAATAACCTGCTGGGAAGAGCACTTGTGTCCTATTGCAAATTTATACTCCCTCCGTCCTTAAAAGAATGTACTTCCAACTTTGTTGGAAAGTCAAACTTTTTTATGTTTGATCGTATTTATACAATAATAGACCAACATTCATGCCATCAAATTAGCAGCATTAGATTTATGATAAAATATATTTTAGTCATATGCCTATTTGGTTTCACAAGTATTGGTATATTTTTGCACAAATTTGGTCAAACTTTGAGATAGTTTGACCCTCCAACAAAGTTGAAAGTACACTTTTTCAAGGACGGAGGGAGTAAACTATTAGAAACATCATAGTTGTAAATTCAGAGGAAGGGAACGACACATCAATCAATGTAACGCAAAATAACTGGCAACAAAGGCTAAAGTGGAAAGGCCTAATTGTGAACAAAACAAAATTAACATTGAAAATTATATGTCCAGTGGACTGCTGTACATTGAAAGGTTTGTCTTCTCTTATTTAAGAGATGATCTCTTAGCACAATATGTCTCACCATGTTTTTAGAAATAGCTAATTATTAAAGATAAGGCTAAAATATAACCCATTGTAGACCTGCTTTTTTTATCTCTAAATTACATGCATGACTTAAAATAAGACTGCCTTATCAACCATTGTACATGCCCTTAAGAGTCGTTGATGTGGCAGATTGCTGATTGCCTCCTCGGTTTCCAGAGAGTCGAATCAGCAGAATTTTTTAAAAAAGAATGATGACTGGTGAGCTGCAAGATCAAAATAATCAAGAGTAACAGATGACGTGGCAAGTCTGCTGAGGTGGATAGGCTACAGGTCAAGAGAAATAGGATAGTCGGGATGAACTATTTAGGTAATATTATAGATTGCAGCCACAATGCCAAGGATGTGATGCATGCACGCCACCATTAAAGTAATCAACCAACATCGGCAAGAGTACCAACACCGGTATTTGAGGAACAAAAAACTGAACAGCTAGGTTGACGTTGCTGGGAGTCGAGAGTATGAATCACCATTATCGAGGACGTAGCAGCTGGGATAGATATTGCGAGGACAATCCTCCTTACGGCGACCATGAGAAAAAAAATCCAAACCCGATCTGGCGAAGCAAGATCTAAAGGACCATACCTAGACATCTTACGACACCACCATTGACGTCGGAAAAAAGATCTCATCGTCGAACGAAGGGACGAAGATTATTCATTGAAGACGATGCCATCTCCAAAGAAGAAGGCGACTATCAAAATCCTAAATCAATCTTGCACTACGGCTTGGTTTGTCTAGGACTGGTACAAAGTGATTGTTAACTACAACTTGTTAGGTTCGACCACGGTATTTTAAGAAGGCCGGCCCAACATTAAACTAATGACGCCTTGAAAAACAAAAACAAAAATGAAAGAACACGGTACAGGTACAAGGTGCTGAATGATCAGCTTACAAGACATCAAACAAACCAAGCAAACTGAAAATCCACAAGAAGCGCCGCTTGATCGTCGAGGTCCTCAGCCACCAAGTGAAACACCAAAGCACGAAGGTAGATGGTGAACACATAGCGAGCATAGCAATGGGGGGTACCATGCCATCGTCTACCGTAATATGGCTGAACTGAGTCGAATTGGCTTCCGCCTCTGCCGCCGAAAAGGGCCCACCTTCCCTCTTGCCCTGGATCGAATGGCGTCGCACCGTCGGACGGTAGTCACTTGCCCCAGCTCGAACGGAAGCAACCTCAGTCGCCGGGTCAGAAACCCAGCACGACGATGACCCACAAGTATAAGGGATCAGTCGTAGTCCTTTTGATAAGTAAGAGTGTCAGACCCAACGAGGAGCAGAAAGAAATGACAAGCGGTTTTCAGTAAGGTATTCTCTGCAAGTGTTGTAAGTAACAGTGATAGATAGTTTTGTAGCAAGGTAATTCGTAACAAGTAGTAATAGTAGCAAAGATGCATCAAGGTGGCCCAATCCTTTTTATAGCAAAGGACAAGATGGTGAGTTCTCTTATATAAAGCAAAGTGCTTTCGAGGACACATGGAAATTATCGTCAAGTTATGTTCATCATGTTTAGTTAATTCGCGTTCGCAACTTTGATAATTTGATATGTGGATGGACCGGTGCCTGGGTGTTGTTCTTACTTGAACAAGCAACCAACTTATGATTACCCCCTCTTGCAAGCATCCGCGACTACAAAAGAAGAATTAAGCTAAATCTAACCGTAGCATGAAACATATGGATCCAAATCAGCCTCTTACGGAATAACGCATAAACTATGGTTTAAGCTTCCGTCACTCTAGCAACCCATTGATACGTCTCCAATGTATCTATAATTTATGAAGTATTCATGTTGTTATTCTATCATCCTTGGATGTTTTACAATAATTTTATAGCAACTTTATATCATTTTTTGGGACTAACCTATTGACCCAGTGCCCAGTGCCAGTTGTTGTTTTTTGCTTGTTTTTTACATCGCATGAAATTAATAACAAACGGAGTCCAAACACCGCAAAACTTTTTGTGGATTTTTTATGGACCAGAAGACACCCAATGGACCAGAGCAGCAGCTGGGGGGTGCCTCGAGGGGTGCACAACCCACCAGGGCCCGCCTGGGGGCCCAGGCGCGCCCAGGTGGGTTCTGCCCAACTCGGTGGCCTCCCTCACCCCCTCTTTGCACTATAAAGTCCCAAATATTCTGAAACCCTTCGGGGTTAACCTAGATCGGAAGTTCCGCCGCCGCAAGCCTCTGTAGCCATCAAAAATCAATCGGGAGCCTGTTCTGGCACCCTGCCGGAGGGGGAAATCATCACCGGTGGCCATCTTCATCATCCCGGCGGCCACCACGATGAGGAGGGTGAAGGAAATATGCCCTAGAGGCAATAATAAAGTTATTATTTATTTCCTTATATCATGATAAATGTTTATTATTCATGCTATAATTGTATTAACCAGAAACTTAGTACATGTGCGAATACATAGACAAAAACAGAGTGTCCCTAGTATGCCTCTACTAGACTAGCTCGTTTATCAAACATGGTTATGTTTCCTAACCATAGACATAGGTTGTCATTTGATGAACTGGATCACATCATTAGGAGAATGATGTGATGGACAAGACCCATTCGTTAGCTTTGCATTATGATCATTACAGTTTCATTGCTACTACTTTCTTCATGACTTATACATGTTCATCAGACTATGAGATTATGCAACTCCCGAATACCGGAGGAACACTTTGTGTGCTATCAAACGTCACAACGTAAATGGGTGATTATAAAGATGCTCTACAGGTGTCTCCGAAGGTATTTGTTGGGTTGGCATAGATCGAGATTAGGATTTGTCACTCTGTGTTTCGGAGAGGTATCTCTGGCCCTCTCGGTAAAGCACTATAAGCCTTGCAAGCAATGTGACTAATAAGTTAGTTCCGGGATGATGCATTAGGGAACGAGTAAAGAGACTTGTCGGTAATGAGATTGAACTAGGTATAGTGATACCAATGATCGAATCTCGGGCAAGTAACATACCGATGACAAAGAGAACAACGTATGTTGTTATGCGGTTTGACCGATAAAGATCTTCGTAGATTATGTGGGATCCAATATGAGCATCCAGGTTCCGCTATTGGTTATTGACCGGAGATGAGTCTCGGTCATGTCTACATAGTTCTCGAACCCGTAGGGTCCGCATGCTTAACGTTCGATGACGATCAGTATTATGAGTTTATGTGTTTTGATGTACCGAAGGTAGTTAGGAGTCCCGGATGAGATCACGGACATGACGAGGAGTCTCGAAATGGTCGAGACATGAAGATTGATATATTGGAAGACTATATTCAGACACCGGAATAATTCCGAGGTGTATCGGGTATTTTTCGGAGTACCGGGGGGTTACCGGAACCCCCCCCGGGGGCTTAATGGGCCTACATGGGCCTAGTGGTGGAAGAGAGGAGGCAGGCCAAGGTGTGGCGCCCTCCCCCTAGCGCAAACCTCATTAGACTAGGGGGTCGGGCCCCCTTTCCTTCTCTCCTCCCTCACCTTCCCCCTTCTCCTTGTTGGAATAGGAAATGGGGGGGGGGGGGAGGGGGCGAATCCTACTTGGAGGGGGCGAATCCTACTTGGAGTAGGATTGCCCCCCATGGCGCGCCTCCTCCCCTTGGCCGGTCTCCTCCTCCCTCCCCCTTTATATACATGGGAGGGCACCCCAAAGGCACACAAGTTGATTTCTTAGCCGTGTACGGTGCCCCCCTCCACAGATTTCCACCTCGGTCATATCGTCGTAGTGCTTAGGCAAAGCCCTACGCCGGTAACTTCATCATCACCGCTGCCGTCGTGTTGACGAAACTCTCCCTCGGCCTTAGCTGCCTCAAGAGTTCGAGGGACGTCACCGAGCTGAACGTGTGCAGATCGCGGAGGTGCCATGCGTTCGGTACTTGATCGGTTGGATCGCGAAGACGTTCGACTACATCAACCGTGTTACTTAACGCTTCCACTTTCGGTCTACGAGGGTACGTGGCACACTATCCCGCTCGTTGCTATGCATCACCTAGATGGATCTTGCTTGTTCGTAGGATTTTTTTGAAATTATTGCATTCCCCAATAGTGGCATCCGAGCCAGGTCTATGTGTAAATGTTATATGCACGAGTAGAACACAAAGAGTTGTGGGCGATAATAGTCATACTGCTTACCAGCATGTCATACTTTGATTCAGCGGTATTGTTGGATGAAGCGGCCCTGACCGACATTACATGACCGCGTTCATGACACTGGTTCTACCACCGTGCTTCGCACACAGGTGGCTAGTGGGTGTCTGTTTCTCCAACTTTAGTTGAATCGAGTGTGACTATACCCGGTCCTTGTTGAAGGTTAAAACAACACACTTGACAAAAAATCGTTGTGGTTTTGATGCGTAGGTAAGAACGGTTCTTGCTAAGCCTGTAGCAGCCACGTAAAAATTGCAACAACAAAGTAGAGGACGTCTAACTTGTTTTTGCAGGGCATGTTGTGATGTGATATGGTCAAGACGTGATGATATATAAATTTTTGTATGAGATGATCATGTTTTGTAAAAGTTATCAGCAACTGGCAGGAGCATTACGGTTGTCACTTTATTGTATGAAATGCAATCGCCATGTAATTGCTTTACTTTATCACTAAGCGGTAGCGATAGTCGTAGAAGCAATAGTTGGCGAGACGACAACGATGCTTCGATGGAGATCAAGGTGTCAAGCCGGTGACGATGGTGATCATGACAGTGCTTTGGAGATGGAGATCAAAGGCACAAGATGATGATGGCCATATCATATCACTTATATTGATTGCATGTGATGTTTATCCTTTATGCATCTTATTTTTCTTAGTACGGCGGTAGCATTATAAGATGATCTCTCACTAAATTTCAAGGTATAAGTGTTCTCCCTGAGTATGCACCATTGCAACAGTTCGTCGTGCCGAGACACCGCATGATGATCGGGTGTGATAAGCTCTAAGTTCACATACAGCGGGTGCAAGCCAGTTTTGCACACGCAGAATACTCGGGTTAGACTTGACGAGCCTAACATATGCAGATATGGCCTCGGAACACTGAGACCGAAAGGTCGAGCATGAATCATATAGTAGATATGATCAACATAGTGATGTTCACCATTGAAAACTACTCCATCTCACATGATGATCAGACATGGTTTAGTTGATTTGGATCAGCTGATCACTTAGATGATTAGAGGGATCTCTATCTAAGTGGGAGTTCTTAAGTAATATGATTAATTGAACTTTAATTTATCATGAACCTAGTCCTGGTACTATTAGCATATCTATGTTGTAGATCAATAGCTCGCGATGTAGCTCCCCGTTTATTTTCTATATGTTCCTAGAGAAATATAAGTTGAAAGATGATAGTAGCAATGATGCAAACTTGATCCGTAATCTGAGGATTTTCCTCATTGCTGCACAGAAAAAATTATGTCCTTGATGCACCGCTAGGTGACAGAACTATTGCAGGAGCAGATGCAGACGTTATGAACGTTTTGACAAGCTCGGTATGATGACTACTTGGTAGTTTAGTGCACCATGCTTTACGGCTTAGAACCAGGACTTCAAAAATGTTTTGAGCGCCAGGAGCATATAAGATGTTCCAAGAGTTGAAATTGGTATTTCATACTCATGCCCGTGTCAAGAGGTATGAGACCTCTGACAGTACTTTGCCTACAAGGTGGAGGAGAATAGCTCAACCAGTGAGCATGTGCTCAGATTGTCTGGGTACTACAATTACTTGAATCAAGTGGGAGTTAATCTTCCAGATAAGATAGTAATTGACAAAGTTCTCTAGTCACTATCACCAAGTTACTAGAACTTCGTGATGAACTATAATATGCAAGGGATAACGAAAACAATTCCCAAGCTCTTCGCGATGCTAAAATCGGCGAAGGTAGAAATCAAGAAGAGCATCAAGTGTTGGTGGTTAACAAGACCACTAGTTTTAAGAAAAGGGCAAAGGGATAGAAAGGGAACTTCAAGAAGAATGACAAACAAGTTGTCACTCCCGTGAAGAAGCCCAAAGCTAGACCCAAGCCTGAAACTGAGTGCTTCTACTGCAAAGGAAATGGTCACTGGAAGTGGAACTGTTGGGAATCGTAGCATAATTTAAAATTTTTCTACGCTCACCAAGATGCATCTATGGAGTCTACTAGCAACGAGGGGAAAGGAGTGCATCTACATACCCTTGTAGATCGCGAGCGGAAGCGTTCCAATGAACGTGGATGACGGAGTCGTACTCGCCGTGATCCAAATCACCGATGACCGAGTGCCGAACGGACGGCACCTCCGCGTTCAACACACGTACGGTGCAGTGACGTCTCCTCCTTCTTGATCCAGCAAGGGGAAAGGAGAGGTTGATGGAGATCCAGCAGCACGACGGCGTGGTGGTGGATGTAGCGGGTCTCGGCAGGGCTTTGCCAAGCTTCTGCGAGAGAGAGAGGTGTTGCAGGGGAGGAGGGAGGCGCCCAAGGCTGTAGGTTGCTGCCATCCCTCCCCCCCTTTATATAGGCCCCCTGGGGGGGCGCCGGCCCTAGAGATGAGATCTCATGGGGGGGCGGCGGCCACAAGGGGGGGAAGGGGTTGCCTTGCCCCCCAAGGCAAGGGGGAACTCCCCCCCGCTAGGGTTCCCAACCCTAGGCGCATGGGGGGAGGCCCAAGGGGGGCGCCCCAGCCCACTAAGGGCTGGTTCCCTTCCACTTTCAGCCCACGGAGCCCTCCGGGATAGGTGGCCCCACCCGGTGGACCCCCGGGACCCTTCCGGTGGTCCCGGTACAATACCGGTAACCCCCGAAACTTTCCCGGTGGCCGAAACTGGACTTCCTATATATAATTCTTCACCTCCGGACCATTCCGGAACCTCTCGTGACGTCCGAGATCTCATCCGGGACTCCGAACAACTTTCGGGTTTCCGCATACATATATCTCTACAACCCTAGCGTCACCGAACCTTAAGTGTGTAGACCCTACGGGTTCGGGAGACATGCAGACATGACCGAGACGCCTCTCCGGTCAATAACCAACAGCGGGATCTGGATACCCATGTTGGCTCCCACATGTTCCACGATGATCTCATCGGATGAACCACGGTGTCGAGGATTCAATCAATCCGTATGCAATTCCCTTTGTCAATCGGTATGTTACTTGCCCGAGATTCGATCGTCGGTATCCCAATACCTTGTTCAATCTCGTTACCGGCAAGTCTCTTTACTCGTACCGCAATGCATGATCCCGTGACCAACGCCTTAGTCACATTGAGCTCATTATGATGATGCATTACCGAGTGGGCCCAGAGATACCTCTCCGTCACACGGAGTGACAAATCCCAGTCTCGATCCGTGCCAACCCAACAGACACTTTCGGAGATACCTGTAGTGCACCTTTATAGTCACCCAGTTACGTTGTGACGTTTGGCACACCCAAAGCACTCCTACGGTATCCAGGAGTTGCACGATCTCATGGTCTAAGGAAAAGATACTTGACATTGGAAAAGCTCTAGCAAACGAAACTACACGATCTTTTATGCTATGCTTAGGATTGGGTCTTGTCCATCACATCATTCTCCTAATGATGTGATCCCGTTATCAATGACATCCAATGTCCATAGTCAGGAAACCATGACTATCTGTTGATCAACGAGCTAGTCAACTAGAGGCTTACTAGGGACACTTTGTGGTCTATGTATTCAGACATGTATTACGATTTCCGGACAATACAATTATAGCATGAACAATAGACAATTACCATGAACAAAGAAATATAATAATAACCATTTATTATTGCCTCTAGGGCATATTTCCAACATGAACTGCCCTAGATACTTGGCGGATAAGAAGGATGGCAAAGTGAACAAAGGTATATTTGATATACATGTTATTGATGTGTAATTTACTAGTGTTTATAGCAACCCCTCGGTATTTGATACTAGTTCAGTTGCTAAGAGTAGTAACTCAAACAAGGAGTTATAAAATAAATAGAGACTAGTTAAGGGCGAGGTGACCATGTGTGTTGGAAGTGATTCCAAGGTTGATAAGATCACCATCACACACTCCCTCTACTTCGGGATTAGTATTGAACCAAAATAATGTGATTTGGTGTTTGCGTTCAGCATAAATATGAATTGATCATGTTTATTGCAATACAGTTATTCATTTAAGTCAGAGAATAATTGTTGTTTTATTTACATGAATAAAACCTTCTATGTTCATACACCCAATGCGAATGGTTTATTGAATCTTGATTGTAATGATACACATATTCATAATATTGATGCCAAAAGATGCAAAGTTAATAATGATAGTGCAACTTATTTGTGGCACTGCCGTTTAGGTCATATTGGTGTAAAGCGCATGAAGAAACTCCATGCAGATGGGCTTTTGGAATCACTTGATGCTTGCGAACCATGCCTCATGGGCAAGATGACTAAGACTCCGTTCTCCGGAACAATGGAGCAAGCAACTGAATTATTGGAAATAATACATACTGATGTATGCGGTCCAATGAATGTTGAGGCTCGCGGCAGGTATCGTTATTTTCTGACCTTCACAGATGATTTGAGCAGATATGGGTATATCTACTTGATGAAACATAAGTCCAAAACATTTGAAAAGTTCAAAGAAATTTCAGAGTAAAGTAGAAAATCATCATAACAAGAAAATAGAGTTTCTACGATCTGATCGTGGAGACGAATATTTGAGTTATGAGTTTGGTCTTCATTTGAAACAATGTGGAATATTTTCGCAACTCACGCCACCTGGAACACCACATCGTAATGGTGTGTCCGAACGTCATAACCGTACTTTATTAGATATGGTGCAATATATGATGTCTCTTACCGATTTACCACTATCGTTTTGGGGTTATGCATTAGAGACAGCCGCATTCACGTTAAATAGGGCATCATCTAAATCCGTTGAGACGATACCATATGAACTATGGTTTGGCAAGAAACCCAAGTTGTCATTTCTTAAAGTTTGGGGTGGCAATGCTTATGTGAAAATGTTTCAACCTGATAAGCTCGAACCCAAATTGAAAAAATGAGTCTTCATAGGATACCCAAAGGAAACTGTTGGGTAAACCTTCTATCACAGATCCGAAGGCAAGATATTCATTGCTAAGAATGGATCCTTTCTAGAGGAGTTTCTCTCGAAAGAAGTGAGTGGGAGGAAAGTAGAACTTGATGAGGTAATTGTACCTTCTCTCGAGTTGGAGGGTAGTTCATCACAGAAATCAGTTCCAGTGATGCCTACACCAATTAGTAAGGAAGCTAATGATGATGATCAGGAAACTTCAGATCCAGTTACTACCAAACCTCGTAGGTGAACCAGAACACGTTCCGCACCAGAGTAGTACGGTAATCTTGTCCTGGAAATCATGTTACTAGACCATGACAAACCTACGAACTATGAGGAAGCGATGATGAGCCCATATTCCGTGGAATGGCTTGAGGCCGTGAAATCTGAGATGGGATCCATGTATGAGAACAAAGTGTGGACTTTGGTTGACTTGCCCGATGATCGGCAAGCCATAGAGAATAAAATGGATTTTCAAGAGGAAGACGGACGCTGATAGTAGTGTTACTATCTACAAAGCTCGAATTGTTGCAAAAATGTTTTCGACAAGTTCAAGGTGTTGACTACAATGAGATTTTTCTCACTTGTATCAATGCTTAAAAGTCTGTCCGAATCATGTTAGCAATTGCCGCATTTTATGAAATTTGGCAAATGGATGTAAAACCTGCATTCCATAATGGATTTCTTAAAGAAGAGTTGTATATGATGCTAAAAAAGTGTGCAAAGCTCCAGCGATCCATCTACTGACTGGTGGAAGCATCTCGGAGCTGGAATATACGCTTTGATGAGTTGATCAAAGCATATAGTTTTATACAGACTTGTGGTGAAGCCTGTATTTACAAAAGGTGAGTGGGAGCACTACATCCATTCTGATAAGTATATGTGGATGACATATTGTTGATCGGAAATAATGTAGAATTTTCTAGAAAGCATAAAGGAGTATTTGAAAGGAGTTTTTCAAAGAAAGACCTCGGTGAAGCTGCTTACATATTGAGCATCAAGATCTATAGAGATAGATCAAGACGCTTGATAAGTTTTTTTTTCAATGAGTACATACCTTGACAAGATTTTGAAGTAGTTCAAAATGGAACAGTCAAAGAAGGAGTTCTTGCCTATGTTGCTAGGTGTGAAGTTGAGTAAGACTCAAAGCCCGACCACAGTAGAAGATAGAGAGAGAATGAAAGTCATTCCCTATGCCTCAGCCATAGGTTCTATAAAGTATGCCATGCTATGTACCAAACCTATTGTATACCCCGCCCTGAGTTTGGCAAGGGAGTACAATAGTGATCTAGGAGTAGATCACTGGACATTGGTCAAAATTATCCTTAGAGGACTAAGGAAGTATTTCTCGGTTATGGAGGTGATAAAGAGTTCGTCGTAAAGAGTTACGTCGATGCAAGCTTTGACACCGATCTGGATGACACACAGTCTCGATCTGGATACATATTGAAAGTGGGAGCATTTAGCTAGAGTAGCTCCGTGCAGAGCATTGTAGACATAGAAATTTGCAAAATACATACGGATCTGAATGTGGCAGACCCATTGACTAAACACATCTCACAAGCAAAACATGATCACACCTTAGTACTCTTTGGGTGTTAATAACATGGCGATGTGAACTAGATTATTGACTCTAGTAAACCCTTTGGGTATTGTTCACATGGCGATGTGAACTACAGAGTGTTAAATCACATGACAATGTGCACTATTGGCATTAAATCACATGGCGATGTGAACTAGATTATTGACTCTAGTGCAAGTGAGAGACTAAAGGAAATATGCCCTAGAGGCAATAATAAAGTTATTATTTATTTCCTTATATCATGATAAATGTTTATTATTCATGCTAGAATTGTATTAACCGGAAACTTAGTACATGTGTGAATACATAGACAAAAACAGAGTGTCCCTAGTATGCCTCTACTAGACTAGCTCATTTATCAAACATGGTTATGTTTCCTAACCATAGACATGTGTTGTCATTTGATGAACGGGATCACATCATTAGGAGAATGATGTGATGGACAAGACCCATTCGTTAGCTTTGCATTATGATCGTTACAGTTTCATTGCTACTGCTTTCTTCATGACTTATACATGTTCCTCGGACTATGAGATTATGCAACTCCCGAATACCGGAGGAACACTTTGTGTGCTATCAAACGTCACAACATAAATGGGTGATTATAAAGATGCTCTACAGGTGTCTCCGAAGGTATTTGTTGGGTTGGCATAGATCGAGATTAGGATTTGTCACTCCGTGTTTCGGAGAGGTATCTCTGGGCCCTCTCGGTAATGCACATCACTAAAAGCCTTGCAAGCAATGTGACTAATAAGTTAGTTGCGGGATGATGCATTACGGAACGAGTAAAGAGACTTGCCGGTAACGATATTGAAATAGGTATAGTGGTAACGACGATCGAATCTCGGGCAAGTAACATACCGATGACAAAGGGAACAACGTATGTTGTTATGCGGTTTGACCTATAAAGATCTTTGTAGAATATGTGGCAGCCAATATGAGCATCCAAGTTCCGCTATTGGTTATTGACCGGAGATGAGTCTCGGTCATGTCTACATAGTTCTCGAACCCGTAGGGTCCGCACGCTTAACGTTCGATGATGATCGGTATTATGAGTTTATGTGTTTTGATGTAACGAAGGTAGTTTAGAGTCCTGGATGAGATCACGAACATGACGAGGAGTCTCGAAATGGTCGAGACATGAAGATTGATATATTGGAAGACTATATTCGGACACCGGAATAGTTTCGAGGTGTATCGGGTATTTTTCGAACTACCCGGGGTTACCGGAACCCCCCGGGGGGTTATTGGGCCTCATGGGCCCAGTGGTGGAAGAGAGGAGGTAGGCCAAGGTGTGGCACGCCCCCTATCCCAAACCGAAGTGGACTAGGGGGCCCGGCCCCCCTTTCTTACTCTCCTCCCTCACCTTCCCCCTTCTCCTTGTTGGAATAGGAAATGGGGGGCCGAATCCTACTTGGAGTAGGATTGCCCCCCCATCGCGCGCCTCCTCCCCTTGGCCGGCCTCCTCCACCCTCCCCCCTTTATATACGTGGGAGGGGGCACCCCAAAGGCACACAAGTTGATTTCATAGCCATGTGCGGTTCCCACCTCCACAGATTTCCACCTCGGTCATATCGTCGTAGTGCTTAGGCGAAGCCCTGCACTGGTAACTTCATCATCACCGTCACCACGCCGTCGTGCTAATGAAACTCTCCCTCGGCCTCATCTAGATCAAGAGTTTGAGGGACGTCACCGAGCTGAACGTGTGCAGATCGCGGAGGTGCCGTGCGTTCGGTACTTGATCGGTTGGATCGCGAAGATGTTGGACTACATCAACTGCGTTACTTAACGCTTCCGCTTTCGGTCTACGAGGGTATGTGGACACACTCTCCCGCTCGTTGCTATGCATCACCTAGATGGATCTTGCATGTTCGTAGGATTTTTTTTGAAATTACTGCGTTCCCCAACAGAGGGAGTAGTCCACCCTCGGGGCTGAGGGTTTGTGCCAGTAGCTATGTGTTTAATCTCTCTCTCTCTCTCTCTCATGATCTATATCATGGGATTTGTTAATATAGATGGATCATATGATTTTTCTCCCCTCTATACTCTTGTTGTGATGAATCGAATATTTACCCTTTGAAGTTTTGTCTTGTCGGATTGAATATTCCGATATCAGAACACATGATGTATGTCTTGCGGTATGAATACTTGAGGTGACAATGGGGTATCATATTGATTAACTTGATGTATGTTATGGCACTCAACTTGCGGATTCCCGAGGTGACATTGGGGTAATCTATGCATAGGGGTTGATGCACGTTTTTATTATCTTTTCTCCAATAGAAACTTTGGGGTCTCTTTGTAGTTCTTTGTGTGGATTGAGTATTATGAATATGAATTTGCTTTGGTGTTATTTTAGTACGAACTCTTGTGTGACGCCCCCGATTTGACCGTACACTAATCATGCACGCAAATGTGTACGATCACGATCAGGGACTCACGGGAAGATATCACAACACAACTCTACAACATAAATAAGTCATACAAGCATTATAATACAAGCCAGGGGCCTTGAGGGCTCGAATACAATTGCTCGATCATAGACGAGTCAGCGGAAGCAACAATATCTGAGTACAGACATAAGTTAAACAAGTTTGACTTAAGAAGGCTAGCACAAAAGTAGCAACGATCGAAAAGGCAAGGCCTCCTGCCTGGGACCTCCTAACTACTCCTGGTCGTCGTCAGCGGCCTGCACGTAGTAGTAGGCACCTCCAGTGTCGTAGGTGTCGTCGTCGACGGTGGCGTCTGGCTCCTGGACTCCAACATCTGGTTGTGACAACCAGATAGAAAGGAAAGGGGGAAAAGAGGGAGAGAAGCAACCGTGAGTACTCATCCAAAGTACTCGCAAGCAAGGAGCTACACTACATATGCATGGGTATATGTGTAAAGGGCCATATCAGTGGACTGAACTGCAGAATGCCAGAATAAAAGGGGGATAGCTAGTCCTGTCGAAGGCTACGCTTCTGGACATCTCCATCTTGCAGCATGTAGAAGAGAGTAGATTGAAGTCCTCCAAGTAGCATCGCATAGCATAATCCTACCCGGCGATCCCCTCCTCGTCGCCCTGTTAGAGAGCGATCACCGGGTTGTATCTGGCACTTGGAAGGGTGTATTTTATTCAGTATCCAGTTCTAGTTGTCATAAGGTCAAGGTACAACTCCGGGTCGTCCTTTTACCGAGGGACACGGCTATTCGAATAGATAAACTTCCCTGCAGGGGTGCACCACATAACCCAACACGCTCGATCCCATTTGGCCGGACACACTTTTCTGGGTCATGCCCGGCCTCGTAAGATCAACACGTCGCAGCCCCACCTAGGCTCAACAGAGAGGTCAGCACGCCGGTCTAAACCTATGCGCGCAGGGGTCTGGGCCCATCGCCCTATGCACACCTGCACGTTGCGTACGCGGCCGGAAGCAGACCTAGCCTAGAGGCGTTCCAGTCCAATCCGGCGCGCGCCACTCAGTTGCTGACGTCAAAAGAGCTTCGGCTGATACCACGACGTCGGGATACCCATAACTACTCCCACGTAGATGGTTAGTGCGTATAGACCAAATGGCCAGACTCAGATCAAATACCCAGAACTCGTTAAGCGTGTTGTTTATCCGCGAACGCCGACCAGGGCCAGGCCCACCTCTCTCCTGCGTGGTCTCAACCTGCCCTGTCGCTCCGCCACAAAGTAACAGTCGGGGGCCGTCAGGAACCCAGGCCCACCTCTACCGGGGTGGAGCCACCTGTCCTTTCAGCCCCCTCATCAGAATCACCTGCGGGTACTCAACGAGCCGACCCGGCTTTAGTCACCACATGTGTCATGTATAAATGTATATAGCATATACCCGTGATCACCTCCCAAAGTGATCACGGCCCAGTAGTATAGCATGGCAGACGGACAAGAGTGTAGGGCCACTGATGGACACTAGCATCCTATACTAAGCAGTAGGATAACAGGTAAGGGTAACAGCTGTAGCAACAATGACAGGCTATGCAACAGAATAGGATTAATCGAAAGCAGTAACATGCTACACTACTCTAATGCAAGTAGTAGAGAGTAGAGTAGGCGATATCTGGTGATCAAGGGGGGGCTTGCCTGGTTGCCCTGGCAAGTAGGAGGGGTCGTCGACTCCGTAGTCGAACTGGGCAGCAGCAGTGTCGGTCTCGTAGTCTACCGGAGAGAAGAGGGGGAAGAAACAGTAAATACAATGCAAACATAAGCACGACGATGCGTGACATGACAATGAGCGGTGCTAGGGGTGTCCTAACGCGACAGTAGGTGGTACCGGTGAAGGGGGGGAACATCCGGGAGGTATTCCCGATGTTTCGCGTTTTCGGACAGACGGGCCGGAGGGGGAAAGTTGCTAGTTCGATAGGTTAGGGAGGTGTGGTGGACGAACGGACTGCGTTTTTGGATTCGTCTCGTCGTTCTGAGCAACTTTCATGTAGAAAACATTTTCATCCGAGTTACGGTTTAAAAGATATGAATTTTCAAAGTTTATTTGAATTTCTGGAATTATTTATATTAAGCAAAAATGAATTATGACGTCAGCATGAGGCAATGCTGATGTCAGCAGGTCAACAGGTCAGCTGACCAGTCAAACCAGACAGGTGGGTCCAGTGGGACCCACATGTCAGCCTCTGTTAGTCTAATATTTATTTAAACTAAACTAACAGTCTAATTAGAGGGGTGGGCCCCATATGTCAGTGAGAGATTAGTTAATCTAATTATTTTTATTTATAAAACACTTTTCTTTTTTTTCTTTTCTTCTTTTTTTTAATTTTTGCGGCGGGGCCCGCATGTCAGTGGCACTAGGCTGCCCAGTCAGCAGTTGACTGGGTCAACCCAGTCAACTGGGGCCCGTGGGGGCCACTGGCAGTGAGCCAGGGGTGGGGCCCGGCCGGCCACGTCGGCAGGGCACCGGAGAGGGGCTCCGGCGAGCTCCAATGCAGCGGCGCGACGCGGGTGAGCTTCGGGTTTCGCCCACAGGGCATCCCCGGGGCTGTGGTTTGGCCCATTCGAACGGCTAGTCCACACCGCGTCGAATGGAGGTGGTGGCGTGGCTGGGGACGGCCGGTAACGTCGCCGGCGGCGAGGCAGGTGGTGGTGGGTTTCCGGTGAGTGGCGAACAGGGGGCTACGGGGCACGGCGAGAGCAGCAGACGCGCGCGTTGGGCCACTAGGAACCCCAGGAGCACGATGCGGCGCTCGGCCGCAGGTGAAGGCAACCATGGCCACGGCGCCGAGCTCGTCGGCGGCGAGGTTCTTCGGGCGAGCTACGGGAACGGGGCTACGGGCGTCGGAAAGCTCGGGAGAGAGAGGGGAAAGAAGCGCAGGCTCACAGTGCTCCTGCAGATGTGCTCAAGCCTGCTCGAGGAGGGCTCGGTGCGGCGGAATCGACGGCGAAGCTCGTCGGAGAAGAGGAGGAAGACGGCAACGTAGGGGATGATGCAGAGGCGCTCCTGCTCGGGTGATTCGTCGGGGAGGAAGAGGAGGTCGAGGCGGTCCTTCTTGGCGCGGAGGAGAGGCGAGGCGATGTCGGGGACCGCGTGTGTTACGCCGGCATGGCCACGGCAGCGCTCGGATGCGGTGGGGAATGGGAGAGGCGGCGAGGGCAAGCAGCAACTCGTGGGGAAGGGGGGGAAAGATCTCTCGTAGGAGGCAGGGGGGCCGTCGCTGGCGTCCTTATCCCCTCGGCGATGTGGCGGCGTGGGGCGGCGAGCAGGTCCGGTGGGGACGGCGAGGGGCGTGCGCCCTCGGTCGGTTGAATAGACGAGGAGGGGGGAAGACGACAAGGGGAGGGGGGAGGTGCTGGGCCGCTGGACCGATTCGGCCGGCTGGGCCAGTGGGCCAAGGCCCTTGGGGAGCCGGGGGGGTTTTCTTTCCTTTTGCTTTCTTTTTACCTTTTATTTATTTTTCTTTTCTATTTTATTTCTAGTTTCTGTTTTATTTTGTTTTAGCAAAATACAAAAATGGCACCTAATTTGTTGTTACCAATTATGTCACAACCAAAAAAAGTTTCATCCCAAAATAATATAGTTTAATATTTTACAAAATACAAAAGGCATTTAATTAATGGTTTTAGCTACTGATTTAATTAGTTTGGTGCATTTAAACATTTTATAAAGACTTGGTTCCTCCACCAATATTACATATGATTTATTTGTCACTTTTAGAACATTTTAGTTTTGACATTTGAAAAGTTTTATTGTTTGCTTGAATTTGAATTTGAACTAACCCGAGGTTAACTAAAGTGATCATGGTGACATGGCATCGTTAGCAGAGTTTTACTGTAGCTTGATTATCCGGGCGTCACATCTTGATTAGATCGATCGGAAAGAATAGCTTGTGTTATTTTAGTACGAACTCTAGGATAGATCGAACGGAAAGAATAGCTTTGAGGTGGTTTCGTACCCTACAAACAATTTATCTTTTGTTCTCAGCTAATTGGAACTCGGGAGTAATTCTTTATTGCACTTTGAGGGATAATCATACGATCCAACTATGTTAGCATTGTTGAGAGGTTGCACTAGTGAAAGTACGGACCCTAGGCCTTGTTTCTAAGCATTGCAATACCGTTTTTGTGCCCGTTTGCTATTTTCTACCTTGCTGTTTTTATTTACTCAGATTATAAAAACATATTTCTACCATCCATATTACACTTTTATCACCATCTCTTCGCCGAACTACTGCACCTATACAATTTGCCATTGTATTGGGTGTGTTGGGGACACAAGAGATTTCTTGTACTTGGTTGCAGGGTCATTTGAGAGAGACCATCTTCATCCTACAGCTCTCACGGATTGATAAACCTTAGGTCATCCACTTGAGGGAAAATTGCTACTATCCTACAAAACTCTGCGCTTGGAGGCCCAACACGTGTCTACAAGAATAAAGTTGCGTAGTAGACATTAAGCTCTTTTCTGGCGCCGTTGCCAGGGAGGCTAAGTAAGCGGCACTCACATCCCGTCAACGAAGCTCTTTTCTGGCGCCGTTGCCGGGGAGGTGAGTGCTTGAAGGTATATCTTTAGATCTTGCAATTGAATCTTTTAGTTTCTTGTTTTATCACTAGTTTGGTTTATAAAAGAAAACTACAAAAGAATGGAATTGAGGTTGCATCATATTATTGATCACCTTTATAACATCTTTCTTGAAAATGATGGTTCGGATAATTGTGCTCAATTCTTAGAAGAAGAAGTCAATAAAATGTTTGGCACAAAATATTTGAATGATGAGCATGATTGCAACGTTGTTAGTATGAATTCTTTGAATATCCAAAATGCTAATGATGATTGCACAAGTCATGACAAAAATGTTTCTTATAAGCATGTCAATTTTTGCGGAGTGAATTGCGAGTGCAAATGCACACCAAAAAGGGAAGATAGATTTTATAAGAAGCATAAATATTTAGAAACGAAAAAGTTGCAAGAGAGGCTAGATGATTGTGCTGAAAGATGTAATTTTTTCCGCCATCCTTGTGAACTTTGCAATGAACATGGTCAGTTAAATCTCCAATGCAAATTGTTTCATGATCAAATCGTGTCCAAAAATTGTGATAACTTGATTACCCTTGAGCATCATAAAGAGCTTAGTCTTCTTTTGGGGTATGAAGAAATGAAATGTATAACTAAGGGTATTCCAATATTTAATCTCAATAGATTTCTTGATTTTAATCTAGAGGAAATTTATATGTTTTGTGTGATGAATTGCATTGAGAATCCTTATATGGCCAACTACCTAAAGACAACAAAACAAATGGAATATGAAGAGAGTACTAATGAAAGGGAAAATGTTTCCCGATACCCTCCTAGTGTTTATTATGATGAATTAGGTAACGAGGAGGAACTTCCTATCCAATCAATCTCTTCAACGAGAAGCTTTAAAAAGTTAATTAAACCCACACATGATGTGGTGAAGAAGAAGAAAAGAAGAAAGAAGAGGTAAAAAGGTATCTCTCCCGAATAATGTTGCTCCTATCACCATTGTGCCTCATGAAAGTGAATCAAATATGTTGATGGAAGATGATGATATTGAGTATGATTTTGTGATACTTACTACTTGTTGTAATGATTATGATCGGGAAGACAATGATGTCCCTTATGATCTTGATAATCTTTTTAGCACTTTCTTGGAAGAATATGATAATAATGTTTGCTATACTATAGGTGCCATTCATGCTATTGATAAGAATGATTGTGATGATATGCAAAACCACAAGCTTGGGGATGCTATGTTTAATGAGTATGAAATGTTTGAAGATTTATTTGCTGGAAATAATGCTTCTCCTAATCTTGGGGATTCTTTGCTTAATGAATATGATCCTTTGATTCCTTCTACTTTCGATAAGAAAATTTATTATGATGATAGCATGCCTCCTATTTATGATGATTACATTGATGAAAGTGGGTTTGGAAGAGTGTCAACTCTAGGTAGTAGTGATCCCACTATTCTGGAGGGGGTTGAATCTTATTACAATATTGATGAAAGTGGATTTGGAGAGGTCATAACTTTATTTAGTGATACATCCACTATTTTCGAAGAGGTTTCAATTGACTATGACAATAAAGTGGTTATCTATGATGATTATTATGATGACATGTATGCCATAAAGAGTGCTAAATCTTCTATGCTTGTGCATCATGAAAAGAGTGTTGTATGTGATAGTTATATTGTTGAATCCATTCATGATGTTTCTGAAAATTATTATGAGGAAGCAAATTTATGCTCTTACATATCTCAATAATATCAAGTTTCTTCTCTGTGTTGATTGTTTTGAAGTTGCACAGGTTTTGCCTTCCTATGCTAGTTGATTCTTGCTCCCATAAGTTGTTTGCTCACAAAATCTCTATGCATAGGAAGTGGGTTATACCTAAATATGCTAGTCATATGCTTCATTATGCTCTCTTTATGTTTCAATGCTTATCTTTTATGCGAGCATCATTGAAATCATCATGCCTAGCTTAAAAGGCATTAAAGAAAAGCGCTTGTTGGGAGACAACCCAACACTTTTACCTATTGTTTTTGTGTGTTCACATGATTATGATACTGTAGTAATCATGTTTTATTGCTTTTTTAATAAAGTGCCAAGTAAAGCCTTTGGGGTCATGTTGGGTGATAGTTGATTTGATCTTGCTGAAAAACAGAAACGTTTACGCTCACGAAAATAAGTCTCATTTTTAACAGAAGAGTGATTTTGAGTTGATTCTTTTTGAAAAAGTTTAATATACAAATTCCTCACGTGTTACTAATTTTTTCATAATTTTTGGAGTATCAGAAGTATGGTAGTTATCCAGATCATTACAGACTATTCTGTTTTTGACAGATTCTGTTTTCAATGCATAGTTTGCTTGCTTTCTAGTTTCTATGGCTTATATTGCTCAACATAAATTGTGGAAATGATATGCTATAGTACACATTGTGTGGAAACAATTATGAATTTTTTATTTGACAGTATCAAAGTGAAATGGTTTGCTCTTTATCATACTACCTATCTCACAAAGTTCCGTTAAGTTTTGTGTGATTGAAGTTTTCAAGTTTTGTGTGAGATATCAATATGAGGAGAATAAGGTGTGACAAGACCCTAAGCTTGGGGATGCCCAAGGCACCCCAAGTTAATTTCCAAGGAATATCCCAGAAACTAAGCTTGGGGATGCCCCGGAAGGCATCCCCTCTTCCATCTTCAACATTATCGGTAACCTCACTCTGAGCTATGTTTTCATTCATCACATGATATGAGTTTTACTTGGAGAGTCAATTTATTTTGTTAGTATTTTCTTGCTGTTATTTAAAATAATGTTTTCCATCTTTTATTTCAATAAAAGTGGCATTGATAGCCTTTGCCATGCTTATCTTGCAAGTATACATGTTGCTGTTTGAAAACTAAAAGTTTATCAATGTTGCAAAAATTCCCGAGGAAAGTAAAAATATGATAAAATGTTGAAACTTTTTGCATAATAAGCTCTGATAAATTTTCTACAGTGTGGTAGAATTTAATAAAGTTTGGAGTTGAATAAGTACTGATACTCTTGCATTCTTTACGGACTGTACTGTTTTGGCAGATTGTTGTTATGTTTGCATTGTTTGCATATGCTTGCTTGTTTAATGAATCTATTCGAGGATAGAAGTATTAAGTATGTGGAGGAATTTAGTATGCAATGTTGAATAATAATTTTAGTGATTTGCTACAGTAGAGAATGATAAGGTTTTTTGCATTGGTTTATACTAACTTATCTCACGAGTTCTTGTTGAGTTTTGTGTGGATGAAGCTTTTGGGATTTAGGAAAACCATGATATGCGAGGAATTAAGGAGACACAAAAGCTCAAGCTTGGGAATTCCCAAGGCATCCCAAGTTAATATTCCAAGAAGTCTCAAGCATTGAAACTTGGGGATGCCCCGGTAGGCATCCCACCTTTCTCCTTCAACAATTATCGGTTAGTATCGGTTGAGCCTAAGTTTTTGCTTCTTCACATGATGAGTGCTATTCTTAGAATGTAATTTTATTTTGTTTTTGCTTGCTGTTTTAATAAAATACTTAGATCTGAAAGTTTTTAAATAAGAGAGAGTCCACAATTAGCTACCTATTTACCTAAATACTCGCATGATCTTCACTTATATCTTTTTGGAGTAGTTTGTCTTTTACTCTTGTGCTTCACTTATATCCTATGAGTAAATTGTTGAATAAATTGAATGTAATGAAGTTGAAATTATATGTTCATATCATGCCTAGTGGTAGCTTCACATTGGGTTTAGAAAGTGAAATCTTTTGAGGCTTGACAATCACAATTTTGGTCATACAAGCAATTCACGAATAATTAGTATAAGGAAGAGAACTTTCATATGCAAATACACTATCGTGGAAATCTTTTGTGATTGTGAGCCCTCATCAAAATATTATATGCCAAAATTGTTGACGTTGGACAAGGAAGACAACGTAATGATTTATGTTTGTTCATATTCACATAGAAGTTATATTGTCCTCGATCCTTCAACATGTGGTGCTTGCCCCCCATCTTTGCTAGCCAAAAATTCCGCACCAAGTAGAGATACTACTTGTGCATCCAAAAACCCTTAAACCCAAATCTTATTTTCAAGTGTCCACCATACCTACTTAAGGATTGAGTCAGATCCTTCAAGTAAGTTGTCATCAGTGCAATAAGGCAATAAAAATTGCTTCTAAAAGTGTGAGATCATTTAGTGTAAGAGAAAATTGAGCGTTGTACGAACTTGTGATGGTAAAGAATAAAAATGACAGACTGCATAATAAAGGTTGTCATCACAAGGGGCAAAATAACGTGACATTCTTTTGCACTAAGGGTTTGAGCACAAACAAATAAGCTCATGGCAACCTCTGCTTCCCTCTGCGAAGGGCCTATCTTTTACTTTATGTATTTAGTTTTATGCAAGAGTCAAAGTTTTTCTCTCTATTCCTTTTTATTTTTCTCTTTTGGCAAGCATCATGTGGTGAGGAAAGATCTAGGCACATATGTCCAGTTGAATATGGGTAGCATGAGTTATTATTGTTGACATCACCCTTGAGGTGAATACGTTGGGAGGAAAAACAATAAGCCCCTATCTTTCTATGTGTCCAGTTGAAACGTTTTGCTCATGTGTATGCGGTGAGTGTTAGCAATCATAGAAGACTATATGATGGTTGAGTATGTGGAGCTCTTACTTAAACTCTGTTGAATAAGTTGAATTGCAATTGCTTGGTGACTGAGAACATAGGTTGTTGGGTTTCAAGAGAATTCATTGTTTGAACCTTAGCATGTGAATTGGTTGCCACTATAACATGAGAAATTTTATGAGAAAGAATTGCTGTTATGATGCTAGGAAAAGTGATTGAAATTGTCATTGATCAAACTTATGCACTTTGCTAGCATGCACACTTCATAAATTATTTCTTTTATCATTTACCTACCCGAGGACGAGTAGGAATTAAACTTGGGGATGCTGATACGTCTCCAACGTATCTATAATTTATGAAGTATTCATGCTGTTATTCTATCATTCTTGGATGTTTTACAATCATTTTATAGAAACTTTATATCATTTTTTGGGACTAACCTATTGACCCAGTGCCTAGTGTCAGTTGCTGTTTTTTGCTTGTTTTTTATATCTCAGGAAATTAATATCAAACGGAGTTCAAACACCACGAAACTTTTTGTGGATTTTTGTTGGACCAAAAGACACCCGATGGACCAGAACAACACCTAGGCGATGCCCCGAGGGGGGCACAACCCACCAGGGCGCGCCTAGGGGCCCAGGCGCGCCCAGGTGGGTTGTGCCCACCTTGGTGGCCTCCCGCACCCCCTCTTTGCACTATAAATTCCCAAATATTCCGAAACCCTTCAGGGTTAACCTATAAGAAGTTCCGCCGCCGCATGGCTCTGTAGCCACCGAAAACCAATCTAGACCCCGTTCCGGCACCGTGCCGGAGGGGGGAATCATCTCCGGTGGCCATCTTCATCATCCTGGCGGCCACCACGATGAGGAGGGAGTACTCCACCCTCGGAGCTGAGGGTTTGTACAAGTAGCTATGTGTTTAATCTCTCTCTCTCTCTCTCGTGATTTATATCATGGGCTTTGTTAATATAGATGGATCATATGATGTTTCTCCCCTCTATACTCTTGTTGTGATGAATCAAATCTTTACCCTTTGAAGTTTGGTCTTATCGGATTGAATATTCAGATATGAGAACACATGATGTATGTCTTGCGGTATGAATACTTGAGGTGACAATGGGGTATCGTATTGATTAACTTGATATATGTTATGTCACTCAACTTGCGGATTCCCGAGGTGACATTGGGGTAATCTATGCATAGGGGTTGATGCACGTTTTTATTATCTTTTCTCCGATAGAAACTTTGGGGTCTCTTTGTAGTTCTTTGTGTGGATTGAGTATTATGAATATGAATTTGCTTTGGTGTTATTTTAGTACGAACTCTTGATTAGATCGATCGAAAAGAATAACTTGTGTTATTTTAGTACGAACTCTAGGATAGATCGAACGAAAAGAATAGCTTTGAGGTGGTTTCGTACCCTACAAACAATTTCTATCTTTTGTTCTCCGCTAATAGGAACTCGGGAGTGATTCTTTATTGCACTTTGAGGGATAATCATATGATGCAACTATGTTAGCATTGTTGAGAGGTTGCACTAGTGAAAGTACGGACCCTGGGCCTTGTTTTTAAGCATTGCAATACCGTTTTTGTGCCCATTTACTATTTGCTACCTTGCTGTTTTTATCTATTCAGATTGCAAAAATATATTTCTACCATCCATATTACACTTTTATCACCATCTCTTTGCCGAACTAGTGCACCTATACAATTTACCATTGTATTGGGTGTGTTGGGGACACAAGAGATTTCTTGTATTTGGTTGCAGGGTCGTTTGAGAGAGACCATCTTCATCCTACACCTCTCATGGATTGATAAACCTTAGGTCATCCACTTGAGGGAAAATTGCCACTGTCCTACAAAACTCTGCGCTTGGAGGCCCAACACGTGTCTACAAGAATAAAGTTGCGTAGTAGACATCACCCATCATCTACTAATTACTCCACAATGTCTTCCCCTCGGCCCAAGTATGGTGAAGTGTCATGTAGTTGATGTTCACATGAAACCACTAAAGGAAGCAACAACATGCATATCATCAAAATATCAAACGAATACCATGACTACTTATAACAAGCCTTCTCCCATGTCCTCAAGAACAAAAGTAACTACTCACAAATAATATTCATGTTGAAGATCAAAGGCGTATTGAATATCATTAAGGATCTAAACATATAATCTTCACCAAATAAACTAACTAGCATCAGCTACAAGATGTAATCAACACTACTAGTAACCCACAGGGACCAATCTGAGGTTTTGAGACAAAGATTGAATACGAGAGATGAACTAGGGTTTGAGATGAGATGGCGCTGGTGAAGATGTTGATGAAGATTAGTCCTCCCACGATGAGAGGATCGTTGGTGATGTTGATGGCTTCGATTTCCCCCTCCCGGAAGGTAGTTTCCCCGGCGGAATCACTTCCACGGAGAGCAAAAGTGCTCCTGCCCAGGTTCCGCCTCTAGACGGTGACGCTTCATCCCGAAAGTCCTCTCTTCATTTTTTTTCTAGGTCAAAACCCTTCATATAGCAGAAGATGGGCACCGAGGGCTTGCCAGGGGCACACAAGCCCATAGGGTGCGCCCAGGGGGTGGGGCACGCCCCCTGAGCTAGTCGCTCCCTGGTGGGGCCTTCCTGGTATTTGTTGCGCCAATATTTTTTATATATTCCAAAATAATTCTCCGTAAAATTTTAGGTCATTTGGACTTATGTAGAATAGCTATCTCTATTGTAGCCTTTTCCGATCCAGAATTCAAGCTGCCGGCAATCTCCCTCTTCATGTGAAACTTGCAAAATAAGAGAGAAAAGGCATAAGAATTGCATCATACAGTGAAATAACACTCCAAAATATAATAAATAATAGTAGAAAAAATGTGATGCAAAATGGACGTATCACACGACCACCCACCCAAGACGAACTCTCACTATAAACACACCATCGTCGCACATGGAGACCACTTGGATGACATAAGTGACCGCAGTGGCACTTCGGAAGGAGCAGTGGCGCAAGAGGGGCGCCGCAGAAGCAAAGCCCCAAGCTGCCACCAAAAATCCGCCGCCGGCAACCAAGCAAACTAGCAGCCCCAACTTCCTACGGCGATGCCTCCAAGAAGGGGACAACGCAAGAACATTGCCATCACCAAATCCAAAAAGATTTGGTTTTCGCTCGTAAACTAGGGGTGGAAGGAAAGGGTCATCGACAACGCCTCCAAGGAGGAAGGCGGCACTCATGGCCACCGCCATCGTCGTGGCCGTGCATGAGCCAGGGATTTCTCCCTAAACCATACCCATCTGATACGTCTCCGTCATATCAATATTTTTTTTATTGTTTCATGCCAATATTCTACAACTTTCATATATTTTGGCAACATTTTATATTATTTTTTGGCACTAACATATTGATCCAATGTCCAGTGCCAGTTCATGTTTGTTGCATGTTTTTTGTTTCACAGAATATCCATATCAAACGAAGTCCAAACGCGGTAAAACTTTAGGAATATTTTTTTGGAATATATATTATTTTTGGGAAGCAGGATCAACGCAACACGATGCCCGAGGGGCCCACAAGCTGAAGGGGCGCGCCCCCTACCCAGGGCGCGGCTCGCAAGCTTGTGGATACCCCATAGGTCGGTTGGAGGTGTCGTTCGGCCGCAAGGAATCTTATATCCGGATAAAAATGGTGTTAAAATTTCAGCCCAATCGGAGTTACGGATCTCCGGGAATTTAAGAAACGGTGAAAGGCCAGAAAACAAGGTCGCGAAACAGATAGATAGATCTAATCTCGGAGGGGCTCCCACCCCTCCGCCACCATGGAGGCCATGGACCAGAGGGGAAACCCTCCTCCCATCTAGGGGGAGGTCAAGGAAGAAGAAGAAGGAGGAGGAGGAGGGGGCTCTATCCCCCTCTCTCCCGGTGGCGCTGGAATGCCGCCGGGGCAAGGATCGTGACGGCGATCTACACCAACAACCTCGCCACCATCAACACCAACTCTCTCCCCCTCTATGCA
This sequence comes from Aegilops tauschii subsp. strangulata, assembly GCF_002575655.3. Taxonomy (NCBI): domain Eukaryota; kingdom Viridiplantae; phylum Streptophyta; class Magnoliopsida; order Poales; family Poaceae; genus Aegilops; species Aegilops tauschii. The sequence continues at coordinate 62,067,915 of NC_053039.3, read as the reverse complement.
GCGGTGTAACACCTTTTCTCCCCGCTGTAATATCTACTTAAACATGTGCTCAACACTATATATTATTATCCAATGATGTGTGGTTATCCTATGATGTTTGAGTAGATCCGTTTTGTCCTATGGGTTTATTGATGATCGTGATTGGTTTCAGTTGTATGTTTTATTATTGGTGTTGTTCTATGGTGCTCTCCATGTCGCACAAGCGTGAGGGATCCCCGCTGTAGGGTATTACAATACGTTCATGATTCGCTTATGGTGGGTTGCTACAGTGACACAAGATTAAACCCGAGTAAGGGGGTTGTTGCGTATGGGAGTAAAGAGGACTTGATACCTTATAATGCTATGGTTGGGTTTTACCTTAATGATCTTTAGTAGTTACGGACGCTTGCTAGAGTTCCAATCATAAGTGCATATGATCCAAGTAGAGAAAGTATGTTAGCTTATGCCTCTCCCTCATATAAAATTGCAATAATGATTACCGATCTAGTTATCGATTGCCTAGGGACAAATAACTTACTTGTGACAAAAGGCTCTCTACTAAAACTAACTTAATTGTTTCTGTATCTAAACAGCCTCTAGCTTTTATTTACGTGTTCTTTATGGACATTTTCTTAGTGGCTACTTGGAGTCTTTGGAAAGAAAGAAACAATAACTACTTTTGCCAGGTAGCCCCCTCGGTCTCATTGTGGAGGGCCAGATTCAAGAAGGATGTTGACAACATTAGACACAGAGTCCTACACCACAAAAAACAAATAGTTGCTTTGATAGCTGATTCCATATCCTAGACACTAGCACTGCTTCCCCCCATCCAGGGGATGCTTTTACTGTCCTCTGTCCATATGTAACTTAACACTTGTATCTTGATTTGAGTTGGCAATATACAAGCAGTAGGAGCCTTTCCTACTATCCAACATTTCAAAAAACGTGTTCTTTATTATCTTGCAAACCTATCCTATCACACCTACAAAGTACTTCTAGTTTTATAGTTGTTCTAGGTAAAGCGAACGTCAAGAGTTTGTAGAGTTGTATCAGTGGTCGACAGAACTTGAGAGAATATAAATTCTACCTTTAGCTCCTTGTTGGGTTCGATACTCTTACTTATCGACAAATGCTACAATTGATCCCCTATACTTGTGGGTTATCAAGACCTTTTTCTGGCGCCGTTGCCGGGGAGCAATAGCATGGGGTGAATATTCTCGTGTGTGCTTGTTTGCTTTATCAATAACTAGTTTTTATTTTGTGCTCTTTTTTCCTATCTTTAGTAATGGGTAGGAAACGTAAAATACCAAAAACATTAGTTGTGCCTGCTAAACCAATGGTTGAAAAACCACCCAAAATCTATCATACTACTGAAGCTTTCTACTTGGATAATCTTTCATCCCTATGTGCTCTTGCTGAACACACAATAGCTTAGTTGAGGGAAAATCATTAGATGAGCATGCTTCTTTTGTGCGACATCGCTTATCTCAAAAAGGAAAAACTTTTATGCATCAAATTAATTGTTTGCAATGCTACGCTTGGAATTTATGTGAAATATATGATTTTACCTATTGTTCTGAAGACCCCAAGAAACACCTTCCCTGCCATTGTGAGTTTAGTGATAATGGAAGCTTATCTTCTTATGCCAAAGATGCTTATAATTACTTTGATATTGAACAAATTGAAGAAGTTGTTGCTTTTAAGGGTGCTTATGAAATTGCTTCTTTGGCTGAAAAGTATGATGCTACTCTTTACGAATCTGAAAATTTTGCCATACTTAAATATTGCTATGAAAACTATGCTTATGTTAAACCATATATTGAGGACACCTCCGTTGTCCAAGAGGAGACAAATATTTTGCAGGAAACTATGGAAGAAGAAATGGATGACACTGTGAGCTCATTGGATGAAAAAGATGAGGAGGAGAGTAAAGAACAAAGGGAGGAAGAGCGGATTAGCTACCCGTGCCCACCTTCCTATGAGAGTAACTCTTCAACTCATACATTGTTTAATTTCCCTTCATGCTTACTGGAGGACGAAGATAATTGCTATGACCCCGTTGATTCGTTTGAAATATCCCTTTTTGATGAAATTGATTCTTGCTATGCTTGTGGCCATGATGCCAATATGAATTATGCTCATGGAGATGAACTTGCTATAGTTCCTTATGTTAAACATGAAATTGTTGCCATTGCACCCTTACATGATAGTCCTATTGTGTTTTTGAATTCTCCCAACTACATTGTATCGGAGAAGTTTGCGCTTATTAAGGATTATATAGATGGGTTGCGTTGTACTACTACACATGATGATTTTGACGAATATAATATGCATGTGCTTGCTGCTCCTACTTGCAATTATTATGAGAGAGGAACTATGTCGGGGGAAATCGACACCTATGGAATCACTGGGATCCCTTCTACGGTTGGCGAGCGCGAGGCTGTGCAAAGAGCGGGTCTGACAGGAAGCACACAGATCGTTTACCCAGGTTTGGGCCGCGAAGATGCGTAATACCCTAGTCCTGCTTTGGTGGATGTATTTGAGTGTTCTTGTGTTCTTGAGCTAGCTACGGGGTGTGACTTGCCCAAAAGATCCGAATCCTTCTCATGGTCGCCTCGGGCCTCCTTTTATAGACAAAAGGGGTCGCCACAGTGGCACACAGGAGGTGGAAAGGTGTATAGTGGATGAGTCTATCCTCTGGCACCGTCGGACAAACGCATTAAATGCGCTGCCGACGTGCCCCTCTCGCTTTATCGGGGACGGCAAGGAAGCTCGTCCCAGGTGTCGCCGCCTCGCCTGGCTTCGACACGCGTTTGAGCTGACGAGGCGTCATAGCGCCACGTTGGCTGGCTGCTGGGCTGGCGCGGTGGTGGAGCCTTCACGAAGATTTGCATGTCACCACGCAGGTCCTTGCTGAGTTGGTCGTGGAGGCCGCTCGTCGCCACGCAGGTGCTTGCCCAGCTGGTTGAGCTGGCAGCTGCATGGGGACGGCGGTGGAGCCTTGGCAGATGCGGGCCCTGCTGCTGCCCCGTAGGTGTCTCCGGCAAGGGTCTTGCCATGGCATTGTGGTCTTCCCCGGCAAGCGTCTTGCCGGGGGTCTCGTGGATTTCCTTAGCAAGGATCCCGCCGAGGATCGTTGTCTTCTGGTCCTCATCTGATCTCGCATGTTTATGATCTTGACAAAGATCTGCATGCCACCACAGAGGTGCCTCCTGAGCCTTGGTTCCAATGTGGTTGTTGGCGGCGTTGGAACCCTCGGGCTCAAGGGTGGCTCGCTCTGCTGGTGTTGGGCAAGCTGCCCCTGCAAGGCTCTTGCCGGGGCCGCGGAGGCCACCCCGGCAAGGGTCTTGCCAGGGGAGTCCAGCTTGCCCCTCTGCTCTTTTGTGTTTCTTGGTCTTGGCGTTGCCTCTGGTCGCCCTGTGCCTTCGGCTTCCCTCCTTTGCCCTGCTTAGTGTGGCCGTGGGCGCGGCTTCGACTGCCCGTGCACAAGTAAAGGGGTAAAAACGAGAGCCCCTACTTTTGTACACCGACAGGAGCCCCCAGGCCTGGGCCACTCATAAGTGCAACGCGTTGTTGGGGCGGGTCGAGAACGGTGCGCGGGCAGGCGGGGCAGGATTTTACCGCGGTAACTTTTTCGCTCGCTTGCGCTTCCCCACGACCCGTGTTGAATGCGCGTCGTGGAGGGTCGTGCGTGACGTGGGGGTCATGCGTGGGGTGGTTCCCGCACGCATGCATGACGTGGGGGTCATGCGTGACGTGGGGGTCATGCGTCACATCGTGGTAAAGAGGCGGCTCGTGCCTTCCCCATAAAAAGAGGGAGACGCAGAGGCGCGGCTCATTTACTGAGTGGACTTGGGTCATGGTCTTCAAGGCGTCTGCGCCTCACGATCACGGGGTGGGGAACGGTCGCCTCACCCGTCCCCTCGATTCTGCTTGCTCGCCATGTGTCCCCCATGCATGTGGCAGGCGGCGGAGGCGGGAAACCGGGCCGTCGCTGATTGGGGCAGCGGGTCGGTCTCGATTCCCTGCGCCCCTGATGGCCGGATTGGACGAGTGGGGCGGCCGAGCCCCGACCCCGCCCCTTTATAAGAAGGGGGAGGGGGATGGCATCCCACATCCTTTCATCATCCGCCTCCATTCACTTTGGCTTCTTTCTTCCATTTGCCATGGCGAGAGGAGGCGCCGGCCTTCGACGGTGGCGGCGAGGGTTTCTACTCGACAGCGCGTCCCTCCTCCCCAAGAGCTCGCGGTGGCGGATCCGGCCACGAGAGGAATGGGGAGGGGGCGAGGCCGAGGCCGCCGTGGCGCTCGGGGAAGAGGGGGACAGAGCAGTGCACCGACCTTGCCTCTGTCGGCGATGCCTCTCCCAATGAAGGGCCACGTTGGGGACCAGCCTCGTGAGTTCTTCATCAGGCTGCATCGGCCACCGCACCGTCGTCTTCGTCTCCCTACCCCATTCACTCGGGAGATGGAGCTCGATCCGCCCCAGACCCTCAGGCTGCACATGAGGGGCTGCGGGAACGGCGGCACGTGGGTCGACGTCGACTTCCCCGCTCCTCACGTCATGTACCTCCGCCGCGGATGGAAGACGTTCGCTCGTGTCCACAGCCTGACGGCGGGGCTCGTTCTCTACTTGAAGTTAATGGAGAACGGCCTGCTCTCCGTCAAGGTCTTTGGAGATCTTGGAACACGCCTAAAGTGCTCCGTAGAGAGCTCCTCCGACGATGAAGATTCCTCCTCAAGCGGGAGTGACGAGGAGGACAGAGACAGTGATGACGAGGGCGTCGAGCGGCAGGACGCTGACCTCGACTCCGACTGACCGCGTCGTCCCTCCCTCGGCCACGTGCCCTGCCGAGGGCCTTCCTCGTCAAGCTCTCCATCAGCGCGTTCCCCGTCGCCTCCTTGGGTGGCTGGCATAGGAGGGTCGGAGAAGGCGAAGAAGGCAGGTGGCGGCCGGTCGGAGTACGCGGGCACCGACGCCTTCGTCGCGTATTGTCGGCCCGCTGCCTCATCTTCCAGCTCCCCTCCCGGCACCGGGATGTTCCCTTGGTGCCTTCTGCTCCTCGTACCTCGCCTAGGTGCTCTTTTTGCCCTCCTGCTATCTTGTTCCACCTCCTGAAGAGAGGGACAAGAAAATGATTACGGGCATCTTATCTCTTTTTAGTTTGTAAGACTGCGGGCACTTGTTAATTTTAAGACTTGTAATCCTCTTGCTCATGTTTTTCATTCCATATGAACTGTACCTGGATGGGATGTTTTTAATGAAAAAGGGTGCTTGCCGGGTTCTTTGTGCGCGGGCGAGGCCCATGCCAAGGAGTGAATCCTTGTTAGTTTTAAGATAAACATTGACGCCCGGCAACAGGCCTTGCCGTCCCCTTACTTCAGTCGACCATTCTCACGCTCTTGGCGGAGGTAGGGGCAAAGTAGAGTTAGGCCCTTCGTTTATTTCCTCGCCACCGCGACTACAACCCGGTTCCAACCCAGGGACTTGGGTACAGGAAAAAGGGGGAGCACGGTGGTCTAGGAGCAAAACGAGGTTTCATACGTCCTAACTTCATACAGAAATGCACAATAGAGGATAAAAGACTTATCTGAATCTGCAGCCCCCAACAGCCTTGGCTTGTCGTGGTTGGATTCTTGTTTCTGCAGCCCCCGGCAACCTTGGCTTGCCGAGGCCAGAGCGTCGGCTCGTTCTCTTTCTTCCAAACAGCTCAGCAGAAATGTCCATGTAACCTGCGAACCAAAGAGGACGGAAAGGAATAGACAAACGCACACTCGACCTCTATGCTAGGGGTTAGTCACCGCTAAGCACTATCAACCCTAACCGAGGGAGAGACTTAACCTAGCATGCATGCTAAAACTTAGGGCGCCAGCGCTTCATTTATTTATGCTCAGGGTCTGCACCTGGCTTTGTACAGAGGGTTACATGCCTTGCCGGCAAGGCTTGTACAAAAGGTGGTTTGCCGAGGAACCCGGCAATCGCGCCTTATGGGTAAAACTTACGAAGATGTTCAATGTTCCAGGAGTTGCTCACCAGAATAGCATCTTCGGTCTCCAGGCGGACTGCGCCGGGCCTGGTGACTCGTATTACCCGATAAGGGCCTTTCCACTTTGGCGTCAACTTGTTGGAATTCTTGGCCGATTGAACGCGCCGAAGAGCAAGGTCGCCTTCCTCAAAGCTTCGGGTATGAACCTTGCGGCTATGGTAGTGGCACAAGGCTTGCTGGTAGCGCGCTGCTCTCACAGCCGCCCGAAGACGATCTTCCTCAAGGAGCGTTGCGTCATCTTGCCGCAATTGCTCTTGCTCAAGCTCGTCATAAGTGAGCACTCGAGGTGACCCGTATGTGAGTTCCGTGGGGAGAACTGCTTCTGCCCAGTATACCAGGGCAAAGGGTGTGTGGCCGGTGGCTCGATTTGGCGTCGTTCTGATTGACCAAAGGACCGCTGGCAACTCATCAATCCAACGCCTTCCGCTCTTGTGCAGCTTGTCAAAAGTCTTTGTTCTCATGCCTCGCAGTACTTCAGCATTTGCCCTCTCCGCCTGGCCGTTGCTCCGTGGGTGTGCCACGGAAGCGAAACAGACCTTGCTGCCGAGGTCCTGGATGTACTGCATGAAGGTGTGGCTTGTGAACTGCGTGCCGTTGTCGGTGATGACTCTGTTTGGCACACCAAAATGGTAGACTAGCCCCTTGAAGAACTTGACGGCTGACTGTGCTGTCACCTTCCTCACTGCTTCCACCTCCGGCCACTTTGTGAACTTGTCGATTGCAATGTACAAGTACTCAAAGCCCCCGACAGCGCGGGGGAAGGGGCCCAGTATGTCGAGCCCCCAGACCAAAAATGGCCAGGAGAGAGGAATTGTTTGAAGGGCTTGAGCTGGTTGATGAAGCTTCTTTGAATGGAACTGACACTCTTCACACCTGGTTACTAGTGCTGTTGCATCCTGGAGGGCAGTGGGCCAGAAGAAACCTTGCCGGAATACCTTGCCGGCAAGGGCCCTTGACCCTATGTGGGAGCCACATATGCCTCCATGTATCCCTGCCAACAGCTCTAGTCCTTCCTCCCGGGGAATGCACTTCAATTTCACTCCGTTCGGTCTTTTTCTGTACAGGACGTCGTCGACGAACTGATACATGGCAGACCGACGGGCTACTTTCTCTGCTTCTTCCTGCTCCTCAGGAAGTTCCCCTGTCTGGAGGAATCGGACGGTATGCTGTGCCCATGCCGGAGCCTGGGGCTCGACGGCAAGGACTAAAGGCATTTCCTCCGCCATGGGAGCAGCTGTCTCTACGACCAGGGCTTGACGCTCTGCCGGAGTCGGTTGCCCCATGGCAGACTTAGTGTCCACGGCTGCACCCTTGCCGGCGGCTCTTGGGAGCTCGGCGGGAAAGTACTTGATGGGGCCTAATTTCCTTTGCTTGTTCTGCTCTGTTGATGGTTCAACGGATGGTTGAGTTAACTGAAGCACAAAGGTACCTGGTTCCACAGGTAGTTTGAAGGCAGCGCGCTTCGACAGGTAATCGGCGATGTTGTTCTCCACTCGGGGAACGTGCTCCACTTGTATACTGTCAAAGCGCTCTTCCAGCTTCCTCACCTCATCTACGTAGGCCTCCATCAACGGGCTCTGATAATCTTTGTTGACTTGCCTGACGACAAGCTATGAATCGCCCCTGACGATGAGCTTCTTGACCCCGAGGTCTGCCGCGATCCCGAGACCGGCAAGCAATCCCTCGTATTCAGCAGTGTTTTTTGTGGAAATCTCCCTGGGAAAGTGCATCTGGATTACATACTTGAGGTGCTCTCCGGTGGGTGTGGCGAGCAGCACACCAGCACCAGCGCCTTGCAGCGAGAAAGCCCCGTCAAAGTACATGATCCAGTTGCGACTTGCTTCCTTGCCGGGGAGAGTGGTCTCCTGGATCTCTTCGTCGGGAATTGAGGTCCATTCCGCAATGAACTCCGCCAGGACTCTGCTCTGGATTGTCGAAGTACTTTCAAACTTCAAGCCAAAGCTCGACAGCTCCAAGGCCCACTCCACAATCCTCCTGGTTGCGTCTGGTTATGCAGTATCCGTTGCAACGGGAGGCGGGTGACGATGGTGATTTCGTGTGCTTGGAAGTAATGACGCAGCTTCCTCAAGGCCATACGGAGGCCGGAGAGCAATTTATGCACACCGGAGTACCTTGAGCTAGCCCCCTGCAAGAGGGAGATGACAAAATAAACCGGGTGTTGCATCCTCTTCTTCTTTTGCACCACTTCTTTTGGTCGCGCAGTCCCTGTCCTGTCAACGTCAAACTCTGCCGGGGGCCCCACCTTGCCGGCACCAGGCCCTGCCGGGGGAATCTCTGGCTCGCCATCCGCCAGTCCTGCCGTTGCCACTGCCTCTTCGTCGACCTCCCTCTGCGCCACTAGCGCGGCGCTGACCACTTGATTCGTCGCCGCCAGATACTGTAGCAATGGCTCTTGTGGTTTAGGCGCAACTAGTATCGGTGTAGAGGAGAGGTATTTCTTCAAATCCTGCAGCGCTGCTTCAGCCTCTGGGGTCCACTCCATTGGGCCTGCCTTTTTAAGATTTTGAAAAAGGGAATGGCACGCTCAGCAGACTTGGAGATGAATCGGCTCATGGCGGCAGCACAGCCGGTGAGCCGACGCACATCCTTGATCCGCTTGGGTGCCTCAATCTGCTCGATAGCCTTGATCTTGTCTGGGTTCGCCTCGATCCCATGCTGTGACACAAAGAACTTGAGAAGTTTGCTGGACGGAACACCAAAGACACACTTCTTAGGGTTCAACTTGAGGTTGATCTTGGGAAAATTTGCAAACGTCTCTTCTAGATCTTGTACAAGTGTTGCCCTGTCCTTGGTTTTGAACACTATGTCATCCATATATGCTTCCATATTTCTATGTAGCTGGGGCTCAAAACCAATTTGGACTGCTCTTGCAAACGTTGAGCCAGCACTCTTCAACCTGAAAGGCAACCGTAAAAAGCAATACATACCACATGGGGTGATGAATGATGTCTTTTCTTCGTCTTCTCTTGTCATGAAGATCTGGTGGTATCCTGAGTAGGTGTCAAGGAATGATAACAGATCACACCCGGCCATGGAGTCAACAATCTGGTCGATGCGCGGCAACAGGAAAGGGTCCTTCGGACAAGCCTTATTGATATCTGTGTAGTCGATACACAGCCTCCACTTCCCTGTTGCCTTGCGCACCACCACCGGATTGGCCAACCACGTTGGATGGAGTACTCCTCTCACCAAGCCTGCCGCTTCCAACTTCCTGATCTCCTCTGTGATGAACTCTTGCCTTTCCAAAGCTTGCTTCCTAACCTTCTGCTTGACGGGTCGCGCATGAGGACAGATAGCAAGATGGTGCTCAATCACCTCCCTGGGAACGCCGGGGATGTCGAATGCTTGCCATGCAAACACATCGACATTCGTCCGCAGGAAGGTGACGAGCGCACTTTCCTATTTGCTATCAAGGGAGGAGCTTATGGTGAAAGCCCCTCCCGTGCCATCCTCCTTGACAGACACCTTGTTGGTCTCTGGCAGCGCAGCTCTGGATTTATTGCTCTTGCCGGTGGAGCTCTCCGGCACGTCCTCGATGGGAGCACAACACTCCGAAGAGGTGCGCTTGCCGGAGTGCACGTCCTCGACAGGAGCACAACACTCCGAAGAGGTGCGCTTGCCGGAGTGGGTGCGAGAGGTCTTGCCGGTCTTCTTCTTTCCTCACGAAGCTTCAGCGGCAGGAGCAAGTGCCTTGGTGGCAGTCGCTGCAACTGCTTCCCGGTAGAGTTGGTCGGCGCAGATCAGCGCATCTTTCTTGTCGCAGGGGACGGTGATGATGGTCATCGGCCAGGCATCTTCAGCGTGTTGTAGGCGTTGCGACGCCGCCATGAACTTGGCTAGTGCCGGGCGACCGAGGATCCCATTGTAGGGCAAGGGGATCTCGGCTACATCGAAGATAATCCTCTCTGTCCTGTGGTTCAACTCGCCTCCGAACGTCACAGGCAGCGCGACTTTACCCTTTGGCTGACTCCTTCCCGGGTTGACCCCTTGAAACGTGCCCATCTCCTCGAGGTCCCCGTCGGGGATCTGCAACCTTTCGATCACAACGGGCGAGATCAAGTTTAGACCGGCCCCGCCGTCAACTAGCATCTTTGTCACCTTGAGGTTGCGTATTGTTGGTGAAACCAACAACGGCAAACACCCGACCGCAGTTGTGCGATCAGGGTGGTCCTCGGCGTAAAAAATGATAGGCGTGCTGGACCACTTCAGTGGCTTTTGAGCATCGAGCGATGGTTCCGCTGCCGGGATCTCATGCGCCCACTACTTGAGCTGGCGGTGAGAAGTATGCAGTGAGGCTGCACCGTTGACGCACATTGCCTCCGTAGCTTTCTGGAACTCATGCTCGCCGGACTCGTTGTCCTCGTCATGATCATCATCTTCCTGCTTCTTGTCTCGGCCCCGAGCGGGCCTCTCCTGCTGGTTATCCTTGCCGCGGCGGCCTCCTTGGCTGCCACGCTTCTTGCCGGATCCTTCGGCACCATATTGACCCTTCTCCTTGTCCCGCCTCTCATACCCGGCTTTTTTCTTTTCAGCAAGCAGCTCGACTTGTCGGCAGTTCTGGAGGTCGTGGCGCTTGATCTTGCAATACTACTTGCCGGAGCCTCCTGGCTTGTCGGCAGCCGCCAAGGCCCGGCAAGCGGTGCACCCGGCAATCTCCTTGCCGGGGTCGTCTGCCTTGGCCTTCTTGCCAGCGCCGGTGTCATCAGATCCCTCGACGGCAAGCACGGCCTTGCCCTTGCGTTTCTTGTTGCGACGCCGACCCTTCTTCGTCAGGGCGGCAGTGTCTTCGTCGGTAGAGTCGGTTTCTACGCCGGCGTCCTCGCCGGGGTACTTCCTCCCCTCTTCAGTCCGAGCGCATCTATCGGCCAGAACGTAAAGTTCGGCCACATCCTTGACCTTGTTCATTGCCAGCTCTTCACGCATTGTGGCACCCCGGCTCAGAGCAACCGGTTTACCATGCATTGCCAGCCCAGAGACCATGTCTTCTGGCAACACACAACATCTTGGTACAGAAAACAACTTCTTTATTGATACTAGCGGATCATAGTTTATATTAAAATAGGTGGCGAGGCCAAGCGGCACACACGGTGCGGCAGAACAATATGTACATTATTTAGTGAACATAAAGGGGCCTTGATCATAACAACTACGTGGCAGCGGAACAACGTCGTAGCAGAACTCCATAGCACAGGGACACCGATGTGGACACGATCTAGACTCGGACAACACTCCTTTCCAACGAGACTTTCCTGAAAGCTGGCATGACACGCCAGGTCAGTACATTGAATGTACTTGCAAGCTCACAACAAACATAAACATAATGACAAACAATATCATGATACTTAACCAATTAGCAATGCAACAACATATCATAAATGCTGTCATCATGATCTCATGATAAAATTCCCTCGGACTTGCTTACCAACGGTGATCGCTCTCGGATCACAAACGGACCAACCTCGTGGTCTTGGATCGGGTTACCTTGTAACCAAACGGTGATCTTTCCGGCGATCACAACCATGACCAACACTTGGTCTCAAACGGTGATCTTTCGAGCGATCACAACCATGACCAACACTTGGTCTCCAACAGAAAAATGGTTTACACCCCATCATCTTCTCAACAGTGCGACATTCATAACTTAGTGTGCAAGATTAATTTAAACATTGACCCATGGTGTGACCTACTTTCGAGCGTGTCCGTAACCGTGGACTCGGCTATCGATAGATTTAATACACTCTGCAGAGGTAGCGCACTGTACCCACACCACGGAACCCATGGCCTTGCACTCCCATTCGGTTGGACCAGCGGCATTCCAACAAAACCCCTCCATTGCCATGACACTCTCTCGGCCACTCCGACTCACTCCCCACTGGGCTAGTCCTAGGTGGCCCCGTGTCTACCAAAGGCACCAACGGCCACCATCATGGCAAAACATAAACAGTCCCAAACGGGGACAATGTACCATAACATCCACAATGGGCACACAAGGTTATGTCTGCTTACCGGGCCAGGGTACCGCACGCCCATAACCTTCCCTCGTTGGAGGCCCCAGGGGCATGACAACGGACCGAATAAAGGCATTCCCATAAAGGAAAATGTGGTTGCACTGGGAAAACTCGATTCGGTGGCACCATGACCCGGTCAACGATATATTCAAGTTGAGTTATTAGCAGGTTCAACTTAACGTGAAAGTAACCGGTGTCATAACATGCCATGAAAGTGCAACACAAATATATGCATCATATATCATCGGAAATAACTGGGTCAACTACATCCACACTAAGCATAGACATCAACAACTCATAACACTTCCCTGGTTATGATTAATCATCACTTTAAACAGAATCTTTACTTAGCAAATTTATCATTTTTCTCCTCCAAGAAAATAACTCAAAATAATTACTTATATCCATAATCATATTACTTCTTCATAACAAATATTACTGCTAGTTACTTAACCAACTTAGTTAGCTTCACACTTTCTGTAAACTAAGCATATCAACTTAAACAAGCAACCAATCAGAATATAAATAATAGACTAGTGATTTAAATGCATGGATTAAATCATTAATTCAAGTTGAAAAATCACAAATATTTTAATGGCACCATGCAAATGTTGCTGTGGCTTGCCTTAGTGCAGATGAGGTTCACAATCCTCCTGGTGATCCTCAAGACAAGCTTCACTTTCTGAAAATAATTATAAACACCAAAATAAAACATCAAGAACCCTTCTGAAGTTCACCAGAAAATCTAGACAGCAGAGAAAAATCTCATTTTTGGTGAGCTGCTAGATTTCTTCATAAAAAACATAATGCAAAAAGAATCAATTCATTCAGACTTATGGTTAAAAAGTTTTGCAGTTTGAAGCTCTCTGGATAGAATTAAATTTGAATTTAAATAAAACAGAATTGAGGGGGGGTGACATCGAAGGCGTAAACCTCGCGGGCGCCACCACTCGTACCACTTCGTGCGCGTACAGAGTGGCTGACTAGCAGGCCCCGCTAGTCAGGTGAGAGGGAGGGGGAGAGGGAAACAGAGGACGGTGCGGCTTCGCTAGAGCACACGCCGGCGAGGAGGGCTTCATGCCCGAACTAGAGGGAGGGATCGAAAGAGGAGACGGAGGCGCACCTGCCCGTACCCGTAGGTTAGCTAGGGGTGGTCGGACGGCGTCGGAAACGACCTCTCCAACGGCGACAGGAAGCAGAGGTCGCCGGAGTTGAAGACGACGGCGACTAGAGGCGACACCAGGGGCTCCAACCGGCCGGAACGGCACCACCGAAGCACGACGGAGGCCCTGGAAGGGTGGCCCAAGCCTGGGAGGGGCTGGAGCTGCGGAGACAACCCGAGGAGATCGCCGGCGAGCTCGAGCTCGGGGACGGCGGCCCGCGGCCTGCCCGGCCGGGCTACAACTTTCTACAAGATCGTGGAGTGTGTGTGAGGAGTGGAAGATGCTCGAGGAGGCTAGGAAGGGCTCTATTTATAGCCGAGCGACGAGTGGGTATCGGGCTCCGCCGGAGGACACATGGACACGGCGCCCGGCGACGAACGGCGTTAGTGAGCGAGGGGGAAGGCGACGCAGCTCACGCGGGAACTGTGGGCGAGCGGAGACGAGCACAGGGGCGAGAGGGTGGCGACGAACACAGTGCGCAACGCATTGTTGTGTTGGCCGGACCACGCCTGTGCTCGCTGCGGCGAGCTCCAGCGTCGGCGAGTGCCAGGAGGGAGTTAAGAAGGTCGGGACGAAGATCATGGTGAAGATTGGCAAGGCTTGGCAGTCGGGGAAGCAAGCACGCTCGCAACAGAGCGCTCGGCGGCACTCAGAGTGCGGCGACATGCAGGTTGGCATTGTGCACACACGTGTTCATCGTGTGAACTCTGACCTCAGGCCGACCTAAGCACAAACTTCATGTCTGGCGTGTAGTTCGTGGTAGATTGAGAGGTTACCACGCTTTGGTTTGAGCTCAGGCACAGTAGAATGGATTTCAACTTCCTGGTAAGTTTCTGGTCAGTAACTTTGAGAGCTTACTATGATCAAACTACTGAGAGTTGGGAGCTGGGCTTTGGAGGTTAGCAATCGTCTACTAAGGTGATGATGCACAAGAAAAATCAGCCACAATAGAGAAGTAAAATGGTAGTTGCTGTAGAACCTACCATTTCTGTAGCAAAAATATTCCAAAAAGTGATGAAATATTTTTGCTTAGTAAGGTGCCCTAGGGTTCAAAGAATATTTGGGAATTTTCTCAGATTTTTGTGGGCAAGAAAAATTGGGGTTGCTTTGGAGCACATTGAGCTAGCTAGGGTTTTAGAGAGGGAAATGAATATTTTCCTTTAAGAAAAATATTAAAAATATTATCTTGAGGTGAACCAGAGAGGAAATGATAGTTAGAGAGGGAAATGAAGCACTTGGGTGAAACTCAAGGGGTACCCAAGTGTTTGAGTCCATCTGAAAAGATTCAAAACTCCAAATTTCAAAACCAAACCAACTGAAAATCAGACAAAGATAAGAGGGCAAAAACCAGGTTGTCACAAACCTCCCCCACTTAGGATGAATCTCATCCTCGAGATTCAGTTGCTTGGAAAAACCATTCTGGATAATGTGCCTTTAGAAATTCTTCTCGTTCCCAAGTCGATTCTGCCTCTGTGTGATGCTCCCACTGAACTTTGTAGAACTTCCTTGCTTTACTACGAGTGACCCTTTCCATCTGATCCAAAATTCTGACCAGTCTCTCTTCATATGTTAAATCCTTTGCCAACTCTATTTTAGTCGTAGCAGTCTTTTTCTCAGGTGGCGATATGCATCGCGTCAACTATGAAACATGAAACACATTGTGCACTTCCGACAATTCGGGGGGTAGTTCCAATTGATATGCAATAGTACCCACTCTGGACATAACTGGAAATGGACCAATAAATCTGGGTGCCAACTTTCCACGAGTCTGGAATCTCTTGACTCCTTTCATAGGAGTGACTCGGAGGTATACGTGTTCTCCGGGTTCAAAACTGATCTGTCGGTGCTTTGCATCATAATAACTCTTTTGTCGCGATTTGGCCAATTGCAATCTGTCTCGGATTTCCTTGACTTGCTTCTCAGCTTCGATCATGAGATCCATTCTGAAAATACGGCTATCTCCAGTTTGAGACCAATTCAAAGGGGTGCGGCACTTACGGCCATACAAAGCCTCATACAATGACATCTTTAGACTAGTCTGGAAGCTGTTGTTGTATGAGAACTCGGCATACGGCAGGCAGTCTTCCCATTTAGATCCTTGGGCCAAAGCACAGGCTCGTAGCATATCTTCGAGTATTTGGTTTACCCGCTCAGTCTGTCCATTAGTCTGAGGATGATAAGCGGTACTATATTTTAGCGTTGTCCCCAAGGCTTGATGGAGACGTGACCAGAAAGCGAAGGTAAAAAGTGACCCCCGGTCAGAAGTGATTGTTCGGGGTACTCCATGCAGACTGACTATCCTGGATACATACAGTTGTGCAAGTTGATCTGCTCGATATGTGGTTCTGATCGGGATAAAGTGAGCTACCTTGGTTAAGGTGTCCACTATGACCCAGATTGCATCATTGCCTCGCTGAGTCTTAGGTAGCCCTGTGACAAAATCCATGCAGACATCATCCCATTTCCATTGTGAAACTGGCAGCGGTTGGAGAAGTCCGGCTGGCTTCTGATGCTCTGCCTTCACCTTGTTGCATATGTCGCAACAGGCCACAAAATAGGCAATGTCTTTCTTCATTCCATCCCACCAGAATATTTGTCGAAGGTCTTCATACATTTTAGTACCTCCAGGGTGAATAGAATACGAAGATTCGTGTGCTTCCGATAGGATTTTCTTCTTTAACTCCACCTGACTGGGTACACAAATCCTTCCATGGAATCGGAGGGTACCAAGTTGATCCTTAGAAAAATCTGGAGTCTGTCCTGCTATCATACGCTTGGCACGTTTCTGCAGGACGGTGTTAGCTGGCTGGGCCTTGCAGATCTCTTCCTCAGGTGTAGGTGCAATTTCCAAAATATTAGCAAGACCAGCATCAACTATGACCAGGTTGAGCTGAGCAATCTCCTCTTGAAGTTCAGGAGGCAAGGATTTCATTATGACATTCAGGCTGACACGCTTTCGACTGACTGCATCGGCAACCACGTTGGCCTTGCCCGGGTGGTAATTTATTCCAAGGACATAATCCTTGACTAACTCAAGCCATCTTCCTTGACGGAGATTTAAATCTGGCTGAGTAAATATATACTTGAGACTTTTGTGGTCGGTAAAATTTGGCACCTCTTCCCGATGAGGTAGTGTCTCCAAATTTTTAGAGCATGAACCACCGCAGCCAATTCCAGATCATGATTAGGATAATTTCCCTCGTGGGGTCATAGATGTCATGATGTATATGCTACCACCTTGCCGTCTTGCATAAGTACGCATCCAAGACCTTGTCTGGGGGCGTCGCAGTACACATCAAAGCTGCGGTAGATATCTGGAAGAGTCAACACAGGTGCGGTCGTCAGCCGTATCTTTAGCTCATTGAAACTTTTCTCACAGTCCTCAGTCCATTCAAACTTCTTATCCTTCTTGAGTAACTCCTTCATGGGTTTAGCAATCTTGGAAAATCCTTCAATGAAACGACGGTAGTATCCGGCTAATCAAGAAAACTCCGGATCTGTGATACGGTTGTGTGTGGCAACCAATCTAGCACATCCTTTACTTTGCTCGGGTCCACGGCTATACCTTCAGCGGATAGCTGATGTCCGAGAAATCCAACTTGCTTGAGCCAAAACTTGCATTTACTGAATTTGGCGTATAGCTGATGGTCGCGGAGTCATTGTAGCACTGCTCGGAGGTGTTCTTTGTGCTCTTCTTCACTTTTTGAGTATATAAGTATGTCATCGATAAAGACTACCACGAATTTATCGAGGAAGTCCATGAATACTTTGTTCATCATATGCATGAAGAAGGCAGGGGCATTGGTGAGACCAAAGGACATAACTGTATATTCATAAAGACCATACCGAGTAGTGAATGTGGTCTTAGGAATATCTTCCTTTTTAATCTTGAGTTGATGATATCCTGTCCTTAAATCAATCTTGGAGAATACCTTGGCCCCACTGAGCTGATCAAACAAGTCATCAATCCTGGGCAGTGGATACTTATTTTTGATGGTGACATCATTCAGCTAACGCTAATCCACACACATGCGGAGGCTGCCATCCTTCTTATCCACGAAGATAGTAGGTGATCCCCATGGTGAAGAGCTAGGACGGATATATCCTTTCTGGAGCATTTCATCAAGCTGTTTCTTTAGCTCCACTAATTCTGATGAGGGCATCCGGTAATACTTCTTGTATAATGGTGCGGTCCCAGGCACAAGATCTATTGCAAACTCAAGCTCTCGATCGGGTGGCATGCCTGGCAGTTCTTCTGGGAATACATCAGGAAACTCACTGACCACAGTAATTAATTCCAACTCACCAGCCATAGCGGTGAAAACCATTTCTTTCTTGGGTATGCTTCTGCGAGCATAGAATTTGGTAGTCTGCCCCTCTTGACTGGTCAAAGTGACTTCTCGGGTCCCGCAGTTTATGCATAGTTGATATTGGGTCAACCAATTCATACCCAAGATAACATCCAACTTTACAGACTCAATGATTATCAAGGAAGTTGGAAAACATGCTCCGTTGATATTGATTTCCTGATTGCGGCAGACCAGATTGCTCCTGATTAAGGATCCTGGGGATTGTACCAGCATATTCTTGCCCAAAAGCGAACAAGGAAATTTGTTTTGGGCAACAAAACTCAGCGAAATAAAAGAGTGGGAAGCCCCAGAGTCAAATAAAATTACGGTAGGTATGTTATTAACAGAAAACATACCAATGACGACTTCGGGGTTATCTTGGGCTTCATCTGCGGAGAGGTGATGAACGTGCCCAGTGATGTTTTGCTGGGTAGGGCATGACTCCATAAAGTTGACTTGTGGCCTGAATAGGGCATTTGCCTTGCCGTTCTTGGGACACTGTCTGGCATAATGTCCGGTTTGCCCACAACTGAAGCAAGAATTGTTGCGCTGGCACTCTTCTCGCACCGGGTTGGTCACGACATTCTTGACTTGTGTGGTGGTCTTGTTAACATTCTGTTGCCAATTGGGCTTGTATTCCACCTGAGTATGCTGCCAGGTACGAGCCTTTTGCACTGGCTGCCCTTCCTTCCTTGGCTCGAACTTGCGCTTGTGATCGTTATAGGCAGGCCTATTGCCTGATACGAGCTTGTGCTCCCTTTCAGCAATGAAAGCCTTATTTACCAGAGTTTGGAAATCTGGGAAATCAAACATACTGAGGGTACATCAGAGTTGCGGGTTTAATCCCCCAAGAAATCTATCAATCTTTCTTTCTTCGGTGGCAACGTCATAAAGAGAGAGTAACGGGCCAAATGATTGAACTTTTGCAAATATTCACCCACAGACTGATTTCCTTGAAGGAGCGTGTTGAGGATATAACCCTTAGAGTCACCCGCCAGGAGGGGCGGGGTTACTCATAATGGTCATCACGCGAAGCCCAGTACCGAGCTTGAAGACGGCGGGTCAATGATGGGCCTAAGACCCAGAGATGGCTTAAGGCCCGTAGTGATAAACCGCTGTATGGCAAGACTTGTAGTGTAAGGCAAGAATAGTTGAGAGTCCGAGCCGGACACTCCTATGAGCCGGCCGGGACTCTGAGAGCCGCTGGGTGTCAACCTCTCTATATAGGGGGACGACCCGGCGGCGGTTTAGGGACAAGTAAGATCTCGTCGAGAGCCAGGCATAGCAATTAAGCTCCCTGGTCATCGAAACCCTAATCAATACCACTTCAACTGGACGTAGGTTTTTACCTTCACTGTAAGGGGCCGAACCAGTATAACCCTCGTGTTCCTTGTCCCGTTTAACCCCTTTAAGCTTCCTAGCTGCGATGGCTCCACGACTAAGTCCTAGCTCGAGGACATCTGCCGTGACAATTCCACGACAGTTGGCGCCCACCGTGGGGCCATCGCACGGTGGATTTGAGTTCTTGAAGGGCAGCTTCGAAGGGCTCAAGGGATACGCTGTGGGCCGGATGACCAAGAGTCGTCGCGGCAAGCTCTACGTCGACGATGCAAACTGGGGCCACGATGCCGGCTCAATTGAGTACGGGTACCGGGTCCCCTTTGGCGTAATTCATGTCTTCATTGGCAAGATTGGTGAGCCGGGCCCTTAGCCGGATCTCTGCGCCGATCTCATCGAGACGGCTCAGCGCGCACGACCCGCCCGGGCCCTACCTGCCTTGAAGCATGCTTTTGTGGGATGTGTTCATGGAGGGCTCTCTGATGGATCTGGATCTGGTGATGAGACGGCCGCCGGCTCTGACGGCGAGTCGTCTACGGATGAGTCAAACTCGTTGTATCAACTTCAGGATGGCAGGCTCAGGGGTTGTTCCGATGGCGACAGCATTCCGGACCCTTTTGAACCGCCGAGACGGGTTGGAATCTTCATGGCCGGCGCGCAACCTGTTCAAAACCCCGCCGCTGGGTCAGGAAGCCCGGCGCCTTCACCGGCTCAGGTGCTGATGGATATCACAGAAAAGCTGACGGTCCTGCTGACCGCTACGGTGGCTCCAGCGGATCAAGTTCAGCATGACGCGGAGGTGGCACAGTTAAAGTTGGATCTAGCAAAGGCCAAGGAGGATCTGGCGGCGGAGGGGATCAGGATGGCTGCAGAGAGGGCGGCTCTCGACGCCCAGACTCAGCTGATTCAGGCACAGTCCTTCCGGCTCACGATGGATCAAAACGCATCCAATGAGGTCATGAGAAGGAGGCATCAAAAGGCCCAATCTCGACTCCCTCCGGTTTACGATCCTCGAAACCTCTTCAACACGCGAGGTGCGGGGTCTAGTAACCCGCTGGAGATCATAGTGCCCGGGGCTGGGACACCAATTCAGCCCCAAGTAATGGGACCGCCCCGGGTGAACCCTGCCCCACCTCAGTATGTGCCAATACCACCGGGTCATTATGCCAACCCGTTGGAAAACATGGTCGCCGCGGCGGCACGACTGGCGGCTCTCCCAATTGATGGCGACTCCCCAACTGTGGTCGAAACCCGCCGGGTCAGGGAGCTCCTTCAGACAGCTCTGGCGCAGCAAGAGGCGTACTCTTACAGGCGGGACAGGATCCATTCAACCCCTCGTCCAGACCGGAGCCTGAGTTATAGCAGACACATGGTTTCAGCGACCGGCTCAAGTAATGTCCGACGCCATGACTTGCCACCTGGCCATGGCCCGGCTCATAACGGAGCCTTTCACGCAACAGACCAAGACAGAGCACGGCAAGAGGCAGAGCAGGTGCCTCAGTTGACGGCTTACCAGACACCCTCGGCTTATCCGACGGCTTCCGTCGACGTGGGTATCCCTACGAGGACTGGTGGTGTCCCTTGTTTAGTGTCGGATCTCCGCAATGAACGTCTACCCAAGGACTTCAAAGGTCCTAGGAAGGTGCCTAATTACACGGCCGATTTACAACCCGGAGCCTGGATCGAGAGTTACGAGATGGCCATGGAATTGTTGGAGGTCAGTGAAGCGGCGATGGCCAAGTACTTCACCATGATGTTAGATGGGACTGCCCGCACTTGGTTGAAAGGGCTGCCGCCGAATTCTATCGATTCTTGGGCTGAGCTGAAAGCCCGGTTCATACAAAACTTCAAGGATACCTGTAGGAAGTCTATGTCAATTGTGGATTTGACTAATTGTAAACAGCAGGAGGGTGAGTCTACGACACATTGGGTTCGCCGGGTCAAGGAGATAATACATTCATCTGATAAGATGGATGCCAGCTCTGCAGTCTTAATGTTGGAGCAGAATTGTCGTTTCCTGCCCCTGAAGATGAAACTCGAGCGGCTCAAGCGCGACTACAATGATATGGGTACGCTGATGGCGGCTCTCGTCAAGTACGCCGACTCTGATAGTACCAAGGACCCCGCGTCAGATGATGAAAGGACAGGGAAGGGAAAGAAGAACGGCAATGGCAAGGGTCCTCGGCATAACCCGGCAAATCAAGGAGGTAACAAGCGTAAGGCTGATGGCGGCATGGAGTTTGTGGCCAATGCCAACTCACAGGGTAACAGCCAGCGACGTAAAGGGAGGCCACCTCCCCGAGCTGGCGGGTCAGGCCCGACGCTCGAGCAGTTGTTGAACGAGCCTTGTCCGAGGCATGGCTCTAGGGAGAAGCCAGCTACTCATCTATGGAAAGATTGCGCAATCATGAAGGCCTTTAAGAATTCCAATGCCTTTAATGGCAACAATGCCCCGGGTGGCGGCTCAGGCGCTGGCGGCTTTCATGGCCCGGGCGGCGGCTCAAATCTTAATCCTCAGAATGGTCAAGGGGGCTTTAATCAGCAGTCCGGCCAGGGTCATCAACAGCAGCAGGGGGTTACCAGACCAATCCAAAGCAGCTTAACGGTGGACAGTATCACGTGTTTACCACCAGTCTGTGTAAGCGAGATCAGAAGCTTCATAAGAGGGCTGTGAATGCTGTTGAGCCGACGGTTCCACGCTATTTAAGATGGTCTGAGCAGCCTATTGTGTGGAGTAGGGAGGATCGCCCTCCCCGGGTTGACAATCCGGGTCACTTGGCCCTGGTGGTGGCTCCTCAGGTGGGAGGATATAAGTTCACTAAGGTGCTCATGGATGGAGGCAGCAGCATCAACATCCTCTATTATGAGACTTTCCGCCGTATGGGGTTGATTGATAAGAACCTCAGCCAGTCCAATACTGTTTTCCATGGCGTGGTGCCTGGTAAGTCAGCCTATCCAGTTGGTAAGATCGAATTGGAAGTGGCCTTTGGAGATGAGTACAACTACAGGGTAGAAAAATTGACCTTTGAGGTGGTCAAGATAAGAAGTCTGTATCATGCCATATTTGGGTGGCCGGCTTACGCCAAGTTCATGGCACGGCCGTGTTACATATACCTACAGCTCAAGATGCCCGGTCACAATGGGACCATTACGGTTCATGGTAGCCGAAAGGTGGCCTTGGAATGTGAGGAAGGCGACGCGGCTTATGCAGAGTCTGTTTGTGCAACAGAGGAGCTGAAGTTCTACAAGGATAATGTTGACCCAACAGATATGACGTCTCTGAAAAAGCCGACCACGAAGCATGAGCCGGCAATGAAATTTAAGTCAGCTGATGAGACTAAACTTGTTGATTTCGTTCCAGGTGACTCATCTCAGTAGTTTAGCATCAGTGCCAATTTGGATCCAAAATAGGAAGGCGCGCTCATCGAGTTCATCCGTGAGAACAGGGACATCTTTGCATGGAAACCTTCTGACATGCCAGGTGTACCTAGAGAACTCGCTGAGCACACTCTCAATATTGATCCGAAATTTAAGCCGGTCAGGCAATTCCTTCGGCGGTTTAATGAAGAGAGGCGGAAGGCCATTGGTGAGGAGGTGGCCCGGCTCTTGGCGGCCGGGTTTATTGTCGAAGTCTTTCACCCAGAGTGGTTAGCTAACCCGGTGCTCGTGCTCAAGAAGAATGGCACCTGGCGGATGTGTGTGGACTACACGGACTTAAACAAGGCATGTCCGGCTGATCCTTTCGCTCTCCCTCGTATTGATCAAATCATTGATGCCACGGCGGGTTGTGAGCGTTTAAGTTTCTTGGATGCATATTCTGGATACCATCAGATTAAGATGGCAGTTAAGGACCAGGAGAAGACGGCGTTCATCACTCCCTTTGGAGCCTTCTGTTATGTGTCTATGCCTTTTGGACTCAAGAGTGCACAGGCGACTTATCAGCGTTGCGTGCAGAACTGTCTTCATAACCAGATTGGGCGCAATGTTCATGCCTATGTGGATGATATTGTGGTTAAGTCTAGGGAGAAGGAAACCTTGATAGATGATCTAAGGGAAACCTTTGATAATCTCCGGGTCTACAAGATGATGGTTAACCCGGCCAAGTGTGTTTTTGGTGTTCCTGCAGGCAAGCTCTTGGGTTTCCTGGTTTCTAACAGAGGCATTGAAGCTAACCCGGAAAAACCAAGGCAATCACCTCTCTGGCTAAGCCGGCGTGTCTAAACGACGTCCAGCGTCTAGCAGGTCGCATTGCTGCTTTGAGCCGGTTTATAAGCCGCTTGGGTGAAAAGGCCATGCCACTGTACCAGTTGATGAAGAAAACTGATGACTTTGTCTGGAATGATGCTGCTAATACTGCTTTTGAGGATTTGAAGAGACAGCTGGCGGAGCCCCCAGTCCTTGCTGCTCCGGTTGAGAAGGAGCCTTTATTACTGTATGTAGCTGCTAACACACGAGCCGTCAGTGTGGCTGTGGTGGTGGAGCGCAAGGAAGAGGGTAAGGAGCATCCGGTTCAGTGGCCGGTTTATTACGTCAGTGAAGTGCTCATCGAGTCCAAACAGCGGTATCCACATTGGCAGAAGCTTGTTTATGGTGTGTTCATGGCAAGCCGGAAGCTTAAGCATTATTTCCAGGGTCACCCTATCACTGTGGTTAGTTCTGCTCCCCTTGGAGATATCATCCAAAACAGAGAAGCCACAGGAAGAGTGGCTAAGTGGGCTATAGAGCTCGGGCCTCATGGTCTAAATACGTACCACGCACTGTTGTTAAATCTCAAGCTTTGGTGGATTTCATCAACGATTGGACGGAGCTACAAGTGCCCGAGGAAAAGCCGGATAATACATATTGGACTATTCACTTCGATGGGTCCAGGCAATTGGAGGGCTCGGGGGCTGGAGTTGTATTGGCTTCCCCTAAAGGTGACAAGTTTCATTATGTGCTACGGTTGATGTTTCCTTGCACTAACAATGCGGCTGAGTACGAGGCCTTGCTCCATGGTCTTCGGATGGCTAAGGAGATGAGCTTGAGCCGGGTAAGGTGCTTCGGCGACTCAGACTTAGTGGCTCAACAAGTATCAGGCAAGTGGGATTCCAAGGACCCTCTCATGGCGGCTTATCGCCGTGAAGTTGATGCCATTGCTGGACACTTTCAGGGTTACCAAGTAGAGCACATCGATCGCAGGAAGAACGAGGCGGCTGATGCATTAAGCCGGCTGGGAGCAAAAACCGGTGCCGCCTAATACTTTCCTGGACATCTTGCATAACCCTTCTGTTAAGGTACCTACAGAGGAAGATTTGGCTGTCCCTGACCCGGAGGCACAGTTGGTGGCGGCTCTCCACATCACCCCGGACTGGACGGTGCCATACTTGGCTTACATGACCCGGGGAGATTTGCCTGAGGATGAAACTTTGGCCAGACAAATAACCCGGCGGTCTAAGTCAATGGTTGTTATCAATGGTGAGCTGCATCGCCGCAGTGTTACGGGAGCATTCCAGCGTTGTGTTTCCCCTGAGGAGGGTCAAGAAATCTTGCGTGAGATTCACGAAGGGGATTGTGGCCATCATGCCGGCTCAAAATCCCTTGTGGCCAAGGCTTTTCGTCATGGTTTTTATTGGATGATGGCTCATGCTGATGCGGAGGACTTGGTCAGTAAATGTGATGGTTGCCAGAGGTTCTCGCGACGGTCTCATGTGTCGGCTCAGGAGCTGAGGATGATTCCAATTACTTGGCCATTTGCGGTCTGGGGGCTTGACATGGTTGGGCCTTTTAAAAGGTCCAAGGATAAAAAGACCCACCTCTTGGTGGCAGTTGACAAGTTCACAAAGTGGGTTGAAGCAGAGCCAGTTAGTAAGTGTGACGCAGCCACGGCAGTTCAGTTCATGAAAAGGGTGATATTTCACTTTGGCTTTCCACACAGCATTATAACTGACAATGGCACCAATCTATCTAAGGGCGCTATGGAGGAGTTTTGTCAACGAGAGCATATTTGACTTGATGTTTCATCAGTGGCTCATCCTCAATCCAATGGTCAAGCTGAGAGAGCTAATCAGGAGATCTTGAAGGGCATTAAGCCCCGGCTTTTAGTCCCTTTGCAACGGACGCCGGGTTGTTGGGCGGAGGAGTTACCCTCCGTGTTATGGAGCATCAATACTACTCCTAACAGGTCTACGGGTTACACGCCTTTCTTCATGGTTTATGGAGCGGAAGCAGTCCTCCCCAGTGACATCCGTCATGACTCACCTCGAGTGGCGGCTTATATTGAGGCGGATAATGAACAGGCGCGCCAAGATGCTCTTGACTTGTTGGACGAGCAGCGTGACGTGGCAGCAGCTCACTCAGCAATTTACCAACAAGACCTGCGCCGTTATCACAGTCGCCGGGTTAAGTCCCGGGTCTTCCAGGAAGGTGATCTGGTGCTCCGGCTCATCCAAGATCAAACAGATGCACATAAGCTATCCCCGCCTTGGGAAGGACCCTTTGTGGTCAGCAAGAACTTGCACAACGGGTCATACTACCTTATTGACGTTCGGGAGCATAAAGATTCACGCAAGTCGGAAGAGGAAACCCGTCGGCCGTGGAATATAGCTCAGCTTCGGCCTTATTACACTTGAGCCGCCGGCTCTCATGATGTACATATCTCTATAGTCATGTATATATTATGTTAAATAATAAAGCAGGACCTCTGTCCTTTTCTCCTCCAAAGGTAAACGTATTATTTCCATTACACCATCAAATGGTCACTTGGAGGTGGATCCGGCTTATGATCGTATTCGAATCTAGCCGTAAACAATATAGTCACTTGGGGGCTTCCTGTTCAAACATAGGTCGTATTCGAACCAAAGAGAACATAGCTGTCGATACCCATTTGATTGGCAAAGTGCCGAGCTCATTGGGGAGTTTTCTTTGATCATATTTGAATCATAGCTCAACCCCCTTTGGGAACCGACGTGGATCGTATTCGAATCAGCGTCGTTAAACAACTCTTAAGGTCATTTGGGGGCTTCCTGTTCAAACATGGGTCGTATTCGAACCAAAGAGAACATAGCTGTCGGTACCCTCTTGATCGGCATCGCCAAAGCCACTGGGGGCTATATGATCGCATTCGAATCTTAGCTTAACCCCTTTGGATGGTTCTCTGGTCGTATTCGAACCGGGAGCCCCTAAGTTTTGATCTTCTGACTTACAACAAGTTCTTTCGGTCACATCAGCAGTTTTTTGGTTCCGCCGGTTTAACTTTGGTAACACGCAATAAGCCTTATCGATACTGGTGAACCGGCATTGAGATTTTAAACATACTATTCGGGTTACATGAACCGGAAGTATGATTGAAGGCTTGTAAGTATGCTGTTATGGTTACATCAAAGATATAATTGAGGGCCAGTCTTTGGTGACTTTGTTCATATTCCGGGTTATATATATATGGTTTATGATTCTCAGTACGGTAAGCCGCCCAGAGACTTGTGACTTGTTTTCTATGCAGGATGGTTCAATACAGCTATTCGAGCTTAAGGAAAATAACTGATCAATTATAACCCGGAGGAATAAGAAGAAGCAGTTTGAATGGAGCTAAGCATTCAACACGTACATGATGGCACGACAAAATTAAGTATTTGTCCTACTCTATTACAAGACTCCCAGAGTCCAAAAGATGAGGCATTGTTTTAAGATGTAGTCATGAGCCGCCTACAAGTCAAGATGCTTGCTGAGCTGAAGCTTCCGGCTCATCCCTCTCCGCTCCTCCGGCTGTTCCCATGACCTGGAAGGTTGACGATTTCCAGTCAATGCCGCTCAAAGCTTCAAATTGAGCCTCCTCGTCAATTAACCCGGCCGGGTCAATTTCTGGGGCAAAGGTTGCTTACGAGTCGGCGGGACCAAGCTGATGGCTTCATAACGCGGAGTGGGGATCCTCTGATTCTCTGCGTCGTAGCCCGGCTGGTACTTGGTAAGGTCGGTGTCATTCCCAATCAGGGTGGCCACCGGGCGCACGATCTTCACATAGGCAGCAAAGTCTTTTTGGTCGAAGGGGGTGCCGTCTTCCTTCAGGCTGGGGTATCCAAGTGCAATGTCAGTCGGGTCTAGCTCTGGAAGGAAAGCCTTGGCCCGGCTCAGTGCAGCTATGGCTCCGGCTCTTGCAGAGGCCCGTCGCAGCTCTTGGAAACGCTGAGGAAGAACGGCAAGCCGCCGAAGTACGTCCGCCAGGTGAGTCGGAACCTCATTAGACAGGGCCACAACGGCCAAGGCGCGTTGTGACCCGGTGTAGAGTTGCTCCACCAAGGTGTACACGGCCTTCAGCTTGGTCAGCACGTTCTGATTGAGGTTGGCGCTTCTGGGACCTGCTTAACAAAGTAAGATAAGCCGCTAGCAATGATGGGAATTATGAGACATAAAGACTATAAACTTGTTGAAAGCCTGTAGAATGACTTACCGAAGATTGCGGCGACCATCTGTGACACATGGCGTTTTAAGCCGGAGAGTTCGGCGGTTCTCTCCGTCAGAGCCGCCTCCGCCTGTTCGGCCCGGCTGACCAGAGCAGCCTTCTCTTCGGCCCAAGCTTTCCTTTCGGTTTCAAACTTCTTCTTCAGCTTCTCTTGAGCAGCAACACTGGACTCAAATTTAGCGTTGGCTTTCTGGGTCTCAGTTTCCTGAGTCTTCAGACGGTTCTTCAGCTCAGAGATATCAGCTTCAAATTTCTTGCAAGCAGCCTGTGCAATTTCCGGGTTATAGTATGAATAACTATTATACAACTTTAAAGTCCCAAGCACTTTCCAAGCAAAGACACTTGGCACTTGGGGGCTAATGTATGCTGAAAGGTTCTATCTACAAATTGCCGGTTCATGAAAGTAAGCCAGAAGTTAAGTCTACAACATATTCTATCATAAGTAGTAGACTTGGGGGCTAGTATGGTAAAGATGACTATGCAGTAAGCAAGAGAGTGGTACCTCAGATTTCTGCTGTATCTGTTTCACCATGTCGATCTCCAGGTCCCGGCTGTTGTGCACCTGATTGACATAGCCGGAGATGATATCTCCAATGCTCAGGTTAGCGTAGTTGGTGATGTCTAGCTTGGCCCTGCGGCGCTCTAGCAACTCTTCCTTGGCAGAGCACTTAGCCAGCGCAGTGGGTCTCCCCGGCTCGACAAATTCCGTCCGGGTGATTACCACGTCCGGGTCATCGGTCGGCTGAGCTGGGCTGGAGATCTCCGGGTTAGCAGAAGTCTCTGTGATTGGCTCGTCGGTTGGAGCGGTGGCTTCAGGAGCAGAGGCTGGCGGTTCTTGAGCTGAAACCTCCGGCTCAGTCAAGACCGGCTCTTCGACCGGTTTATTCCTCTTCGCCCTCTTGCTGAGCTTTGCCTGGGCACTGAAAGGACAAAAGGTTAGTACAGAAGCATGAGTAAAGATAAGTGCAACATAAGATGATCATTGTTACCCGGGTGCGGTCTTGAAAGCCGGCAGGTTAGATTGCATAGAATCACCAGAGGAAGGTGAAGTTTCCTGATAATTTGAATCAGAAGAATTGAGCGGTTGACGAGTAACACCCGCCAAAGGGTGAAAGGATATAAGTTGGAGATAACCTCGGTCCGGCGCTTCCTCGATGCTTCAGGTAAGCCGGAGGAGAGGTCTGCATCCTTGTTGGTCTGGGTGTGCCACCGGTTCTCATGAATCCGTTGCTTCAAAAGAAATTGAGGATCTTGATAAGCTAAAGGATGTGAAAATTTTACTTTCCGGGTCACTCTTCGGACTTTCGGCCTTGGCAAGGGCTCCGACTCGGAGGAAAGTATAGTTACCTCTTCAGTCACCGGGTTACTTGCTCCGGTATCATCCTGCGAATAATCAAGTCAGTGAGATAGTTAAAAACAGATGAAAAGCATAATAAGAGCCTGAGGAATCAAGGGTTACCTCTGACTCGGAGCTATCGCTTAGCTGAAGCAGATCTGAGGCAGTAGGTCTGCTTCACTTCTTGCGAGGGGCGGCTCTCCTGGCGGCTTTCTTAGCCTTCCTGGCTTTTTTGGCTGCCTCATGGTCATATTTGACCTTCCAGAACTTGTCATTAGCCTGAAACATACAACAAAGATTTCTTAAAGTTCAGATGGAAACTATTCAAAGGAAAACCAAGGTGTTCAGGTCAGTGGCTTACCGCCGGAGCCGGGTTAGCTTGGCAGAAGGGGTTCAAGCCGGTCCTCCCATAGTCGGCTAAGCTCTCATTCAGGAGAGACTTGGTCATGTCGTCCACAACGTCCTCAGGAAGATCATTGGGGCTGTGCCGCAGAGGGTCATCCTTCCGGCCCGTGTAAGCACACATTAAGCCGGGGCGGCGGCTCAAAGGGATCACCCGCCAGGAGATCCAAACCCGGACCAGATCAATGCCGTTGAGACCGTTTCCCAGGAGAGCCTTGATCTTATTGATGGTGGGGATCAGAGGTTGACGCTCGGCCTGAGATAGTTTGTCTGGCAGAGGGTGATTTGGCTCCAGACGCAGGGCACGAAAGCCGGGCAGAGGGCTCTCGTCAGCCGGAGAAGTGTCCTGGCAGTAGAACCACGTCTGGTTCCAGTCCTTTGGATAGCTTGGCGGTTCAGCGTAAGGAAAAAGGCAATCTCTCCGTCGTTGAATGGAGATTCCACCAAGTTCCAAGCTCGGTCCATTAGCGCACTCATTCTGGCGGTTCAGATAGAACAGCTCCCTAAAAAGCAGTAGGCTGGGCTCTTCTCCAAGATAGACTTCGCAGAATACTTGGAAGTTGCATATATTTGACACGGAATTGGGTCAAATTTCTTGTGGCCGCAGATCAAAGAAGTTCAGAACCTCTCTAAAGAATTTTGAGCCGGGCGGTGCGAAACCCCGGCTCATGTGATCAGCAAATATCACCACCTCACCATCTCTAGGTTGAGGTCTCTCCTCCGACGGGTCAGGGGCATGATAAGACATGATTTCCTTCTTGGGCAAGTAACCCGTCTTTACGAAATCAGCTAAAGTGTCGTCGGTGACATTGGATCTCATCCAGTTGCACGTGATGGGTGCCTTGGGGGCTTTGGGAGGCATTGTGAAAGATGAAGCCTATGACAAAAGGAAAATGTCCGGTTCAATTATAAGCCGGCAGACGTCTACAGTTTAATACTCAAATGGCAGCTTATGAGAGGGGCCTAATGACATATGGTTAAGTGCATCGGGTTATCTAAGCCGCTGAAGGTATCGTGAGTAATTCAAATTGTCTACAGCTTTATCATTAAATGAGCCGGAAAGTTTACGGCGCGCGGTTTCTTTTAAGCCGGAAATGTGAGCCGCCATATCTCAGCAGATGCAATTTTTGACTAAGTATGGCGAAAACAAGTTTCACAGATCGCAGTAATTATTTTGGATCAAAACGGTCGGCTAAAGAGAAAATTTTCTAGACCTAGAACTGATGCAGAAGAAGTTCATGGATTCAGAGTGGGATCTTATTTCAAACAAAGGGGATCTACTAGTGGAAAAATGGAAGTGCAACAACTACCGCAGGAGCTCTGTACTACTCTTGGATCAAACAAACTACAGTAGAAGAACTACAGAGGATTCGAGAAGAACAGCGAAGAACAGAGGAAGAACAGTGGAACCCTAATGCGGATCTACGGTGGAGAGGTGCAGGGACTTATAGGTGCGGAGTTACGGCGGGGGTTCATCGCGTTTCTCTGGTCACGTCAGGTTGATGCAGCGGCCTGAGTTGGTGAAGACGAGGAAACCCGCGGTGGCGGCGGCGGAGCTCGGGCGGCAGCACAGTGGCGAGAGGAGGACGAAGATGGAGGCGACGAGTGACTGGAGGCTCATGGGCCGGGCTATTTATAAGGTGAGGCTCATAAGTGGGCGCGAGAAATGAGGAGGCCACGGCGTGGTTATCTCGCCATAAAAACGCCTCGATTTTTGGGACGGCAATTAAAGATAAGATCCGTTGCGGATATGGTGGAGTAAAAAATGGACTTAATGGAAGATGACGTCATGGCGGGTTACCAGGAATCCAGAAGATGACGTCACGGCGGGTTATAACTTTCACACGACCATAAGCCGGAAGATCTTTTCTCTCAAAAAGAATTGAAGATTGACATGAACCGGTTCAAATCAATCTGGGGCCTAATGTTGAGGATATAACCCTTAGAGTCACCCGCCAGGAGGGGCCGGGTTACTCATAATGGTCATCACGCGAAGCCCAGTACCGAGCTTGAAGACGGCGGGTCAATGATGGGCCTAAGACCCGGGGATGGCTTAAGGCCCGTAGTGATAAACCGCTGTATGGCAAGACTTGTAGTGTAAGGCAAGAATAGTTGAGAGTCCGAGCCGGACACTCTTATGAGCCGACCGGGACTCTGAGAACCGCTGGGCGTCAACCTCTCTATATAGGGGGACGACCCGGGGGCGGTTTAGGGACAAGTAAGATCTCGTCGAGAGCCAGGCATAGCAATTAAGCTCCCTGGTCATCGAAACCCTAATCAATACCACTTCAACTGGACGTAGGTTTTTACCTTCACCGTAAGGGGCCAAACCAGTATAACCCTCGTGTTCCTTGTCCCGTTTAACCCCTTTAAGCTTCCTAGCTGCGATGGCTCCACGACTAAGTCCTAGCTCGAGGACATCTGCCGTGACAATTCCACGACAGAGCGTGAGAAATTCACGCTGCTTAACCTTCATAATTCCAGTAGGAATATGATATTTCCGGAACTGATCCTTGAATTTTGCCTAGGTGATTTCTTCATCAGCAGGCCACATGTCTTTTGCGTTTTCTCACCATATGGCAGCAGCGCCTTCAAGATAATGGGTTGCAAATGGAAATTTATCATCCTCTTCAGTACGAGCAATCTCGAGCTTCCTGTCAATGGTTCGCAACCAATCGTCTGCATCCAAGGGATCAATTGTTGGAAATATGCCCTAGAGGCAATAATAAATTGGTTATTATTATATTTCCTTGTTCATGATAATCGTTTATTATCCATGCTAGAATTGTATTGATAGGAAACTCAGATACATGTGTGGATACATAGACAACACCATGTCCCTAGTAAGCCTCTAGTTGACTAGCTCGTTGATCAATAGATGGTTACGGTTTCCTGACCATGGACATTGGATGTCGTTGATAACGGGATCACATCATTAGGAGAATGATGTGATGGACAAGACCCATTCCTAAGCCTAGCACAAGATCGTGTAGTTCGTTTGCTCAGAGCTTTTCTAATGTCAAGTATCAGTTCCTTAGACCATGAGATTGTGCAACTCCCGGATACCGTAGGAATGCTTTGGGTGTACCAAACGTCACAACGTAACTGGGTGACTATAAAGGTGCACTATAGGTATCTCCGAAAGTGTCTGTTGGGTTGGCACGAATCGAGACTGGGATTTGTCACTCCGTGTAAACGGAGAGGTATCTCTGGGCCCACTCGGTAGGACATCATCATAATGTGCACAATGTGACCAAGGAGTTGATCACGGGATGATGTGAGTTACGGAACGAGTAAAGAGACTTGCCGGTAACGAGATTGAACAAGGTATCGGGATACCAACGATCGAATCTCGGGCAAGTAACATACCGATAGACAAAGGGAATTGTATACGGGATTGATTGAATCCCCGACATCGTGGTTCATCCGATGAGATCATCGTGGAACATGTGGGAGCCAACATGGGTATCCAGATCCCGTTGTTGGTTATTGACCGGAGAACGTCTCGGTCATGTCTGCATGGTTCCCGAACCCGTAGGGTCTACACACTTAAGGTTCGATGATGCTAGGGTTATAGGGAAAGTATGTATGTGGCTACCGAATGTTGTTCGGAGTCCCGGATGAGATCCCGGACGTCACGAGGAGTTCCGGAATGGTCCGGAGGTAAAGATTTATATATGGGAAGTCCTGTTTTGGTCACCGGAAAAGTTTCGGGTGATATCGGTAATGTACCGGGACCACCGGGAGGGTCCCGGGGGTCCACCAAGTGGGGCCACCAGCCCCAGAAGGCTGCGTGGGCCAAGTGTGGGAGGGGACTAGCCCCAGGTGGGCTGGTGCGCCCCCCCCCCCACCAAGTCCCAAGGCGCATGGGAGAGTGGGAGGGGGCAAACCCTTGGTCCAGATGGGCCTTAAGGCCCACCCTAGTGGCGCCCCCCCCCTCTCATCCCCTTGGCCGCCCCCTTGGATGGGATCTAGGGCTGGCTGCCACCCCTTGGGGTGGAAACCCTAGAGGGGGCACAGCCCCCTCCCCCCTATATATAGTTGAGGTTTGGGGCTGCCCAAGACACGAGAACGTCTCTCTTTCGGCGCAGCCATACCCCTCTCCCTCCTCCTCCTCTCCCGCGGTGCTTGGCGGAGCCCTGCGGGATTGCCACGCTCCTCCATCACCACCACGCCGTCGTGCTGCTTCTGGATGGAGTCTTCCTCAACCTCTCCCTCTCACCTTGCTGGATCAAGGCGTGGGAGACGTCACCGGGCTGCACGTGTGTTGAACGCGGAGGCACCGTTCTTCGGTGCTTATATCGGAATCAACCGCGATCTGAATCGCTACGAGTACGACTCCTTCATCCGCGTTCTTGCAACGCTTCCGCATCGCGATCTACAATGGTATGTAGATGCACTCCCCTTCCCCTCGTTGCTAGATTACTCCATAGATTGATCTTGGTGATGCGTAGAAAATTTTGAATTTCTGCTACGTTCCCCAACATCAATAACCTGACTGAAACTGGGAGGCTTGGTTCTCTGAAAATCTGACAGCTTGGAGTCATGACCGTTCTGATTTCCATTTTGTCCAACCACAGCTTGCACACTCCTTAATATTTCAATCAGATCATTATTCCTTCTTTCCTCAAACATACGCAGAATTTGCTCTGTGGAGGGCGGATTTGGCGGTGGAGGCGGTGGTGGAACGTACAGCTCGGGGGAGTGCCCTGCCTGTCGTGCGGAACGACGAACAGGAGTATCCACATGAGCGTCGCTACTGCTGCCTCCCCGCGTCATCCTATTGTGGATTTTCCCCAAGACAACGCAACCGAGATGAGAAACATCCAAAAATAAATTGGGGGAAAAGCCAGCAACAAATCCCGAGAGAAAACAAAATAACGAAGAAAATACGACGAATAAAATAGAGTTCCAACATAATTATACATAGACTCATACATGAAAGATAAACATCATGTCAGGTTCAACTACTCTCATACAGGAAACGGAACATCATGACTCGTACGACTACATCCGTACATCATCCTGACAACTGCGGATACTCAGAAGCTCTACTACTCTGCTGGTGCTGCGGGGTCCTCTCCTGAAGCGGACTCGGATCCTGAACTGACGAGGTTAACTGAAACCTCCGGGTTAAAGGTAACTCGATGACGCTGCCTCGAGGGCTCTCCCTCCGGGGCAGGTGCAGGGTGAAGCATCGGGGCTACAGGAGTAGTGAGAAGTGAAACCCACTCAGCAGGAGCACTGAGAGGATTCACGGTCGAGGTGCCCAAGCTACTCGGAGGAGTAACCGGTGAAATAGGGGAACTAGAACTGGATGGAATATAAGGAGTAAATCCCGTAGAGGATGGAGCAGTGACAGATCTAGTAGAGGCTAAAGCAGTACGAGCACAAGTCAGCTCTTGAGCCAACTCGTGGATCATAAGATAGCTAGCAGTGATATAACGGGAAAGGTGGCTAGCAACACTATCAGACTCCGGATCAATGATAGGGAAATGGACACGACCATTGTCGTGCAGAGAGGGATAGTAGTAGAAACCTGGGTGGTTCTGCATCCGGACCACGTTATAACGAAGCTCGACAAGGACCTCGAATGTAGCAAACTGGACAGCCTGAGAAGCGATAGAAGCAAAACCGCTCCGGGAGGTACGAGTGTAAGTGCTGGAATCGGAACTGGTGCGCAGAGTAACCACTGCGTGATACTCATACACTGAGTCTGCTAGACGCTCCCGGTACACACGATAGACTGGGTCGTCACCGAGGGGGTACAGCCAACGCCACACGTTACGAAGGAGATGCGGAGGCGTGTACAGCATCAGCTGCAACTGGCATGGATACGGCACTGGAGCCATCTACACTCACAACCATTAGCAGGTTAGCATAAAAATAAAACGAGTGCATACAATGCAACAACCAGCTACAAATGCTACCGACACTCAACTTAAACTCGTAACTAACATGCGGTTAACACGTTGTAGTCTAGCATGGCCTACAGTCAGCGCGGCTCTAATACCAAGTGTTGTGGCTCCCCGGCTCAGAGCAACCGGTTTACCATGCATTGCCAGCCCAGAGACCATGTCTTCTGGCAACACACAACATCTTGGTACAGAAAACAACCGCTTTATTGATGCTAGCGGATCATAGTTTATATTACAACAGGTGGCGAGGCCAAGCGGCACACACGGTGCAGCTGAACAATATGTACATTATTTAGTGAACATAAAGGGGCCTCGATCATAACAACTACGTGGCAGCGGAACAACGTCGTAGCAGAACTCCATAGCACAGGGACACTGATGTGGACACGATCTAGACTCGGACAGCACTCCTTTCCAACGAGACTTTCCTGAAAGCTGCCATGACACGCCAAGTCAGTACATTGAATGTACTTGCAAGCTCACAACAAACATAAACATAATGACAAACAATATCATGATACTTAACCAATTAGCAATGCAACAACATATCATAAATGCTGTGATCATGATCTCGTGATAAAATTCCCTCGGACTTGCTTACCAACGGTGATCGCTCTCGGATCACAAATGGACCAACCTCGTGGTCTTGGATCAGGTTACCTTGTAACCAAACGGTGATCTTTCCGCGATCACAACCATGACCAACACTTGGTCTCAAACGGTGATCTTTCCGGCGATCACAACCATGACCAACACTTGGTCTCCAACATCAAAATGGTTTACCCCCCATCATCTTCTCAAGAGTGCGACGTTCATAACTTAGTGTGCAAGATTAATTTAAACGTTGACCCATGGTGTGACCTACTTTCGAGCGTGTCCGTAACCGTGGACTCGGCTATTGATAGATTTAATACACTCTACAGAGGTAGCGCACTGTACCCACACCACGGAACCCATGGCCTCGCACTCCCATTCGGGTGGACCAACGGCATTCCGACGAAACCCCTCCATTGCCATGACACTCTCTCGGCCACTCCGACTCACTCCCCACTGGGCTAGTCCTGGGTGGCCCCGTGTCTACCAAAGACACCAACGGCCACCGTCGTGGCAAAACATAAACGGTCCCAAACGGGGACAAGGTACCATAACATCAACAACAGGCACACAAGGTTATGTCTGCTTACCGGGCCAGGGTACCGCACGCCCATAACCTTCCCTCGTTGGAGGCACCGACCAGAGGCATGACAACGGACCGAATAAAGGCCTTCCCATAAAGGCAAATTTGGTTGCACTGGGAAAACTTGCTTCAGTGGCACCATGACCCGGTCAACGATATATTCAAGTTGAGTTATTAGCAGGTTCAACTTAACGTGAAAGTAACCGGTGTCATAACATGCCATGAAAGTGCAACACAAATATATGTATCATATATCATCGGAAATAACTGGGTCAACTATATCCACACTAAGCATAGACATCAACAACTCATAACACTTCCCTGGTTATGATTAATCATCACTTTAAATAGAATCTTTACTTAGCAAAGTTATCATTTTTCTCCTCCAAGAAAATAACTCAAAATAATTACTTATATCCATAATCATATTACTTCTTCATAACAAATATTACTGCTAGTTACTTAACCAACTTAGTTAGCTTCACACTTTCTGTAAACTAAGCATATCAACTTAAACAAGCAACCAATCAGAATATAAATAATATACTAGTGGTTTAAATGCATGGATTAAATCATTAATGCAAGTTGAAAAATCACAAATATTGTAATGGCACCATGAAAATGTTGTTGTGGCTTGCCTTAGTGCAGATGAGGTTCACAATCCTCCTGGTGATCCTCAAGACAACCTTCACTTTCTGAAAATAATTATAAACACCAAAAGAAAACATCAAGAACCCTTCTGAAATTCACCAAAAAATCTAGACAGCAGAGAAAAATCTCATTTTTGGTGAGCTGCTAGATTTCTTCATAAAGAACACAATGCAAAAAGAATCAATTCATTTGGACTTATGGTTAAAAAAATTGGCTGCTTGATGCTCTCTGGATAGAATTAAATTTGAATTTAAATAAAACGGAACTAAGGGGGGTGACGTCGAAGGCGTAAACCTCGCGGGCGCCACCACTCGTACCACTTCGTGCGCGTACAGAGTGGCTGACTAGCAGGCCCCGCTAGTCAGGTGAGAGGGAGGGGGAGAGGGAAACAGAGGACGGTGCGGCTTCGCTAGAGCACACGCCGGCGAGGAGGGCTTCATGCCCGAACTAGAGGGAGGGATCGAAAGAGGAGACGGAGGCGCACCTGCCCGTACCCGTAGGTTAGCTAGGGGTGGTCGGACGGCGTCGGAAACGACCTCTCCAACGGCGACAGGAAGCAGAGGTCGCCGGAGTTGAAGACGACGGCGACTAGAGGCGACACCAGGGGCTCCAACCGGCCGGAATGGCACCACCGAAGCACGACGGAGGCCCTGGAAGGGTGGCCCAAGCCTGGGAGGGGCTGGAGCTGCGGAGACAACCCGAGGAGATCGCCGGCGAGCTCGAGCTCGGGGACGGCGGCCCGCGGCCTGCCCGGCCGGGCTACAACTTTCTACAAGATCGTGGAGTGTGTGTGAGGAGTGGAAGATGCTCGAGGAGGCTGGGGAGGGCTCTATTTATAGCCGAGCGACGAGAGGGGATCGGGCTCCGCCGGAGGACACCTGGACACGGCGCCCGGCGACGAACAGTGTTAGTAAGTAAGGGGGAAGGCGACGCAGCTACGCGGGAACTGTGGGCGAGTGGAGACGAGCACAGGGGCGAGAGGGTGGCGACAAACACAGTGCGCATCGCACTGTTGTGTTGGCCGGACCGCACCCGTGCTCGCTGCGACGAGCTTCGGCGTCGGTGAGCGCCAGGAGGGAGTTAAGAAGGTCGGGACGAAGATCATGGCAAAGTTTGGCAAGGCTTGGCAGTCGGTGAAGCAAGCACGCGCGTAACAGAGCGCTCGGCGGCACTCAGAGCGCGGCGACATGTAGGTTGGCATCATGCACACGCGTGGTCACCGCGTGAACTCTGACCTGAGGCCGACCTAAGCCCAAACGTCATGTCTGGCGTGTATTTCGTGGTAGATTGAAAGGTTACCATGCTTTGGTTTGAGCTCAGACGCATTAGAATGGATTTCAACTTCCTGGTAAGTTTCTGGTCAGTAACTTTGAGAGCTTACTGTGGTCAAACTACTGAGAGTTGGGAGCTGGGCATTGGAGGTTAGCAATCATCTACTAAGGTGATGATGCACAAGAAAAATCAGCCACAATAGAGCAAGTAAAATGGTAGTTGCTGTAGAACCTGCCATTTCTATCCAGAACAGAAAATGTTTTCTATAGCAAAAATATTCCAAAAAGTGATGAAATATTTTTGCTTAGGAAGGTGCCCTAGGGTTCAATGAATATTTGGGAAGTTTCTCAGATTTTTGTGGGCAAGAAAAGTGGGGTTGCTTTGGAGCACATTGAGCTAGCTAGGGTTTTAGAGAGGGAAATGAATATTTTCCTTTAAGAAAAATATTAAAAATATTATTTTGAGGTGAACCAGAGAAGAAATGATAGTTAGAGAGGGAAATGAAGCACTTGGGTGAAAGTCAAGGGGTACCCAAGTGTTTAAGTTCATCTGAAAAGATTCAAAACTCCAAATTTCAAAACCAAACCAACTGAAAATCAGACAAAGAGAAGAGGGCAAAAACCAGGCTGTCACACGCATCTTCGGTTATGCACATTCTGATGGAATGCGCTGATCACGGCGGCAGGATGAGCATCTAGGATGTTGTATTGCACTCGGCTGAACCTCTGTATGTACTTGCGCAGGTTTTCACCTTCCTTCTGGGGAATGATATGCAAATCACTCGCCTGGCCATGAGCTTGGTGGCCTCCAGTGAAGGCACCAACGAACTCATGACACAGATCCGACCAAGAAGAAATGGAATCCGCCGGCAAGTGCATCAACCAAGACATGACATTGGGTTTCAGGGCCAACGGGAAATAATTGGAAAGCACCTTGTCGTCACGAGCTCCAGCGGCTTGCATCGCGATGGTGTAGATGCTGAGGAACTCTGATGGATGGGTCTTGCCGTTGTACTTCTCGCCGATGTCAGGCTTGAACGTGCGGTGGGACGGCCACTGGAACTGCCGCAGCTCACGGGTAAAGGCTGGGCAACCCACCTCGTAAGGTAGGCCGCCAGAGCCTCCCGGTGCTGGGTGGTCCATAGTGGGCCCCGCCCACTTATCTGACTGGTGGCGTGTATCGTGCCGGCGCTCGATGGTGGTTCAAGCATCCTCATGGGCTCGCTCTCGAAGAACTTGGCGCTGGTCGCGGTGGGTCCGTTGGTCAGACGACGCTATGGAAATGTTATCGCAAGCGTCATCACGACGGATCGACACCCGCGGTGGCTGGCGTGGAGGAGGAGAGTGCACCGTGGCTGCAGCACCCCCGACCCCTCCATCGCTGGCGTGTGGTGGTTCGATGGAGCGCCGGCCTAAGGGCCCCGCTGGCCGTGGCTTGTCTTTGTTGGCGACGCCGACGGGGCTCCGGATGGTGGCTCTCCACTCGTCGAGCTTTTCCGCAGCAGGAGGGGAGTCGAGGAGCAACTGCACGCGCGCCAAAGCTTCTGCCGGCGTGGGCGGCGGCGAAAGCTGCGTGGACCGTGACACGCTCCGACTCCTAACCATGTTAGAAGGAGCTCCATCACGGCACTGCGGCTGCACGCCATTTTCGCCAGCGCTTCGACGGGCATGTTGGCCTCCTCTGTCCCGTGAATGATGCACATGACTCTTCCCACGGCGGCGTCCGGGGTCACCAGCGTGGTGACCCTGCTCGTCGCGCACACCCTAGGAAGAGCGGGTCATGGGCGCCGGCGTAGGTGTCTTGGAGGTCGCCCCGCCGCCTGTGGGTGGCACGGCGCCACCCTTGGAGGGCCCCGCGCCGCCTGCGGGGGGAGGCAGCTCCGTCTTTGGATCTGGCGGCGTGCGGCCTGTCGTCTCGCGCACGAACGACGCCGCTCGCCAGGCTCTGACTGCCAGAGCGATGTTGGTGTTCGCGGGCCGCGCCTCGGGTTCTGTCCGCGACTGCCCCGCTGCTCGCTCGCACCGGTACAGGCCGTCCGACTCCGGATGAACTGATCACCGTGATCGTCTTCTTTTTGGGAGCCATGGCGATGAAGGACTGCTAGGCTAACTGCTAGACCGGATTTTCACAACTGCACCTCCCCTACCTGGCGCGCCAAAGATGTCGGGAGAAATTGACACCTATGGAATCACTGGGATCCCTTCTACGGTTGGCGGGCGCGAGGTTGTGCAAAGAGCGGGTCTGACAGGAAGCACACAGATCGTTTACCCAAGTTCGGGCCGCGAAGATGCGTAATACCCGACTCCTGCTTTGGTGGATTATTTGAGTGTTCTTGTGTTCTTGAGCTAACTACGGGGTGTGACTTGCCCAAAAGATCTGAATCCTTCTCCTGGTCACCTCGGTCCTCCTTTTATAGACAAAAGGGGTCGCCACAGTGGCACACAGGAGGTGGAAAGGTGTATAGTGGATGAGTCTATCCTCTGGCACCATCCGACAAACACATTTAATGCGCTGCTGACGTGCCCCTCTCGCTTTATCGGGGACGGCAAGGAAGCTCGTCCTAGCCGTCGTCGCCTCGCCTGGCTTCAACACGCGTCTGAGCTAACGAGGCGTCGTAGTGCCACGTTGGCTGGCTGCTGGGCTGGCGCGGTGGTGGAGCCTTCACGAAGATCTGCATGTCACCACGCAGGTGCTTGATGAGTCGGTCGTGGAGGCCGCTCGTCGCCACGCAGGTGCTTGCCCAGCTGGTTGAGATGGCAGCTGCATGGGGACGGCGGTGGAGCCTTGGCAGATGCGGGCCCTGCTGCCCCGTAGGTGTCTCCGGCAAGGGCCTTGCCGTGGCATCGTGGTCTTCCTCGGCAAGTGTCTTGCCGGGGGTCTCGTGGATTTCCTTGGCTAGGATCCCGCCGAGGATCGTCGTCTTCTGGTCCTCCTCTGATCTCGTATGTTTATGATCTTGACAAAGATCTGCATGCCACCACGGAGGTGCCTCCCGAGCCTTGGTTCCAATGTGGTTGTTGGCGGTGTTGGAACCCTCGGGCTCAAGGGTGGCTCGCTCTACTAGTGTTGGGCAAGCTGCCCCGGCAAGGCTCTTGCCCGGGCCGCGGAGGCCGCCCCGGCAAGGGTCTTGCCGGGGGATTCCACCTTGCCCCTGTGCTCTTTTGTGTTTCTTTGTCTTGGCGTTGCCTCTGGTCGCCTTGTGCCTTCGACTTCCCTCCTCTGCCCTGCTTAGTGTGGCCGTGGGCGCGGCTCCGACTACCCGTGCACAAGTAAAGGGGTAAAAAGGAGAGCCCCTACTTTTGTACACCGACAAACTACATCTCCGCATCTCTATGTTTCCAATACGA
The DNA here is from genome assembly GCF_002575655.3 of Aegilops tauschii subsp. strangulata. NCBI lineage: Eukaryota > Viridiplantae > Streptophyta > Magnoliopsida > Poales > Poaceae > Aegilops > Aegilops tauschii. The sequence continues at coordinate 62,026,473 of NC_053039.3, read as the reverse complement.
TAAAATAGCAAGAAACTGCTTATGCTATGTATTGACCTTTACTTGATGTGCATGAATTGTTCTTTTATGACATGCCAATGCATAGGAAGAGAGTTAGACTTTGTTGTTGCATGATATATGTTGCTTTGTGCTCAATACTAAATTACAAATCATTGTTAATTAAAATTGGCTTTGATATACTTGTTGGGGAACGTAGTAATTTCAAAAAAAATCCTACGCACACGCAAGATCATGGTGATGCATAGCAACGAGAGGGGAGAGTGTGTCCATGTACCCTCGTAGACCAAAAGCGGAAGCGTTAACACAACGCGGTTGATGTAGTCGTACGTCTTCATGATCCGACCGATCCAAGTACCGAACGTACGGCACCTCCGAGTTCAGCACACGTTCATCTCGATGACGTCCCGCGAACTCCGATCCAGCAGAGCTTCACGGGAGAGTTCCGTCAGCACGACGGCGTGTGTGATGGTGATGATGATGCTACCGACGCAGGGCTTCACCTAAGCACTGCTACGATATGATCGAGGTGGAATATGGTGGAGGGGGGCACCGTACACGGCTAAGAGATCAAGAGATCAATTGTTGTGTCTAGAGGTGCCCCCCTGCCCCCGTATATAAAGGACCAGAGGGAGGAGGCGGCCGGCCAGGGGAGGGCGCGCCAGGGAGGAGTCCTACTCCCACCGGGAGTAGGACTCCCTCTTTTCCTAGTTGGAGTAGGAGGGGGAAAGGAAGGGAAGGAGAGAGGGGGAAGGAAAGGGGGCGCCCCCCCCCCCTCCTTGTCCAATTCGGACTAGAGGGGGAGGGGGCGCGCGGCCAGCCCTAGCCGCCCCTCCTCTTCTCCACTAAGGCCCATCTTGGCCCATTAAAATCCCCGGGGGGTTCTGGTAACCCCCCGGTACTCTGGTATATGTCCGAAACTTCCTGAAACCATTCCGGTGTCCGAACATAGTCGTCCAATATATCTATCTTTACTCTCGACCATTTCGAGACTCCTCGTCATGTCCATGATCACATTCGGGACTCCGAACAACCTTCGGTACATCAAAACACAAAAACTCATAATACAATCGTCACCGAAACTTTAAGCGTGCGGACCTTACGGGTTCGAGAACAATGTAGACATGACCGAGACACGTCTCCAGCCAATAACCAATAGCGGAACCTGGATGCTCATATTGGCTCCTACATATTCTACGAAGATCTTTATCGATCAAACCGCATAACAACATACGTTGTTCCCTTTGTCATCGGTATGTTACTTGCCCGAGATTCGATCGTCGGTATCTCAATACCTAGTTCAATCTCGTTACCAGCAAGTCTCTTTACTCGTTCCGTAATACATCATCTCGCAACTAACTCATTAGTTACAATGCTTGCAAGGCTTATAGTGATGTGCATTACCGAGTGGGCCCAGAGATACCTCTCCGACAATCGGAGTGACAAATCCTAATCTCGAAATACACCAACCCAACAAGTACCTTCGGAGACACCTATAGAACACCTTTATAATCACCCAGTTACGTTGTGATGTTTGGTAGCACACAAAGTGTTCCTCCGGTAAACGGGAGTTGCATAATCTCATAGTCATAGGAACATGTATAAGTCATGAAGAAAGCAATAGCAACATACTAAACGATCAAGTGCTAAGCTAACGGAATGGGTCAAGTCAATCACATCATTCTCCTAATGATGTGATCCCGTTAATCAAATGAAAACTCATGTCTATGGCCAGGAAACATAACCATCTTTGATTAACGAGCTAGTCAAGTAGAGGCATACTAGTGACACTCTGTTTGTCTATGTATTCACACATGTATCATGTTTCCGGTTAATACAATTCTAGCATGAACAATAAACATTTATCATGATATAAGGAAATAAATAATAACTTTATTTTTGCCTCTAGGGCATATTTCCTTCAGTCTCCCACTTGCACTAGAGTCAATAATCTAGATTACACAGTAATGATTCTAACACCCATGGAGCCTTGGTGCTGATCATGTTTTGCTCGTGGAAGAGGCTTAGTCAACGGGTCTGCAACATTCAGATCCGTATGTATCTTCCAAATCTCTATGTCTCCCACCTGGACTTGGTCCCGGATGGAATTGAAGCGTCTTTTGATGTGCTTGGTCCTCTTGTGAAATCTGGATTCCTTTGCCAAGGCAATTGCACCAGTATTGTCATAGAAGATTTTCATTGGACCCGATGCACTAGGTATGACACCTAGATCGGATATGAACTCCTTCATCTAGACTCCTTCATTTGCTACTTCTGAAGCAGCTATGTACTCCGCTTCACACGTAGATCCCGCCACGACGCTTTGTTTAGAACTGCACCAACTGACAGCTCCACCGTTCAATATAAACACATATCCGGTTTGCGATGTAGAATCGTCCGGATCAGTGTCCATCAACGTAACCATTTACGATGAGCTCTTTGTCACCTCCATAAACGAGAAACATATCCTTAGTCCTTTTCAGGTATTTCAGGATGTTCTTGACCGCTGTCTAGTGATCCACTCCTGGATTACTTTGGTACCTCCCTACTAAACTTATAGCAAGGCACACATCAGGTCTGGTACACAGCATTGCATACATGATAGAGCCTATGGCTGAAGCATAGGGAACATCTTTCATTTTCTCTCTATCTTTTGCAGTGGTCGGGCATTGAGGCTTACTCAACTTCACACCTTGTAACACAGGCAAGAACCCTTTCTTTGCTTGATCCATTTTGAACTTCTTCAAAACTTTGTCAAGGTATGTGCTTTGTGAAAGTCCAATTAAGCGTCTTGATCTATCTCTATAGATCTTGATGCCCAATATGTAAGCAGCTTCACCGAGGTCCTTCATTGAAAAACTCTTATTCAAGTATCCTTTTATGCTATCCAGAAATTCTATATCATTTCCAATCAACAATATGTCATCCACATATAAGATTAGAAATGCTACAGAGCTCCCACTCACTTTCTTGTAAATACAAGCTTCTCCAAAAGTCTGTATAAAACCATATGCTTTGATCACACTATCAAAGCGTTTATTCCAACTCCGAGAGGCTTGCACCAGTCCATAAATGGATCGCTGGAGCTTGCACACTTTCTTAGCTCCCTTTGGATCGATAAAACCTTCAGGTTGCATCATATACAACTCTTCTTCCAGAAATCCATTCAGGAATGCAGTCTTTACATCCATTTGCCAAATTTCATAATCATAAAATGCGGGAATTGCTAACATGATTCGGACGGACTTAAGCATCGCTACGGGTGAGAAGGTCTCATCGTAGTCAATCCCTTGAACTTGTCGAAAACCTTTCGCAACAAGTCGAGGTTTATAGACAGTAACATTACCGTCAGCGTTTGTCTTCTTCTTGAAGATCCATTTATTCTCAATTGCTTGCCGATCATCAGGAAAGTCAACCAAAGTCCACACTTTGTTCTCATACATGGATCCCATATCAGATTTCATGGCCTCAAGCCATTTTGCGGAATCTGGCTCACCATTGCTTCTTCATAGTTCGTAGGTTCATCATGGTCTAGTAACATGACCTCCAGAACAGGATTACCGTACCACTCTGGTGCGGATCTCACTCTGGTTAACCTACGAGGTTCAGTAGTAACTTGATCTAAAGCTTCATGATCATCATCATTAGCTTCCTCACTAATTGGTGTAGGTGTCACAGGAACCGGTTTCTATGATGAACTACTTTCCGATAAGGGAGCAGGTACAGTTACCTCATCAAGTTCTACTTTCCTCCCACTCACTTCTTTCGAGAGAAACTCCTTCTCTAGAAAGGATCCATTTTTAGCAACGAATGTTTTGCCTTTGGATCTGTGATAGAAGGTGTACCCAACAGTTTCCTTTGGGTATCCTATGAAGACACATTTCTCCGATTAGGGTTCAAGCTTATCAGGTTGAAGCTTTTTCACATAAGCATTGCAGCCCCAAACTTTAAGAAACGACAACTTTGGTTTCTTGCCAAACCACAGTTCATAAGGTGTCGTCTCAACGGATTTTGATGGTGCCCTATTTAACGTGAATGCAGCTGTCTCTAGAGCATAACCCCAAAAAGATAGCGGTAAATCAGTAAGAGACATCATAGATCGCACCATATCTAGTAAAGTACGATTACGACGTTCGGACACACCATTACACTGTGGTGTTCCGGGTGGCGTGAGTTGCAAAACTATTCCGCATTGTTTCAAATGTAGACCAAACTCGTAACTCAAATATTCTCCTCCACGATCAGATCGTAGAAACTTTATTTTCTTGTTACGATGATTTTCAACTTCACTCTGAAATTCTTTGAACTTTTCAAATGTTTCAGACTTATGTTTCATTAAGTAGATATACCCATATCTGCTTAAATCATCTAGGAAGGTGAGAAAATAACGATACCCGCCGCGAGCCTCAACATTCATTGGACCACATACATCAGTATGTGTGATCTCCAACAAATCAGTTGCTCGCTCCATAGTTTCAGAGAACGACGTTTAAGTCATCTTGCCCATGAGGCACGGTTCGCAAGTACCAAGTGATTCATAATCAAGTGATTCCAAAAGTCCATCAGTATGGAGTTTCTTCATGCGCTTTACACCAATATGAGCCAAACGGCAGTGCCACAAATAAGTTGCACTATCATTATCAACTCTGCATCTTTTGGCTTCAACATTATGAATATGTGTATCACTACTTTTGAGATTCAACAAAAATAGACCACTCTTCAAGGGTGCATGACCATAAAAGATATTACTCATATAAATAGAACAACCATTATTCTCAGGTTTAAATGAATAACCGTCTCACATCAAACAAGATCTAGATATAATGTTCATGCTCAACGCTGGCACCAAATAACAATTATTCAGGTCTAAAACTAACCCCGAAGGTAGATGTAGAGGTAGCGTGCCGATGGCGATCACATCGACTTTGGAACCATTTCCCACGCGCATCGTCACCTTGTCCTTAGCCAGTCTTCGCTTAATCCGTAGTTCCTGTTTCGAGTTGCAAATATTAGCAATAGAACCAGTATCAAATACCCAGGTGCTACTGCGAGCTCTGGTTAGGTACACATCAATAACATGTATATCACATATACCTTTGTTCACCTTTCCATCCTTCTTATCCGCCAAATACTTGGGGCAGTTCCGCTTCCAGTGACCAGTCTGCTTGCAGTAGAAGCACTCAGTCTCAGGCTTAGGTCCAGACTTGGGTTCCTTCTCTTGAGCAGCAACTTGTTTGTTGTTCTTCTTGAAGTTCCCCTTCTTCTTCCCTTTACCCTTTTTCTTGAAACTGGTGGTCTTATTGACCATCAACACTCGATGCTCCTTCTTGATTTCTACCTCCGCAGCCTTTAGCATTGCGAAGAGCTCGGGAATTGTCTTATCCATCCCTTGCATATTATAGTTCAACACAAAGCTCTTGTAGCTTGGTGGCAGTGATTGAAGAATTCTGTCAATGACACTATCATCCGGAAGATTAACTCCCAGTTGAATCAAGTGATTGTTATACCCAGACATTTTGAGTATATGTTCACTGACAGAACTATTCCCCTCCATCTTGCAGCTGTAGAACTTATTGGAGACTTCATATCTCTCAATCCGGGCATTTGCTTGAAATATTAACTTCAACTCCTGGAACATCTCATATGCTCCATGACGTTCAAAACATCGTTGAAGCCCCGGTTCTAAGCCGTAAAGCATGGCACACTGAACTATCAAGTAGTCATCAGCTTTGCTCTGCCAGACGTTCTTAACGTCGTCAGTTGCATCTGCAGCAGGCCTGGCACCCAGCGGTGCTTCCAGGACGTAATTCTTCTGTGCAGCAATGAGGATAATCCTCAAGTTACGGACCCAGTCCATGTAATTGCTACCATCATCTTTCAACTTTGCTTTCTCAAGGAATGCATTAAAATTTAATGGAACAACAGCACGGGCCATCTATCTACAAACAACATAGATAAGCAAAATACTATCAGGTACTAAGTTCATGATAAATTTAAGTTCAATTAATCATATTACTTAAGAACTCCCACTTAGATAGATATCCCTCTGATCATCTAAGTGATCACGTGATCCAAATCAACTAAACCATGTCCGATCATCACGTGAGATGGAGTAGTTTTCAATGGTGAACATCACTATGTTGATCATATCTACTATATGATTCACGCTCGACCTTTTGGTCTCGGTGTTTCGAGGCCATATCTGCATATGCTAGGCTCGTCAAGTTTAACCCGAGTATTCTGCGTGTGCAAAACTGGCTTGCACCCGTTGTAGATGAACGTAGAGCTTATCACACCCGATCATCACGTGGTGTCTCGGCACGACGAACTTTGGCAACGGTGCATACTCAGGGAGAACACTTTTATCTTGAAATTTAGTGAGAGATCATCTTATAATGCTACCATCAATCAAAGTAGAATAAGATGCATAAAGGATAAACATCACATGCAATCAATATAAGTGATATGATATGGCCATCATCATCTTGTGCTTGTGATCTCCATCTCTGAAGCATCGTCATGATCACCATCGTCACCGGCGCGACACCTTGATCTCCATCGTAGCATCGTTGTCGTCTCTCCAACTATTGCTTCTACGACTACCGCTACCGCTTAGTGATAAAGTAAAGCATTACAGGGCGATTGCATTGCATACAATAAAGCGACAACCATATGGCTCCTGCCAGTTGCCGATAACTCGGTTACAAAACATGATCATCTCATACAATAAAATATAGCATCATGTCTTGACCATATCACATCACAACATGCCCTGCAAAAACAAGTTAGACTTCCTCTACTTTGTTGTTGCAAGTTTTACGTGGCTGCTACGGGCTGAGAAAGAACCGTTCTTACCTAAGCATCAAAACCACAACAATAGTTCGTCAAGTTGGTGATGTTTTAACCTTCTCAAGGACCGGGCGTAGCCACACTCGGTTCAACTAAAGTTGGAGAAACTGACACCTGCCAGCCACCTGTGTGCACGTTGGTAGAACCAGTCTCGCATAAGTGTACGCGTAATGTCGGTCCGGGCCGCTTCATCCAACAATACCGCCGAACCAAAGTATGACATGCTGGTAAGCAGTATGACTTGTATTGCCCACAACTCACTTGTGTTCTACTCGTGCATATAACATCTACGCATAAAACCAGGCTCGGATGCCACTGTTGGGGAACGTAGTAATTTCAAAAAAATTCCTACGCACACACAGGATCATGGTGATGCATAGCAACGAGAGGGGAGTGTTGTCCACGTACCCTCATAGACTGAAAGCGGAAGTGTTAGCACAACGCAGTTGATGTAGTCGTACGTCTTCACGATCCGACCGATCCAAGTACCGAACGTACGGCACCTCTGAGTTCAGCACACGTTCAGCTCGATGACGTCCCGCGAACTCTGATCCAGCAGAGCTTCACGGGAGAGTTCCGTCAGCACGACGGCGTGTGTGACGCTGATGATGATGCTACCGACGCAGAGCTTCGCCTAAGCACCGCTACGATATGATCGAGGTGGAATATGGTGGAGGGGGGCACCGCACACGGCTAAGAGATCAAGAGATCCATTGTTGTGTCTAGAGGTGCCCCCTGCCCCCGTATATAAAGGACCAGAGGGAGGAGGCGGCCGGCCAGGGGAGGGCGCGCCAGGGAAAGGAAGGGAAGGAGAGAGGAGGAAGGAAAGGGGGAGCCACCCCCCCTCCTTGTCCAATTTGGACTAGAGGGGGAGGGAGCGCGCGGCCAGCCCTAGCCGCCCCTCCTCTTCTAAACTAAGGCCCATCTCCGGGGGGTTCCGGTAACCCCCCCGGTACTCCGGTATATGTCCGAAACTCCCCGAAACCATTCCGGTGTCCGAACATAGTCGTCCAATATATCGATCTTTACGTCTCAACCATTTCGAGACTCCTCGTCATGTCCGTGATCACATCCGGGACTCCGAACAACCTTCGGTACATCAAAACACAAAAACTCATAATACAATCGTCACCGAAACTTTAAGCGTGCGGACCCTACGGGTTCGAGAACAATGTAGACATGACTGAGACACGTCTCCGGCCAATAACCAATAGCGGAACCTGGATGCTCATATTGGCTCCTACATATTCTACGAAGATCTTTATCAGTCAAACCGCATAACAACATACGTCGTTCCCTTTGTCATCGGTATGTTACTTGCCCAAGATTCGATCGTCGGTATCTCAATACCTAGTTCAATCTCGTTACCGGCAAGTCTCTTTACTCGTTCCGTAATACATCATCTCGCAACTAACTCATTAGTTACAATGCTTGCAAGGCTTATAGTGATGTGCATTACCGAGTGGGCCCAGAGATACCTCTCCGACAATCGGAGTGACAAATCCTAATCTCGAAATACGCCAACCCAACAAGTACCTTCGGAGACACCTGCAGAGCACCTTTATAATCACCCAGTTATGTTGTGACGTTTGGTAGCACACAAAGTGTTCCTCCGGTAAACGGGAGTTGCATAATCTCATAGTCATAGGAACATGTATAAGTCATGAAGAAAGCAATAGCAACATACTAAACGATCAAGTGCTAAGCTAACGGAATGGGTCAAGTCAATCACATCATTCTCCTAATGATGTGATCCCGTTAATCAAATGACAACTCATGTCTATGGCCAGGAACCATAACCATCTTTGATTAACGAGCTAGTCAAGTAGAGGCATACTAGTGACACTCTGTTTGTCTATGTATTCACACATGTATCATGTTTCCGGTTAATACAATTCTAGCATGAATAATAAAAATTTATCATGATATAAGGAAATAAATAATAAATTTATTATTGCCTCTAGGGCATATTTCCTTCAATACCTTGGGATCCGGGTGGATCCATTACTTGAGCACTATATGCCTAGCTTAATGGTTTAAAGAAAGCGCTGCCAGGAAGACAACCCGGAAGTTTTAGAGAGTCATTTTATTCTATTGTGTGCTTTTAAAAAGTTTAAAAAATATATGTAGAGGGGAACCTAAAACTTTTTCAAAAAGAAAAGTGAAAGTGAGAAAGACAAGCATTGTTAAAGTGGGAGCTAGCCTTGAACTTTGTTCATGCCCATGGAAACTTTGTGAACCTTGATTACAGAAAAAATTTAACAAAAATAATTATCCCCTTGTACAAATCCATTGTATTATAAAAATAATGTGCCAAGATTTTCCTTTAGGATGATTAGATTGCTTGTTTGGTTTGTGCAGTGCAAAAACAGAAACTTTGACTGTGGTGTGTGACTTTAAATTTTTTTACTGGAACGTCAATAGTTTTTGAAAATTTTACAAAGTACTTATATGCAAATTGTTTATTTTGTCCTAATTTTTGAGGATATTTACAGTTACAGAAGTATGGTCAATGTTCATATTACTACAGACTATTCTGTTTTTGACAGATTTTGTTTCTGATGCATTGTTTTGTGTGTTTTGATGAATCTATGGATTGTATCGGTGATATAAGCCGTGGTGAAGTTAGAGTACAGTAGTTATAATGCAAAAATAAAATATGAATGGGTTTGAAACAGTACTTAAAGTAGTGATTTGCTTTATTATACTAACGGATCTCACGAGGGTTTTGTTAAGTTTTGTGTGATTGAAGTTTTGAATTTTTGGGTGAGATCACGATGGATGAAGGAATAAGGAGTGGCAAGAGCCTAAGCTTGGGGATGCCCGAGGCACCCCAAGGTAATATTCAAGGACTCCCAAGAAACTAAGCTTGGGGATGCCCCGGATGGCATCCCCTCTTTCTTCTAATAACGACCATCGGTAATTTTACTTGGAGCTATATTTTTATTCGTCACATGATATGCGTAAATTCTTGGAGCGTCGTGTGCTTTTTTATGTTTCTTTTAATAATGCACCATACTGGTATGAGATAGTCCTTGGTTGATTTATAGAATTCTCTTTCCACTTCACTTATATCTTTTGAGTATGGCTTCATAGAATGCTTCGTGTGCTTCACTTATATCATTTGAAGTTTGGATTGCCTGTTTCTCTACACATAGAAAACCGCCATTTGTAGAATTCTCTTTTGCTTCACTTATATTTGTTAGAGCATGGGAAAATCTTTTATAGAAAGAATTAAACTCTAATGCTTCACTTATATCTATTTAGAGAGTCAACAGGAATTGATCATTCACATGGTTAGTCATAAATCCTACATAAAACTTGTAGATCACTGAATATGATATGTTTGATTCCTTGCAACAGTTTTGCGATATAGAGATGGTAATATGTGGGAGGTACTAGTGAATGATTGTGGTTTAGTAAGAATATTGGTGTTAAGGTTTGTGATTCCCGAAGCATGCACGTATAGTCTCTTGACATGTCTCCAGAGTATCTATAATTTTGTATTGTTCCATGCTATTATATTATCTGTTTTGGATGTTTAATGGGCTTTAATATGCTATTTTATATGATTTTTGGGACTAACCTATTAACCTAGAGCCTAGTTCCAGGTTCTGTTTTTTCCTTGTTTTTGAGTTTACAAAAAAGGAATACCAAACGGAGTCCAATTGACGTGCCAATTTTTGATGATTTTTTATGGACCAAAAGAAGCCTCCGGAGTAAAAGAGTTGGGCCAGAAGAGTCCCGAGCCATCCACGAGGGTGGAGGGCGCGCCCCCTATCTCGAGGACGACTCGGAGACCCCCCTGACATGAGACCGACGCCAAAAATTCCTATAAATACAGAAACCCCTAGAAAGAAACCTAGATCGGGAGTTCCGCCGCCGCAAGCCTCTGTAGCCACCAAAAACCAATCGGGACCCTGTTCCGGCACCCTGCCGGAGGGGGGGTCCATCACCAGTGGCCATCTTCATCATCCCGGCGCTCTCCATGACGAGGAGGGAGTAGTTCACCCTCGGGGCTGAGGGTATGTACCAGCAGCTATGTGTTTGATCTCTCTCTCGCTTTCGGCATGATCTTGATGTATCGCGAGCTTTGCTATTATAGTTGGATCTTATGATGTTTCTCCCTGTAACGCCCCGGATCCGATGCGCCACGTGTCTTCCGTTTATTTGCCGTCGTTGCCATGTCATTTTCTTGCGTGTTGCATTTTTACATGTCATCATCTGCATTGCATCATCATGTTTTTCAAAACTTGCATCCAGTCCTTTTCCCCGTTGTCCGTTTCGCGATCCGACACTCTCGCCGCACCCGTTGCACCCCCCTCTATTTTCTTTTCATGAGCGGGAGAAATACGTTCTCGGAATAGGCCGAGATTTGCCGAGTGGCCTTGGTATAGCACCGACAGACCGCCCGTCAAATTTCGTTCCATTTGGAGGTCGTTTGATACCCCAACGGTTGACCGCGTAGCCTGAAAACCCCTTCTCTTTGCAGCCCAGCACCCCTCCAAATCAGCCCACTAACCCAGCAAACTCCCCTCCATGCTCTCGGTCGTTCGATCACGATCGTGTGGGCGAAAACCGCACCTCATTTGGACTCTCCTAGCTCCTCCTACCTATATATTTGTGCTCCCCCTGGATTTCGCGCAGTCCAAACCCTAAAACTCCTCCCTCACCGCGCCGGACATGTCCGCCGCTCACCGGACGAACCGCGCCACCGCCCCCGCGCCAATCCCAGCGCACCACGTGGCGTTCCGCCATCCTCCGCCGCCGCGGCCGCGGAGCCCATCCGGGGCCCGCGCGGGCCCATCCGCCGCTGTCGCCCGAGGCGCCCCGCGCCTCCCGCCTCCTGCCGGCCCCCTCCGCCGCCGGCCACCTCGCAGCCCGGCCCCGGCGACCACCGCCGCCCGGCCGCGCCTCTCCCTCCGCCGCCGCGCCCTCCGCCGCCTTGCCCCGCGCGCCTCCGCCCCTCGCGGGCGCTACGCCCGCGACCCGCGCCCTCCGCCGCCTCGTCTCCCGCCCGTCGTCGCCGGGCCCGTCTCTGTCCCCGTCCAGATCTGGAGGTGGACCAGATCCACCAACGCATCCATCCAAACGCGGCCGCGCCCCGGATCTCCTCGTCCCAGATCCTCTTCGTCCCGGTTCCCGCGAGGTCTAAATTTCTACCAAGTCCCGAATATTTTACAATATATGGCTCTGTTCATTGCATCATAACTCTCTGCATACTGCTCCATTTTGCGTGAATGATATATCGAAATGTTCATCATGAGATGCTCCTCATTTAGTTCCATTGTGCCATGTGTGTTTGAGTCCATCTTGATGCTCTAATCATCATTGCAAGAATGCTATATGCTATTAACTGTTGTCTGTTATCAGAACTTGGTGATTTGTCTTTTTCATTGCATTTTGTGTGTGCATCCTATGAGCATGAGCTCTACATGTGTTTTGTTCTACATCATGCCATATTCACAGTGGTGCTTGTCTTGTATTTTTAGGATCTATGTGGTGACTAGCACAAGCATGCAAACTAGCCTCCGTGATGTTGCTCATTTCTGTGACTTGGTGATTTCTGCCAAGTCCGAGTATGTTATATTTTATTGCCATGTAAACCTGCTGCTACAAGTCATTCTATGCATAATCTGGAGATGTTCACTAAGGATGTATTGTTACACATGTTATGCTCTATCCATCCATGCCCATGTTTTCAATTATGGAGTGCTCTAGCATGCTTAATCTTGCTCTACTTTTGCTATAAAATGTTCCTGGCAGATTGTTTACATGTTAATCAATTTTGCCATGGTTGTTACTAGTTATCCATGTACCCTATGACTATGCTATTGCCATGCTTAGCTTCATATTTATGCCATCTTACTGTTGGTTACCTTGTCATGCCATGTATTGCTCTGTGGTGAGTGATTCAAGCTCACCAACATGCCTACTTATCGTTGTTTCTGCCATGTCCTGTTATTTTCACTGTCTGAATTTGTCATATAACTTGTCATATTTACCTGGGTGCCATCATATCTTCTGTGCCTTTTTAGCTCATGTTCAGTAAGGGACTTTTGTTCTATGTAATTATTAGATTCATGCCATGCCTTTGGTTGCCATGATATGTTCCTGTAACTTGTTGATTGATAGCTATAAACCTTGCAACCTGATGTTATTTCTGCCATGCCCAGTGATTTCCGCTAAGTCTGTGAATCTGTGGGTATTTGCAATCTTGCCAGGTCCTTTTGAGCATGTTCTAGTGATTTCTGGAGATAGCTCAGTGTTCATCTTTTGTTGTGCTTTACCTGTAAATCATGTCCATGCCTTTTATTATCATGTTAGGGTGCTTTAGCATGTTGTTTTGATGCTTGCAAGATGCCTAGTTGCTGTTTTGGACAGATTGTTGTTATGTCTTGTTTGGAGTGTATGAGTTGCACCGTTGCTCCGTTTTGAGCATGCTCTATATGAAACTTGCTTAGAATTTCATGTAGTTTCATATTATCATGTTGCATCCATGCCTTGAGTGTGTTTGTTTGATGTTTGAATGCATTTTGCACCAATGCCATGCTTAACTTGTTTTGCTCATATCTTCTAGGCCGTAGCTCCGAATCTAATGAACTTTATATGTACCTTGACTAGAATTTTGTGTAGATCATTTTGGTGCATTTTAACTTGCTGTTTAACAACTTGAACATAAGGTTTATTTAGATCTGGACCAATTTCGAAATTTGCATATGAGGACTTACCGGATTTGTTATATGTTGTTTCCGGCCTCATTTAAACTTGCTTTGATGTGTTGTTCTTGTATGCATCATCTCTTGCCATGAGTAGCTTCTTGTAGCCTTGTCATGCATCATACTTGATTGAGCTTCATGCCTTGTTCATGTGTGGTGTGTTTACCTTGTTGTGTGCTTCTTCTTGATAGTTCCCGTGTCGTTGCGATCGTGAGGATTCGTTCGTCTTCGTGGCTTCATCTTCTTCATGGACTCGTTCTTCTTCCTAGCGGGATTTCAGGCAAGATGACCGTCATCTTGGATCTCATTACTATCATTGCTATGCTAGTTGCATCGTTCTATCCCTTTGCTGGACTACCTATCACTTGCTCTTCAAGCCTCCCAATTTGCCATGAACCTCTAATCTTGTCACCCTTCCTAGCAAACCATTGTTTGGCTATGTTACCGCTTTCGCTCAGCCCCTCTTATAGCGCTGCTAGTTGCAGGCGAAGATGAAGATTGCTCCTTGTTGGATTATGTTTATGTTGGGATATCACAATATCTCTTATTTAATTAATGCATCTATATACTTGGTAAAGGGTGGAAGGCTCGGCCTTATGCCTGGTGTTTTGTTCCACTCTTGCCGCCCTAGTTTCCGTCATACCGGTGTTATGTTCCTTGATTTTGCGTCCCTTACGCGGTTGGGTGATTTATGGGACCCCCTTGACAGTTCGCTTTGAATAAAACTCTTCCAACAAGGCCCAACCTTGGTTTTACATTTGCTTCAGCTAGCCTTTTTCCCTTGGGAGTCGCGCTCCCGAGGGTCATCTTTATTTTAACCCCCCGGGCCAGTGCTTCTCTAAGTGCTGGTCCGAACTGAGTAGACTGCGGGGCCCCCTCGTGGAAACTCGAGGTCTGGTTTTACTCGTAGGATGTCTCATCCGGTGTTTCCCTGAGAACGAGATATGTGCAGCTCCTATCGAGATTGTCGGCACATCGGGCGGCTTTGCTGGTCTTGTTTTACCATTGTCGAAATGTCTTGTAACCGGGATTCTGAGACTGATCGGGTCTTCCCGGGAGAAGGAATATCCTTCGTTGACCGTGAGAGCTTATAATGGGCTAAGTTGGGACACCCCTGCAGGGTATTATCTTTCGAGAGCCGTGCCCGCGGTTATGTGGCAGATGGGAATTTGTTAATGTCCGGTTGTAGAGAACTTGACACTTGATTTAACTAAAATGCATCAACCGCGTGTGTAGCCGTGATGGTCTCTTTTCGGCGGAGTCCGGGAAGTGAACACGGTTTTTGGGTTATGTTTGACGTAAGTAGGAGTTCAGGATCACTTCTTGATCATTACTAGTTTCACGACCGTTCCTTTGCTTCTCTTCTCGCTCTTTTTGCGTAAGTTAGGCACCATATATGCTTAGTCGCTGCTGCAACCTCACCACTTATCCTTTCCATACCCTTTAAGATTTGCTAGTCTTGATACCCATGGTAATGGGATTGCTGAGTCCTCGGGGCTCACAGATTACTACAACAACAGTTGCAGGTATAGGTTTTGCGATGATCATGACGCGAGAGCGATGTTTCTTGCTTTGGAGTTCTTCTTCTGCTTCTTCTTTGATCAGGGGATAGGTTCAAGGTCGGCAGCCTGGGCTAGCAGGGTGGATGTCGTTTGAGCTTCTGTTTGTGTTTCATCCGTACTCGGATGTTGTTCATGTGTTTGATGTATTGATGTATTCGTGCGGCATTTGTATGCCTTGTATGTATCCCCATCTATTATGTAATGTTGATGTAATGATATCCACCTTGCATAAGCGTCTTCAAGATGCGCCTCTATCCTTGGTGGGACCTTCGAGTTCCTTTAGGATAGGGTCACATCTTGGGCGTGACACTCCCCCTCTACTCTCTTGTAATGGATTGAGTTTTCCCTTCAAAGTTATCTTATCGGATTGAGTCTTTAAGGATTTGAGAACACTTGATGTATGTCATGCATGTGCTTATCTGTGGTGACAATGGGATATTCACGTGATCTACTTGATGTATGTTTTGGTGATCAACTTGCGGGTTCAGTGAACTTGTGAACTTATGCATAGGGGTTGGCACACGTTTTCGTCTTGACTCTCCAGTAGAAACTTTGGGGCACTCTTTGAAGTACTTTGTGTTGGTTTGAATAGATGAATCTGAGATTGTGTGATGCATATCGTATAATCATACCCACGGATACTTGAGGTGACATTGGAGTATCTAGGTGACATTAGGGTTTTGGTTGATTTGTGTCCGAAGGTGTTATTCTAGTACGAACTCTATGATAGATCGAATGGAAAGAATAGCTATGTGTTATTTTACTACGGACTCTTGAATAGATCGATCAGAAAGAATAAATTTGAGGTGGTTTCGAACCCTACCATAATCTCTTCGTTTGTTCTCCGCTATTAGTGACTTTGTGATATGATCCAACTATGTTATTATTGTTGAGAGAACTTGCACTAGTGAAAGTATGAACCCTAGGCCTTGTTTCCTAGCATTGCAATACCGTTTACGCTCGCTTTTATCATTAGTTACCTTGCTGTTTTAATATTTTCAGATTACATAAACTTATATCTACCATCCATATTGCACTTGTATCACCATCTCTTCACCGAACTAGTGCACCTATACAATTTACCATTGTATTGGGTGTGTTGGGGACACAAGAGACTCTTTGTTATTTGGTTGCAGGGTTGCTTCAGAGAGACCATCTTCATTCTACGCTTCCCACAGATTGATAAACCTTAGGTCATCCACTTGAGGGAAATTTGCTACTGTCCTACAAACCTCTGCACTTGGAGGCCCAACAACGTCTACAAGAAGAAGGTTGTGTAGTAGACATCATCTCTCGTTATGCTATGAAATTGGAGCATGATTTATTATTGATTGTCTTCCTTATGAGTGGCGGTTGGGGACGAGCCATGGTCTTTTCCTACCAATCTATCCCCCTAGGGGCATGCGTAGTAGTACTTTGCTTCGAGGGCTAATAAACATTCGCAATAAGTATGTGAGTTCTTTATGACTAATGTGAGTCCATGGATAATACGCACTCTCATCTTTCCGCAATTTGCTAGCCTCTTCGGTACCGTGCATTGCCCTTTCTCACCTCGAGAGTTGGTGCAAACTTCGCCGGTGCATCCAAACCCCGTGATATGATATGCTCTATCACACACAAGCCTCATTATATCTTCCTCAAAACAGCCACCATACCTACCTATTATGGCATTTCCATATCCATTCCGAGATATATTGCCATGCAACTTCCATCATCATCATATATATGACTTGAGCATTCGTTGTCATATTGCTTTGCATGATCATAAGATAGCAAGCACAATATTTTCATGGCTTGTCTGTTTTTTGACATCTTTACTATGCTAGATCATTGCACATCCTGGTACATTGCCAGAGGCATTCCTATAGAGTCGTCATGTATTAGTTTTATCGAGTTGTAAGTAAATAAACATGTGATAATCATCATTATTAGAGCATTGCCCTAGTGAGCAAAGGATGATGGAGACTATGATTCCCCCACAAGTCGGGATGAGACTTCGGACAAAAATAAAAAGAAAAGAAAAATGAGGCCAAAAGGAGCCCAACAAAAAAGGAAAAAAAGAGAAGAAAAAAAATGAAATGAGAGAAAAAGAGAGAAGGGGCAATGCTACTATCCTTTACCACACTTGTGTTTGAGAGTAGCACCATGTTTTTCATATAGAGAGTCTCCTATGTTGTCACTTTCATATACTAGTGGGAATTTTTCATTATAGAACTTGGCTTGTACATTCCGATGATGGCCTTCCTCAAATGCCCGAGGTCTTCATGAGCAAGCAAGTTGGATGCACACCCACTTAGTTTTCAGTTTGAGCTTTCATACACTTATAGCTCTTAGTGCATCCGTTGCATGGCAATCCCTACTCCTCACATTGACATCAATTGATGGGCATCTCCATAGCCCGTTGATTAGCCGCGTCGATGTGAGACTTTCTCCTTTTCTGTCTTCTCCACACAACCTCCAACATCATATTCTATTCCACCCATAATGTTATATCCATGGCTTGCGCTCTTGTATTGCACGGGAGTTGAAAAAGCTGAAGCGCGTTAAAAAGTATGAACCAATTGCTCGGCTTGTTATCGGGGTTGTGCATGATAAATACTTTGAGTTAAGAAGATGTAGCATGACAAGACTATATGATTTTGTAGGGATAACGTTCTTTAGCATTGATATTTTGAAAGACATGATTGTTTGTTGGGATGCCTGAGTATTGATGTCTTTATGTCAAATTATAGGCTATTGCTTTGAATCACTCGTGTCTTAATATTCATGCCATGATTAGATTATATGATCAAGATTATGCTAGTAGCATTCCACATCAAAAATTATCTTTTTTTATCATTTACCTACTCAAGGACGAGCAGGAATTAAGCTTGGGGATGTTGATACGTCTCCATCGTATCTATAATTTTTTATTGTTTCATGCAAATATTCTACAACTTTCACATACTTTTGGCAACATTTCACATTATTTTTTGGGACTAACATATTGATCCAGTGCCCAGTGCTAGTTCCTATTTGTTGCATGTTTTTTGTTTCACATAATATCCATATCAAACAAAGTCCAAACACGATAAAACTTTACGAAGATTTTTTTGGAATTTATGTGAGTTTTGGGAAGCGGAATCAACGTGAGACGATGCCCGAGGGGCCCATAAGCTCAAGGGGCGCGCACCCCTACCCAGGGCGCGGCTGGCAAGCTTGTGGCCACCCCGTAGGTCAGTTAGAGGTGTCCTTCGGCCGCAAGGAAGCTTATATTCGGATAAAAATTGTGTTAAAATTTCAGCCCAATTGGAGTTACGGATCTCCGGGAATTTAAGAAACGGTGAAAGGCTAGAAAACAGGGTCGCGAAACAGAAGAGAAACAAAGAGATAGATCCAATCTCGGAGGGGCTCCCGCCCCTCTGCCGCCATGGTGGCCATGGACCAGAGGGGAAACCCTCCTCCCATCTAGGGGGGGAGGTCAAGGAAGTAGAATAAGGAGGGGAGGCTCTCTCCCCCTCTCTCCCGATGGCGCTGGAATGTCGCCGAGGCAAGGATCGTGACGGCGATCTACACCAACAACCTCGCTACCGTCAACACCAACTCTCTCCCCCTCTATGCAGCGATGTAACACATCTTCTCCCCACTGTAATCTCTACTTAAACATGGTGCTCAACGCTATATATTATTATCCAATGATGTGTGATACGTCTCCAACGTATCTACAATTTTTTATTGTTCCATGTTGTTATATTATCATTCTTGGATGTTTTATATTCATTTTATAGCAACTTTATATCATTTTTTGGGACTAACCTATTGACATAGTGCCCAGTGCCAGTTGCTGGTTTTTGCTTGTTTTTTACTTCGCGGAATATCAGTACCAAACGGAGTCCAAACGCAGCAAAACTTTTTGGAGATTTTTTCTGGACCAGAAGACACCTTGTGGGCCAAGAAAGTACCACATGGGAGGACCATGGGGAGCACAACTCACCAGGGCACGCCTAGGAGCCCAGGCGCGCCGAGGGGGTTGTGCCCCCCACGCCTCCCCCCTGCACTGCCTCTTCGCCCTATAAATTCCCAAATATTCCAGAAATCCTAGGGGAGTCAACGAAACACAATTCCAACCGCCGCAAGTTCCAGAACGACGAGATCCAATCTAACACCATCACGGAGGGGTTCATCATCCTCATTAGTGCTTCTCCGATGATGCGTGAGTAGTCCACCACAGACCTAAGGGTCCATAGGTAGTAGCTAGATGGCTTCTTCTCTCTTTTTGATTCTCAATACAATGGTCTCTTGGCGATCTATTTGATGTAACTCTTTTTGCGGTGTATTTGTTGGGATCCCGTGAACTTTGAGTTTATGATCAGATCTATATCCGTGAATATTATTTGAGTCTTCTTTGATCTCTTATATGCATGATTATTTATAGCCTCGTATTTCTTGTTCGAATCTTTGGTTTAGTTAGGCCAACTAGATCGATTTTTCTTGCCATGGGAAGAGGTGCTTTGTGATGGGTTCGATCTTGCGGTGTTCTTTCTGAGTGACAGAAGGGGCAGCAAGACACACATGTATCGTTGCTATTAAGGATAACAAGATGGGGGCTATTCCTACATAATAGATCTCATCTACATCATGTCATCGTTCTTATTGCATTACTCCGTTTCTCCATGAACTTAATACACTAGATGCATGATGGATAGCGGTCGATGTGTGGAGTAATAGTAGTAGATGCAGGCAGGAGTCGGTCTACTAATCTTGGACGTGATGCCTATATATTGATCATTTGCCTTGGATATCGTCATAATTATTCGATTTTCTATTTCTTGAGAGAAGCCACTAGTGAAATCTACGGCCTCGGGTCTATTCTTTATCATATTTGCTTTTCGATCTATTATTTGCCACTTTTATTTTCAGATCTATTATTCCAAAAACCCAAAAATACCTTGCTATAGTTTTTTATTAATTATTTTATTTCACGTTTTATCGAGAACTATTTATCCAATCTACCACAAATTTATCTATCTTTTTACCGTGGAGGGATTGACAACCCCTCTTACGCGTCGGGTTGCAAGTATTTGTTCTTTGTGTGCAGGTACCGTTTACATAGTGTTGCTTGGTTCTCCTACTGGATTGATACCTTGGTTTCACAACTGAGGGAAATATCTACCATAGATGTACTGCAACATCCCTTCCTCTTTGGGGAAATACCAACACAGTTTCAAGCGACATCAATGTGTCGCTATCCTACGATGTTTGAGTCGATCTGTTTTGTCCTATGGGTTGATTGATGATCGTGATTTGTTTGAGTAGCCTCCCGCACCCCCTCTTTGCACTATAAATTCCCAAATATTCCGAAACCCTTCGAGGTTAACCTAGATCAGAAGTTCCGCCGCCGCAAGACTCTATAGCCACCGACAACCAATCTAGACCCCGTTCTGGCACCCTGCCGGAGGGGGGAATCATCTCCGGTGGCCATCTTCATCATCCCGGCGGCCACCACGATGAGGAGGGAGTAGCCACCCGCGGGGCTGAGGGTTTGTACCAGTAGCTATGTGTTTAATATCTCTCTCTCTCCTAATCTATAGCATGGGCTTTGTTAATATAGATGGATCATATGATGTTTCTCCCCTCTATACTCTTGTTATGATGAATCGAATCTTTACCCTTTGAAGTTTTGTCTTGTCGGATTGAATAATCAGATATGAGAACACATGATGTATGTCTTGCGGTATGAATACTTGAGGTGACAATGGGGTATGATATTGATTCACTTGATGTATGTTATGGAACTCAACTTGCGGATTCCTGAGGTGACATTGGGGTAATCTATGCATAGGGGTTGATCCACGTTTTTATTATCTTTTCTCCGATAGAAACTTTGGGGTCTCTTTGTAGTTCTTTGTGTGGATTGAGTATTATGAATATGAATTTGCTTTGGTGTTATTTTAGAATGAACTCTTGATTAGATCGACCGGAAAGAATAGCTTGTGTTATTTTAGTATGAACTCTAGGATAGATCGAACGGAAAGAATAGCTTTAAGGTGGTTTCATACCCTAGAAACAATTTTTATCTTTCCGCTAATAGGAACTCGGGGTTATTCTTTATTGCACTTTGAGGGATAATCATATGATCCAACTATGTTAGCATTGTTGAGAGGTTGCTCTAGTGAAAGTACGGACCCTAGGCCTTGTTTCTAAGCATTGCAATACCATTTTTGTGCCCGTTTACTATTTTCTACCTTGCTGTTTTTATTTATTCAGATTATAAAAATATATTTCTACCATCCATATTACACTTTTATCACCATCTCTTCGCCGAACTAGTGCACCTATACAATTTGCCATTGTATTGGGTGTGTTGGGGACACAGGAGATTTCTTGTATTTGGTTGCAGGGTCGTTTAAGAGAGACCATCTTCATCCTACACCTCTCACGGATTGATAAACCTTAGCTCATCCACTTGAGGGAAAATTTCTATTGTCCTAAAAAACTCTGCGCTTGGAGGCCCAACACGTGTCTACAAGAATAAAGTTGCGTAGTAGACATCAAGCTCTTTTCTCGCGCTGTTGCCGGGGAGGTGAGTGCATGAAGGTATATCTTTATATCTTGCAATCGAATCTTTTAGTTTCTTGTTTTGTCACTAGTTTGGTTCATTAAAGAAAACTACATAAAAATGGAATTTAGGTTGCATCATATAATTGATCATCTTTATAATATCTTTCTTGAAAATGATGGTTCGGAAAATTGTGCTGAATTGTTAGAAGAAGAAGTCAATAAAATGCTTGGGAAAAAATATTTGAATGATGAGCATGATTGCAATGTTGTTAGTATGAATTCTTTGAATATCCAAAATGCTATTGATGATTGCACAAGTCATGACAAAATGTTTCTTATAAGCATGTCACTTTTTGCGGAGTGAATTGGGAGTGCCTTTGCACACCAGAAAGGGAAGATAGATTTTGTAAGAAGCATAAATATTTGGAAACAAAAATGTTGCAAGAGAGGCTAGATGATTGTGCTGAAAGATTTAATTTTTTTCTGCCATCCTTGTGAACTTTGCAACGAACATGGTCATTTAAATCTCCAATGCAAATTGTTTCATGATCAAATCGTGTCCAAAAATTGTGATAACTTGATTACCCTTGGGCATCATAAAGAGCTTAGTCTTCTCTTGGGGTATGAAGAAATGAAACGTATAACTAAGGGTATTCCAAAATTTAATCTCAAGAGATTTCTTGATTTTGATCTAGAGGAAATTTATATGTTTTGTGCGGTAAATTGCATTGAGAATCCTTATATTGCCAACTATCTAAAGACAAGTAAACTAATAGAATATGAAGAGAGTACTAATGAAAGGGAAAATATTTCCCAATACCCTCCTAGTGTTTATTATGATGAATCAGGTAACGAGAAGGAAGTTCCTATCCAATCAATCTCTTCAACAAGGAGCTCAAAAAAAATTAATTGAACCCACACATGATGTGGTGAAAAAGAAGAAAGAATAGAGGTAAAAGGGTATCTCTCCCAAATAATTTTGCTCCTATTATTGTTGTGCCCCATGAAAATGAATCGAAAATTATTGTGGAAGATGATGAACTTGATGATGATATCACTTCTATGTCTTATGGCACAATGTCCGACAGCACTATTGATGATAATTTTGTTATGCCTATTGCTTGTTGTGATGATTATGATTGGGAATATAATAATACTTCTTATAATCTTGGAAATCTTTTTGGCACTTGCTTGGAAGAATATGATAATAATGTTTGCTATACTATTGGTGCCATTCATGCTATTGATAAGAATGATTGTGATGATATGCAAAACCACAAGCTTGGGGATGCTATGTTTAATGAGTATGACATGTTTGAAGATTTATTTTCTGGAAATAATGCTTGTCCTAAGCTTGGGGATGCTTGCTTAATGAATATGATCCTTTGATTTCTTCTACTTTCGATAAGAAAATTTATTACGATGATAGCATGCCTCCTATTTATGATGATTACATTGATAAAAGTGGGTTTGGAATAGTGTCCACTCTAGGTAGTAGTGATCCCACTATTTTGGAGGGTGTTGAATATTATTACAATATTGATGAAAGTGGATTTGGAGAGGTCACGACTATATTTAGTGATACATCCACTATTTTGGAAGAGGTTCCAATTGATTGTGACAATGAAGTTGCTATCTATGATGATTATTATGATGACATGCATGCCATAAAGAGTGATAAATCTTCTATGCTTGTGCATCATGAAAAGAGTGTTGTATGTGATGGTTATATTGTTGAATCCGCTCATGATGTTTCTAAAAATTATTATGAGGGAGGAACATATGCTTGTACGAATTGCAATAATATCAAGTTTCCTCTCTATATGTTGAAAGTTTTGAAGTTGCACTTGTTTTGCCTTCCTATGCTAGTTGATTCTTGCTCCCATAATTTGTTTGCTCACAAAATCCCTATGCATAGGAAGTGGGTTAGGCCTAAATGTGCTACTCATATGCTTCATATGATGCTCTCATTATGTTTCAATTCTTATCTTTTATGTGAGCATCATTGAAATCATCATGCCTAGTTAAAAGGCATTAAGGAAAAGCGCTTGTTGGGAGACAACCCAACACTTTTACCTACTGTTTTTGTGTGTTCACATGATTATGATACTGTAGTAATCATGTTTTATTGATTTTGTTTCAATAAAGTTCCAAGTAAAGCCTTTGGGATAGTGTGGATGATAGTTGACTTGAATCTGTGCAAAACAGAAACTTTTGCGCTCATTCCAAGAATTTTTAAAATTCACTGGAACATGCTTTTGATCTGAAATTTTTACAGGTGGTAGATATACAAATTATCTACGTTTTCCTAATTTGTAAGAATTTTTGCAGTAGCAGAAGTATGGTTGGAGTACAGATTACTAAAGACTGTTCTGTTTTTGACAGATTCTGTTTTCAATGCATAGTTTGCTTGTTTTCTAGTTTCTATGGCTTATATTGCTCAATATAAATTGTGGAAATGATATGCTACAGTATGCATTGTGTGGAAACAATTATGAATCTTGTCTTTTATAGTACCAAAGTGAAATGGTTTCCTCTTTATCACACTAACCTATCTCACGAAGTTCCGTCAAGTTTTGTGTGATTGAAGTTTTCAAGTTTTGGGTGAGATGTCGATATGAGGAGAATAAGGAGTGACAAGACCCTAAGCTTGGGGATGCCCAAGGCACCCCAAGGTAATATTCAAGGAAGATCCAAGCAACTAAGCTTGGGGATGCCCCGGAAGGCATCCCCTCTTTCGTCTCCAACATTATCGGTAACCTCACTTGGGGCTATGTTTCATTTGTCACATGATATGTGTTACACTTGGAGCGTCATTTTATTTTGTTAGTATTTGATTGTTGTTAGTTAGAATAATGTTTTGCATCTTTATTTTCAATAGAAATGTCAAGGATAGCCTTTACCATGCTTATTTTGCAAGTATACATGTTGCTGTTTCAAAATAGAAAGTTTATCGCTGTTGCAAAAATTCCCTAGAAAATTCAGAATGTGATAAAATGTTGAAACTTTTTGCATAAGAAGCTCTGGCAACTTTTCTATAGTGTGGTAAAATTTAATAATTTTTGGAGTTAGGGAAGTATGATGAATCTTGCATTCTTTACAGACTGTACTGTTTTGGCAGATTGCTGTTATGTTTGCATTGTTTGCATATGTTTGCTTGTTTAATGATTCTATTCGAGGATAGGAGTATTAAATATGCAGAGGCATTTAGTATGCAATGTTGAATAATAATTTTAGTGATTTGCTACAGTAGAGAATGATAAGGTTTTTGCATTGGTTTATATTAACTTATCTCACGAGTTCTTGTTGACTTTTGTGTGGATGAAGCTTTTGGGATTTAGGAAACCATGATATGAGAGGAATTAAGGAGACACAAAAGCTCAAGCTTGGGGATGCCCAAGGCATCCCAAGTTAATATTCCAAGAAGTCTCAAGCATTTAAGCTTGGGGATGCCCCGGTAGGCATCCCACCTTTCTTCTTCAACGATTATCGGTTAGTATCGGTTGAGCCCAAGTTTTTGCTTCTTCACATGATGAGCGCTATTCTTAAAATGTCATTTTATTTTGTTTTTGATTGCTGTTTTAATAAAATACTTAGATCTGAAAGTTTTTTAATAAGAGAGAGTCCATAATTAGCTACCTATTTACCTAACTACTCGCATGATCTTCACTTATATCTTTTTGGAGTAGTTTGTCTTTTACTCTTGTGCTTCAATTATATCCTATGAGTAAACTGTTGAATAAATTGAATGTAATGAATTTGAAATTATATGTTCATATCATGCCTAGTGGTAGCTTCACATTGGGTTTAGAAAGTGAAATCTTTTGAGGCTTGACAATCACAATATTGGTCATACAAGCAATTCACGAATGATTAGTAGAAGGAAGAGAACTTTCACATGCAAACACACTATCTTGGAAATCTTTTGTCATTGTGAGCCCCCATCAAAATATTATATGCCAAAATTGTTGACGTTGGACAAGGAAGACAACGTAATGATTTATGTTTGTTCATATTCACATAGAAGTTATATTGTCATAGATCCTTCAACATGTGGTGCTTGCCCCCCATCTTTGCTAGCCAAAAATTCCGCACCAAGTAGAGATACTACTTGTGCATCCAAAAACCCTTAAACCCAAATCTTATTTTCAAGTGTCCACCATACCTACCTAAGGATTGAGTCAGATCCTTCAAGTAAGTTGTCATCGGTGCAATAAGGCAATAAAAATTGCTTCTAAAAGTGTGAGATCATTTAGTGTAAGAGAAAATTGAGCATTGTACGAACTTGTGATGGTAAAGAATAAAAGTGACAGAGTGCATAATAAAGGTTGTCATCACAAGGGGCAATATAATGTGACGTTCTTTTGCACTAAGGGGTTGATCATACAAACAAATAAGCGCATGGCAACCTCTGCTTCCCTCTACGAAGGGCCTATCTTTTACTTTATGTATTTACTTTTATGCAAGAGTCAAAGTTTTTGTCTCTATTCCTTTTTATTTTTCTCTTTTGGCAAGCATCATGTGGTGAGGAAAGATCTAGGCACATATGTCCAGTTGAATATGGGTAGCATGAGTTATTATTGTTGACATCACCCTTGAGGTGAATACGTTGGGAGGCAAAACAATAAGCCCCTATCTTTCTATGTGTCCAGTTGAAACGTTTTGCTCATGTGTATGCGGTGAGTGTTAGAAATCATAGAAGACTATATGATGGTTGAGTATGTGGAGCTCTTACTTAAACTCTGTTGAATAAGTTGAATTGCAATTGCTTGGTGACTGAGAACATAGGTTGTTGGGTTTCAAGAGAATTCATTGTTTGAACCTTAGCATGTGAATTGGTTGCCACTATAACATGAGAAATTTTATGAGAAAGAATTGTTGTTATGATGCACAACCCACATGGAAAAGTGATTGAAATTGTCATTGATCAAACTTATGCACTTTGCTAGCATTCACACTTCATAAATTATTTCTTTTATCATTTACCTACCCGAGGACGAGTAGGAATTAAGCTTGGGGATGCTGATACGTCTCCAACGTATCTATAATTTATGAAGTATTCATGCTGTTATTCTATCATTCTTGGATGTTTTACAATCATTTTATAGCAACTTTATATCATTTTTTGGGACTAACCTATTGACCCAGTGTCAGTTGATGTTTTTTGCTTGTTTTTTATATCGCAGGAAATTAATATCAAACGGAGTCCAAACACCGCGAAACTTTTTGTGGATTTTTGTTGGACCAGAAGACACCCAATGGACCAGAACAGCACCTAGGGGATGCCCCGAGGGGGGCACAACCCACCAGGGCGCGCCTGGGGGCCCAGGCATGCCTAGGTGGGTTGTGCCCACCTCGGTGGCCTCCCGCACCCCCTCTTTGCTCTATAAATTCCCAAATATTCCGAAACCCTTCGGGGTTAACCTAGCTCAGTAGTTCCACCGCCGCAAGGATCTGTAGCCACCGAAAACCAATCTAGACCCCATTTCGACACCGTGCCAGAGGGGGGAATCATCTCCGGTGGCCATCTTCATCATCCCGGCGGCCACCGCGATGAGGAGGGAGTAGTCCACCCTCGGGGCTGAGGGTTTGTACCAGTAGCTATGTGTTTAATCTCTCTCTCTCTCTCTCATGATCTATATCATGGGCTTTGTTAATATAGATGGATCATATGATGTTTCTCCCCTCTATACTCTTGTTGTGATGAATCAAATCTTCACCCTTTGAAGTTTTGTCTTGTCGGATTGAATATTCAGATACGAGAACACATGATGTATGTCTTGCGGTATGAATACTTGAGGTGACAATGGGGTATCGTATTGATTCACTTGATGTATGTTATGGCACTCAACTTGCGGATTCCCGAGGTGACATTGGGGTAATTTATGCATAGGGGTTGATGCACGTTTTTATTATCTTTTCTCTGATAGAAAATTTGGGGTCTCTTTGTAGTTCTTTGTGTGGATTGAGTACTATGACTATGAATTTGCTTTGGTGTTATTTTAGTATGAACTCTTGATTAGATCGATCGGAAAGAATAGCTTGTGTTATTTTAGTACGAACTCTAGGACAGATCGAAAGGGAAGAATAGCTTTGAGGTGGTTTCATACCCTACAAACAATTTTTATCTTTTGTTCTCCGCTAATAGGAACTCCGGAGTGATTCTTTATTGCACTTTGAGGGATCATATGATCCAACTATCTTAGCATTGTTGAGAGGTTGCACTAGTGAAAGTACGGACCCTAGGCCTTGTTTCTAAGCATTGCAATACCGTTTTTGTGATCGTTTACTATTTGCTACCTTGCTGTTTTTATTTATTCAGATTATAAAAATATATTTCTACCATCCATATTACACTTTTATCACCATCTCTTCGCCGAACTAGTGCACCTATACAATTTGCCATTGTATTGGGTGTGTTGCGGACACAAGAGATTTCTTGTATTTGGTTGCAGGGTCGTTTGAGAGAGACCATCTTCATCCTACACCTCTCACGGATTGATAAACCTTAGGTCATCCACTTGAGCGAAAATTGCTACTGTCCTACAAAACTCTGCGCTTGGAGGCCCAACACGTGTCTACAAGAATAAAGTTGCATAGTAGACATCAGTTATCACCCTCCACGAGCCATCTCAACCCGGATCCGATGACCAAAGGTTGCCATGAAACAAGGTCAAGAAGTAGAGCACTAGGCACGATAACAGCCTATAGATCAGACACAGGTAAACGCCGAGATGTTCATACGCCACAGCCGCCACAGGGCAGCGCCACCCCAAATTGGAAAATTGCGCGGTGACACTACCTACCGGCAATGGCTCGTCCAACCAGATAGTAACACCTCACATCCTATATTGATTTGTGTGTTGTATAAAAGGTGTTCCTATATTTATGAAATATTTGGTATTTCAACAGCTAGCCACCACTGTATTGCACATGTAAGATTGAGAGTAATGTGGCAGACCCACTCTCTCTCTCTTCTCTCACACAATAAATCCAACCATTTCTTTTCACCTTGGCTAATTTAAAACATTCATATCTTTTAAACCATACATCATTTTTGAAACTTTTTTTATATTTGAACTCCTTGCGCCAAAACCTTTAAAATGAGACCAATCTTGGATATTTTTCAAACATGTTAAAATTCGAACATACATTTCACATTTCGAAATAATCAATTTAACACTGGGCTATTAAAATTTCACTTTCTCCAGTTACTATTTCATAAATTCTAAATTTACATTTCACTTTCCATTGGTTACCATTTCAAAATTCTAAATTCTAAATTTACATCTCACAAAAATAGCATATAGTTCAAACTGCACATTTCTCAAATAACCTATTTCACTCTTTTGAAATAATTTATTTCACATTTCCAAATAATCAGTTTCACACTAATAAATTAAAATTTCACTTTTTGTGATTACTATTTAGCAATTTAGAACTACATTTCACTTTTCACTAGCTTGTTTCACAAAAAAAACATATATTTCAATTGCACATTTCTCAAATAAACTATTTCACTATTTTGAAATAGATTGTTTCACATTTTCAAATCATCAATTTCGCAACAATGCATTATAATTTCACTTTCCGTGGTTGTTGTTTCACAATTGAGAACCTACATTTCACGTTTCACTGGGTTTCACAAAAAAACATCTATTTCAATTACACATTTTCAAAAAATATGTTTCACTCTTTTGAAAAAATTTGTTACACATTTCCAAATAATAAGTTTCACAAGTTATCATTTTAATTTTGTATTTGGGTTAATATAAGTTTCTAGTGAAATAGGTTGGTTTCACATATTTCAATTGAAATAGGTTTTTGCACATTTTTCTAGCGAAATATATCGTTGAAATTTAAAAGTGTTTGAAATGTATCCAAGATTCGTCTAGTTCTAAAGGTCTCGGCACCAGGAGTTCAAATATATAAATTGTTTCAAAAACTAACTTATAGTTTAAATGATATGGACAATTTAATTTAGCTATGATGAAATAAAAGAATGAATTTATGTGTGAGGGACAATGGTGGGGCCACTGCTATCCCTGTCGTATGAAGGACAATGGTGGGGCCAAATAGTTGTATTAGGCATGGTATTCAGTTTGTATAGCAAAAGGAAGAAGAATAAATGTTTACAGCCCGGATCTTAAAGTCATCGATGTTGAAATATATTGCCCGCCTCTCTCCGTCAGTTTGGACTTTTGAATGAGTTGGCTGGAGCATGAATTCAATATGGTATCATAGCCAAGCGGTTTTGAGTTCAAGACCCTGCCAACGCAGTATTAAAAAAACGATTTTGCGGCCTAGATCGATCCCACGACTAAGGACTAAAATAGCCTAGACGTGAGGGGGGTGTTGAAATATATTGCCCGCCTCTCTCCATCAGTTCGTACTTCTGAATGAGTTGGCTGGAGCATGAATTCAATAATCTATAAAAGGTGAGGTTGCTACCGGTATGTAACGCAACCGGTTAAAATGACTTTCACAGCGCCGCCTGCCAAGCCCGAGGACGCTGCCTCATACCTGAGAGGAAAAAACCACCCTCACATATTGCCAACCTAGCTGCCAGTGCGCAACCAACCACCCCAGTTGCCGCACCGCTGCAGCTCCACCGTAGCTTGCAACCATAACCCACCCCCAGCTAACGACCATCAAAAGACACACGCGCATCTCGGCCTCGTGGCCAGATCCGAGGATGACTCCGGCTTGGACGGACCCAAATGTCAGAGAGACACCAGCACCACCATGTCGCCACTAATGATGTTTGCTAAGACTACGTCGGTGTTTCCCACAAGAGGAGAGGCTGATGTAGCACAGCAACGGTAGGTATTTCCCTCAGTAATGAAACCAAGGTATCGAACCAGTAGGAGAACCAAGAAACAAAATGTAAACAGCCCCTGCACACAAATAACAGCTACTCGCAACCCGACGTGTTAAAGGGGTTGTCAATCCCTTTCGGGTAACGGCACCAGAAGGCACGATGACGGGAGAAAATTATAATAGATTGAAATAATAGATCCTAAATAAGATAAAGTGCAGCAAGATATTTTTGTATTTTTTAGTTTAATAGATCTGAATAAAAACACAAAGGAAAAATAGATCGCAAGGCAAATGTATGAGAAAGAAGACCCGGGGGCCGTAGGTTTCACTAGTGGCTTCTCTTGAGAAAAATAGCAAACGGTGGGTAAACAAATTACTGTTGGGCAATTGATAGAACTTCAAATAAGTATGACGATATCCATGCAATGATCATTAGATAGGCATCACGTCCAAGATTAGTAGACCGACTCCTGCCTGCATCTACTACTATTACTCCACACATCGACCGCTATCCAGCATGCATCTAGTGTATTAAGTTCATGGAAAAATGGAGTAATGCAATAAGAACGATGACATGATGTAGACAAGATCCGTTTATCTATATGGCGGTAGATATAGATCTAGTCTTTTTATCCTTAGTAGCAACGATACATACGTGTCGGTTCCCTTTCTGTCACTGGGATCAAGCACCGTAAGATCGAACCCACTACCGGGCACCTCTTCCCGTTGGAAAATAAATAGATCAAGTTGGCCAAACAAAACCCAAATATCGGAGAAGAAATACGAGGCTATAAGAGATCATGCATATAAGAGACCAAAGAAACTCAAATAACTTTCATGGATATAAAAAGATATAACTGATCATAAACTCGAAGTTCATCAGATCCTAACAAAAACACACCGCAAAACGAGTTACATCATATGGATCTTCAATAGACCATTGTATTGAGAATCAAAAGAGAGAGAGGAAGCCATCTAGCTACTAACTACGGACCCGAAGGTCTACAAAGAACTACTCACGCATCATCGGAGAGGCACCAATGGAAGTGGTGAACCCCTCTGTGATGGTATCTAGATTGGATCTGGTGGCTCTGGACTCTGCGGCGGCTGGATGAATATTTCGTCGACTCCCCTAGGGTTTCTGGAATATTGGGGTATTTATAGAGCAAAGAGGCGGTCCGGGGGGCACCCGAGGTGGGCACAACCCACCAGGGCGCGCCTGGGCCTCCTGGCGCGCCCTGGTGGGTAGTCCCCTCCTCGGGACTCCCCCAGGTGCAACCAGGGCCCATCTTCTTCCTTCTAGCCCATAAAAAATCTCCGTCAAGTTTCTGGGCATTTGGACTCCATTTGATATTGATTTCCTGCGATGTAAAAAACATGCAGTAAACAACAACTGACACTGGCCACTATGTCAATAGGTTAGTACCAAAAAATGATACAAAATCACTATAAAATGATTATAAAACATCCAAGATTGATAATAAAATAGCATGGAACAATCAAAAATTATAGATACGTTGGAGACGTATCAGCATCCCCAAGCTTAACTCCTACTCGTCCTCGAATAGGTAAGTGATAAAAACAGAATTTTTGATGTGGAGTGTTGTTCATCAAGTCATATCATATTCTTTTCTTTAAAGCATGGACATTTGGACTTTTATGTGATTCAAAGCAATAGTCTAGTTTTGACATAATAATTTAGATACTCAAGCATATCAACAAGCAACCATGTCTTTCAAAATAGCAATGCTAAAACAAGTTATCCCTAGCCCATCATGCTCAAACATTGATCCATTCATGAAACACACTCACATATTAGCTACACCCAATACTTACTCACAATCATATTGCCTCCTAGTTGGTGCTTTTGTAAGAGAAGATGGAGACTCAAATTCAAAATAAAATTGCATAAAGTAAAAGAAAGGCCCTTCGTAGAGGGAAGTAGGGATTTGTAGAGGTGCCAGAGCTCAAAGCGAAAAATTTGAGATAAAAACATTTTGGGAGGTGTATCCATCCCACCAACAAAAACAACGTAGAGCTACGAACACTTCCCGTGCTAGATATGCCATAGGCGGTTCCCAAGAAAAAAATAAAATTTATTCCTTTTTCCACCATACTTTTACTTTCCATGTCTAGCCGTATTCACGGGTGCCTTCCATACCAACACTTTCCAAGGAATTTATTATTTGACAACATAAAGTAAATTCATTTTTGCATTTCGGGACTGGGAATCTCTAAAACCTTTGCCTTACTCTCGTGCAATGACAAGTGAATAAACACTCATCATGAGAATAACACATCCAGCATGGAAAATATTAGCCACCTGTTACCGTTCCGCGAGCGAAACAAATACACAAAAGAGAAGTTTATTTTGAAAATTAGAGATGGCACATGCAAATTTGCTTAGAACGGCAAAAGAATACCGCATATAGGTAGATATAGTGGACTCATGTGGCAAAACTGGTTTAAAGAATTTTGGATGCACAAGTAGAGATCATACTTGGTGCAAAATGAAGGCTAGCAAAAAGATTGAGAAGCAACCAACCAAGAAACGAATAATTTTGTAAAGCAAGCATTAAGCATAAGTAACACCGAATAATGCACCACAAGTAGGATATAATTTTCATTGCATGATTATTGACTTTCGTGCATGCATCGGGAATCACAAACCTTAACACCAATATTCTTACTAGAGCACAATTACTCATCAACATAACTCACATATCACATCATCATATCTCAAAGCTATTACTAAGAATCAAGTTTATTTTGTCCAATGATCTTCATGACATTCTTTTACTTTATCCTTCTTGGATATCTATCACTTTGGGACTAATTTTCATGTGTTGCTTTTCATAAGCTCAAACAAATAAAAGTGAAAGATCATGAGCATAACAAATTTTATTTTTCTCAAAATAATTTAAGTGAAGCAAGAGAGAATTTCTTCATAATTTTACTAACTCTCAAATAAATCTAAGTGAGGCAAGAGAGCATTTCTTCAAAAATACTAAGCACACCGTGCTCAAAAAGATATAAGTGAAGCACTAGAGCAAGTCCTAGCTCATAAAAGATTTAAGTGAAGCACAGAGAGCAATTCTAACAAGTCATGGTACAATTTTGGCTCTCTCAAATAAGTGTGTACAGCAAGGATTGATGACTTAAAACATAAAATAAAACAAGCAAAGACACATATCATACAAGACGCTCCAAGAAAAACACATATCATGTGACGAATAAAAATATAGCCTCGAGTAAAATACCGATAGTTGTTGGAAGAAAGCGGGGATGCCACTCGGGGGCATCCCCAAGCTTAGGTTGCTTATTTTTGGATAATAGCTTGGGATGCCGAGGCATCCCCAAGCTTAGGCTCTTACATCCTTCCTTCATCCATCGTAAGATAACCCAAAACTTGAAAACTTCAATCACACAAAACTCAACAAAACCTTTGTGAGATCCGTTAGTATAAGAAAGCAAACCACTAATATAAGTGTTGTATCAAACCAATTCATATTTTGTTTTTGTATTGTATCTACTGTATTCCAACTTTTCTATGGCAAAAACTCATCAAGGAAAACCTTAGTGCCATCAAAATAAACACACAACACAAAGAAAATAGAATCTGTAAAAACAGAACAGTCTGTAGTAATATGACTTTGGCGAATACTTCTGTAACTCCAAAAATTCTGAAAAATTAGGACGACCAGGGAAATTTGTATATTGATCTTCTACAAAAAGAACCAGCGAAAAAGCACGTTTCTGTGATTTATGAAAATTATTTTCGTGGGTGTAAAGTTTCTGTCTTTTTCACCAAGATCAAACAACTATCACCCAAGAAGATCCTAAAGGCTTTACTTGGCACAAACACTAACTAAAACACACAAAAACACAATCATACCAGAAGCATAATTGTGAAAACACACAAGAACAGAAAGCAAAAAGCAAAAATAAATTTTATTCATTGGGTTTCCTCCCAACAAGCGTTGTAGTTTTACGCCCTTAGCTAGGCATAAGGCAAGGATCTAAGTTTTGTCATCCTTATTCTTCTTAGTTTTCTTAGAGGTGTTTTCATCATGAGGTTTTGTAAACAAAACATAAAACATATTATCCATGGAAACTTTAGCATTCCTTAGTTGGTTTTCATCATAACCCCTTTGATTTCCCGCAACAATCCAAGAGTAATGTTGATTAACATTATTGAAAACTTGTTGGATTATATCTAGAACTGGCTTCCTTTTTAAGATTCTCATCAAAGATCTTATTATCCCCAAGCAAATGCCTTAGTTCATAATCACTATTGTAAAGAATTTCATCTATCACGGGTTTTTCATGATTCATACCATAAAAGTCAAATATTTCCCTAGCTTCCCGAATTATGTAGTCAAACTCGTTCATAAGAACGAGACTGGCCAACTTTTTGGCTCTAGGATTCTTTATTTCGGGCAGCTCAAAAAACAATCTTTGCAAAGTAGGATGAGTGCGGATAAATTTACTTTCAAGTTTTAGAACTAGTGCTGAAATAGGATCCGCATAAGATCTAGTAGTTTTAACTATAGGAGCATCATCAAGACTCAGATTTCCCACACAATTGAAAAATTCTTGGATACGTTCTTTTCCCATAACGTTCCCTTGCCCCAAGATAAAAATTTTAGCATACAAATTGCCTGTACATCCAATATTAGGAGTCAGGCCATCATCTGTTGGTGCCATACCGAAATCACCCATGATTACAAACAGAGAATAGATCTGACGAGAAGACGGCGAACGGAAAAGAGGGGTGAATAAAAACGGCAACTTTTTGTGAAGTGGGGGAGAGGAAAACGAGAGGCAAATGGAAAATAATGTAAATTGCAAGGAGATGAGATTTGTGATTAGGAACCTGGTTATGTTGAAGATCCTCCCCGGCAACGGCGCCAGAAATTCCCTTGATGATGTGTGCTAAGAGTACGTCGGTGTTTCCCCCAAGAGAAGAGGATGATGTAGCACAGCAATGGTAGGTATTTCCCTCAGTAATGATACCAAGGTATCAAACCAGTAGGAGAACCAAGCAACAAAACATAAACAGCCCCTGCACACAAATAACAGCCACTCGCAACCCGACGTGTTAAAGGGGTTGTCAATCCCTTTCGGGTAACGGCGCCAGAAGGCACGATGACGGGAGAAAATTATAATAGATTGAAATAATAGATCGCAAATAAAATAAAGTGCGCAAGATATTTTTGTATTTTTTAGTTTAATAGATCTGAATAAAAACGCAAAGGAAAAATAGATCGCTAGGCCAATATATGAGAAAGAAGACCCGGGGGCCGTAGGTTTCACTAGTGGCTTCTCTTGAGAAAAATAGCAAACGGTGGGTAAACAAATTACTGTTGGGCAATTGATAGAACTTCAAATAATTATGACGATATCCAGGCAATGATCATTACATAGGCATCATGTCCAAGATTAGTAGACCGACTCCTGCCTGCATCTACTACTATTACTCCACACATCGACCGCTATCCAGCATGCATCTAGTGTATTAAGTTCATGGAAAAACGGGGTATGCAATAAGAACGATGACATGATGTAGACAAGATGTGTTTATCTATATGGCGGTAGATATAGATCTCGTCTTTTTATCCTTAGTAGCAACAATACATACGTGTCTTTTCCCTTTCTGTCACTGGGATCAAGCACCGTAAGATCGAACCCACTACCGGGCACCTCTTCCCATTGGAAGATAAATAGATCAAGTTGGCCAAACAAAACCCAAATATCGGAGAAGAAATACGAGGCTATAAGAGATCATGCATATAAGAGACCAAAGAAACTCAAATAAATTTCATGGATATAAAAAGATATAACTGATCATAAACTCGAAGTTCATCAGATCCTAACAAAAACACACCGCAAAACGAGTTACATCATATGGATCTCCAATAGACCATTGTATTGAGAATCAAAAGAGAGAGAGGAAGCCATCTAGCTACTAACTACGGACCCGAAG
Organism: Aegilops tauschii subsp. strangulata; assembly: GCF_002575655.3. Classification (NCBI taxonomy): domain Eukaryota; kingdom Viridiplantae; phylum Streptophyta; class Magnoliopsida; order Poales; family Poaceae; genus Aegilops; species Aegilops tauschii. Next base: position 61,990,000 of record NC_053039.3, on the reverse strand, counting down.
GTCTACAAAGAACTACTCACGCATCATCGGAGAGGCACCAATGGAAGTGGTGAACCCCTCTGTGATGGTATCTAGATTGGATCTGGTGGCTCTGGACTCTGCGGCGGCTGGATGAATATTTCGTCGACTCCCCTAGGGTTTCTGGAATATTGGGGTATTTATAGAGCAAAGAGGCGGTCTGGGGGGAACCCGAGGTGGGCACAACCCACCAGGGCGCGCCTGGGCCTCCTCGCGCGCCCTGGTGGGTTGTCCCCTCCTCGGGACTCCCCCAGGTGCAACCAGGGCCCATCTTCTTCCTTCTGGCCCATAAAAAATCTCCGTAAAGTTTCGGGGCATTTGGACTCCATTTGATATTGATTTCCTACGATGTAAAAAAACATGCAGAAAACAGCAACTGGCACTGGACACTATGTCAATAGGTTAGTACCAAAAAATGATATAAAATGACTATAAATGATTATAAAACATCGAAGATTGATAATAAAACAGCATGGAACAATCAAAAATTATAGATACGTTGGAGACGTATCAGCCACCAGGGAGCGCCCGCTTCGCTGGAGCTCGACACCGTTGTGAGCAGCCGAGCCACCGAAGCCAAGGAGTATGGGGGCCAGCAGCCGCACGCCGTCGCAGAGGAGGTCAGGATCCGCCGTGAGAAGGAGAAACGAGGGGAGCACGAGGAGGAAGAGGCGCCCCTAGTGATCATTTAGTCTGATGTCAATAGCACTGTTCAAGGACAATAGTAAACAACTTTCAATTAGCCAACCATAGTGTTCAGAACATGTAGTAAAGCTCTTAACACAGTTTTGGTGCACTGCTCGCACAGCACCGTACAAGGACAAAAGTAAGGCAGTAGAACTAGTTAATGAGTTGTGCTATACACACGGCAAATTTTGCACGATAGATAGACGAAGATGGAATCCAGCCGGACATGCATATGACTGAGAACAACAGTAGCCGCTGGATTTGCACATCGTGCACGGGTCAGGCACAAGTATCGTGCGTGAAGCTCTTTCGCTAGTTAATCACTACACGTTAAAATATATGATTATTATGATTTGACTTATTATGACATAAGATGAAATTCCTGTCTAATTGACCAGCTCTAACCGATTTGACCTCAATCCAGACGCCTCTCACCATTCAAGACTCTAACTATGAGTACAATGTGGATTTGGAGTGCGACCACAAGAGAAATGCTAAGAAAATTATAGCTTTCAAAGGCACCCTCACCATAAGGAGGTTTATGGTTGTGCACAGGATGTAAGTATCCCTCTGTCCAAGGATGAAAAACTTTTGCGAGTTCAAAAGCAAGTTAATTTACTGAAATATGAATTGTGTCCATTACAAAGTTAATGGATTTAGTAGATTTATCCAATTCCATGTAATTTATTTAGATCTCACTGAATTGTGTCACATAACTGATGTTTTATGTAGTTGTAATCCTCTACAAACATGGAACACTTTGTGCATTGACATGTTACCATTTTGGTTGGGTGTTGTATATTTTGTTAGTGTGGAAGTGTATAGTTGCTATGAATTGTTGATAAAATGTACTGTTAAAAGTTGTAAATTTTGGTAAGTGTTCAAGAAAATTTGCCTCATCTTTAGACACTGCATTGTTGCTGTGAATTTTTATGCTCAAGTTGTGCATTGTTTAAAACTGGAGTGCAAAGTGCAAAGTTTCTATTTTAATTGGAAAAAATGGAGTGTTCTTTCTTTCCCTGTAATACATGTTGTATTTCCTGACAGTTGTTTAAATTATGTGAAATGTTTTTATCTTTTGAAGTTAGGCAATTGTGCTTTATTCAGTGGGTTGACAAGGAGTCGCCTGAAGCAACAAAGAAAGCACTATAGAAGATGTGGGATCAATATGAAGAATGTAGGGGTCCTATAATCCAAGAATGCTTGATCATGTAGAGAAAGTGCTCAAGCTCCAAGACAAGGTTAAGCAATTGGACACTTGGTACAAAAATCTTGTTGCATATGTGAACAAAGATACTATATCAAACAATGCAAAAGGTGCATCAAGATAATTACCAGAAAATTATGTCAGAGGACATTGAAGCTTTGGGGAAGCAGCTAGAGAACAAGCATTATGGGATCAGTGATCTCAAGGTCATTCATGTTGTTTAAGGAGAAGTGATCAGTAACATGAGGAATCGAATCATGAACTAAAGATGGATAGGGATGGGCTGAAGTGGGAGATGGATCTGGTGAAGAGGGATATCCATGACCTGAAGAAGGATAAGAATGAGCTGAGGAATGCTAGGGATGAGGTGGTGACGAGGAGGGTGAAGGAAATATGCCCTAGAGGCAATAATAAAGTTATTATTTATATTTCCTTATATCATGATAAATGTTTATTATTCATGCTACAACTGTATTAACCGGAAACTTAGTACATGTGTGAATACATAGACAAACAGAGTGTCACTAGTATGCCTCTACTTGACTAGCTCGTTGATCAAAGATGGTTAAGTTTCCTAGCCATTGACATGAGTTGTCATTTGATGAACGGGATCACATCATTAGAGAATGATGTGATTGACTTGACCCATCCGTTAGCTTAGCACGATGATCGTTCAGTTTGTTGCTATTGCTTTCTCCATGACTTATACATGTTCCTATGACTATGAGATTATGCAACTCCCGAATACCGGAGGAACACTTAGTGTGCTATCAAACGTCACAACGTAACTGGGTGATTATAAAGATGCTCCACATGTGTCTCCCATGGTGTTTGTTGAGTTGGCATAGATCGAGATTAGGATTTGTCACTCCGATTGTCGGAGAGGTATCTCTGGGCCCTCTCGGTAATGCACATCACTATAAGCCTTGCGAGCAATGTGACTAATGAGTTAGTTACGGGATGATGCATTACGGAACGAGTAAAGAGACCTGCCGGTAACGAGATTGAACTTGGTATTGAGATACCGACGATCGAATCTCGGGCAAGTAGCATACCGGTGATAAAAGGAACAACGTATGTTTCTATGTGGTTTAACCGATAAAGATCTTCGAAGAATATGTAGGAACCAATATGAGCATCCAGGTTCCGCTATTGGTTATTGACCGGAAGTGAGTCTCGACCATGTCTACATAGTTCTCGAACCCATAGGGTCCGCACGCTTAACGTTCGGTGACGATCGATATTATGAGTTTATGTGTTTTGATGTACCGAAGGTAGTTTTGAGTCCCGGACATGATCACTTACATGACGAGGAGTCTCGAAATGGTCGAGACATAAAGATTGATATATTGGAAGGCTATGTTTGGACACCGGAAAGGTTCCGGGTGGTTCGGGCATTTTTTCGGAGTACCGGGAGGTTACCGGAACCCCCCGGGGAGTCTATGGGCCTTAGTGGGAGAGAGGAGGAGGAGGCCAAGGTGGGGGCGCCCCCCCCCCCCCAAGCCCAATCCTAATTGGGGTGGGGGCCGGCCCCCCTTTCCTTCTCCCTCTCTCCTCCTTCCTTCTTCTCCTACTCCAAGTAGGGAAGGGGGAATCCTACTCCCACCGGGAGTAGGACTCCCCCCTTGGGCGCGCCATGAGAGGGCCGGCCCTCCCCCTCCTCCACTTCTTTATATACGGGGGAGGGGGCACCCCATAGACACACAAGTTGATTGTTTAGCCGTGTGCGGTGCCCCCTCCACAGATTTCCACCTCGGTCATATCGTTGCAGTGCTTAGGCGAAGCCCTGCGCCGGTAGCTTCATCATCACCGTCACCACGCCGTCGTGCTGAAAAACTCTCCCTCGACCTCAGCTGGATCTAGAGTTCGCGGGACGTCACCGAGCAGAATGTGTGCAGATCGCGGAGGTGCCGTACCTTCGGTGCTAGGATCGGTCAGATCGTGAAGACGTACGACTACATCAACCACGTTGTCATAACGCTTCCGCTTACGGTCTACGAGGGTACATGGACAACACTCTCCCCTCTCGTTGCTATGCATCACCTAGATGGATCTTGCGTGTGCGTAGGAATTTTTTTGAAATTACTGCGTTCCCCAAAAGAGGGATGATATCAAGAAGGAAGTAGATGAGCTCAAGAAGAATAAGAAGTTGGAGTATGTCATAACTGACCTGCTTAAAATGGGTGCACTTCACAAGGGCAATCTCAAGAAGACCAAGGGGATTTGTGAAGAGGCTGATGTCATTGAGGTGAGTGGCTGAGAGTTAGTTGGAGTATGATACTTTACCTTAATTTATCCTATTGTTGCTATGTACCTATCAGACTAAGTTGCTAAGCCAGATGGTGATTTTGGTTGATTTGGACTAATGTAAAATGCAATTACCTATATTTGAGCTATGTAATATGAGACTACCTATATTTGTGCTTCTTTGAATGTTTCAGGCCATCTGGATGTTTCTATGAAATTGGTTTTAGAGATTCCGTCTATACTCACAAAGTGCTCAAAATGGATTCATATAATTAAAACAGAATGTGTAGTGCTTGTTTTGACAAAATAAGAGATAATTTGTAGTGTCTTTTACTTTGGAAAACACCCCAAGAGCCAAGCGGACTGATGACAAGAGTCCGCGCACATGCCATTGAAGATGAGCTTAACTCGCTCCTCTTTGAACTCCCGTCTTATACACACAAGACAAGTATACTACCTTAGACGGAGACGATATGATACTCATGTACCAAGGGATCAAAGTCCAAGAATCTCGGAGTGAAGACCGAGCCCCACGGGAAGTGGGCGAGGGAAGCAACTAGCGGAGCTGCCGCGACGCTACAACTCCAAACATTCGATGCCACCAGGAGAGGAAAAGAAACAAGCGAAGGCCATCAGCCAACAGCGATCAGACATCCGGTGTCACATCGACTGATTGGACATCCGGCGCACACTGAAAATCTGACAAGGAGGCAACAGATGCCTGACCAGCTCGAACAGAAATCCAGCACCCACCGGACATCCGATGCATCACCCATGGGTCGGACATCCGGTACCTGCCTACGTGCAGCCCAGCCCTAGAGGCCATGTATCCCTTCTGTTACCCCCTATCACGCCTAGCACTATATATATCCGTCCCCTACCTCCTAGTTAGGGTTAGCGAAGCATATTAGACTAAACTGAGAGAGTTGTGCTCATGTACCCCTCTTCATTAGAGATCAAGGCCTCCTTTGGAGAAGAATTCCAAGGAATTTCTAAGGCCTCCCTTCCACTTGTGGATTGAAGAAGACTACCCCCTTCAACACCTCATCTCCTTATGGATTTGGGAAGAACTTACTCTTGCTACTCTTTTCCCTTTGTTGTTCATGTACCTTTGTTGATCTCTTGTTGTTTGCCCTGATAGTGGATGTGTAATTGGATGTTGTCTTGACTGGTTCACTTTGTGTGCTCTTGAGTGTTCCTCTTTCCCCCTCCAAGTGTGAAAGATTGGGCCGAACTAGGGTTCTACCCTACATCAGCCCCCCTCCTCTCGTTCGTGAGCGTTCTCTCCCCGCTTCTTCCTCATACCAGTCGTCCCCGGGGGGTTGGGGGATAGTACTAGAGGAGGGCATATCGTGGTAGGAGCACGTCAGGATGTGCATGAAACAGGGTAAGTCGGACATGGGCTCATCACGTCCTTCATGAAAGGAACGAAATGAAAGGAGTAGGTGAGCCTCCAGCAACCTACGTCACCGCACGCGCTGCCGGGTCCCCTCTTCATAGGTCCAAGAGGGTATAAAAGGAGACGATGGAAACATTGGTAGGGGGAGATGAATAACACCGAAGAACACACTAAAACAAGAGTAGGGCATGGCTATGATGGCCTGAACCTAGGTAAAAACCTTTGTCGCGTGCGTGGAGTAATCAGTGTTTTAACCCATGCCCGAACAATCTCGGAGTTGCATCATAGCTTCGATCTAGAGTATCACCCGCCAACATGGAGCTGGGACAAGATTCTCACTCACAATGCTCAACGTGTGAAAGCACTGTGTTCGCTACTGCTTCTTGTTGGATGGAAATTTTGAAACATTGATAACCCTTGGATATTTGTTGCACTACTCATAATGAATCACCGAAAGCCTCAATATGTATAGCACCTATAGCAAGTAAAAGAGTCAATCTGAATAACAATGCATATTCGGCCTTGATTAATCATGCATAAAAATATTCTAAGCGGCATGAGGCTTCAAAAAAATAGTACCATAAGGAGATATATAAACAACACCAACACTTTGGCCATTTCTACGAATTGAACCATCAAAACATAATCTCCATAGTACTAGAGAGACAAGGCTAACATCCATATTATGCATGTCATTAATCTGATGTTCAGTAATAAAATCAGCTATGATTTGGCCTCTTATAGATCTCAAAGATGCATAAGCCAAATCATATCCAAACTAAATATAAGCCCACTAGCCAATTCTGCAACTATGAATTGGTCTATGCAACGTATATTCAATGATGTCTCAACTCCATTCAATCATAATATAGGCATGCATATAAATTTCCATGAGCACATACCTTGTCTCGCTCTCCAATCGAACCAAGGACGATGTTAGAATACTACACTGGCCATGCATTGCCATACTCGTGGGACGATAGATAAATATCGGCCATTACCATGTAAACTTCATTCAAAGCACATATAGCCGAAATAAACAAATGAAATGACAAATCAAGTATTTCGGCCCTTTGATCAACAACAAACTTGTAGCTAATCAAATGTATAGTGACTTGGTAATACCCTTTCATGATGTAAGAAATTATATTGCATCCATGGATTAAAATAAGCCCATTGATGGTTACCAATCATACCTGATGACGAATTCCATGGCATAGGTGTTAATGGCATAGTTGAAGAATATGGATAATGTGTAGACCAAAGATGCTGAAACCTTCGGCTTGGTCCTTCGTAGTTTTCACTCTTTTCCTTCTTCACCTTTGCCGCACTTCTTGTAATGGAAGCTTGCACATACTTCTTATTTTGAGCACTTCCTTTGGGAACCCATGCCATGTTCCTTTCTTCAAGTTCTTGTGCACTAAGTTTTTGTAATTTCTTCTTTTGCCAATATGATAAGCCGAGTGGGCACCCCAGCAGTGATTTTGTTTGAAGCAATGGCAATTCTTGTTTTACCTTGTGCACTCTCAACTTCTTTTCTTCAGATTTGGCACTTTGACTCTCAATAATTGGTTGCTTCATCTCATTGCTTTTAGTAGCCAATGTCAACACTTTAATTGGTTGTTTTTCATTTGAGATCAAATCTGAAGTTGCACTCTTACGACCATCTCTTTTAACACGGTAAACTTGCTTCACCACCTCTTTCTTCTTCCTTGAGTTCTGGACCGATTCCTTATGATTGAAACGGTATTTAACATGTGATTGTTCAAATGTTGATCCTCTTGAAGCTGCATAATGTTGGTGAGATGGTCTAAATTAATATGGAGAATGTGCCCCTGTGTCATACCTGTCCCATGATGGATATGATTCCATATGAGCATAGGGAGGCATCCACGGCATTGACACTGGCGAACCAAAATAAGGATATGAATATGTTGCATTAAAATTCTCACTTTGCCAATACCGATCCTCATATTTGCGCCTTGGGGGTGATCTTGGATTCTTTGCATGATTTGGCCGATAAGCATTCTTCTCTTCACTCTTCTTTTGATATTTTTCCAATAGTTCAGCGAAGGTATTTTTTGATCTCTTACTTCGGCCTTTGTTTTCCATTGGTTTGCTTTCATCGATCGTTGGATTTGCTTGTTGTCCCCTAGTCCTTGGCGTCTTCATTGTAGCTTTGATGGAATTCCCGCCCTCAAGATTATGTTCATTATATTCTTCAACAACTTCTTTACTTGAAAGCTTGATCCCATCACCTACAGTTTTTACCTTCTCTTTAAATGGATCGGCTTGAAGCAGCCGATGCAAAAACTTTTTGCCATCGGGACCAATCAGAATAGATTGGTCATCTCTTGGTGTTTCAACAAACTTCAATCGTCCTTTTTCAATGGCCGATTTAACTATTTGATGAAACATGTTGCAATCCTCAAAATTATGCTTGAACGAATCATGCAACTTACAGTACATTCGCCCTTGGATAGATGGCTCAACATGGTGATCAAGAATTCTAATATAATTATTTGTCAACGACAGATCAAAGATTTAATCACACATGTTTGAATTGAAGGTATACTTCTTATTGTTTAGCCGGTCTTGCTGTGAGGACGGCTTTGGAGGTAAGCAAACGAATGGTTCAGATTTGGAATTTCCCCATTCGGCTATGCAATGTGTTTTGCACTCTATACCCGATGTCTTTTGATAAGATATCATAATAGCATCAGTCTTCTCAAAAGAATTTAACCTTGGCTTTAAATTTCTGAAACGAAAATAGTTAGAGCATACATGTCTCAATTGAGACCAAATGCAAGTCAAGTAATAAATAAGCAAAGCTACCCAATTAGATATGAACTTTACATAAAGCAATAGGGAAAGCCTTGGGTGCAACAATAAGTCACTATCGGTCTTTATAAATGGTGCAATGGGTTGACCGATATGCTCAATAACAACTTTATTACTAACAAGTAAATTAGCCTTCTTCATTGGTCTTTCAAAATTACTTATAAGGATTTTTCTAATAGATGCATCAACTATGAAGTTGCGACCAAATCTGAAAATAGGAAAATTACTTGCTAGGCATACCTCTTCAAATATGTTGGGAGAGCATGATGGTGGTGTGACTTGAACAATATCTTGCTCTATCTTTGGATGGCTCCCCAATGCCTTATCATCATCTTTTTCTTGATTCCGCGCATCATTATTTTGAAGATCCTTGTCAGGAAAACTTTGTTCGGCTACTTGCTCTTGTTCTTGAGGCTTGTCAATTTGTACGGCACGGAACTTATAGGGCAGGAAGTAGGTTCTATTAACTTCAGAAAAATCAAGCACCGTTGTTTTCCTATGCTTGCCATGCCCTTTCTCAGTGATGCTTGCCTCGTTGGATTTGATGGATTCGAAATATATACTACTTGATTCAGCTTTTTCAACCGAAGCACTTTTAGTCTCCGATTCATCATTCTTTTCACCGTTTCTGCCAATTGGCAATGCTTCTTTTATTTGAGCCAATTATTTTTCTGTTTATTTCTCGTGGCGAGCAGCAAAATTGGCTTTAATCTTTTTCTCAATTTCAGCCCACTCCGGATACGATTGCCCCCCAATGCTTTTAGATTCTTTTGGCAATGGCACATGGGTGTTGCCGAAACTTTGCAATTGTGTAGGGGGTGTATAATATGATGTAGTACTAGGTGAAGGCACAAGCATTGTTGTAAAACCATATTTTTGCTCGCCAATTTTATCAATTGGCAAAGATTCATCTTCTTGCAAAACTCTAGCTTTTATTGCCGCATAATCAGGAAATAGCCCCTTTTCATGTTGTTCAAGGCAAAGAGCACTAATCCTCTTTTTTTGAGCTAAACTCTTCAATGCAGCCACCACCACCTCATCTTCTACAATATTGGGCAAAACCGCTCTTGTAAAATTTACATTTATTCGGCTATGACCAGGAAGGTATGAAGCCGAATTATGAACATCTACAGTTGTGTATGGTGCTGAAAATTTACTGACATGAGGTGTAGCATATGAGGCTGAGAGTAACTGGCCGAATAACTAGTAGTAGCATGGCCAATTCTCCCATCCATCGGCATGATTGAACTAGTATATTGCAAATTAGTTGCCGATGAATAAAAAGGTGAAACACTTTCTTGTATGCTATTGGAAATTTTAACATGAGGTGTTTCAAATTGATTAACCAAACCCATCATGTTGTTCATCGGCATATGTATTTGTGGGGTTGCCGATGCATGAGAGTTAGGATACGTATGTTGTATGTTACTAGTATCATAAGCAGTTGAAGCATGTAAATTACTTTGAATCGGCCTATGCACGTAATTAGATGCATTATTGAGAAAACTAGGGCTGGCCAATAGAGTATACTCATTGAACGATCTAGTAACACCATATGAATTATTTGCATCTACAGTAGGGAATTGGGTATTCGTATTACCTTTGTAGATTGCAAATCCTAGATGACGATCTCTTCATGGTAAGAACAGGCCGGAGACCGTTCAAAGCTTCGTCCCTAGTGGAGTCGCCAAAAAGTGTGTTCGCACACGAACACGTCATCGTGTACCTCCAACGCCGGGGGTGATGCACCGCAGTTCACGTCGAAGGAGACCCGACCGACAGCGTGATACGCAGGACAGTTGGCGGGTGCTTTTTAGACCCGAAACCCCGCACACCCGAGAGGGACCCCGTCAGGGAGTGCGGCGGCAATGGGCTGCTCCAGGTCGATTCGCTCGGCCCTAGAGCCTCGTGGATCCGCAGCCCTCCAGCATGAAGAACAGCGAAGAAAGAGAAGAAAGATACAAGGGAGAGGGATAAAAGGTAGATGAACACGAAAAAGTAGTAGATTGATTGTTCGATTGTGTGTTGTTTCAATCGGCCGTCACCCCTAACATATATAAGAGGCGGCTGGACTTCCCGTACAAGCAAATGATTCATCTAGGCTTTCCTTACAAGAAAATTACATCAATTCACGTCCTACAGTTTTAGTTTCAGTCCAACTTGAATTCAGCCCGAATTTGTCCCATAATTCTGTCCTGCTTCTTGCGCGGGATGTAGAAATCGCATACTAACTCGGATGGAGTCGAGTTCAACATCAAACTTGTCTGCCTCGATGATCTGCATAATACAAAGCGGGCCACTTCTCCTTTTAAGGCCATCTTTATGAATTTCAGGGCCCATCTTTAAATGTGGGTCGGATTTAATTATGCAGTTTTCTGAACTGTCCGAGTCTTGTAACAATTCTGCAGGCTGTATACTATCTCCGATGATTATGACTCCAAAAACAAATTTGACCGCTTCGGCGGTACGCACAACTTCCATGTAGAACACTTCTCCATCCGAGGTCATCTGAATAACCTTTCGAGCCCATCTCCAACTTCTGATCGGATTGACTTTGACAGCCTCCACCCCGGCAAGCTTTCCACACCGGCAAGGTTTGTACCCCGGCAAGCTTTCACACCGGCAAGGTTTTACCCCGGCAAGGTTTCTACCCCGGCAAGGTTTCCACCCCGGCAAGGTTTCTACCCTGGCAAGCTTTCACACCGGCAAGCTTCCACGCCGGCGAGCTTTCCGCGCCGGCAAGCTTTCCACGCCAGCAAGGTATCCACCCCGGCAAACTTTCCACGCCGGCAAGGTCTCCATCCCGGCAAGCTTTCACACCGGCAAGGCTTCATCCCGGCAAGCTTCATTCAGCCGGCAAAGGCCGAATAACTCACGCGACCCATCAGACACTACCTAGGTGGGTGTCTGGTCCCTCGCGTCATTTTTTCACTCAGGACTGGTCCGCGAAGTATTGCCTCTAATTTTTGCGTACAAACTCGGATTGAGACGATTTTTATATCAAAATCGATCGTTTCGACGAGACGAAGACAATTCTTGTAGATCATTTTTCATATGAGGTCGTCTTGAGGGCTTAATCGGCCAAACTGTACTCTGAATATAAGATCCTGGTACTTTGAGCATAGTTTCGGCCTTTAAGATGAAATCGGACGGCGATGGCCAAACTTCAAAGATGTTCATATCAACAATACGGAACTCCTTCATGTAGATCACTTCTCCACTTGAGGTCATCTTAAATAAGTTCTTGACCGTGCCAAAATTGGATGTCAACAAATAGGGCATGGCTACGATGGCCTAAACCTAGGTAAAAACCTTTATCGCGTGCGTGGAGTAATCTGTGTTTTAACCCATGACCGAACAATCTCGGAGTTGCATCATAGCTTCGATCTAGAGGATCACCCGCCAACATGGAGTTGGACAAGATTCTCACTCACAATGCTCAACGTGTGAAAGCACCGTGTTCGCTACAGCTTCTTGTTGGATTGAAATTTTAGAAGGAAAGGTATGCACGCATTTTTAGGAACAAGGCGGTGATCATCACACGAAACATCAAAGATGAAGTACTTCTTTGGGCCATTGCGGTGGCCAAGCATTTGAGTAATGTGGCTACTGTGCAACAAACTCCTTAATTAATGAAAAAGGGAACTCTTTGCCTTATTTCAAAAAAGAAAAAAGCTTCTGTAGCACCGACCACCCAACGTGATTTTCGAGCAGGCGTCGCCAAGCATTTAGTAATGGTATATCGATAATTTTCTCTAGTAAGGTTTGGCCTTTGTCTACAATCATAGGAAGCTGTGGACAAAGCGGATGGAATAACCTTTCGAAAACACTAACGCCCACACATGTGGGCGTTAGACAACTCACCCACACGTTTTCATCAGCGTCCAACACCTTTTGCACGAATCGTGGCATGAAAAGGCTGATTTTGTATGCCACATAGGACAACTCGTGTGTGTGGGTGTGAGGGAGTTCGCCCGCACGCCGGTTTCTCTCCGCGATCAACGTTTCGCCAGTCGAGGCGTGCGATGAAACTGCTGTCGCGCCCGCACGCCGCGCACCACTTCTGTTCCCCATCTCCTACGACTGCCCATTCTCCCACTCTCCCACACCCAAGCTGTCATTTGCCATGTTTTTGAATGGTACATGGCAACTGCCCTATTTGTGAGCATGAGCAGATGGCAACTCTTTTTTTACCCCGAACATGTTATTTGTTGCCACGTCTGTTTGTAGCGCTACATGGCAACTGTCTAGTGTTAGTAGGTGGCAACTCCTAAAGATACCACCATCGCCCACATGCCCGTCTCCTCTCCCACACACCAAATGCTATCAGTTGCCATGTGTTTTGCAGGGTACATGACAACTGCCCTAGCGTGCTTGTAAGCATATGGCAACTCTTTTTTTACCGAAATATTTTTTGCCATTTTTTTAGTGCTACATGGCAACTGTCCAGTGTTAGTAGGTGGCAACTCCTAAAGTTTTTCAAATCATGATAACTATAGTAGACCAAACCATATATGGCAACAGCTGCAGTTGCAAAATGACATCCGGCACTTGACCTAAGATGACAACTGCAATTGAGCAACCATGGCAACCGTAGTTCAGCAACATGGCAACCGAAGAGGTCCGGACAATGGCAATCGCGGCGGGACGCATGGTTACTGACACGCGGGGCATGTGACTCTCAGGCAGGGAGGGGCGACAGCCGAGACACGTCGTGCGGGCCGCGTGCTCGTGCGGGACGATCACGCTGCACCGGACGTGCGGGCTATGGCTGTGCGCGCCCGTACGCGGTCATGCAGGCGGGGTCATCTCCGTGCCACACAGGGCGTGCGGCACAACCACCAGATACACCACACGTGTGGCAGTTATCGGCGTCCTAACCTTTTTGTCTGAACACACTTTCATCAACACGTGGAAATGGTGCTTCACCAGCCACAAGTCATCTAAGACAACTCCATCCCAAATTCCGTCGCACAAGAGCACAAGCACGGTTTCAAATAAACTAACATGGAAGTCACACTGGCACCCGGTACTGCTATACAAAATCGCCACGTCCCAAACAGAGAGGGTGGGTCTATCATCCATGGCTACATAGGATGCACACTAGACGTCTTGCACATTCCAGTCACTGATTCTTGTTTCTCACTTGCCTAGATGAGTCAAGATCCTGCTGATGATGGCGTCTTTCTTACCAGAAACTGCGAGTCCATGCGCCGTCAAGTAAGTTTTCAAATCCATCACCGTCATGTCCTTCAGCTGCAAATTAAAGATTCAGAATTTTGCAAAACAAACGTTAGCGTGGTTAACTTAGAAAGCTTTGGATGAATGGCGTCATTCAGGGATATCAAAGAAGCAGCACATCCAAATGTAATTCATGCTTCGAAGGTGCATGCATAGTTTGAACATGTATAACCTTCTCATTTTCTGCGGATCACTTTTCAACAAAGCATGATTCTTGGTGGAACTATAGTTCCTAAAATGCCAAGATCTGGCATATTACGCTCACTAGTTTTGGAATTACAGCATAGGTTGTAGAGTGGGCGACCAGCAAAAGACCAATTTATCCAACAACAGTTTGCGTATTGAGCAGATTTTCGTGCAAACACAATCTTTGTAATATAACCTGACTACTCACCTTCCCATTATCAGCAAGGTCTGCCCAGTCATAAGCCGCGCTTTTCTGTGAAGCTGCATCAGCAATTGCTTTCCTCTTCTTTGAGGCCCCACCTTTTGCTGCTGCTGCCTCAGCTTCCTCTTGGTCATAGTTTTCACCAAACACTGCAGCCTTAAATTCTTCTATAGCTTTAACTACTCCTGGCCTAAGATAAGAGTATAGGAAATATTCCACGATAAGGTACGGGGCGACTGTTGTATGTTTCTTTTATAATACAAACAATATGTTTGATAAGTAAACCTTCGGCTTATTTAAGCATGCCCTAGATTGTGCTTTCTTATATAAAGAATAAAAATATCTTAAGCCTATTTCAGCATGCACTAAATTATGTTTTCATCATCACTGTCCCTGTTTGGATGCAGGAACACCAAGATGGTTGACTATAGTTATTCAATAATTTGCATTTGCAAGAAACAAATGGCGGAATTAGGATGTAGCATACACAATTGACAAAATAAAAACATGTACCTAGCCAAGCCTTCTTCATCGGGCAGGGTCTCATCCTTTATATCCGGCATCTCATCCTCACCTAAAGCTAAGGCCTCCAAAATCCCATAGTGTTTTTGCAATCCTGTTCCATGAAAGAACAGAAACCACAATCGGAATAATGAGAAATTCACTGAATTTAGAGTCTGTGCATCAACTTAGTTCTTAATGCTCATTGCCATGCTAACCCAACAAGATATAGAGCTACAACACATCAGCAAGCAATCCTGGTCTATATAGATTGTAAGACAAGAGGCAAATCTACAAGTGGAACACACACATAAGTTACGAGTAGTTCTAACAAAAACTAAAATCAATTCTAGGTAGTGATTTACCTGGGTTAGCAAAATGGCTTACTGAGAAATGCTTCAGGTCAATACGTCTCAACAGATTCGAAGCTTTCTTTATTTGCTCATCTGTAGCGCGAGGTGCATCCCCAGAAGTCAGATGAACCTGCACATAAGTGTAAAATCATTCTGTTGCTTAAGAAGGGAAAATACAAAAGCAGCACCAGTGGTTACCTCTTCAGGATATCTAACATCATCCGAGTATGGAAGATAGATCATGTGCATTCCAGGTGGCTCATCTTGACCACTCGAAGAAATAACCTCTTCCTGTTTTTCAATCCCAGTGTTTATTTCGGAAAAGAAAATAGTTGGAGTTATGAAATTGTAAATCCAAGAAGTTCAGAGCCACAGACAGAAAAATTATGATGCATAATACAAAAAAAAAAGTGGAATGTGATGCAGGAGTAGATAATTTTCACACCATCCACTCGAGTCTTATCCTACAAGTGAGAAATGGGGAGAAGCTGGAACATGACAGATTGGAAAGTTGAGCATCACAACAAGAGGTGTTTGTAGAGCTAAGTCATTTTGGGTTTATTACAGATTACCTCATTATCTCACTGAGAAATATCCAAGTAATTAGTTGAATGAAGCAATTAGAAAAAATTCAGGGAAATGAAGCATGAAGAATAATCATTTTTGTTGACGTAATCAAACCCAGATATTTCAGACATAGTGCTGTGGTTGCCTAGAGATAAGCTATCATGTGATGCATAGAACAATCATGTTACACATCACCTTGCCAGAAATCATTTTTTATGGAAAATAAGCAGCGTTTTTTGTGTGCAATTAACACCATTTGCACTATTACATTGAACAGATCTGTTCCTAAAGAGGTTGGTCATATCATACACGTAACCCAGACTAAAAAGTTTACCATAGTAATCATTGCAAAACAAACATAAACATGGAAAATATATCTTACTTGTGCAACAAGGGCTACAAGCCGTGGGCGAGTTGGGGTCCCGTAAAATGCAAGTGCAAACCTGAAATCATACATATCATAATTCTAAGTTTGTAAAACAGATCGCATAACCATAAAAAGAAACACGAAACACTACATTTATGATGCTATAAGCGTGTGTACTCTTGTTAATTTCCAGCCACTTGTATGAACATCTTAGTCTATGCCCAGCCACTTGTTTGAATAAACACATGAGAACATGTACAACATGAGTACATGACACATGATAGCTAGTAACATAGAAAGGTTTGCAATGATGGGTTGCTACAGAACATTATGTTAGTAAGGTAAGTGATTATCTGTTGGTGTGGCCAAACTCTTATTGACTTTGGCACCTCCCATACACAAAAAGAGACGAGTAAGTTGAACATACATGCCAAAACGACAACCTAAAAAAATGTTTCGGATTTTTTAGATCCATTCGATTCTATGAAATCTAAAGTAGATCAAACACACAAGCTAGTATTTAGACTACTAATCTAATTAATATACAGACCCAACAGAAGTTACAAGGAACCAATTAGGCATAGCACGAGGAAAACAGATAAATGGCATTGACTGGGATCCTACAGTTTAGAAGAGTGCCACCAAAGAACCCATTTTAGATATATGACCTAAAAGAAAGTAACTTTCCCTGTTGTGTACCATATCACCCATTACCATGCTTTTCACATCATAAGTCACAACTCCTTTATCCTTTCATTTTCCAAACAGCCAGCAGACTACAGATCAGATCATCAAAAAATATTTCAACAGAAGACACAACAAACAAACCCAAAACTTCAGCAAACAATGTTCCAACCACGTGTATTCGAATTCATTACTTGTCGTGAATAATACCTCAACATCATACCAAAGTGGATATCCCCAGAAATTATCCCAAACAACGAGAGAATGTAATGTGAGAACGAATAATCCAGATTAATTAGAACCAATAATCCAATACTAATTCTTTTTAGTGCATCCTTATGATTCAGGATAACTTCATGCACATTCATAGGTTTCAGTTCTCGGACAAGCTTTCTTCCTGAAGTGGTCATAGAAGTTGTGGCAGGATCGGGAATAGGCGATAGTGACTAACCGTCCAAGACGCAGCATCGAGCTATGTAAAGCAACGAAAACACGAGTGCTTCCGAATATTTGCTGCATCAAAGCAAAGGAGGTAAATCTAGCATGCACCCATCATTCAACAACCCTAAATATTTTCAAGAGATCTATTTAGTTACTAATAGCACAAAGTAACTAATCACTGAGCGAAGTATTATATTTTCTAAGAGAACTAGTCCTTCAGCCTGAACAAGAAGTAGTATGCACTAGAACCACCAAGTCAAACTACAAAATTGTCATCACATATAATGAAAACGTTCCCATCAAGGAAAATACTGAAAGTTTACAACTGTTGATTATCTACCTCAAGTTAGAGAAGCACATATAATGAAAACATTCTCATCACAGAAAATATTGGAAGCTTATGAACAAGATTATCAGTCTAAAGATAGAGAGTAGAGACACAAATGGTCTGGACTCTGTAGAAACAAAATAATAATAGTATTTGAATGATGAACGTCATGCACAAAAGAACAAAGTACCCTTAGCAATGACAATATAAGGTAGTGTTATTACCTCATCACTGGGGTAAATAAATGTTGATGGACTTAAGTTATGATAATCTTTTAAGCAATCCAATGGCTTGAACCCTAAAAGGCGAAGATGATGACTTGAAACCCTCTTCACATCAGACAATTCACGAACAGAAAATTTCACAACTTTACTGCACAAACATGAATACATAAGAGTGCTTTAAGATCACAAATATAAGCATCAAACTGAAACAAGAAAACAAATAATGGAAAGATTGGTGAAGAAACCAGGAAGCAGATACTGGAAGTATAACACAAAAAAATCTAGAAATTAAAAAATACATTATTACATGATACTGTATAAACATATGTGTACTTACTCATTGTATAGCTGGAAGCGCTCTTGAGGAGCCTGAAGAAGGGCCCCAGTATCATTGCATATGAAAGACCTTTCAGTCTGTATAAACATCATTTTATGTGTTAAGAAAATGTAAGCAAAAAGCAACTGCAAGAGAAGAGTTGCACTGCAAATCTTCCCTAATAAAAGGAAGTTAATAACAACGAAAACTCTCACTTCCATAAGATATGCAACATCTCATTATGCGAGTACATTCAGGAACAGATTCTGAAGAAGAAAAAGCCCAAAGATTGTTTACAATATGTAAAACTGTTGAATGTTCTGTTATGCCCAAGAGGCACAGAAATGCTTAATCTATAATGGTAGTCCTCTACACAATGACTAGTCTTGATCCGTTTCCTTTTTGTGTGGCAAACAGATGGCACCTCAACCTCAACTCCCTTGAAGGTCAGGAATGCATGACCATAAAATAGTAGCTCTATGATCCAATCAGATTATATCATGTAGCTCTCAGATCCTTCAATCATGAATCTGAATAATTCGAATTTTCCAGATACCAACAGTGTGGCTGTGTAACTTTTCTATCCATTTGACTATTACTCGTTATTAAATATTATTGACCATTTTGCAGCAAATTCACAGGGACACAGTACACTTGGAGAGGGCTTCGAGAGGGCATCAGAGAAGAATCCATGACCTGCGGGTGGGGGTGTACGCCCCCACGTTATGGTCATGGCCCTGGGCCATGCGGCCAGCCGACATGCTCAGGATAACAACATGGCTGTCCATTCAGGATGGAATAGGATAGACATTAGTTAGTGTGCTAACGATTTGGATATGGCTAGTACACTAGAGATATAGTAGTGGTTACAGCAGGATAGATGCATGTGCCGTACATGTACGTGGAAACCTGTTCGATTAAGGGAGGTCTTAGGTCTTAATTATTCTTGGTGCATCTTAAGCTTGAATTGAGATCCAACTTGTGGATCAAGTTAGTTGTACTATATAAAGGACTAGCGTGTAACCGTTTTAGGCAATCAATCAGATAAAGTTCCAATAAGCCTTAGAGCCTCTCTTCCACATCAAGGACTAGGTGAGTGCCCTATCCCTAGTTTCCAAACCATTATCCTATTCTTATGCAATTTATCAGGTTGTGGAACGGTCCATAACACCCCAAAACCAAACTGTGTGTTTGCATCTCCAGCTGCTTAGGTAAATGCACACTCAAAACATCTGGAAGTGCTGGGTACTGATCCTATACATAGGTTGCATCAATCTTTTGCCCTATAATGGTAAGAGATTGGCGTTGCATAATCTGGGTCTACAATGAATCAGTTACCACACTGTCAGACTATAGAATGTTGCATCATCAACCATGAAAACATTTTCACTTCCCGGTCAAACAAACCAAATATCCTTAGAAATTAGAGCAGGAAAAAAATTGCTTAGATGCTCTTTCAACATTATCCAAGAGATGGTACTGCATAGCCAGGATGCTATCTACAATTCTGAGCTACCCTCCATCTGGAAATGCCTTCAGTCAAAGTTTTCAAACTTTGACTATAAATATTGTTTCAACTATTTAGATTCAGAACTTGTAAACCATATGATACATTTTTCTTGAAAAGTACTCATACTATGATAATTTTCTTGTGTTATGTATGCATACTATTACTATAGTAAAAATTAGTGGTCATGGGTAAATCTTGAAGACCATGTCAATATCCGAAACGACATGTATTTGTGATACAGAGGGAGTATGACTTAAGCCTACCGTAAGCTCGTCACAACTTTTGTAATGATAGCATAACAAACTATGAAGGCGCATCAGCAAAATCCAAAAAAGAAAGCAACAAAGAGCATATATTTTTCACAGAGCATAACTTTACCTTTAATGGAAGGTTACTGATCGAGTCAAGCCACGTAATCGTCCCTACAAATATAGAAGTAACACATTTATGCTTAAGTTACAACAACTTGTAAAGAAGCATTTGAAAGACAGAGTCAGAGCATACCTGGAGCAGTTGGACGGATTAGCGCATATGTGTTCACCTCTATGCAAACATCATTTGTAATTGCAAATGAGAGAGTTTTGACTTTGCGCTTTTTCATCATTCGCTTTCTCAGTTGATCGGTCATATCCTCCAGCCTTCAAAGAACAATACTAGAATGAGGGCTCGAAGTAAGTGGGTCTAAAGAAAACTATATCTAAGTAAAGTAAAGCATAAGCATAACCTTCCATAATGATTAGGGTAACAGACCAGTAGCATAAAAATTATGATGCGTACCAAGAGATGCTAAGATATAGCTAGAGCCTCCGAAAGCTCTACAGAGTTAGCTAACCATTCTTGTTGATGGACCAAGCAAAAAATCCATTCAAGTTTTTGTTACGGGCGCATCTGACCTACAGGCGAAGATCTAAGACAGCAACAGCAGCAGCATCTGAACCCAGTTTGGACGGTAAGGTGATAATCGACTAGGACTCCTAGTCCTTGTTTCAATGACCCAATCAGGAGAGGCGCCTGATTGCAGCCGAGAAGAGTTTGTATCCTAGTAGCAGTTAGCTACATATTTGAGTATTACTAGTTGGCTATATGCCTATTGTGTATGGTATCCTTTCTCCAGGGTCTGCTATATAAGTGCAATGTATAACTAGTTGAATTAAGCAACAAATAGATTCTCCAAGTCACAAGTGTTCAGAGCCTTGCTTCGCGGCTGGGGAAGAGCCATGCCGCGTGTACAAGGGTGAACCGCTCTTCCTTGTGCGCAAACCACAATTCTCGCCTACACATGCATCCACCTCTTCCCTACACCCGAGCACATAATGGTTTTACAGCTGGATTAGTTCACACAAGAAGTGCACCTGAGGTTACTTAACCTAAATTTCATGCAGAACGGCAAAAAACCTTATGGAAGCATTTGTACGCTTAAGCAAAGATAATAAGTTTTTTTTGGTGAGAACAAAGATAACAAGTTAACCATTCAACTTCAGTTGTTTTATCCTATGTTCTTATTATTTGGAGGACAATGCACAGAGTTGACACCCACTACGGACAAAATTCATGGTAGGACAATAACAAGTCTACATAGTCACAAGAAACAACAGACTGTATATTTGTTCTCAGATCTGGTTCTGAGACACAGATTATCTCCATTCAACAAAGTTGCAAGTTCCCACGAGCACCAATATTTTTCTTTTTTCTTTTCTTTGCGCAAAGTAATTAGAAGAATAAGATGCCATTGAGTATTTACATTTGTATCAACAAGACAAAAGAAACAATCGACAAGTAAAATTGGTGCTTAAAGAAAGGAAATTACTTTTCACCAGCAGATGGCACGTACTGCACTACTTCATCTCCCTCCAGACCAATCAAATCCTGGGAGATGGAAGTTGCTTAGCATTTGGCACTGATACCAGGGGAGAGGAGAGCTGCGAAAACTTACTGCATAAAACAGGGACATGTTGAAATCCTCATCAGGCCTACTCAATGGAAGAAGTTCGATAGACAGGCCCAGATCTTGTGCATCCTGAAGATAGGCAAGTAATTATAGAACAAAAACATAAGATCATTAGGACCATACAATATTACTCCCTCCGTTCCAAAATGTAGTGCACCCACGCTTCTCAAGGTTCAACTTTGACCATAAATTTAACCAACAAGACCGACTGCGGCGGGAGCAAAAATTATATAATTGAAAACTTCGTTTGAATACGAATTCATTGGTATAACTTTTGCTCCCGCCACAGTCGGTCTCATTGGTTAAATTTATGGTCAAAGTTGAAGCACGGAAACCGAGGACGCACTATATTTTGGAACGGAGGGAGTAATTTGCATCTGTGGGCTGCTTGGTGTAAAAACAGAATAGATTTATGTGGCATAAACAAACTTTTGCACGTTGAATTGTGGTCCTAATCATATCAGTCTTTGCTGCTCCTGTAATACCACCAAAAGGATCATCCTCATTGGTGAATATGAGGATTCTCTTACTCACAGTCTTCACAGATCTGACGAATGAAAAAAGAAGAAAGGTGAATCACTGAAGTTGAACCATATAGGTGTTAACCATTACATTAGATGATAGGTTGATAGCTAAAGCACCTAAAGGATGCTGCATTCACTAACACGTGAATTTATGCTTCAACATCCAGCAAAACACTGTTAAAGCACCTAAAGTATATTACATTCACTTATAACTAATAAGTATAATGTGCACAATGATCTAGCTGATGCAAACTAGATCGTGCATAATATATAGAAATTTAAGCTTTACTGCTGAACTGTATCCCCCAAGAAAGTTATAGACAATACTTGTCATGTATACAGGCTACACCTCAACAAAGATGTTTAATGCTACTGGAATGTGTTAATTAATATAAACTACGGCATCTGAGAAACAAAGGAGAAAAGTGAAGTTACCCTTTACGCAGCAGTGCCTGTGCAACCCAAAGAGCATTGTACAGGGTATTCTCTCGAGATCCAGAGGTTATTCCATACCGGCTTCCAATGTTATTCATAAAAGAATCTTGCACAAGTGAAAACAAAGATCATAATGAAAACATAGTTGCTGAGTTCTCTCATACACAAGTATCCTACTCCAATTTTATCCATAGAGCCTTTCTGTTCAGGCCAAAACAAAATGAAATAAACATCATGCTTACAATGTTCATGTACTGATACTAATGATATTTCCTAGCTAACTTTCCAAAAACATGGTTGCCTCACAATTTTTTAGTGACCAAGAGAATACAAAAGATGAAATCAACATGAGATGTAAAATGCCAGAATCAGTTGAGATAATACAATGTCTGAGTTTCAGTCTTGTAGCATGATTTTTATGCATGTGATATATGGTATAAGTAAACCATCCAACTGTACAATTTCAAATTTTCTGCAAGTGTTATATACAAATCTGCTACATGGAAGTAGCCCAGCATGTGTATCACTCGAACTCTGATCGGCTGTGCAAAAAGAACAATTCATTAAGTAGCATTACCTTCTACACAAGAAAATTCTTTAATCAGTCTTGCATCAGGCCTATCAAGTTGCTCTCTTTCTGTGACATTGTAAACATATACACCAGCCAGCTCCTGTAAATTTTTCTTTTCTTTCTGCAAGAGTTATGTGATAGCTATATCAAAGAAGAGTACCATGTAATAATAGCATATCAGTACCACTTTGTAAGCGTTCAAGGAAGTTGCACTTTGTAAGGAACATCATAAAAAGAATCTTATCAGATATTAGTAATCTACACAGTGCAAGACAAACAGTTTAGCTCAAATTTTCACACATTTAACTGCTCAATAGACAAAAGAACAAATCATAGCAACATGTCACTCTTTCAACACCTGGCAGTTCTAATCAGTTCATTTGTTGATGAATGAAAGTGGATTTCAAAGACATAATTGAAATCTTCAAGTTCAGTGTCCATTCATCAGGCCTAGTAACAGCAGATCTATCAAGTAAAACTAGGAAGCAAAGTTGTCACAGAGAGCAATACACCAGCGAAGATTAAGGTCTCAACCAACAGGTTGGAACTCGAAAACCTCGCCTTTGCCTATAGTCCGAACAATCACTTGCAGTAAAATCAGAGGACTTGGACCAGTGAATAAATAAACTAATAACTAATCAAGCATCGAGTTAAAGCTTACTACTGTGAGTAGCAACTTACGGTGTTAAAGAAGCATATTGCAACTTCATCACGGGATCTCCCGATAATCTGCATCTTCAGAGACTGCGTGATGCAGTTCACTATGGTATGGAAATGTGTCTCCTGCTTTTCATCTGGCTGCAAAGAACAACAAGACCAAAATGCTACATTACCTGTAAATAAATATAACCACAGAACTTCACACAAACTAAATATCGGCAAATACAGCAAGCTCCTATCCTTACCATCGTATTATCCAAAATCGTTCACTCTAAACCATAACCTAGAGTCCTGGACCTAAAGCAAACCCTCGAAAGCATACAGAGACTAGCTGCCTACTTTGCGTGTGCCGAAAACCAGGCATACTACTTGTAAGTTGCACCACTTTGAGAAAGTTATGGTCAAAATACATGTTATATGCTGACTTAATTGCAGAATCAACAATGCTCTGGGGCTGTGAAACTATGCGCATATAAGCTGCTTGTGCTTCACCTTGGCGGCGTTGGCGGGGGTGAACATCCTGGGCGAGGCGTCTATGAGGTAGACGACCATCTCCTTGTTGGCCTCCCTCTCCTGCATCCAAAACCACCACACGCTAGCATCAAAACAAATCGCGACGCACGCAGCAATCGAACCCAAGATGGAAAATGGGGGAAAGGATAGCGCGGAGCAGGGAGCGTACATGGAGGTTGTCGTCGTCCTCGTCGCTGTCGTCGCGGAAGATGCCCTCGGGGTCCAGGTCCATGGCGCCGGCCGGAACTAGCACTCGCGCGGGGAAGAAGGGGGTGCGTGGGGAACCCTTCCGGTAGCTTCTGGAACCTTCCTGGTCAGCGGAGAGACGAGGCGAGTCTTCCTGGTCACGGGAGTCGCGAGGCGAGGCGGTGGCGTCCGGGTACTGGACGAGCGGCGGCGCCCTCCTCGTCGGCGGA
Organism: Aegilops tauschii subsp. strangulata; assembly: GCF_002575655.3. Classification (NCBI taxonomy): domain Eukaryota; kingdom Viridiplantae; phylum Streptophyta; class Magnoliopsida; order Poales; family Poaceae; genus Aegilops; species Aegilops tauschii. The sequence goes on along the minus strand of NC_053039.3, from coordinate 61,965,614 downwards.
GACCTGGAGGAGCGGCGGCTGGCGGGAGTGGGGGAAACTCGGGGACGAGTTTTTTCTTTTTCTTTTTCTTTGACGGCGGAGACGGTCATATATTGGCAGAGGCCCAGTCCACTCCAGCCCACCTGTCAGCCCGCATCGACGACTCCCCTGGTAGAAAATCCAGTGCCTTGCTACGGGCTACGCCATCCGTTCCTCAAAATAACCTTATTCTAATGGCGAGTGCTATTTCTCAAAAAAAAAAGTTTAATGGCGAGTGCTAGGTGCCGGCGCGCCTGTCCACGTGCGTCCAGGGAGAAAAGCGTCCCCTGCCCCCATTGCGTCGGTCGACCTTTCCCGTGTCTACCCTCCCACGGAGGGCGCCGCTCCTCGCTCGTCTCGCCATCGATGTGCTCGCAACCCCGGTGTCGTCGTTGAAGCTAAATCTCATGGTCGTTTTGTGGCCCTCGTCGCCTTGATTCAGCTTCTGCCGTTTGCAGCTCTTCGTCAGCTGGTTCCAAGACGTGGCCTCGTGGTTGTAGCACCCTTGGTCATCGTCGTCTGCTCGTCGCCGGCATCGGCTTCTACCACTGTGTTCATAGAAAAAAGCTTCAGCAACAAAAAAAGGGGGTTTCGTTGGTGGTAGCCACAAAAACCAACAACCATTCCAGCAAAAAAAAAATCATGGTTCCAGCAGAAATGCGCCGTCGTCGAAGGTCGCGAACAAATCTCGCCGATTCCAGCTCTGCTTCAGATGGTTGTAGCAAAAATGGTTGTTGGTTTCAGCAAAAACAGCAATGCGCAAAAACAGATGGCAGCCACTAGTCGTTGCCGCCCCCAACTCCTAGCCTATGCAGCAAAGTCAAATGTTGGATCCAACCAAAATCAAAAGTAGTTCCAGCCCAAAATTGATGTAGCAAAGATCATGCGGCGAGGATACCACCATCCTCTGAGTTTGCAGCAACATTGAAAGCTGGTTCCAGCAAAAATGTAAAGTGGTTCCAGCAAAAGAATGAATGCAATAAAAATCCACGGTGGACACTGCCATCGCTGACCACCACCAACCCTCGTCGATTGAATCAAATCCCTCGCCCGATTCCAACACCGCACCTTATCGGTTGCAGCACGTCCCCCGCGTCGCTGTCGGTCCCAGCATTTGTCGCCGCTGGACGCAATAGCCTCCGCCACGGACCGGCTGCTCCACTGCCGATGAGCCGCCACACCCCCGCAGGACGAGCATCAGGCTCGTCGTCGCCATGCAGCCCCGCCACACAGCAGGGGAAATCAACGAGCTCGTGCAGGGCCCCTGTATGGGTGCTCACGCGCAGTCGGATGTGGGGGTGAGACTGCAGGGCGCGCGAGATCGAGGGATGCCATGGCAGAGCAATGAAGAAAAAAAGAGATGTGAAGGAGACGATAGTCTGACATGCTCGATTGGAAGAGATAAGGCAGAAAAGAGGGAAAGCGGTGCTTGGGCCCCACTAGACACGTGTGTGGTGGAAGGTGACCGCCGCAACGTTTCGGCCGGCACGCCGGGTCTAAACGTTTTCCTATTTTAATACAGACTATATAGAGAGCAAAATAAGTAAATATACACTTTAAAATATATCTATATACATTCTTTTGGGAAAGTGCTGATTTGGTTAGTTTTGTTTTGAGTTAGTGCATGACATTCTTTTGGGAAAGTGTTGATTTGGTTGGATTTTGTTTTGACAGAATGTCAAATATTATAGTATGCCGAGCACAAAATAATAGATTGGTCATAGAAAAAAAGAAAAAAACAAAAACAAAAAATGAAACATAGAAGAAAAAATAAAAATAAAAACACGCAAATGAGCCCGTTATTTTAGTTATATAGTTGATATTTTGATAAGATTTAATTTGATTTGGATATGCGTAATGAAAGGTAAAAAAATTAGATTTAGTTGAAATTTTCTTAAGATTTTATATGAATAATTTAATATATGATGGCGTTGTTTTGGAAAAATGCCGATTTGATTAAGTTAATGCACGCGTTAATTGGCCGGCTTGACTGAGTTTCAGCCAAAGATAGCTTATATGACACTCACGGCTGGGTTTGCCGAGAGGTTTGTCGGAGTGAGGCAAACCTAGGGGGTGTTTGGTTCAGAAGTTTTAGGACTTTTTCTAGTCCCATGGACTAATAAAAAAGACTCTCTAGTAGAGTCTTTTTCTAGTCCCTGTAGAAAAATTTCCTCCCGTTTGGTTCTTAGGGATTTTTTAGGGATTTTTTCTAGTCTCTGGGACTAAAAATCCCTGAACCAAACACCCCCCTCCAACCCCGACATAAAAAAAAAGCTCTCTGGCGGAGTCGTCGCCGCAGGAGGCAGGACCACCTCCAGTCCTCCACTCCGCGATGCGGCGGCTAGGGCTTTGACCGCGTGCCCGTGTCCTGCTCGGCTCCGGCCGACCACCACCTCACTCACCTCACTCCAGTGCTCACCACTCCACTGTCGTCATCACCATTTCTTCCGCAGGGGGTCTCGTCTGAGGCGGATTCGATCGAGATGGTAGCGGCTGGTTCCTCTGTTCACCCGTGTTCCTCTTTCCGCCCGCCCTTGTGCTGACTCGCGCCTTTTCTTGCCACACTAAACGCAGGTCAAGATCGAAGATTGTGATGGGGATGGCGCCGCCGACCCGCCGCAGCCCAATCCGGCTCCGGCACCCGCTGCCGTCAAGGCGGAGGAGGCGATTGATGTATGTGCTATCTGAATGTTGTGGTAAACTACTGTTAATGGATTGGGGAAAAACGGGAGAAGTATGTACTCCCTCCGTCCCAAATTACTTGTCTTAGATTTGTTTAGATGCAGATGTATCTAACGTGTCTAGATACGAATGTACCTAGACAAATTTAAGACAAGTAATTTGGGACGGAGGTAGTATTTGTTTAGTGCGTACTCCCTCTGTAAAGAAATATAACAGCGTTTCGTAATGTACTACATGTGCTTGCTTGTTTAGAGGCATTGTGTAATGAGTGTCAATTGCTGCCTACATGTGCTTGATTTCTAGGTGATTGATTTAATGAATAGGATGTCGGGTCATCTTGCCCTAATTCTGTAATCAATATATTGTGTACTTTTTCTAGTGATGTACATTTGTCTTGGATCTTAAAGTGGTGCTTCTAACTGAACCACCAATGTCAAGTTTCTGTTTTTCTCCGTGGAAACCTTTCACCTGTCCTGTTTTGCTTTCACTTGAACACATGTATCGTAGCGCCAAAACACAAGGAGTTATCATAAATTTGATTCTTGTGTTGGATGTAGTCTGCATTTTAAGATTGGAGCACTAACAGTGATACAGTTGATTTACGGTGTTTAGTATTTGAGAGTAACTAGAATGCTATCTGGACACCTTTTCTATATTGCAAATAGAATCAGAGAATCGCAAATTGGTAGGACTACCACAATTTTGTGACATCGTTCCCTTTTATTGGATTGTTGTTAGTGAAGTTGTAAAAATGACATGATCTTCTTCACTCTTACTCTAGGATGGTCAGCCAGGCTCTTCATCCAGCTATTTAAGGTCACACTTTATTGGTATGGGATTTTCACCAATACTGGTCGACAAAATGCTTCAGAAACATGGTATGCTATAATTTATAAAATATTTTTTATGTGTATAGCGATATGAAACCTTTACAGCAATGAACACACAGTTAACTTAGAGCAAATACCTTTCGATTTATAGACTAACCACACATATCTCCAATACAGGTGATCATGATTCTAACACTATATTGGAGTCACTTTTGTCTCATCATGTAAGTGATTCTGATTTTCCCATGCATTCTCGAGTTGATATGTTGGGACAGTCGTAGTGTTTATGTTCTGCTTTTATAGTAAAATTATCCCTTCTTGAGTCCTCGATTGAGTAGTTTGCTGTTAAAAGTCTACCATGGCCCTTGTGTCCCTATTCCTTTTCATGATCGTGATATACTGATTCTGGATTAAAGAGAAATAGCTGAAAAAATTGTATAGATTGGGAAAAATGTATAGAATGTTAATGATTTCAATATTCCCCCGCAAAAAGAATATACTGAATAATTCTTATTTCCTTAAGATTTTTTTCTTGCACACCAGTATCAGTGCTTGATTGCTACCATCCTGTAAAGATCTTGTACTTCGTATTTTGTGCATCTCATGAACCTTGAAATTATCGTTGTTGATATGTTTGCTTTTGTTTTCTTTTATTTTGTGCAGTTATTCTTTTTTTCTGTATTGTTGCTGGTTGCTAGTGTAACTTTATTTGAGGATATCTAGAAGATAGAACAATGTCTTATTTAGAGGGCTAATTCTGGTCATCAGTGTTTAAGCTTTTGTTTCTTCTATGTGGTTATTCCTTCATTTTTTGTATTGTTGCTAGTCACTAGTGTGAGAACATATACAAGGAGTTAGAATGATGTCTTATTTAGAGGGATATTGGCTGGTGTCGAATCTGGCATTCTCATCTTGCAATTTTCATTAATGGTATTATATGTTGCACATTGTGAAAGAGATCTAAATTCATGCTCTTCATATTTCTCAAATTACCTTGATGCTATATGCCCTCTCAGAATTCCGGGTCTGAATCGTCAAGTTCGTTAGGCAGTCTCTTTGATTCTGACAATGAAGAAAACAGTTCTAAACAAGACATCAAGGTGATTTCCTAGCCATAGTTGTTATCATCATATTCTTCGTTTTGAATTCTTTGGACTAATATTCTGAATGTTCCTAACTTCAGCCGGAGCCAGATTCTTTCTCAGAAAGGAGGTCATATTTACTCCGCACAATGAACTTCTCACAGACGGAAGTCGATTTAGCATTCAACCAATTAGGTTTGTGATTCTGCACTGACTTGTAAACGTAGCAATTTTTTATATATTTACGATTGTGTAGTGGCGCCAAGCTTTTGGTGTTCTCTGTGACAAGAGTGCCACAAAAGCTAAAGACGGGTTCTATAGGATGGTGATTCGACCCGCAATGTTGTATGCCGCTGAGTGTTGGCCGACTAAAAGGCGACATGTTCAACAGTTAGGTGTAGCAGAAATGCGCATGCTGAGATGGATGTGTGGCCACACAAGAAGTGATCAAGTCCGGAATGATGATATACGTGATAGAGTTGGGGTAGCACCGATTGAAGAGAAGCTTGTCCAATATCGTCTGAGATGGTTTGGGCATATACAATATAGGGCCAGTTCTTTGGGGGCTTATGGTTGGCTGTGGAATAAGCTGCACCCTTAATTAGTAGGCTTCTAAAAAAATTGGTTGGGCTTCTAAAATAAGTTGGAGAGGGGGCAGCTTATTTCAAAACCAGGCATAAGCCCCAAAAGAAATGGCCCATGGGCTTCTAGAAGCGCGAGTGCGTAGTGGATGGTTAAAGTGTATAGATAATGTCAAGAGAGGTCAAGGTAGACCAAACTTGACATGGGAGAAGTCCGTAAATATAGATCTGAATCACTAGAATAACACCAAAGAACTAGCCATGGACAGGGGTGCGTGGAAGTTAGCTATCCACGTGCCAGAACCATGAGCTGGTTTCGTGATCTTATGGGTTTCAGCTCTAGCATGTCAGAACCACGAGTTTGTTTCGAGATCTTATGTGTTTCAGCTCTAGCCTACCCCAACTTGTTTGGACTAAAGGCTTTGTTGTTGTATAGGAGTACCAAGAGCACACACAGTCTTATCACAACATCGTTTATTGTAAATATGTATCAAAGTCAATTTAGTAGTGTTTGATATTGATTTTTCTCTCATTATATTCATTATAACAATAGTACTCCAACATATGCTTAATTTTAGGTGAGGATGCACTACTTGATCAGCTTGTAGATTTCATTGTCACTGCTCAGGGAGGAGTATTACCGGGAGATATGGAAAATGGCCATGCTACAAATGAGGTTTTTTTTTCCTTTTCCTTTTGTTTCTCTTTGCTACTTCTACTTCTAAATCTCGATATTTGTAGACATGAAGTATACTTAGAGCTAGCTATTCCATGGGCCCTTTACAATATGGACTACATGAGCAATCAATTATTTTTATAATATGTTCTTTCTGCAAAATTCAATAGTCATTTGCTTTCTACTGTGATTATTGGTTTGAGACTAAAAATAACATATCATCTAACACGGGAAAAGGCTTCCAGCAGGAACTCCATAAATGTGTTTTTGAAGAGACTTCCATATTATCTCTATCAAATAATGAGTACCATCCGTAATTTTGTTATTTCTATTGCAATTCTTTTCTGACGTGCTTGTTTACCGTTGCTTATTTCCATGTGTTCTAGGTTTCCATGTGTATACCCCAAAGAACTTGTTCAATAATCACTATCTACTAGTCTGTATTATATACATTTCCTTTGTTAACAACAATAATAGTCAACGGCTGTAGTATGAAATTTAGACATGATTGCTAACATCTATCGCAGTTATTACCTATGTTTCTAGCTTTTATTTCTTTAACACTTAGTATATGGGATTCTAAATTGCATACAAATGTGAGGACCTTTTAGGCTGAAGGCTACAACTTTTAACTTTAAAACACACTTTTCCAGGTAAAAGCTGAATCATTGTTTGGGGTAATGGATAAAACGCTTCATTTGCTTCAGATGGGTTTTACTGAGGAAGAAGTGTCATTGGCTATTGATAGCTTCGGTAGGTCAAAATTAATAAGTTTTAAAATTATTCAATATATTGTTAGCTTCTAGTACTACTTTTACTAGATATACTCGAATCCTTTAAAAGATTATTTATGATATATGTGCCAATGGATTGCTTACGATACCTGCTTATAACATTTATGCAAACTACACACTATTCATCCTTCTAGCAAGGTGAACCCTATTTGGCACTGCAGGCGCCCGTTATAGGGCATTTTGCTAACGGGCGCCTGCAGCGCTAGGCCGGCCCATCTAGAGTTTTTACCTTCTGTGTTTTAAATCCGCAAAAAAGAAAATGCTCTTATCATGATTCGAACAAGCGACCTCCCTCCCCTAGTTAGGCTGGTCTAACCACCCCGCCAGCGAGAACTGTTAAGATTTAACTTTTTTTTCTTTTATTCTTTCGTTGTCCTTTTTCCTTTTTTTCGTCTTCCCTTTTTCCCTTTACGTTTTTTGTTTTTTCTTCTTCCTGGTTCGATGAATTGTTTGCAAATACATGAACTTTTCTTGATTTGATGATTTTTTTTTCAAAATTATGCACTTTTTTCGAAAATTCATGAACTTTTATCAAAATCCATGATTTTTATTTCAAAATCGATGAACCTTTTATCAAATCTGATGAACTTTTTTGAAATTCAATGATTTTTTTAAAACATTGATGAACTTTTTAAAAAATTGATAAAACCTTTTAAAATTTGATGAACTTTTTCAAATTCAGTTAACATTTTTTCAAATTCTATGAACCTTTTCAAATTTGATGAACTTTTTTTCAAATTTGTGAACTTAGTTCGAAATTTCATGAATTTTTTTCAACTTCATGTTTTTTTAATTCGTGAACTTTTGTTGAATACAACTTCTTTTGATTTCGTGAACTTTTTTTGGATAGATGAACTTTTTTTGAAATCTGACTACTTTAAAATGTTGTTCACTTTTTTTAAGAATTTTTTTTTTCAAAATATATTAAAAAATTCGAAAATCTAAGCTATAAATTAAATCGTACATTTTTTGTGCAACAGATAGCGCGGCTGCCATCATTCTTAAATAATTCGCTATGAATTCAGTCAATAGTGCTAGGGTCCAGTGGTTAGGCGAACATGTATACTAGTGTAGGGGTGAGAGTTTGATTCCTGGTAGTGGCTATCTTTTATATTCTTTTTTTGCGCTATAAAAAAGAATTCAATTTGCGTCGCCTCGCATTCGTGGGCCGGCCCATGAGGGATTGTTGTGAGCGTCAGTTGCCATTCGTGGCGTTGAAGGCGCTGCATAGGAGCACCCTTCTAGCAAGCACTATATGGTGCATGGTTTTTTGTGAAGCATCAACATTTACGTTTTCTCATCCCACGCCAGCTTCTCTCCTCTCCTCCACCTGCCTCCCTCGGTCGTGCTCGCTGGAGCTATCGGGCAAAGCCCCGTGCGATTGCTGGCGAGGGCGGGCTATCGTCTCCTCCGCTGTTACTCTCGGATCCGGGATCCCATGCGACCCAAACCCTAACCCTAGCCTCTGTTGCACTGCCATCAGGTGTTGCTCCTCCCATCGCCTCGTTATGGGTGCCCATCGGCCTGGAGCAGGATGGTCGCGACTAGGAGGACCTTCGATTGCCCTGCTCTGCTCATGGTGTCTTTCCCATCCACCGTGACGTTCCTCCGGTGGACTAGTGGTCGGATCCGGCTAGCCCGATGGCTCGGGTGTCTATTGTGCTGCCTTGATGGCATGGTCGCTTGACATCTAGTCGAGTCTCCAAATCTAGAGGTGCCAGATCTGGAGCCTCCATGGTGTGCTCCCCGTCCATAGTTCGATAGGTGACTAGCTATGTGTTTTCTCCGATGGAGGGGTTGTAACGAGGGCTTGAGTGGATTGGACAGGGGTCGTTGCACGATAGGGTGGCCTGTGCCAGGGAGATGGCCCACGCATGCTCTCCTCGGAGATGGCTCTTGTCGGGGCTCGTTTGTTGGGTTGCCGAAGAGGTGATCTGTGCTTCTGAGGCAAGCTCCTTGTCTACGAGGTTCTGGTTGTTGGGCTTGACAGTGGGTGACAAGCTTCATGCTCTCCCTTGATGTTGGCGATGTTGCTTGTCGGTGCCTATGGAGGATGGGATATCAGCAGAAGCTGTGCAAGGCCTAACATCGTTCTCCTATGAGGTGTTGCTTCCATGCCCCTCCTCTCTAGGTCTTCCAGTATCCTCACCTTTTGCTGCGGTCGCCCTCCTTCATTGTGCCCTTGTGTGGTGCTCTTGCATGTGTGGTGATGTCAATGTTCACTCTAGGACCTTCCTGACGCACAATGTTCCGGGCTTCTTTTAGACGGCGTGCTTCTTGGTTTGGACTAGGGGTGGATTAACGAGCTACTCGGTGTTAAGCTCATTAACAAGCAAAAAACTTTGACCGGCTCTGTTCATCTGATGCTCATTAAGCTCTTGAACTCTCACACTAGGTCATGAGTACTCAGTATATACACACATACATGTGCAGTATAGATGCAGAAAGCCCCTTATAGAATGTAGAAAAACACAAAGGATACACGGCTAAATGTATATAACTCTATGTTATGACCGGCATATACTACAGCCCAGGTAGTTAGGGGCCTGGCCCAGTTATCTTATCGTTATTAGGGGCTTAGCCCAGTTATCGTATTTGGAGATTATATAAACTCATGTGATGACTCGTTTGAAGTTAAGCAGAAGCAATCATATTTGCTCGGCTTCCTGAAGGGAGCCTGGAGACCTAACCCTAGCCGCCGCGTCCTGCGCCCTCTCTCTCTCTCTTGCGACGGCGCCCCAGCGTCGGCGACCTCGCCTTCCTCCACGCCAAGCCCCCTTCGACCCCTACAACCTACGAGCTAGACTTGGTAGGATCTTAGATCCTATCAATCTGGTATCAGGTGTCTCAGGCTCGATCATGTCCGCGCCACCGCCCACCTCCTCCCTTCCGCTACCGATCGCCTCTTCGTCGCCGATGACCACCGCGGCCAGCACGCCGTCCCTAACCGGGCCGGTCTCCTCCGCCCCCTGGACGCCACCCGCGCCCGCCCTCGCCGTGCTCACCCCGGAGGAGATGACGACGGCGCTCCGGGACCTGACTCAGGCGGTCCAGGGCATCCGCACCTTCCTCGCGGGGCACTATTGGCTGCAGCCGCCCGCCCCCGTCACCACCATCGCGGGGCCGCAGCCGCTTCCGTGGCATCCGCCACCACCGGCGACCTCCGTCGCATCCATAATGCCGCTGCCACAGCAGCAGCCGCCGCCGCCGCCACCACCGGCGATCTCGGTGCCGGGCCTTTCGTCGACGGTGCCCGGGGTGCCCATCCACCAGGTCCATTTTCCCTCGTCGCCATCTCCGCTACCGGCCTGGCTCGCCGGGTCCATCGAGCCGGTCTACATGATGGCCTCAGGACAGCCGCACGTGCTGTCACCGCCGGCGCCGCCCCCGACCATGCAGTTCGGCGGGTCCTCGGGTGCCGCGGGTCCCTATGATGGTGTGGACGGTCCCCTTTTCCATGGCGGTACTCTACAGCCTGCACACTCGGCGCCGTCGCCCTCGCTGTTCCACGCGGATGACACATACCCGCCTGTCGTCCACGCCCAGCCATCGCCGAGATTCTTCAAGCTGGAGTTCGCGACCTACGACGGCACCGTCGACCCACTGAATTGGCTCAACCAATGCGATCAATTTTTCAGGGGGCAGCGCACGCTCGCGTCCGACCGCACCTGGATCGCCTCCTATCATCTGCGAGGCGCCGCCCAGACGTGGTATTACGCCCTCGAGCAGGGCGAGGGCGGCATGCCACCATGGGAGCGTTTCCGCGATCTGTGCCTCTTGCGCTTTGGTCCGCCTATACGCGGGAGCCGTCTGGCGGAGCTTGGGCGCCTTTCGTTCCTTACCACAGTGCAAGACTTCGCCGACCGCTTCCAGGCACTGGCGTGCCACGCCCCCGGCGTTTCGGCTCGTCAGCGGGGCTCTTCGTCGGCGGCCTACCGGACCACATCCGCGTGGACGTGGAGATGCGCGGGCCACAGGACCTCCAGACGGCCATGTACTACGCCCACGCTTTCGAGCGCCGCGCGGTGGCCATCCAGCAGGCGTCACCGCCCCGGGCCACTGGGCCGCCACCCTGGCCGGAAGTTCCCGCGCAGGGTCGGCCTGCTCAGGCTTCCGCGTCGCCCCTCGCCGTGACCGCGGCGCGCCCGTTCCGCCGGCTCACCCGGCCGAGCAACTCGAGCGTCGCCGCCAAGGGTTGTGCTTCAACTGCGACGAGCCCTACGTGCCCGGCCACGTCTGCCCACGACTCTTCTACCTGGAGGCTGCGGACTACATTGAGGAGGACACCGCCGCCGCCGGGCTCGGCGACCTGCCCGCCCCAGCTGACGCGGAGGTGTTTAGCGCCTGTTGATCACCTCGAGGAGTTCCGCAAGCGCTTCTCCGCCTTCCAGCTCGAGGACGAGCTGTTTGTGCAGGCGGGGAGAGATGTTATGACCGGCATATACTACAGCCCAGGCAGTTAGGGGCATGGCCCAGTTATCTTATCGTTATTAGGGGTTTAGCCCAATTATCATATTTGGAGATTATATAAACTCATGTAAGGACTCGTTTGAAGTTAAGCAGAAGCAATCATATTTGCTTGGCTTCCTGAAGGGAGCCGGGAGACCTAACCCTAGCCGCCGCGTCCTGCGCCCTCTCTCTCTCGCGCGACGGTGCCCCAGCGCCGGCGACCTCGCCTTCCTCCACGCCAAGCCCCCTTCCACCCCTACAACCTACGAGCTAGACCTGGTAGGATCTCAGATCCTATCACTCTAACACCCCCCCCCCTCTCCTCAAACTCATGGTGGTTCAACAAAGTGAGTTTAGATAGAAGTCATGTTGTGCTCTAGTATGAGCCTTTGTAAAGGAATCCGCCAATTGTAACTCTGAAGGCATTTTTGTACCGAAGAGCAATAAATTGATCCTGCACACCAGCGCGCACAAAAGAAGCACGAAAACCAATATGCTTGGTGAGCTCATGCTTCACAGGGTCATTCGCAATACTAACAACACTTGTACTGTCAAACAAGAGCAGAGTAGGTGTAGTGATAGAAACGTAAGAAGCATCAATACGAGTACGGGGACACGAGATTCAACATTTTCCAAAAACAACCATTTGGTAATATGGCAGGATATGTAAGTATTTAGAAAAATAAATGGCATGCAACAAAGATTAAATGATAATTTCGGATGAGAGAATTTTTTATTTAAGAGTTTTGCATATATATTGCCCCATTTTCAGTGATGCAAGGTTGTGAGCAGTCCATTCACGTAAGAAGACCCTCCACCAAAAGCCCATGTACATGTAATCCTCCACTCAAAGCCCATATAAAGTCCAACCTTTGAAAACCTAGGCTAGGTCAGCTTTTCTAGCCCTTCCTATTCCCATGCTCTTTCTCCACTTCCTCTAGCCGCCAAAGAAGTGCAGAACATGAGATGCGCCTGTACCTTCTTGCTTGTCGACAACTTGCATCCCCATCTTCCCTTGTGCCTGAATCTTCTTCCTCGCCGCAGGCCGCAATCCCCATCTTTCTAGAGCTTCTTCCTCACCGGCAGCCACCTTCCCATCTTCCACTCTGCCTGGCTCTTTCTCACCAGCGGCTAACGTTCCCATCTCCCCCATGCCATATTTGTCCAGTATCCCTGATGTACCCCTTTTTTCTTTTATTTCTTTTATAAACCCAAAAGGGAAGGGATATTGCTGGATACGTGTCGTGTCCGCGCCCTGTGTCCCGTAGTTACTAGGATGGCTATTCGGCTATATTAGTCGTGTCCATGCTTTTTAGACAGAAACACCAAATTCCCGAAGTAACCACCGTAACCACGTCACCACTGCTGTCAAAAGAGCTTGAGCTCGCAACTCAGCCTGTACACTCGAATGGGAAACTGTAGTCTGTTTCTTCATCTTCAAGGCAGTGAAAGAACCACCAAGAAAAACACTAGCCCAGGGTGACTAGTCCATGTAGCATCTGAATAGGCCTGAAGCTGTAATGAACTCGAGCAGAGAAAGAACATACGGTGAGAGATTGTGCCCCGAAGATATTGGAGAACAAGAGGGAGGTGACTAGTGAAGTGGGAGCAGAGACAAACAGACTCAAAAGTATGGACATGATAGGAGATATCCGGATGAGTGACAACTAGATGGACACTGCTCCCAACAAGACGGCGATAATGCGTCAGATCAAACAAGGGTCACCATCAGAAGCACGGAGGTGAACATTGAGCTCCATGGGGTCTCAACAGTGCGCTCACCAGTAACAACAGCATGAGCAAGGAGATCCTGGATATATTTTTCTTTGGAAATAAAGAAGTCATCAGAGGTAGAAGAAACCTTGATTCGAAGAAAGTAGTGAAGTGTGCAAAGATAAGAATGAGAAACTGCTCACATGCCTTCACAAAGGCAATGTACTCAGGGTCGTCGCTAGTGATGATCATGTCATCAACATCAACATATAGAAGAGGAGTCCGATCACGAGCAGAGAGGCAGACAAACGACGCATGATCATGAGCACTTACCAGAAAACCAGCAACAATTACCATAGAGGCGAAATGCTCAAACCGGGCACGAGGGGCTTGCTTAAGGCCATAGAGAGAGGGATGAAGATGGCAGACCATGCCATTAGGAACAAAATATCCAAGTGGTGGCTGCATGTAAATCTCCTTACAGAATTCACCATTAAGAAAGGCATTCTTAACATCAAGCTGAGGCCACGACAAGAATTGTGCCAACAATGGTCATATGGGCCACAAGAGCAAAAGTCTCATCGTAATGACGATCATGATCCTGCTGAAAGCCACAAGCCACAAGACGAGCTTTGTACAAGTGATGGGACGAACACAAGAAGGAAGAGAAACAAGATCCCATGTGCTGGTGCGCTCAAGAGCGGGAATCTCCTATGCCATCGCAAGCTGCCATTCGGGATGAACAACTGTATCATGATAAGAAGTTGGCTCAAGGACAACAATGTTAGAAAAACCATTGGGTCAACAGGCGGATGCGGGTGATGGCGTAAGGCATAAGTAGGCTGAGACGAGGAAGAGGGTACATCAGAAGTAGATGGCTCATTGGTAGTCATCCACAACACGTGTACGATGAGTATAATAGTGAGGAAAAAAGGGAAGAATACGAGCACACACCGTCGTATAGACTCAAGTGATAGAGATGGGGAAGCCACAGGGGATGAAGGTGCAGAATCATGTGACATGTGAGGTGAGGAAACCCTAGGAGATGGCAGCATCGGATCTGCATCAGTCGAAGAAGCAGGAACAATGGGATGGGTGGACAAGGGCTCAACATGAGTGATAGAGGTGTGTTGGGAAAAGTGAGGAAAGATAAAGATGGACGTGGGTAGAAGGGACAAGACTCATCAAAATTGAAAATTCACATCTTGGAAACACGCATTCGACGACCGACAAGATCCCAACAACAATAGCAAAGACTGAATGGTTAGTTTGGTGCGTTCATTGGGGGCAAGAAGAACATAGCAAAGACAACCAAACAAAGAAGCGTCAAATAATCAGGAGAGCGATCAAAAAGACCCCCGAAAGGAATGCCGCCCTATTGAGCAAAGCATGTTGAATGTTGCTAAGATAGCTGGGACTGGAGGGAACCTTAGCCCAAAAGTGGGGCAAAAGAGAGGTGGCGATCATCAACACACGAGTCGTCTCAAGAAGGCGATGATGCTTGTGCTCAGCCACACCATTATGAGCATGAGCACCACGACAAGAGAACCGAGCAAGAGTACCCTGCCCAGCAAGGACTCCACACAACATCTTGGAGATATACTCTGTAGAAAAATCAGCCGGAACACACAAATAGGCGTAGAGAACTGAGTGTGAACCATGGCAGCAAAACGCTTATATATAGATAGATAAGACATAAAATATATCCAGGTGTGTCGAGAGAAATCCTTGTATATATAATATAGTAGTGACCGCCCCTTTTGAGGCAAAGGGAGCTGGACCCTATACATCAGAATGAACATGGTCGAAAGGACCCTGAAACAGAGTCCCGCTATGAGGATAAGGCAACTGGACTTGTTTACCAAGTCGGCAACCCTCATAGTCTAAAGACACACCGTCGGAGACAAATCCAAGAAAACCATGTGGAACTAAGGATGAGAGACGAGAGCCACACAAGTGACCAACACGATGATGCCACTATTGACAACCATGGGTAGACAAGGCAACATAGGCGGAGAGACTGGCGGAAACAGAGATTGGGGATTGGAGGAGAGGTGGCGGCCAGTGGAAGACGACAACAGCTAGGCAGCGGCCAGAGGCAAAAGCGTCGGGAGCAGCGCAACCGTTGAAGAGGAGGAAGCGGCGACACAAGATGGGCTCAAGCACAGGTTGCACGTGGGAAATTTTTTGGGGTCTCTAATACCATGTTAGGAAATATGCCACTTATATTTCCAGGTGGCCATAGGCCAGTATATATACACGTACATGTGCAATACAATATGCAGAAAGCCCCTCATAGAATGGGGAAAATACAAAGTATACACAGCTAAATATATATAACTCTAACAGTTAATAGGCATTACCCCCTTTTGATTCAGCTACAATGTGTTTTTATGAAGGAAGAAAGTGACCACATGTGGAGGTACACTAGTCCTCGATGTGCTGGGTTCAAGGGAAAAAATAGCGTGATATACAAAATAGCGTCGCCCCTTTAAATTACGCTATTAGCGAGACATCGTACACTGATTTATTTAGTGAGACAGTTCTCTACACGCTATAGCACGCTATTTTTTTCCAGTGGTTGGGTTAGGTTGATTAGGTGGAATAGAAGGGTTGAGGTGCCACAAAATGTAGTAACTTAACACAAGAATACATGTTGTGTTGTATTAACAAGCTTAATGAGCTACTCATGAAACTCGTTAGGTCACTTGTTAAGCTTAACGAGCTAAAACCAGTGATTGGTTCTGTTCATTAAGAAGCGAGCTATGAGCTTCACGAGTCGATCTATCGAGCATTCATTAAGCTCGCAAGCTACGAGCTTTTCGTCTACCCCTAGTTTGGACGGCCATTACAGCACCAAGGGGGTTGTTGGGATCAGCGTCATGCCACAAGGGTTGTCGGAGGTATCATCTACTTGCCAAGGTCCATTGGGTTGGAGGCTTGGGTGCCGGTGAATGCCTTGCATGACCATGTTCATGTCTGACGACGACGTCCACAGACGCCATTCTTCTCCTTGAAGGCACCGCTCCATTTACCTCTCCTTCAAACTGCTCGTATCATGTACCACCTGGCCTGTCACTAGGTGTGCACCTTGGGGGTGGTGTCCCGCTGGGCGTTGCGTGTCGAGGCACTCTAGGAAGATTTACGGTTGTCGTCAGGATCAAGCAAGCACCTTTTGTTCATGTGCTTAGCTTAGCTTTGCTTAGTTCCGGTTTACTGGTCTCTTGTTTGGCCTTATTTGTGCTTCTCTTGTATAGCTGAAATCATCACCAGGGTTGGTGTGTGTGTGTGTGTCATGGATTATGAGTCCAAGGACTAGTCTATGAGTCTTAACTCCAGGGCCGACTACACTTCAGTGTCGACTAGTCTATGAGTCGCAACTTTAGTGTCGACTACTCACGCTTAGTCTACGAGTCTCAACCTCAGGACGACTCGTCGACTCATCTGACTCGTAAACCTTGGTGTGTGTGTGTGTGTGTGTGGCTTGGTTGGGCGCTTTATCTATAAACCGGGGCAAAAGCCGTTTTCGTTAATACTGACATTATCAGATGCTAATTTTAGCTCCCAGGCACACTTCGGCAGAACTTATGAAACGTGATGTTAGGACAAAAGCACAGTTGTAATCCACATATTTTAATGTACCAATCTGACATTTTTAAGCTGACGAGTATATTGTGGTCTACTGCTGTTAGACTGTTTTGGTGAGTTCCTACAAACAATCCTTTAAGTGTCATGTTTCCTACTCTTTTCAGGTCAGGAAGCAGCGGTTCAGGAGCTTGCTGACTCAATTTTTGCAAGACGTATTGCCAGTACCATTGAGCAGAAACAGGTAACTGATTGACATCCATTTCTCACTGCTACAGACTTTGTGTGGTGAATTTGACAGACATGTTGTTTTAGATTTTTGCTAGAAGTCATCTTGTATACAGTAGGGCCGTGTAGCATATATGGCAAGGTTATAGGTTAGATCAGCTGTTTACATAAACGTTCCTGTGATGTTCTTTCTGATGTTTCCAGTTGCTTTCCTAGGTTTTGTTTCATGATTTACGAAACATATAACTCTGTAATCATTGACTTCAGTGCTCGTATGTTCCTATAACTCTTATGTATGTGGCATATATATTTAAATCCAATTAATAACCACTCTCATTTCTAATCTGGCCTCTTATGTTCTATTGTAGGTGAAAATTGAGTCTGAATTTCTAGGGGAGCAAGGGGAGCAAGAAACTGAATATTCAACATATCATCAGAGGTTGAACTATTATGATGATGACGATGACAACAAAAGAGTTAAAAAGGCCAAGCATATATTCAGAGATGATAGAGGAGCCTCAAGTAGTCATGCTGTCAATCAACCTACTCCGTGGTTAAGTGGCGGTGTTGGGTCAGCTGGTGATGGTTATTTGAAGGAAGAAGATTATGAAATGACATTGGGCCCTCGTGCAAATGTCTCTGGTGAGCTTGCCAAGCCTCCCTTCTTCCTCTATGGAAATGTTGTTAACATCACCAAAGATGCGTGGTCTGAAATATCGGGTTTCTTGTCCGGTGTGCGGCCCGAGTTTATAAATAGTCAGCTTTTCTCGGC
The DNA here is from genome assembly GCF_002575655.3 of Aegilops tauschii subsp. strangulata. Lineage (NCBI taxonomy): Eukaryota > Viridiplantae > Streptophyta > Magnoliopsida > Poales > Poaceae > Aegilops > Aegilops tauschii. The sequence goes on along the minus strand of NC_053039.3, from coordinate 61,948,204 downwards.
TTTGATGCGAAGGGAAGGTTACCTTCATAACCTTCCAACAGAGAGAAGGCATGTTGTGGTTCCGAAGTCACCAATGACAATTGAGGATGCAGTGCCTTCCACAAGACATTACTGGCCCACATGGGATACCAGAAAACATATTGGTAGTGTTACTTCAGAGGTGGCAGGAATTGAACAACTTTGTGAGATGTTGGGAAAGACCATAAAAGATTCACGAGGACTTCTTTCAGAAGAAAAACGAGCGCAGATCTTGCACCAATGCAAGATGGCAAATCTTATCTGGATTGGTCAAGACCGGCTAGGCCCTCTGCAGCCAAATCAAATGGAGCGGATATTAGGTTACCCATCAAACCATACAAATCTGTTTGGTCTAAACCCACCGGACAGGATTGCTGCTATGAAATACGCTTTTCAAACGGACACCATTGCTTATCTTTTGTCAGTTCTAAAAGACATCTATCCAGATGGTTTGAGGGTACTATCCATCTATAGTGGAGTTGGGGGTGCAGAAATTGCGCTGCATCGTCTCGGTATTCCACTAAAGTGTGTAGTGTCTGTTGAAGAGTCTGATGTGAACAGGAAAATTCTGAAAAGATGGTGGGCAAAAACAGAGCAGAGCGGAGTTCTGAGACAACTAAATGGCATATGGAAGCTAAAGACCGATGCACTTGAGGACCTATTTAAGGAATTTGGTGGCTTTGACTTAGTTGTTGGCGGAAATTACAGTTCATATAGAGGTGGGACGACAGTAAATGCAACTATGGGGATGGACTCCAGTAAATACTTTGAGTACGTTCGTGTTCTTCAAAGAGTGAGAAGTATGCAGCACTTTTATAAGTAGTTATTGCCTGACATAATTATGTCCTTCACCATCTATCTTCGACAAGGGATGGCGCAGCGTTATGAGACTTGTAAATGGTAGGATGGAGACGTACGCTTTGTTGACAGCTAGAGAACTTTGTGCTGTCTCTTTATCCAGCTAGAGAACTTTCTACTGTCTCTTTATCACTGCATGATGAGTTCAACTATCCTTCTGTTCCTGGTTAATTAGCTGCATATCACTGTAACTATTAATCGGTGCGCACGAGTTATCCTTCTTGCTTGGTTGGTTAGTTTGGTCATGTTGCCGCCGTTCGTGATCATAGTTTTCTGTGCTGTTTTAAGTTTGTGTGCTGATGATGGCTGAAGTAGAGGCAGCGGTGCATGCAGGTTGGTGATTTGCATATGAGCTAGTGATTTGTGTGAAAACATACATGTGAACTGAACAGGTATATGATTTTCCTTTTTCAGTCTAGGAATGTTTAGCTGCCCACACATTATGCTGCTCCAGACAATGACACGTGCAGATTTGTGTGCCATTCTGTACGGTAGTTTCTTCATGGCCAAGATGGAAATGTCAGATCAGTTTGAGTTAGGTTTCTTGAATCAAATGGTGTGTGACTTGTATGTCTGCGTGCTAATAAAACAGTGAGTTTGATCATAACCAAGACTGATTTGCTGGGATGTGGACGACACGAGACATCAGTTATACCTAGTGGTACTCAAGTTCAACCAGCTTGCTGGTTCTGAAGATTTGTCAACGTATTCAGTTTGTACCAGACAGAAAATTTTGAAGTATCCGAGAAAAAAGGATGTGCTGACTATATAAACTGGATGATGCCCCGAACGTTGTTGCAGGAATATTTTGCAATATTTCAATGAGGTTTTGGTTATATGGAACATGAATATTTAAAATAATAGTTTTTGAAAGTGTATAAGAATTAAATGTAAATAGCATAGTAGAATGGAATTCTACATGCATGCATGTTTGCATGTTGAAGTGGATTTTTAATATGCATAGTTGCATGTTGAGGTGGGCCTTTCTATACACTAGATGACTAGTTGCGCCAATGGCGCAAAGGCCAAGAGGGAGCCAAGTATGGTGAGAATATTTAGACACCCAAGTCAAAAACAAAATGTGGCCAACACTCCCGCATCCTCTGCTTGGAAGCCGTTTTTTCTCACCGAATCTAACATAGATACATGATTCTTCAAGAGCAAATTTCAAAGAAAATATAAAGCATGAAAAGCTTTAAGTTGTATTATTGAGACCATACCACAATATCTTCATTTTGTTTCTTTGGAAATCTAAAGGTCTAAGAGGATGGTACATGTGAGAAGCTGTGAATCCATAACAGAAAACTAAACTAACTCCCAAAGAAACATTTCAAATTTGGAAGCCACAAAGAAGCAGCCCAGATCTCTCGTTGTAGTGCAGGTACATGTCCTTAATCCTGCATCCACAGCCCATGATTTTTCAATACCTAAATCCACGAAATTCAATCGAAGGAAATCATGGTAGAAACATGCGTCGTGGCTTACGTCTCCGAGAAGGACTTCTTGGCATTCTTGTGCAGGTTGGACACAACAATGCTCGCATGTATCTGGACAAATTAGGGAGGCACACTTGAACAAATCAGTTCTTAGTAATTATAGAATGCCCTGTATTAAAGGAAGTAAAATAAAGCATGTATGTGCTCTAACTTTCATAACTGCATGTAAACTCAGCAACTAACTTTATATACCAAAGTGTACAATTCTCAAGTTTAGCTACAGAGACAAAAACAGGGACAGAGGGCGTGCATTCCAGTAGGCTCTGATAAACTCATTCCTAGCAATCCATTCCTTATATGAGTAAACAGCAACGCTACCCAATTGCTTATATCAAGAATGACCAAAAGAAGCAAACCGAGCACAACTCTATAACCACAGCGTTTTAAAAAATTCTCTTCTCTAAGCTAATGAAGCCTGCTCGTTTTCTTTTTGGATAAAGCCAGTTCGGTCAGTTAGGAGAAAAAAAGCAATTAATAAAATTACCCAAACTAAACAATCTTCTAATCTGCTTTAATGGAACATAATAAGCATTTGTTGCTGCTCTTTGTATGATATACTGGACCCCTTTACAGGCAGTTATGCATGCACATTTTACAAAGTAGCTTGCATAACCCACTCAGCTTGCTTACATGTGAACCCATATACATAATTTAACAGGCTAATAAGGAGACAAAGGCTGACAGCATTAGAAAAAGACAAGGCGCACCATAATCTCACCAAACAAGAACAAGTGGTAGGCCACGAAACAAAGCAAACAGAGCATGTAGCAAGAAGCAATGAAGTGCATCAATAAGAACACATCTAACCTTGCAAAAGTATGACCGGTCCGGACGTCAGGAAACCTGGACAGGAAGAGAAAGAAGCAACGAACAAACATCTCAGCTCAGAGACATTTTATCAAACAACAGACGAGCAAGAAATATCTTACCCTTCCAAACAGAAATATCTTACATTTTATCAAATAGTAGCCTGATAAACAAGAAGTTGGATGACCCTGCAGCAACAAGATAAAGAGAAGTGAGAACAAGAAAATCGAAGAGCACGAGGACATGGAAAGCAAAGCCGGCCGAAGCGACGCATGCAAAAGAAAAAACTACGGTGACACTGATACGGAGAAGAAGAGCTGCAACCTCGACCGGTTCGACAACCAGGAGAAGTCCGTGTGGACGAGGCCAAGGCCGCCCGCCAGGACCAGCTCCAGCGCGAGGCCGCCCGCCACCGCGAGTCCCAGGCCTGCCTAGTCGAAGCCACAACCGGGGCCTCCAGGCCGACTCGCCCTCCCCTCCCCGTGCCCCATCTCCACATCTCTTGTCAAATCTTCCCAGCCAGTTGAGACCTCCGTCTATCTCTTAGAGCTGCCAAAACAGAGCAAATACAATTAACTTCGAATTCTACAAGTTGCGTTCTGGTATATACTTAAACAGTCTACAAAAATCAGTGCACAGAACATATATAATTGAACTTTCAAAATCGTCAAGTAGATATTAAAGAAGATAGAATCATCATTGTGAGTGTACTGTCCATAACTGCATTGGCGCCTATTTTGTACAATGGCCTAAAGAAAACTCCAGTACATAAAAAGGAAGGAAGCATTTATGGTACCGGTTCAGACAAATAACGCAAATAACAAATTGTCGATAAACATGGTAATGATTTGTGAGGGACGCCTGCACCATGATGTAAAACCATCGAATCAAATGTGAAATTGTATCAAAGAAAAGCAAACACAGTAGACATGGTTGATGCCTTGGCTACAATCTATGGTTCATCTTGCATCAGAGACCGCAACACAGGGATGTACTGTGCCTAGTTCATTGAGTTCAAAGTGGTGCTTTGATTAAGAGGAATTTGGTATCATCGCAACTCATGTCGTGGCAATAGTCAGACTGCCTACATTTAAACATAGATGTAAAGCACCAAATAACTGTCAAGCAAAACCAATAGTGCCAGAAAATTAAGAGGAACCCGAACCTTGCAGAACATCAAGCAATAACAATAGAAAAACTATTTTTTTTACATTAAACAGAAAAGTGAAAGCATTATTTGGTGTATAGAACCCATAATAATTTGTGATCATCCATAGTGCACATAATTAAATGACCAGTAAGGGTATTGGTTATTCTATCCTCCTGATACCTACTGAGATACACCTAACTTGAAATAGAATGGAAGAGATGTACTTCAGAACTGAAGATGAAATTGTGCACACATAATGGAAGTTGAAAGGAATAAATTGCTCGCATACACAAACTATCTAGTTTGTTTAGCAAACACAGGGGATCTACAGTACATTGAAAATATTTGGCTAACCATGGCGCAAGCTGAGTGTTCTCAGGCTCCCTTCTATTCTTGTTTCAGGGTTGAAGCCATCACAATATACAAAAAACGGCAACCATCCTTGGCCTCCATTTATCCTTCGCTTTCTTTCTCGAGGGTATGCCAGAGGCGCTTGTACATACCTGTTTTGGAAGACCTATCTCATTAGCATAAGAATTGTGCATTTCAATTGTAGAGAATGGTTAGATTAGTACCTGATATTGTCACCCGCATAATCCCAACAGAAATGCGTATGCCCTAATACATGGCAGGCTGCTCCATCTTTAGCGTTGTTGCTCCATCTTCAGAAGGTTTGGATAGTAAAGGGTTAGCTCATCTGGACATAACTCTTGCCTGCAAAAGGGCCAAAATAGGCAAATTTAACAATTATTATATAATCTTCAGATTTGCACCTCTCCTTTTGCATCAGTATGAGAGAATTGCATCAGTATGAAAGAAGAGGAGAGAAGGAGCTAGCATACCTGCAGAAGGCCCAGTGAGGCTGCAACGTCACAACAAGGAAGCGGGGGCCCTTGCACCGAGAATTGCATAGAGTCGAAAACTGAAACTCATAACAATAGACATGCACTTACATAATATGCCTCCAGTGGCACCTAACTGTGAGTCCTATAGAGATTCAAACCTTACCCACCTGTGTGCATAACAAAAATGAGGCTAAGCAGAAGAAATAATCAGTTATGTGCTTCTTAGTAATTTTTGCTTGATTCCAAGAAGACCAAATATGTAAAAGGAGGACTCCAGGTCAACGTTCTGGATAATGGGTGAACATAAATCTACAATACTATGTATACTTCTTATAAACAGTATGTTTTCTGCTTTAATGGTTTAGAACCCACCTAAACAAAACAAAAGCAACAAAAAAAACCTGGCTATAAAATGCAGTTCAAACAAAGCAAACAATAGGAAGCAATAAAAAATAAAACAAAACCATAATATGACAATATATTGGAACATCTAGGGTCGCATTTGCAAAGTATATTGTTGTCTGTCTTCTCAATGAAGTTTCAATGACAAAGAGATTCAACCTGGAGTAAGCTATCTGAAATAAATTAATCCAACAAATCAAATAATAGTCCTGATGGGATGTACCTCGAATTAACTTAACAGGGACCATCTAGTACCATGTAATGGACGAGCAGACGTGTGGAATTGACGAGAGAATAAAAAATAGGTATATGAGGCAGTGAAGATCCATGTGAGATGTCCCAATAAATCGGTCAGAGAAACAAGCCCAAGCACCTTCTAGAGCAGCAAGCGAGTCCGTCGATGAAACTGGAATTGCAACCTGTGTTCCTGTAGAAAAATAGAACGACGGTGTGTCTGTAATTGCATTTTCCATCTGTTTTAGGTGTTCTTCACTTACACTGCCTGCCTTTTTGTGAATAAAGGCATCTCTGTTTGCACATCAGATTACACTAAGATTAGAAAACAGAGAATACAATATGTTATGTTGCAATAAAAAAATAGGGAGGAAATTGGGTGATTGGTAATCATATATTGGTCGTTTAGTCAGAAGAAAGGAATTGCTTGGTCAACAAATATATATATCTGCACCCTGTACATAGTATAATGCTGCAGATATGTGTTTGATGGAAGTTGGTTTCATGCTCTTATTCTGACAGCAAGAAAACTAAATAAATTGATTTTTCGTATATTCAAAATATGGTCCATCTTATGCATACAAGGTGCTATCTTGGCATGGATACAACCTACAACCATATGCACAGGAGGTGTGTCTGTCCTAAGAGGAGCATAGTTTTAGAAGAGTATTTCTTCATTTGAAGCGGTTTGATTTTTTTCCCGCGTGATCCACTGCTCAACTCGGTGTTCAAAGTAAGAACAGAGCAGCTGGAACGGCACAGATGTGTAGCCACACACACAAACAGTAATCAGAACATTTTTGCAAGTTAGAACTAAATTTTATATACGATTAATGTTGGCACTCCATCGGCAATGAATTGGCATAGAACACATCAACATAGATTAATGTTGGTCGTATGGGAAAATATCAAGAGAGATTAATGCATATATTTTATGGCTCTCAGTTTTAAAATCAGACACGGTTTATAGTGATGAAGAAACAAAAGGTATTAGCTCTATTACCTCACACAGCCATTCGAAGTAATCACCAGGAGACAAAAGAACATATAAGATTCTAGGAATTAACATAACCTCCGTTGCATTGTTCATACGCACCCAATTCTGAAAAAGAAAAACATAAGCTTCAGTAGCAAACAAATAGAATCTGAAAACTATGTACATATACAGAGAAAAGAAAATAGGAACACAAACTGTCCTATTACTCCCATGTGTGAAGAGCCAAAGCTATTTTCAAGCAGTATTATAAGGTAGCTCTAGATTTTAATCCATAGCAATCAAATTAACCACTACAGAAAAACTAAGAACAATAAACCTGAACTATTGCATGAAAGAAAAAGCAGTCATGATGATCTTCTTCAATACCTAAATTGCAAAAGGCTAGTCGGTCTACTCAACTTGTTATTTTCTACTGGAACTAAATAATAGAAAAAAGAAATCAGATGACTTACATAGATTAATACTGCCCTGCCAGCCTTATTGGATTTTCATCAAACACTTTGCAGGCACAGAGAAACAAAAATAGGGGATTGGAAGAAAGGGAGAGAGAAAAATTAGGAAGAGAAGTATGATTGTGTACCTGAAGCTGAGTTGCGATAGGATGGACGCTTGGAGAAGAGGCGGAGGAGGACGAGCAGCTGGACATCCTCCATGATGAAGCAGGGCCGGCCTGCTCCTTCTCTCGTGGCCGACCTCCTCCCTCTCCCTCTCCCTCCAAACCACCGCGATGGACCGCTGGCCCCGCTGCTTCTTGTCCCCGACGTTGGCCTCTCCCTGGCTCCTGGCTCACTGCTCCTCCCCACGCTGCCGGTCTCCCTGCACCTCCGCCAACCTTGAAGACCCAACCTCCCCTCCTCACCCATGGGGACGACCAGCGCAGGATCTGGAACCACCGCGAGCGACGACCTGGAGGGGCTAGAGCGGGGAGGAAGAGGAGAGACAGCGGTGGCGACGAAGTGGAGGGAGGGGCTCGCGGCGCGGGGGAGGGGTTGGGGGGGGGGGGGACGGGGGAAGGAAGGGGTGGCGGCACCAGGATGCTAGGGTTCGTGGGAGGGGATCGGGGAAGAGAGCAGAGAGTGCGGGCGGAGGTGCGAGTGCGGGGCTCGAGTGCGGGCGGAGGGCGCGGCTAGGGTTTCTCCACGGGCGGGCTGCTTTTTATACCCAAAGGTGAAAAGACTAAAATGCCCTCGGCGGGGCACAGAATTTGCAGGCGGTGGCAATAGCGATTTAAAGCCGACGTGGAGGCCTTGGTCCTAGCTAGCAGTTCTTCCGGGTTTATATGTTCAATGTTGAATGATGAGGTTTCATGCTTGCAGGTTGACAGAAATAAGTTAGTGTGGGCTAAAGGCAACGAGAGGCAAGTGCTAATTGTGGTCGTATCAGTGTGGATACACCTGGTAGTAGCCACACCTTCCTGTTTTGGTTACAAGGTGACACCCAATCAATTGACCTGCAAGTGAATGTGTACTCTTTTATTCACCTGAATACGGTCTTATCCAATGGAAATCTACATTATAAGAACTAACACATTCCATGCAATCCAATTCTTTCAGAGAATAATCCGAATCAGACAATGCAATTCAATACTTAGAAAGCATTGTTAACTATCGTTAGTTCAAAAGCTTTATTATTTCACAAGTTGGTAAACAGGAAATTCAGGCGGTCAAGCTGCTAAATAACCATGGTAACACCTATATCATAACCCCTTTTCTCATGTGCTCAACTTGGGGTACAGGAGTGTATAATATCCCACAATTGGAATCAGATTACCATAGCCAAAATCATCACACCCTTTGGCCTCATCACACACCTTGTTTGCATGCGCTGATTGTACTTGGACTGAGAAGACGCCAGCAGATGTGGTCACAACAATGACGTTTGCTCCCTCGGCAAAGCCCATCACATGAGCTTCTTCCACTGGAGCACCGTTTAGGGACAAACTCCCCAAGTAGATGATCCGGCCCGGTACCCATTGGACATCAGCCTCTCTTGACCACAATTGTAGATGCGGATTCAATTCTTCGACGAGTCCTAGTCCACCGTTCTCTGCCAGCATGAGGTTGCAATCAAATACTCCCTCCGTTCCTAAATATAAGTCTTTTTAGAGATTTCAACAAGTGACTACATACAAAGTAAAATGAGTGAATCTACACTCTAAAATATGTCTACATACATCTGTATGTTCTTGTCCATTTGAAATGTTTAAAAAGACTTATATTTAGGAACGGAGGGAGTATATCCTTAATGCTGCAGGAGTATGGTACATCGAACCAAATCAGCCTGTGCCTTGCCAAGTCATACTCCAAGATCAACCCACCATCGGACAAGAAGTGGAGCTGAGACCTCCCAACAAGCACACTGGAATAATAGGTGAAGGACATGTAACACTCGCCATGCATCAAGGTCGGCTCGCCCCAGGCGTCAGTGTCCGATGAGTATACGCACGCCGATGTGACATACTCACTAGTAGAAAACTGGGCTTTGGTCACAGGGCAATATTCACATTAGTCCCGGTTCAGTCACGAACCGGGACTAATGTGAGCATTGGTCCCGGTTCGTGCGGCCAGGGGCCTGCCGGGCCTCGTGTGGGCATTGGTCCCGGTTCGTCCGGCCCCTTTGGTCCCGGTTGGTGGGACAAACCGGGACCAATGGGCCTCGCTCCTGGCCCACCACCATTGGTCCCGGTTGGTGGCTTGAACCGGGACCAGAGGCTCACCCTTTAGTCCCGGTTCATACCACAAACCGGGACTAAATGGTTGGTCCTAGTAGCGGTCAGAGTTTAGTCCCACCTCGCCAATCGAAGGGCGCTCACACCGGTTTATAAGCCCGTCCCTCTCTGCCTTGTTGAGCTCCTCTTAAAGTGAAAATAGATACCCTTATACAGGGAATTTGAGCTAAATTCACAGTAAATTTCTTTGAATTTCATAGAAATTTATTATGAATTTAGGTTGAATTTTCTCTATAGGCGCATCTATGTTCCTTTTTTTATAGTAAATAAAATAAATAAACTTTAATAAAATAAAATAAAATAAACTATAGTAAATAAAATAAATAAACCTTAATAAAATAAATAAAAATAGCAGCAGTAAAATAAATAAAAATAAAATAAATAAAGTAAAATACATAAGTAATTAGAAACAAAATGGAATAAAATAAATAAGTTTTTTGTTGTAAGTAGAAAGAAAACAAAATAAATAAAGCAAAAGAGAAAACAAAAAACAGGGAAAAAATTATGCCACCTACTGGGCCACCACGGCCTGAATACGACTTAAAACCCATCCATGGGCCAGGATTCAGGCCCGCAGAAGGCCTAGTAGGCCTCACAGGCAAAGAGAACGGTTAGGCCCGAAAGCCTGCAGTTGAGAGGAGCTCGAGAGGGTGGGCGCAGCAGCGCTTATAAACCACTCTCGAGCTCTCTCAACTAGCGAGGTGGGACTAAATTTTTGACGCGGGGCAGCACAAGGCCTTTGGTCCCGGTTGGTGCCACCAACCGGGACTAAAGGGGGGCATTGGTCCCGGTTCATGGCACCAACCGGGACCAATGCCCCCCCTTTAGTCCCGGTTGGTGCCACGAACCGGGACCAATGAGTTGCCTATATATACCCCATCGCCACAGCAGAGCACTCCACAGTGCTCTGTTTTTTCTAGCCGGCGAGGGGGGGCATTTGGGTGCTCTAGCTCACCTCCTATGAACATGAGGTGTTCGATGAAATGTCTGAGCCACCCTAGTTAATCTTTCTCCTCTCGAAACTCGACCTCCGAGCTCCATTTTCCCCGAGATTTGTCTAGGTTTAGCGGTCCGTCATGTCCCGTCCCCGTCTTCACCGCCATCGATCGCCCGCGTCGATCTCGTCGCCAGCACCACCGTGGTGAGCCTCTTGTTCTTATCTTCTTTCTGAAAGAAAAAAATTCTTACTTTAGATAGATACTTATCTAATTTTGTTACTTTTATTATTCCTTCTTATTACATAGTGCGATGGTTTTGATATCCGCCCCCGTCGGCCCTCGTCCTGTCTATGATTCGGATGTGGTATATATTATCTTTTTATAACTATTTGGTTCATTTATTGTTTATGACAAATATGCCGACCAACGTGACATAGATTTTATTTATCTAGGAGGTGGTTGAACCGGAAATTCCAATCGACCCTATTGCCGAGAGGTTAAATTTAGTTGAAGAAGAAAACAATTACTTGAAGGAAAAAATAAAAAAAATTGAGGAGGAGAAGATGATATTGGAGTTGCATGTTGCGGATGTCGTCGATGATCACAAGATCAAGATGGATGCAATGCGCTTGAAGATTAGAAAGATTAGAAAATATGCCATTCATACCGAGGCTTGGTATCATTATGCCGTTGGATCAATTGTTACCTTGGTTGTGATTATGATCGCATTTGTTTTCGCATTGAAATGTTTTACATAGCTTCAATGTATGGTTTAATTAATTAGATGCTCTGGAGAGCTATATATATGTTGTTAGATGAGAACTATGTATGTACTTTGGTTTTAATGTGATGATGAACTTCTATTAATTTGGTCACTTAATTATCTATTCATGATGTTCTGTAAGGGTTTTTGACACACTTAATTATATATAATGCACGCAGATGAACCGGCAATGGATGTACGGTGATAGACACACCTTCAAGTACATTAAGGGCGTGCATGATTTTCTCGAAGTGGCTGAGGCAAACAAGCAGAATGGTTTTATGTGTTGTCCATGCCCTATATGTGGGAATACAAAGTCTTACTCTGACCGGAAAATCCTTCACACCCACCTGCTTTACAAGGGTTTCATGCCACACTATAATGTTTGGACGAGGCATGGAGAAATAGGGGTTATGATGGAAGACGGCGAAGAAGAAGAGGACGATGACAACTATGTGCCCCCTGAATACGGTGATGCTGCAACGGGGGAAGCTACTGAAGATCAAGAGGAACCAGACGATGTGCCCAATGATGCTGCAAGAGGGGAAGCTGCTGAAGATCAAGAGGAACCAGTGCCCGATGATGATGATCTCCGCCGGGTCATTGTCGATGCAAGGACGCAATGCGAAAGTCAAAAGGAGAAGCTGAAGTTCGATCGCATGTTAGAGGATCACAAAAAAGGGTTGTACCCCAATTGCGAATATGGCAACACAAAGCTCGGTACCGTACTGGAATTGCTGCAGTGGAAGGCAGAGAATGCTGTGCCTGACAAAGGATTTGAGAAGCTATTGAAAATATTGAAGAAGAAGCTTCCAAAGGATACGTATGCCCTCTAGGATTGGAGGTGCAGAAGATACATGCATGCCCTAATGACTGCATCCTCTACCGCGGTGCATACAAGGATCTGAACGCATGCCCGGTATGCGGTGCATTGCGGTATAAGATCAGACGAGATGACCCTGGTGATGTTGACGGCGAGCCCCCCAGGAAGAGGGTTCCTGCGAAGGTGATGTGGTATGCTCCTATAATACCACGGTTGAAACGTCTATTCAGAAACGAAGAGCATGCCAAGTTGATGCGATGGCACAGTGAGGACCGTAAGAAAGACGGGAAGTTGTGAGCACCCGCTGACGGGTCGCAGTGGAGAAAAATCGAGAGAAAGTACTGGGCTGAGTTTGCAGCTGACCCAAGGAACGTATGGTTTGGTTTAAGCGCGGATGGCATAATCCTTTCAGGGAGCAGAGCAGCAATCACAACACCTGCCCCGTGACTCTATGTATGTATAACCTTCCTCCTTGAATGTGCATGAAGCGGAAGTTCATTATGATGCCAGTTCTCATCCAAGGCCCTAAGCAACCCGGCAACGACATTGATGTGTACCTAAGGCCATTAGTTGAAGAACTTTTACAGCTATGGAATGGAAACGGTGTACGTACGTGGGATGAGCACAAACATGAGGAATTTAACCTGTACGCGTTGCTGTTTGTAACCATCAACGATTGGCCCGCTCTCAGTAACCTTTCAGGACAGACAAACAAGGGATACCACGCATGCACGCACTGTTTAGATGACACTGAAAGTATATACCTGGACAAATGCAGGAAGAATGTGTACCTGGGCCATCGTCGATTTCTTCCGACCAACCATCAATGTCGAAAGAAAGGCAAGCATTTCAAAGGCGAGGCAGATCACCGGAAAAAGCCCGCCATGCATACCGGTGATCACGTACTTGCTATGGTCAATGATTTGCACGTAGTCTTTGGAAAGGGTCCCGGCGGACTAGCTGTTCTGAATGACGCTGAGGGACACGCACCCATGTGGAAGAAGAAATCTATATTTTGGGACCTACCCTACTGGAAAGAGCTAGAGGTCCGCTTTTCAATCGACGTGATGCACGTGACGAAGAACCTTTGCGTGAACCTGCTAGGCTTCTTGGGCGTGTATGGGAAGACAAAAGATACACCTGAGGCACGGGAGGACCTGCAACGTTTGCACGAAAAAGACGGCATGCCTCCGAAGCAGTATGAAGGTCCTGCCAGCTACGCTCTTACGAAAGAAGAGAAAGAAATCTTCTTTGAATGCCTGCTCAGTATGAAGGTCCCGACTGGCTTCTCGTCGAATATAAAGGGAATAATAAATATGCCAGAGAAAAAGTTCCAGAACCTAAAGTCTCATGACTGCCACGTGATTATGACGCAACTGCTTCCGGTTGCATTGAGGGGGCTTCTACCGGAAAACGTCCGATTAGCCATTGTGAAGCTATGTGCATTCCTCAATGCAATCTCTCAGAAGGTGATCGATCCAGAAATCATACCAAGGCTAAGGAGTGATGTGGCGCAATGTCTTGTCAGTTTTGAGCTGGTGTTCCCACCATCCTTCTTCAATATCATGACGCACGTCCTAGTTCATCTAGTCGACGAGATTTGTCATTCTGGGGCCCGTATTTCTACACAATATGTTCCCCTTTGAGAGGTTCATGGGAGTCCTAAAGAAATATGTCCGTAACCGCGCTAGGCCAGAAGGAAGCATCTCCATGGGCCATCAAACAGAGGATGTCATTGGGTTTTGTGTTGACTTCATTCCTGGCCTTAAGAAGATAGGTCTCCCTAAATCGCGGTATGAGGGGAGACTGACTGGAAAAGGCACGCTTGGAGGGGACTCAATAATATGCAGGGACGGATATTCTTGGTCTCAAGCACACTACACAGTTCTACAGAACTCTACCTTGGTGACCCCGTATGTCGATGAACACAAGAACAGTCTGCGCTCCAAACACCCGGAGTAGTGTGACGACTGGATTACATGTGAACACATCAGGACATTCAGCAGTTGGTTGGAAACACGTCTCAGAGGTGACACCACTGTTTGTGATGAGTTGTACTCGTTGTCCAGGGGACCATCTTCGACTGTATTGACTTACAAAGGATACGAGATAAATGGGAATACATTTTACATGATCGCCCAAGATCAAAAGAGCACCAACCAAAACAACGGTGTCCGCTTTGATGCAGCAACCGAGAGGGGAAAGGACACATACTATGGTTACATAATGGACATATGGGAACTTGACTATGGACATGATTTTAAGGTCCCTTTGTTTAGGTGCAAATGGGTCAATCTGTCAGGAGGCGGGGTATAGGTAGACCCACAGTACGGAATGACAACAGTGGATCTAAACAATCTTGGGTACACTGACGAACCGTTCGTCCTAGCCAATGATGTGGCACAGGTTATCTATGTGAAGGACATGTCTACCAGCCCGAGAAAAAGAAAAGATAAGGAAGCGAATACATCATACGATGAGCCAAAGCGCCACATAGTTCTTTCAGGAAAAAGGGACATTGTGGGAGTGGAGGGCAAGACAGACATGTCTGAAGATTATGAAAAGTTTCATGAAATTCCTCCCTTCAAAGTCAAGGCTGACCCAAGCATCCTGATAAACGATGAAGATTATCCATGGTTACGGCGCAATAAGCAAATAACACAAGCGAAGAAAAAGTGAAGACTTTCTCCCGCAACTATTATGATGATACCATGCCAACTTTGTAACAGACGAGTATGATACCATTGTCCGTTTTGTACACGAAGTGCATCTAGTTTTTGCCGTAACCCTCTCAACTTTCTTGCACATGCTATGTGGATGAAATGATGATACCATGCCAACTTTCAACCTTTTCAGAGTTCATTTGAAATGCTTTTCAATTTTAGGGTCTTATAGCTCAAAATAATTAGTAAATGCATGAAAAATAACAAATTAAGTCAGAAAGGGTTGAAAATTGATGATGTGGCTTTGAATGGTGCATTTTGAACACATAAAAAGTCAGGAGTTCAAATAAGTTAAAAAAAATGAAATCCCTTTGTAACAGACGAGTTTCCGTATGAAATCCTGATACTTCGAAAGAGATTGTCCGTTTTGTACACGGAGTGCATCCAGTTTTTGCCGTAACCCTCTCAACTTTCTTGCACATGCTATGTGGATGAAATGATGATACCATGCCAACTTTTAACCTTTTCAGAGTTCATTTGAAATGCTTTTCAATTTTAGGGTCTTATAGCTCAAAATAATCAGTAAATGCATGAAAAATGGTGCATGAAAAATAACAAATAAAATAAATAAATAATTAGAAACAAAATAATATAAACTTTAATAAAATATATAAGTAGAAATAAGATAAAATAAACTTCAATAACATAAATAAAATTTATGAAACTAAAATTATCAAAGTATTTTCTGTTCAAAACATTATAAGCAACCTCTAGTATTATTGAAACTAAAATTATATAAAATTGATGCAACTAAAATTATCGAAGTATTTTCTGTTCAAAATCAATGAAAGCAAAAATAATTTTCATAAAGAACTTTTTTTGTTAGAAACTTTAATAGCAAAAAGAATTATCATAAAGTAAAATAAATAAGTAATTAGAAACAAAATAAAATAAAATAAATAAGTTTTTTGTTGTAAGTAGAAACAAAACAAAATAAATAAAGCAAAAAAAACAAAAAAACAGGCAAAAAATAAAAATTATGCCACCTACTGGGCCACCACGGCCTGAATACGACTAGAAACCCATCCATGGGCCAGGATTCAGGCCCGCAGAAGGCCCAGTAGGCCCACAGGCATGTACAAAGAGGTTAGGCCCGTAAGCCTGCTTTAGAGAGGAGCTCGACAGCTCAGGCGCACCGCACCTTATAAACAGGTGCGGCTCTCTCTCAGCTAGCGAGGTGGGACTAAACTCCCACCACCACGCCGTTGTGCAAGGCCATTGGTCCCGGTTGGTGGAACGAACCGGGACCAATGCCCCCCCTTTGGTCCCGGTTCGTGGCACCAACCGGGACCAATGCCCCCCTTTAGTCCCGGTTGGTGCCACTAACCGAGTCTAAAGGGGGCATTAGTCCCGGTTGGTGCCACGAACCGAGACTAATGCTTGGACTATATAACAAACACTTGTGAAAATTTTCAGTTTTCATCGCCAGTTGCCTCCCCCCCGCCGTCAGGCTGCTCCACCTCGCCGTCTACGCCCCCGCCAACGCCGTCGCCTCCCCGAGCCCGCGCCGTCCTCGTCGCCGGCATCCCTGAGCCCGCCGTCCTCGTCGTCCCCGTCGCCGCGTGCCTCCCCGAGCCCACCCCTCCACATCCCTGTCGCCGCCTGCCGTCCCGAGACCGCCGTCCCCGTCACCGCATGCTGCCCCGAGCCCGCCGTCCTCGTCGCTGGACTCCTGCCATCGCCGCCCCCCTCGAAGTGAGCCCCCCCTTTCCCATGGTTCCGATCGAGCGCCGCTCTTGCGCCCGAGTGCCCCTTGCTCTCTGCCGCCCTGCTCCATGGTCGCCGCCGGCCCCGACGCATTGAAGAGCAGAAGGAGAGGAGAAGGAGAGGAGAGGAGAAGGAGTGGAGCAGCAGCAAGACGTCGTCCAATTTTCTGAATTTTCTGAATTTTTTTACAGATATGAACAGTGCATATAGAGGGTGTTTGATCAAATGCTAGATGGCTTTGGGCATTTTTAGAATTTATGATATTCTTTGTGGTGAGGTACTGATGCAAGACAAAGGTGATGGCAAAATTTCAGAAATTTTGGATTGGTTTAGAATAGGTTTTCAGCAAGGAATTTGAATTTGGTTCAAATTTCATTTGAATGAAATTTGAAAATTTTGAACTATGGATCAGAAGGTTTTTGGTGAAATGGAGTGTGGGTACTGTCATGAAGTTGGAGTAATTTTTGTGGTTGTAAAAGAGTTAGGAAAATTTAGAATGTGCTAAATATGTTTTTTTGTTCATATACAGAAAGTTTTTATATATGACTATGGATATATGAGCAATGATGATCCATGGATGTATGCATTGATATATATGAGAAACGATGTTCATAGAATATTTACCAAGTAGATATGTATTTTTGTTCATAGCATTTTTTTCCATTTATATATGTATGTGGCTATAGATGGATATATATGAGAAATGATGATCCATGGAAAAGTTTTATATATGCAAAAGTTACATTTTTAGAAAAGTTTTATGTATCTAGCTAGGAAAGGAAGAAGAAGAAAAAGAAGGAGAGGAAAAAGGAAAATAAGAAGAGGAAGAAAGGAGAAGAAGAGGAGAGGAAGAAGAGGAGAAATAAATAAGAAGAGGAAAAAAGAAGAAAAAGAAGAGAAACTTCTATTTTTTCTTCTTCTCTTCTATTCCTTTCTTCTTCTCCTCTTTTTCTTCTTCTTTTTTTTCTTCGATCTTCTCCTCTATTCCTTTCTTCTTCTCCTCTTTTTATTTCTTCTTCGTTTTCTTATGTTTTATCGGGTCTGTCGTCGTCGATATACCCCTCTCCCGACAACTTCAACACGAGGGGGGGGGGTCGATATACCCCCTCCCCGATAATATTATTTTCCCATGTACGTATGTCGTCGTTGTCGATATAACCCCCTCCCGATAACTTCAACACGTGGGGGGGGGGTCGATATACCCCCTCCCCGATAACATTATTTTCCCATGTATGTATGTCGTCGTTGTCGATATGGATAACTCCCTCCTAGATAACTTCGACATGATGGACGGTCGATATTTATACCCCCTCTCGACCGTGATAACTTATACCACGGGAGCACCCCCCGGCCATCTCGCTCGACCAAAACTCTCGAGGACACCCAAACCCTAGAAAAAACGATGTTGGTCTCCTACCCCCTCCTGTCGCGCCCCTACCCTTGAAGCGTTGCCGAGGCCACCCCAAACCCGGAATAAGCTAGGTCTACGTTTGCACTAATATATCCACCTGCTGTCATGTTTGTGTAATAATTGCCATGTTGTAATATTTGCAGAAACAATGGAGCACGGACGAGACGAGCAAGCAGAAGAGGTGTTGGGGGACATAATCTTAGCCGGAGGTGATATCTTGTCGTATCTTAACGACAATGATGGTCTGGAAGAACAGGGTGAAGAAGCAGGCTACCGTGATCGAAGAGTGGAGGAGGAAAGACATGATTATGATGGCTCCGGTGACCCAATGCTGGTGCAAGAAGGAGCCCGTGGTGACGGCTCCGGTGACTGAACAGAGTCCGGCCAGGTAAATATATTAGTTAAGCCTGTGCTGACTAGTTAATTGATGCATTCATTGTTTTGGTATGTACACATATTAATTAACACTCGTCTTTCTTCTTTTTTCTAGCCCTCCGGATCGAGCACAACTTCGGTAAAGAGACGAGGCCCGAAGAGAAAGTTGCGCTCGGATGAAAGGTTTGAGATCACAGCAATCGCGCGCGACGGCCAACCGATTGAACCCATCCGGACAAAGGATGCATTTGCTGCTCACTGCGGGGTTCTAGTTAGGGACAAGATCCCGATCAGCATCCACCAATGGTATAAGCCTAAGAAGGAAGACCCTGAGGTGTCTTATGTCAATGATATGCAGAAAGATGATCTTTGGACTGAGCTGAAGGCAAATTTCACCCTACCGTCAGAGGAGGATCCGGAGAAGCCAGTTAAAGAGCAATTAATCAAGTCTCATGCTCTTAAGAAGATGGCAGACCTATTCAGGAGGTGGAAGAATGAGCTGAAAACGTTTGTCGACAAAGAAGAGACACCAGAATTCATCGGCCGGTATGAGAAGATCAGAGATCACTGGCCCGCATTTGTGGCCCACAAGACATCGAAAAAGAGTAAGAAGATGTCAGCGACAAACAAGAAGAATGCTGCGAAGAAGAAGCTTCACCATCGCACGGGGTCAGGTGGCTACCTCAAAGCCCGGCCTAAGAGGGTCAAGGTTGAGAATGATCTGCTTGAAAAAGGGATCGAACCACAGACAATGAACTGGACAGACCGTTGCTGGACTTGGTTCTTCGGGGCTGGCGGAACCTTGGACCCTGTATCAGGGAGGTGCGTTTGGACGAACGAGCTTTTGAGAATACCAGTCAAGAAGATTCAGCAATATATCGATGCAGCGCAGGAAGGGACGTTCGTTCCAGACAGAGAGAACGACGAGCTCACAATGGCCCTCGGGAATCCTGAGCACCCTGGACGGACACGAGGCACGCCAGGCTCCGTTCCGTGGAAGGCTGGTTTTTCGGACGCAGGCGGTTACAAAAGCCAGGAGAGGAGGAAAAAAATGGAGCAGGCCAAATTCAGAAGCTGCACGAAAGGGTTCAAGCGCTAGAGGAACGAGACGACAATCGACATGCCGAAACTACCCCCGAAGCTACCCCGCCATCTCAGCGGAGAAGCAGTGTGGCTTCCACCGAGCTGCTTCAGCCGGAGCATGTCTTGACGGCTCCTGCTAGCTACCCCGTGGATGCTATCACGGAGTCTCAACATTGCCACCTTATGGCGGAATGGCAGAACTTCAAAGTCAAGGCGGCTGTTGGCTCTGTTTTACCTCCTGAACCCGGCGCAACCTACCACTGCCGGCCGATTCCAGAAGGATATGCTAGGGTGATGGTGGATGAAATAACGGAGGGATTTGAGGACCTCCAGCTTGACCACCCTACCGGTGAAGGGAAGACTCGGCTGGGTTTAGCTCTGAAGACTCCGTGCCTATGGCGGAAGGAGCTCATTAACCTTCCGAACTGGACGCCTCCAGCGAGTAAGGGCACTCCGCCGCCGCCTCCTCCTCCGGCGAGTGATCAGGGCACTCAGCCTCCTTCTCCGGCGCGTGGCGGCACTCCGCCTCCTTCTTCGCCTGCGCCGGCGTGCCAAAGCAGCCAGCCTCCTCCTTCTCCGCCTCGTCAGCAACGGCGGAAGAGACCCGCCGCCGCTCCGGCTGCTCCGGCGCATCGTAGTCCTTCTCCTCCGCCTCGTAAGCAAGGAAAGAAGACAGCCGCAGCCGCTCCGTCTGCTCTGCCGGCGTCTAGCAGTATAGCTGCCAGAGGCGGGAGGCAATACAGATTCGGTCCTTCTCTGAAGACTCCAGAGAAGTTACCATACGAGAGGACCGAGGAGGAGAACGCGAAGATCGTGCGAGCCGAAGTGAAGAACTTCTTTGAAGGGGTGAAAGCAAAGAAACATCCACCTCTGGAGGAGAAGGTAGATCCGGTGAAAGCGAAGCGCACTCTGGATGCCCTGACAAAACCACCAAAGTCTCCGCCGAAAGAAGACTCCGTGCCTATGGCGGAAGGAGCTCATTAACCTTCCGAACTGGACGCCTCCAGCGAGTAAGGGCACTCCGCCGCCGCCTCCTCCTCCGGCGAGTGATCAGGGCACTCAGCCTCCTTCTCCGGCGCGTGGCGGCACTTCGCCTCCTTCTTCGCCTGCGCCGGCGTGCCAAAGCAGCCAGCCTCCTCCTTCTCCGCCTCGTCAGCAACGGCGGAAGAGACCCGCTGCCGCTCCGGCTGCTCCGGCGCATCGTAGTCCTTCTCCTCCGCCTCGTAAGCAAGGAAAGAAGACAGCCGCAGCCGCTCCGTCTGCTCTGTCGGCGTCTAGCAGTATAGCTGCCAGAGGCGGGAGGCAATACAGATTCGGTCCTTCTCTGAAGACTCCAGAGAAGTTACCATACGAGAGGACCGAGGAGGAGAACGCGAAGATCGTGCGAGCCGAAGTGAAGAACTTCTTTGAAGGGGTGAAAGCAAAGAAACATCCACCTCTGGAGGAGAAGGTAGATCCGGTGAAAGCGAAGCGCACTCTGGATGCCCTGACAAAACCACCAAAGTCTCCGCCGAAAGGAAACTATGAGCGCATTATTGCAAAGACATTTGTCGAAGCGGAGCGGTCGAGAAGTACTGTCAGTGATCAAAGGTTAAAAGAACGACGAGCTGGGAAAAAAATTGCCCAGCTCGGCGAACAAGCGAACCAATCGTGCCCCCCGCTCAAGGTGTCTAAAGACATCGTCGCTAATGATCCGAGGATGGTGGCCGGTTATAGCAATCTTGGAGATTACCTGCCCGACGATGTACATTATGAAATCATGGAGGTGGACGAACACAAATACCATTACGGGAAGCCTCTCGTCAAAGATGAAAGATCTCTAACAACGATGATGCGAAGATTACATGATTGGTACATGAAAACCTGCAGAGAGTCTGATGGGATGAATACTTTGATGCTGAGAGTTAAACCGGAGCATGACCTCGTTGGAATTGAACTGCTGAATGTTCCATTTGAGGAGTTCTTCCAGTTTTTCAATCAAAAGGCCCTCGATAAATCAACGATCACTTGCTACTGTCTGTAAGTAGTACTACTTCTGTCATTAAGTCTCTCTATATAGGTCAGCTCTTTCATTGCATGTATTTATAATTATCCTCACTATATTATGCAGATTGAAGATCGCCGAATTGAAGAAAAGACAAATCGGTGATATTGGGTTCATTAACACAAATCTCATAGATGCATATACGATTGAAAAACATGCCAAAGAAGCCGAGGCCAACTTGCTACGATCGTTGGTATTAAATCAAAACAAAGATATAATACTCTTCCCTTACAACTTCAAGTGAGTGTTACTGTCTTGTGCATATTTGGTTTCCCTTATTAGTCCAGGTTATGGTAATGTAATTGATGACTTATGCATGCATGCGCAGCTTCCACTATATTCTCCTAGAGATTAAGCTTGAGCAGGGAGTAGTAACCGTCTTAGACTCGAGACGAAAAGATCCCCAGGACTATGCGGACATGACTCAAATGCTCGAGAAGTAAGTTAAATCGATCATTATCCACCATATCAGCAACTTTGTTCATTTCCTGATATCAAGTAATTGTTTTCTTTGTCTGGCAGGGTTTGGAGAAAATTCACCACAAAAGCTCCGGGACTGCCGAAGAAGTTGCAATTTAGACACCCGAAAGTAAGTACTATAGTAGCATGTTCCGCACATCTCCTAGTGATTCAAGCGCTAGTTTCATCAATACCATTTAGCATGCTTGCTTATCAGTTAGATTGACCTCTATTTCTTGTAAAGTGGTTGTGGCAGGAACAAGCGAATGATTTCTGTGGATACTATGTTTGCGAGTCTATCCGCCACACGACCTGTGAGCGGGGCTACTCTAACGAACAATATGAAGTGCGTAAGCAATAATATTCACAATTTTATTTTATTACCATCATTTGTGTCGAGTTTCATTTATTCATATATATATATATATATATATATATATATGTATATGTATGTATTGACCCCCTTCTTCAAATTAGATGTTTCGGATGCGGGATGAACTCCTACAGAAGATCGTATGCGAGCAATTCAAGAGGAATTGGCGGCATTCTTCCTTGACCACGTGATCGCTGAAAACGGAGAATACTATGTGGACCCTGTGTTCTTACAATTTAATTAGGAGATTATATTGTAAGAGATAATTATTGTATATATGTAGCCGGTAGTGTCAGATAGATATACGAGAACTTGTTGTTCGACCAATCTCTCGGAGAAGGAGAGCTGGTCGATATCACTTCTCTCTGTATGCATATGTTCATGACGATCTTCTGTTTCCTTCATTTGCTTACTAGCTAGCGTGTCTAGTCCTCTCCATACGTATATAATACGTAGCGTCGACCAAGCACGGAGATAAGAGATGACACTTCTCTCTATTAATTAGCTAGCTAACACAATATATGAAACACCTAAATTAACCCCCCAAAACCCCCCAACCCCCCTCCCTTTCAAAAAAAAACAAAAACCCCAGCCCCTGAAATGCTGACGCGTGGATGCCTATTGGTCCCGGTTGGTGACACCAACCGAGACAAAAGGGCCTGCCTATTGGTCCCGGTTGGTGGCACCAACCGGGACCAAAGGCCCCCCTGCCTGGGCTGGCAGCAGCGGCCACGTGGAGGACCTTCTATCCCGGTTCGTGTAAGAACCGGGACTAAAGGGTTAGGGCTTTAGTAACGACCCTTTAGTCCCGGTTCGAAAACCGGGACAAAAGGCCCTTACCAACCGGGGTAAAAGCCCCTTTTCCTACTCCTGCTCGACGGCGCCTTCCCGTATGTCTTCGTCGTCGACGGAGAAGACGAAGACCACGCAAAAGGGACCTCCGTGGCAATGGCAGTGGTCGCAGCCATCTGCTATGCAGAACACGGCGGCGGTTGTGCGGCCACTCTGGAATGCTGCGGGCACCGGTATGCACTGCTGGGCACCTGTGATTGGCTCCCACATGAGGAGTTCCTCGGTATACGGGCACTTGGGGTTGGACAGGAAGAGGGCGCGGCCGTGGCGGCAGTCGACGGCCTGTCAGAGCCGGCGGTCGGGAACGGCGAGGGAGAATGGTGGCGATGCGGTGGCGGGGATGAATTCGGGCATGTCCTCGTAGTCATGGAGATACCCGAGCACCGGGGGTGCTCGGTGGAGATCATGGAGGAGGCGGTGGAACCCACGGCGGGAGACGACCTCGCTCCAGGACTTGCAGAAGAGGGAGGCACGAAGGAGGCTGGCCGGATCGTCGGGCGGGATGCGGACGAGGATCTCTTCTACAAGCTCGTTCGGGAGTGTTGGCGGCGGTCCTGGTGCCATGGTGGCAGCTAGTTTACTTTTCTTTGAGTAAATAGCATAAAACTACTACTTTACAGGCTAGGGTTTCAAAAAACTACCGGTTTTTAATTTTTCTCAGATAACTACCAATTGAGCGGTCGACTATTTCAAAAAACCCAAAACACTTGTTGCTATCGATTTAAACCATTTTATGACAGGTCGGGCCCACCTCTAAACAATCCGATTGTTTGACCGTTATGTTTGACCGTGACCTTACATGTGAGACCCACGTGTAAGTTATCTCTTCTTCCTCTATCTTCTCTTCTCTCCTTTGGCTCTTTCTTCTTCCTCTCCCCTTGCCCGACTACCCCTACCCGCCGACGGCCACCTCCACCATCCGTTGCGCGCTAAGACAAGGTCGATGACGGGAATGAAGGTCGCGCGGAGGAGCAGCCGCAACACAGGAGCACATGTCGCTGGCATCCGTGTGCCATGGCTAGGAGCATGCCCGCAAGGGTCGCCGCCAGCAGCGCTAAAAGAACGAGCCGCCACCAGCCGCCCAAGGAGCACGGGCCGCCATCAGCCGCGCCATGGCCAGGGGCTCAGGCCGCCGCGCACAGGAGCACGGGCCACCGCGCGCCATGGCCAGGGGCTCAAGCCGCCGCGCACAAGAGCACGGGCCACCGCGCGCCATGGCCAGGAGCAGCGGCGGTGGCCGGCAGGGAACTCCGCCACCCAGTGGGCCCGCCTCCTTTCGCCTGGCCGGTGATTTGGCCGCCGACGAGCTGCCGACGCCGTTTCTCTAGCGCACGCGGGTTATCCTCAAGGGCCTGATTGCTTTTTTAAAAAACATTCAGGAACCCGATTGCTTTTTTTAGAAAACCTATAGGGGTTGTCTGTAAATGTATAAAGAACATAATTTTTATATTAGAATATGACAAAGGGACACTGACATGTGGACCCCACATGTAAGGTAACGGTCAAACAGACGGTCAAACAAACGGTTTTCTTACATGCGGGTCCCAACTGTCGTAATCGCGATCAATTTTAAAGCACTCTATGATTAGGGTTTTTTGAAACAGCCGACCGCTCACTTGGTAGTTATCTGAGAAAAATTAAAAACCAGTAGTTTTTAGAACCCTAACCTGTAAAGTAATAGTTTTATGCTATTTACTCACTTTTCTTTTCTTGAGGTGCCATGGTAGCCGTTGTTTGTCCAATTCACGGCGCCGAGCACTCTTGGACGACGCCGACGAACGACGCAGAGGCTGGCTTCTTATCGATCCACCGTCGTGCAAAGCTAAGCCTCGTCTAACGAGGCTAGTCTGCCCCCGATCGATATTCTGTGATGATAGCTGCCGCCAATACACATGTATATAACAAGTATACCTAGGAATAGATGACTACAGTAGTAAGTTACCGACTCGGCTTCTACTTTCGCCTGGGGGATTCGATCGAGCGAACGATTCTGTTCGCTCCCGGAACCCCCCAGTGCGTTATCCGCAAAACAGATATTTGCAAGAAAAAAAAACCCAGCGCGAGCACACTATTGAATTCATGCTCCAATCAATTTATTTAAAAGTCCGAACTAATGGAGAGAGGCGGGCAATATATTTCAACACTCCCCCTCACGTTTAGGCTATTTTAGTCCTTAGACGTGGGATTGATATAGGCCGCAGAATCGTTTTTATTTCCTGGAGTGCAGAATTTCGGTGCCCAGGCTCATCAGCACCCTTTCAGGAGAAGCATTACAAAAAAAATCATTTTTTTTGCACGGTAGAAAATTTATTGTGCGAGGTCTGTTCCAATTTTCAGATTATTTGCACATCTGAAGAGCTCTCAGCAAAAAAGACAAATCTGGTAAGAACAATTCATGAACAGTAAACTTTTTTTACAAACCTCGAATTCGTCTTTTTTGCCGAGAGCTGCTCAGAGATCAAATGATTTGAAAATTGAAGCGGCCCTCACGCATCAAATTATCTACCATGCAAAAATAATTGGATTTTTATTGAAATTTTTCAGTATTTGTTTTGATTTTTTTTCCAGCGCGAGTGCAGATGAGCCTGAGCTCAGAAGTGGATCATCGCTATTTTCTGTGATTACTACCAAAGGCTAAAAAATTGATATTAGACCTGACATTGAATAGCTATATAATATATATACAGACACAATTAAGCGAACTGCCATGTGATATAAAATAAAACTGCCATCATGTACAAACGAATCAGATCAAAAATGGCTCGAAGAAAAAAAAAGATGTTTGTACCTAAAAATGCCATAGCAATAATTTTATGCAAGAATCAAACAATATATATGTTTTAACGTAAGTTCTTTTAAATTTGCGATGCGAGTATTGACAAACTCCTAAAAAGGAATTATGGCAAATTTATGATTATTTTGCCATGCGACTATTTAGAAACTCTCCAAATTCTGTCATGGAAAATTATGTTTGAACCATGGCAAAATTTCTTTCTTTTCGACATCGGCAAAATTCGTTTTTTAGTGCCATGGCAAGCGGAAATTCCATTTTTTAACAATGGGAAAATTACTTTATGGAACACGAAAATCTTTTTCTATTTTTTTTGGACCATGGCAATTTATTTTTCTTTTAAACCATGGCAAAAATGTACTACATGGAACGTGGAAATTTCTTTCTTTATATCATGGCAAAATTACTTCGTGGGTGATGGAAATTTACTTTAGAAATCCTGTTTTTCGCTATGCTCTGTACCACGGGAAATTGTACTACATGGAACATTGGAAGTTATCTTTTGTATCATGGAAGCTTTACTTCATGGGTCATGGCAAACTTACTGAAGAATAATATTTTATATTTTTGCTTTTGTTTTCTATCATGGTAAATTCTAATTTTGTAGCATGACAAATTTACTGCATGGGTCATGGCTTTTTTTAATTGAAAAATAATCTTTTGTATTTTTTATTTTGTTCTCTTTCATGGAATATTTTGTAACATTTTAAAATGTAAGAAAAGATAAAGCATGCCATGGTGTAACGGATTATTTGTTTTGGTAAATCATTTTGATCTTAATTTTCCAAGGCGAAAACATATTTAAATTCTTAATTTTTTCACCTGCACTTAAAAAAATGTAGGAAAACATAAAAATAGAAAAATAACGTAGAAACATGCTGATATCAACCGACTTAGACTTAACCAAATCTAAGTCAACTGAGCACTTGTCACACCCAAGAAATGAACAAGATTTCAATTTACTTGTACGTACCTTCCAAAATAAAACAAATTACAAATACAAGTCCGTATGATCCCATCTCCTACAACAACTGAGAGCACGCCACACTTATCTGGTTCAAGGAAAAATAATAGCGCTATTTGGCTACAGCCGCATGGGATTTCCCTTCCACAAAGAGTTTTCTGCCACTGACTAGCAGAATTAAGAGGAAGGAATGAGTCCCTCAAAAAAGAGAGAGAGAGAGAGAGAGAGAGAGAGAGAGAGAGAGAGAGAGAGAGAGAGAGAGAGGGGAAGGAATGAGAGCCATTGGATTGGAATGGATGACTGATCTAAATACCTTAAACACCGGTAGAGTATGAACGTAACAGCAGAGGAGCCAAACCCACATATAACTTAACTGAAGGAAAAATCTACTGATGACACAATCGGATCCAGAAGATTTCATATGGCACAAAGCCCCTGATATCCAGTAGGAAACATTCCAACTCTCATTAGGAAGTTTCCAAATTAGAGTTGAATTATTTGAATCCATGAGCTGATGAGCAGCAATCCCAGCGGTACACGACTGTCGGTGGTAGTGAAATGATCTTCTTGGAGGGAACTCGGGTTGACCTGCTTTGGGTGACTCTGCTTTTACAGGGAGCTGAGTGGCTTCCTCCGAAATGATAAAGAACCATATGACACCGCATGCTTTTACCATGCTGGAAATAGTTCTAAGCAGCTGCTAGAGATGAAACTGCGAAATTTCACATGCATTTGCTTTATGTGAGCAAAAAAGAGTTTCTTTGCAAAATACAAATGATCCGGCAATATACATCGGGTTTGTTCTATAGACGCTCAATGGCTGCAACACTTTATGTCAGTACTTGGCTCTTTCTGCTCGTGGTACTAGAAGTTTTTATTTTTGGGTGAGAAATGGAGAATTTAACTAGCGAACACACATCGAATTTGCGATGTAGGCCCAGTGCTTTTCAATTAGACCGGACACACAAAATGATATGCCACATCAGTCCGTAACTAGAAAGTCCATCGTTGGTGGTCCATGTGTACTGGTAGGAACGCCTTCACCGGCCACTGATGCTGCTGCTCAGCACCAAAGTTCCTGAAGTCAAAGGATTAGTCGGCGGCCCATAGGTCGCCACCGGCATCTTTGCCGGGAGGCTCGGCAATGGCGCTTCGAACCGCAGCACGTTCATCGCTTGCCTGATGGATGGCCGCATGCCACGGTCAGGGTGCGCACACCAGAGCCCCACGACCATAACACCCTCCATCTCTGCACCGTCAAACTCCCCCCTAAGTCGCTCGTCGGCGGCGGCACGGATTGATCCTCCGCCGTACAAGTCCCACACCCATGACACCAGGTGGACGGCACCACCGTCTTCCTGGACTAGAGCTGGCCGCCGACCACATGCGACCTCGAGGAGGAGGACCCCGAAGCTGTACACATCCGACTCGACGCTCGCTGTGCCGGCCAGCATGCTCTCCGGGTCGATGTACCCCATTGTGCCAGCTGTGTCAGTCATGTACGATATCTGGCCATCATTGATGAGCCGCACGAGCCCGAAGTCGCCGAGCTTGGCCGTGAAGGAGGCATCTAGCATGATGTTGCTTGGCTTGATGTCCCTGTGCACCACACGCTGCTCTGTGTCTTGATGCAAGTACAGAAGTGCGGAACCTATGCCGAGCACTATCTCGTACCTAGTATGGCAGAGAATGAGAGAAGTGAGGGAGCACTATCTCGTACCTAGTATGGCAGAGAATGAGAGAAGTGAGGAATTGCTTCTTTATTTTGACAAGGAGTGACGAATCCCTTATACGTAGCAAATTATTGTGCTAAGATTTGTTCAAACGATTGATTAACTAGAAAGTCACAACATACTTTTTTTGGGGACAAAAAGTAGCAACATACCTAACAGGCCATGTCAGCACGTAGTCGGATCTGTACAAATGAGTGTCGAGGCTGCCATTGTGCATCAGCTCGTAGACAAGGAGGAGCTCATCGCCGCCATGGCACCAGCCGATGAGCTGCACGAGGTTGCGGTGCCTCAGCCGACTAATGATCCGCACCTCCGAGAGGAACTCCTTCCAGCCCTGATGAGATGTCTCTGACACCTTCTTGACAGCCACTTCGCGGTTCATGTCGCTCATAAACCCTTGGTACACAGACCCAAAGCCTCCTCTCCCGAGCGCCCTGTCATTGGAGAAGTTATCCGTCGCTGCAGCGAGCTCCTCGAAAGAAAATCGTCGGGGCCCAGAGAGTCCTTGGTCGAGCTCGCCATCGACAAGTTCGCCGCGAAATAGTGTTGTCAACGCTTTCAACGATTGTTTGGTTTTCTTCGTGTTACTGCGCCTTCGACGGTGACAGCAAAGGCAGAGACAGATACAAGAAATTATGCAGAGAGCAAGTATGAGCACGACCAAAGCCCATGTTACCAACGCGGCCCCGACGATCAACTTTGCCCATGTTGGATCTGCATGGAAAACATGGAATCGATGATGAAAGACATACATGCGAGAAAGTATCATTTTAGTTATTTACAGCGCCTTGTCTAACACTTACGGAGAGAATTGGTCTCCCCGGGATGATCACCACGACATTGTTGATTTAACATAATGCCTTCAAAGTTTTTGAACACTTTCATTTTTTTGTCAAGTTTTCACAAATAAGGGGTTGAATATGTATTTTTCTCGTATTTTTAATCCGTTTGGAAAAAATAATTGAAACTTTTCTAGAACGATAATCATGGTAGTGTTGATTTTAGAGAATTATTTGAAAATTCTGGACACTTTCATTATTTTTCCAATACTTGGTGACATGACAATTGACTAGCCGGCTGACTGGGTGGTCAACTAGTCAAAATCACTTCAGCCCATCAAAAACTGGTTTGAGAAGAGAGCAGGGTTGAAACTTGTGACAGTTCGTAGTCGTAACGTAGATGGTTACATAGTTCAGACTTGATCTTAAACATTTGTGATAGCTTAAGGTTGAACTATGGACTTCTTTTTTTTATAGGTTTTTGTCTTATAAATATCCCGGTGGGGAGGGACGATGATGGCGGCACGCTTTCTATAGATATTATTTTTGTGTTCTTTGTACAGTCATGGCACGATGAGGGCATGTACAATGATGGCATATGGATACATATGCCCCATGACAAAAAGTAATTTGAGGCATTTACATTTATTTTTTCTCCCCAATGCAAACTACAACTAGTGGGCCTCATTAAGAAATAAAAAATAAAGACTCTACCACACATGCATCTCTACTTTTCACTCCAACCTTTTCAGCTTTTGTCACCGGACCACACTTTTTCTTTCAAGCACCCGCCTCCTGGAGAGGATCCCGCTTCCCTATCCGAACCTACTTTACGTCATATCCGATCCTACGTGGCATGCGAGGCATCACCTTGAGGCTATGCATTGTACATACCCTGAATAGACCAAAAGTATTCACGCAAATAAATAAATAAATATATAAATAATAAGCTAAAGTCCAAAAACCGAAAATAAGCCGATCGAAGATCGAACCAAACAACACTCCCAGGTAGACTTGCGACCCGAGCCTACGGGGATTAACAAAGATGCGCGTGAAACAGAATCAGGGGATGTGGGCAGTGCTTACCGACGTTGCATCCATCTCCAGCCGCGTACCCGTCGCCGTAGGACCCCGCCATGCACGCGCATCGGTACCCGCTCACGCCGCTCGGTGTCTCTACGTCGGAGCACGTCGCGGTCTGTGGGACGCACTGGCCGCCAGCCTCACCGCCGGCACACGTGCCATTGACCCACCACCCCAACTCCGCCGTCTTAAACTCCGGCGACACCGTCCCCTCCGCCGTGTTCATGAATACAGCGGAGGTCAGCACGTCGTCACACTTTTGCTCCTCGACCTTCTCCCAGAACAGAGACACCGCCCTCGCCACCGTGGCGTTCGGCGCAGCAGAAGCAACGCACGCGACCTCGGTGGAGGTGTCGTTCCTGCCGCACTGCGCCGTTCGGAGCAGCCTGGACACGGCAGACGCCGGCACGCTACACCCGGCGCCGGCCGCTGCGTCGCTGCTGCCGCGGCAGCCACCACGGAGGATCAGAACGGTGCGGAAAGAGACGTCGTAGCTGCGGCCGGAGAGCGCCTTCCTGACGTCGGAGACGCTGCGTGCGCACGACGGCGGGAGAGAGACGACGAAGGAGGATGCGGTGGAGTTGAAGAACACGACATGGTACGGGGATGTGCCGTTGTCGCCTCTGTATGGGAGGATCGGCGTGGAGGTGTTGGCGTCGCAGGACAGGGCGATGGGGCAGCCGTCGGAGAAGCCGAAGGGGTAGGGGACCTTGGTGCCGCCGCACCAGCGGTTACACGAGGCGGCGGCCGTTGTGCCGGAGAGGGTTTCATGGGGAAGCAAGAAGACGAGCAGGAGGAGCAAGCGGTGGCGCATATTCGACCTCTCGCCACTTGGTGCAAGAGGATTATGAGCCTTGTAGCCACATATTTACACCCATTTTTTCTCAGCTAGAAGTAGAAGGCGATTCTTCAGTGGAGATGTTAGAGTCAAGCTGTGTCCCTTTCAGAATTTCAGGCCAAGCCATATAGATCAGGTCAGGAGGGGGGCGCTTTGGAGTTTAGCAAGTGTCCTCCGAGGCTCCGGCGGAGCTCATCGCGATGTACGTAATCCGGAGATGAACTCACCGATCGAGCTGCATAGTGCATCCCAGCTGATTTGATTAAGCAAGCATGACCAAGATTCATGAATAATCAAATGGGAGCTCTTCCAATTAATGCGAAGACAATAACTACTCTAGCAAGAAAACAAGCTGAAATCATACCTCCACACACACACACACACACAAGCGTACGCATCAAATTTCATCTGAATCGGATTGAAAACATCGAGAACATACATGCGCATGCAATATTTTTCACTAGCACATGGGCCTGTGCATTGCAACGGGAAAAAATAACCTGCGAAGGAGATGTCAAAAGGATGGTCGCGGCGACATTCGCCATCTGTGATGTACACAGCAAGAGTCGGCATGGTGGCAGAGGGGGAGCGCAAGGGCAACGATGCTGCTAGGGTTGGAGTGGGGAGAGGTCGACCTCAACAAACCATGCTTCCTCACGACGTGTCCCTCCCCTCCACGTCGAAGCTTCCTCTTCAAGATGTTGCTCTTCTTTTCACCGCCAACTTCCTATTGTCCGAAGCACCTTCCAAAAACAGGTGTTCGTAAGCCACCTTCTGTTAAAGAGAAAAAGAAAAATGGCCAAAGAATAAATGGTTAATCAAAACCATACTTTGGAACAATGTTCATCATGTTTTTTTTACACAGAACATATGCAAGCGCTCATACATATGCGCATACACTCGCCCCTATGAATGCACACACGCACATCCTACCCCTATGAGTACCTTCGAGAGACTGAGCCGGTATATCGTCTTGAGATTTACGAAGTCACCGTAGGCGCCTCGTCATCGACGGGAACGTGTCCTCCCACTGAAAGCGCATCGCCGGAAATCCTGAAATAAATCCAGGAATAATGCAAGCACTAGGATTTGAACTCTGATGGGCTGGGGATACCACTGTCCCTCTAACCATCAAAAAAAAGATTGGTTCAATTAGTGTTCATCATGTTTGGTACCTCGGAAAGATCTTCACCATGTTTGTCATTGCCAATAGACATAAAAATATGTTCACTACCACTAAAAAGAAAATCCTTAGCTTTCCCCGGGTTCTGGTCAATCACAACTTCACAAGACAAACTTCAAAAAACTGTATTCAAGAGGTCAAAGTGAACTAAAACTTTTGATATATCAAACTAATGGAGTGATATTTCTTCATAGTTTTTTCTTGATAAAAATAGACATACCTCCTCTGAACCCCTTGTGTACTAAAAGGCATCACCGCCCTTGCGTACACATGGGCCACATGGAGCCAAATTTCGACGTCAATGTCATTGCCTAAAAACTCACCTGCTAGTTGTAATAGATGACCCTACTTATCCTGAAAGCAACTGAACAGTAATTTCATGTCAAAAATAAATTAACAATAATTTTGTTAAAACAAAAGAATTATAGCATTGCAGCCAGCGAAAAGTAGTGCTACATGCTGACAGTTTAAAACTTTAAAGCATATCTGAGATATAAAATTTACAAAACCAGATAGTAAAATTAACCGACAGAAAATTGCGCTGATATTTTAAAATATACGTACAACAAGAGTTCATAAATAGCACATTGGAAATTACGATCGTAGTACAGGAACAATGTCAATTAAATGTTAAATAATCATAAGTATGGCCACTCTATATTGAATATTGCACCGATTTTATACTGGATGGACACCATAAAATCACAGCAAACCTTATAGATGAACCATTTAATAAAAATAGTGTACTGAAATGTATGTAATAAGGTCCTGAAAAAACAAAGGCATGTACAGAAGGATTGCTTGAAAGCTTGATCAATGTATCGTCAGAAAGACATTGCAAGAGCTAAATATACCTCGTTCAGCAAGGAGAGGCAAAGCATGCAACGCTATACTTTTAGTTCTTCCCTGACACCATCCAGTGCTTTGACCTGTTTTGACCGAATCGGAGACTCGCAGGTTGCTGTTGGCCTGCCGCCGCCCGGCGTCGTCACAGGCAAGCTCGTTCTTGCCATTTTCCAATCAGATCAAAAATCTGAGCTGATTAGCCATTGGGCCGGCTCTCTGTTGCGGTTTGCATTGACAAAGCAAAGGGGAGATATTAGAGGCCACTCACGGGATTAAAGGTGAGGCAGTGGTCAGTGGAGTAGGATTAAGAAAAAGTGTTTTCCCCCGCTTTATATTATAAAGCAACGAACCAAGCATCCAACACATTAGTACAGAGTACAATCAAGTCATAAAGTCACGCTAGGGGCACAGCAGGACAAGCCCCAAACAGCTCAGAGGGTCCATACGGCAGTGATTTGTGAATCATTTTCCTCTCCCCTGGCGGCTGCAACCCTAGCCGCCGCTAGGAGAGGCCAGTCTTCCAGCGCCGTCCTCCGGCGGCCCCTCTCTACCGGCGACCTCGGTCGTCGGTGGTGAGGGGGGTCGCCGGATCCACGTATGTGGATCGTTTTTACTCTTTCGTAGTCTAGGTTTTTTAGGCTGTTCATCGCTTTGGCTTCGACAACGACGATGATAGCGCTGAATAAAGATTCCTCGGATCCTTCCCTGACGAGGCCATCGGTCGTATGGTTGGGGATGGATTTGGAAACCAGTCTCTTCAAGCAAGGATGGCGTGGCGGCGACGACATCCTCGTGGTGGATCTGTGTCCTCGGGCTCCGCCGTTGCGACGGCATTTGCTCCAGCGTCAGCGCGGAGCTTGGGAGGTAGTCCAGGAGCGGATGCAGATTGTGGTCTGCATCGACGACATCTGGAAGACGGAACGTGTGCTGTGTTCGTGGTTCGTGGATGGCAGGTATGGTTTCCTCCCTCGGCGTTTTAGTCGTGGTGGGGTTCTAGATCTGGAATTCGATGGCGTGTCCGGGGTGTTGCCCCGGTCTGATTCGTTCAACGGCAAGGGCTTCACTTTTGGTGAGCCACCTTGGAGGTCCGCAAAGCTGCATATCAACTATGGAGCCGCGTCGAGCTCGGTTGAGGAGGTGATCCGTCATTCTTTTCTTCGGTGGCCGCCGTGGTGGTGCCGGAGGCAGACGACGGGCGTTGGTGTGAAACTCAGAGATGTTCTGCTATCTTTTCAGTTTTGTCATGTCAGTCCTTATGTGACTTGTACTTTGATCTTTATGATATGAATGAGACACGTATTACCATGCAAAAAAAGACAAGCCCCAAACAAAGCTAAAGAAAGCTAATCCGGCTCGGGAGGTGGTGGCGGAGGAGGCGGTGGTGGAGCAAAAGCCGACGCCGAGGAACGCAGACCCGCAATGATGTTGTCAATGACGTCTCGGTCGTGCCGTTGGCTAAGCGGTCTCCAGAGCTGTAAGAAGCCACACATTTTATAGATAGCATCAGTCACACGGCACGGAATCACACGTTCGATGACTAGTTTATTGCGGGTACACCATAGGGTCCATGCCAGGGTGCCCAAAGCCACCCAGGTTGGGGCGCGACTAGCGCCGGGGAGTCTAAGAACCTCCCCCAAACAAGTCCGGGAGGTTGTCATGGCACCAATTGCCGCCGACCACCTCCCGGAAGCAGCTCCATAGGAACTGCGCCGCAGGGCACCGAAAGAAGATGTGGTTGCAGTCTTTCGGTACAAAACAAATGGGGCAGAGGCCATCCCCAGGGCCATTACGTTTTCGGACCTCCGTGCCCGAGGGGAGGCGACCTCGGACCCTGTCGTGGAATTTTCACGGCAGATGTCCTAGTGTGAGGACTTAGTCGTGAGGCCAACGCATCTATGTGGTAGCTTGAGAGGGGTTGAGCGGAATCGAGAGACGCAACACAAGACAAAGGTTTAGACAGCTTCGGGCCCCGGGAAACATCATCCGGTAACAACCCTACATGCTGTTTGTGGCTAGGTCTCATTATCATCACGA
Organism: Aegilops tauschii subsp. strangulata; assembly: GCF_002575655.3. Taxonomy (NCBI): domain Eukaryota; kingdom Viridiplantae; phylum Streptophyta; class Magnoliopsida; order Poales; family Poaceae; genus Aegilops; species Aegilops tauschii. Next base: position 61,912,867 of record NC_053039.3, on the reverse strand, counting down.
GGGAGTCGCCGTAAACCGGCTCTCCTAGTTGTGTCTAAGCCTTAACGATTATTTTCTTCTTCCTCTTGGGGTGCCCTGCCCCTCCTTATATAAGTTGAAGGGGCGGGTTGCATGTAGAGTCCAACTCGGATTAAGACTTAAACTATTCTGACTTCTCTTCATGGGCTTCTTAGCATCTTGGGCTTCTTAACGTCTCGGGCTTATTAACCCCAGGCGACTCTGTCTGCCGGGTTATGACTGTCTGCCGGGTTATGACTCTCTGCCGGGTTATGACTGTCTGCCGGGTTATGACTGTCTACCGGTTTACCACCTGCCGGTTTACCATCTGTCTTAACCATCAGTCTTAACTGTCTGCCTTAACCATCTGTCTTAACTCTCTGCCGGTTTACCAAGTCCCAGCCGAGTTATAATTCCGGCCGGGTCATACCGCGGGGTATATCCCCGACATTAGCCCCCAGTTTAATTTGGATTTATCCATGTTAAACTGATCCCGTAAAAACAAACACAAGAACAATTTTGACAGATTATGCTCCGGTTTAAGAACTTTTGTAAGCCGTCACCTGATCATCCTTAATTCCTTGTCATTTCCTTCTTCTAGAAAATCTGGGTCAATAAGCCAGCTTCATAATCAATTTGCTGTCATTGGCTTGTCACAGAGAAATATTGTGAAGAATAATTCATTTGACTTTAGCTCCCAATTCTTAAAAAATATTGGTCTTTGAAATGCTCCTCTAATTCTTCAGCCGGCTTGAAGATGTAAAACTTGCCGGTTTATCATTGCCAAAATTGCCGGTTTATAAATATTGATGGCACCGGGTCATAATCGTTGTTAACATCAAGCTTAAAAATATACCTCTTATATGCATATCACTTGTAGCCCCCAAGTCTTAAGAAGGGAACGTAGTAACAACTTAAGACTTGCTTCAATATGAATGTCACAAGCTTAAAGTAATCCAGGTTGTTCATCTCAATCACTAGTCATAAACTGAGTATTCCACATATGTAGCCCCCAAGTGCCGGGTTATCATGCTTGCAGCAACCTGGGACTTGTAATTGCCTTATGCTCATAAAAACTTCAACTAGTGTAGCCCCCAAGGGTCGGGTCATTATGCAATAATGAGCAGGGACTTTATAGATATGATCATGTAGACTTGAACAACAACGTGTAGCCCCCAAGGGCCGGCTCAGTAAGATAATATTGAGCTGGGACTTTATATATGCTTCATTGAAGATAACATCATATGATGTAACCCCCATCACGGGGCTTGAACCCATGTCCACAAGGTTAAGAACTTTGTGCTTTACCAACTGAGCAATAAACCTTTCAATATAATGGATTAAAGCTTGTGTACCTTAATTTTTTTGAAAGAATTAATTGGCAGCCCCCAAGGGCCGGCTCGTTATGATATGATGAGTCGGGTCTTCAATAAGGCAAGTAAAAATGTCTTTGCATTAGCCCCCAAGTGCCATGGTGCATGCTGGCAGTGACATGGGACTTGCATATTTGATGTGATCTCAACTTGAATAATGTAGCCCCCAAGTGCCGGGTCGTAAGCCTGCAGCGACTCGGGACTATTCCTTTCATTGTAGAATAAATCATATCCATTGATAAATAACAGCCATTGCGCTGAAGCGACTTTGAAAACCTTAATCATAATACTGGTTATTGATAACCATAATAAAAATGCAGCCATGCATGTTGGCTATTAAAGATTTGAATAATATAACCCGGTTTAAAAAACCGGTTCCTGTGATATTTGATCATACTGTTGGTTTACCAAGCCAGTGTAGTAAGGGTGATAACCCAAAATTTGAGCACTGGTAATTATCATATATTGCCGGATTATGAACAAAGCCAGGCCGGGTTAATAAACATCGGATATTATGTTATCTCATACTGGCGACTTATAGTCAAAAGCCAGGCCAGGTTAATAAACATCAGATCTTAACTTACCATATACTGACGACTTATAGTCGAAAGCCAAGCCGGGTCAATAAACACCGGTGAATTATAATCATAAAGCATTATAAGCCTTATCGGATAAACCTCAAAAAATCTGTCGAATAAAAACACACGAAAATGAGGGTTTTCGTGGGCTGCCAGGCCGAAAATCGAGGCTTTTCACGGGCTGCCAGGCCACTGAGTTAAACCGTTTTACAAACCTTATAAGATGGACCTCACTTTAACCAATCGTCGTTTTAACTTTGACAAGTTCAGGGTCTGCATAAGATTGACTTGTCAAACGTTCGGCGGGTCATTCCAGGAATACCTGGGCGGAGTGGCTTACTTAAAAAGGCAGGATAACCCGGGGTTTTAGGTGAATACACCTGGCTTTAAGGCCTGGCTTTTAAGCCTATCACAAGGGTTATAGCAACTCTTGTTCTTTAGAACAAAAGAGCCCCCAAGCAATATTTCTGAGCTATGCTCAATGGGCACCTATGTTTGACTTGTGCTTTTGCAACAGACTCTCTTTGGTCCCTTTAACCTGGGTAGCAAGCCCCCAAGTGTTTTGTAAGCATGGCGTATAAGCCGGATCAAAGGGTAATCATAGCTTCGCTCGATGAGCAGGAAGCCCCCATGTGACCATAATAAGATAAGCCCATAAGGCAGGATTCCCATGTTTGAACCGTGCATCATGGCAGCAAGTTCTCTTTGGCAACGTTTAATTTTTCTGAGAACTCGAACTTGCGAGAGATGAATTTCTTTTACAACCGGAGTTTTAAACCGGATATTGAGAGCTTCAAAGCCTTATGGGAGAAAGATGTCTCTTGAGCCGGATTTTGAACTGGAATCTTCATTTTGAGCCGGAAATTTTCTGACGGCCTTTAAATTTTCATCAATATGGCAGCAGCTTCCGGGACCTGGTTATCTTCCCTTCCATCGTCCTGGGGTTCTTGAATTAGCTGAAACTGCCCAGATTTGCTGAGTCATGTCATCGTAGCCCCCGAGTCTTAAGACTACTCGGGGAGTTGTCTTGAGACTCTCCATGCTTGACCATGATGTACACCGGCATATAATTGAACAGCGAAACGCTGTAATATGTTAAAGCTGGAGGCAAGATAGTGAGTTGATGATCTTCAGAGTACTCATTGTATATCTTTAGCGTTAATAACGCGATATGAATCAACAGAAGGTTCAAGTCGACGATGGCGGGTTATAAATGATCCCATTGGAATTATGTCAGTAACCCGGCCAGTGGGTCATCCACGCTGATTGTTGAAATTACCCAAACTGCAGTGGCAACGATTTGTATTCCAATTCATTGAGCCATCCGCTGGAAGCTGATAATATATTATGATCTGCTCCAGATTTGTTGAAATAGACCGGGCTGCAGGAGCGGTAACTTGCATGCGCTCATTAAGCAGCTCGTGCAGACGGGTGCAGCTCCGGTGTGTTGATGTAGACTATACCGCAAGGGCGGCAACGTAAGCTTCTCAGCGGTGAACAATTGTCCCGATGTACCTGGATGACAGATGATCTTGTCGTCTCTGCCATGAACATGGAACAAAAATATTTAAAGGGAGGATAATTGTTCTAGGAGGAATTTAAAGTACATTGAAAAAATAAATAAGGTGGATAGCACCTGATCTTTTCCTCGGACGTCGAGCCAGTCCTGTACGTCGTTGGTTTTCCAAATGATCTGAATTTTACTGCTTCCATGATTTTTTGAACCGCCCTTGACTTTTCCTTCGTTTCCTTCTTTCCAGGCAGAGCAAGCACAGGGGAAGCAATGCTCCTGCTCTGGCATCCATGCTCATAGACTGAGCAATTAGTCTTTTGTTCCCTGCTGGTGTCCATGCCCGTAGATCACCTCCGGGTCACGGGTCATTTCAGTCAGCCGGTTCACAGCTATCGGGGAAGGAGCAGAGCTAAAAACCGGCGCACGCGGGCGGGTCGTGGCAGAAGCGAACCCAATCCGGCACTTTATGGCAGCGAACCGCAGTGAGCGCGGCAGCGGAGTCAACCCGGGCGGCGCAACGAAACGTTCGAAGCGGGGACGCCGTAGAGACGAAGAACGGGGCCAGCCATGGAAACAATACGGGGCCAGGACGGCGGAGGCGGGGGTGAGGTTGCCCGCAGTCAGGTAGCAGGTAGAAGGGGAAGAAGCTCCAACAGGTGCGGCTTAGCGACGTCGGCGAGTCAACGGATGCCAGCGGAGGCGGGACCGCGGTGGTCTCGGCGATTCACAGCAGCGGCCGAAGCTGCCCGCGAAGTGGCGCGGGCGGTTTAGAAGCCGGACGGGCACGGCTGTTCGACCGACGGCAGGTTGGAGAGGCACCGACGGGTTGGGGGCTGGAGCGCGGCAACTCAGCAGGCACGGGCGCCGGCAGGCACGGCGGATTAGAGCAGCGGCGGTTCAAGGCCGCTCCAGCAAGGGCGGCGCAAGGCGGATATAAGCAGCTTGAGGGCGGCGGCTTGATGCCATCCGTAGGGGCGGAGACCAGCGGACCGGTCATGATGCGATGGAGGACCACGACGGGTTGATGAGCCTAGAAAATCCATAACAAGTATGTTCTGTGTATCCGCTGAAACTGAAGTTTGCGTTTCTTCAGCAATCAATTGATTTGAAGCAGAGGACGTAAATATGCAGGATTCCCCGCATCAGGAGTAAGCAAAATCCGGTTCGCGGGGCGCAGGTCGCACGAGAGGAGCCAAGGACGGACGGCTTGCAGCAAGGACTCCGGCGGGGGCGGCTCAGGGGCTGCGCAAGGGCGGCTCGACGCCCGACAGCGGAGCGACGCGCTGGCAGCCCGGCGGCGGAGGCGTGCTAGCGACAGCGGCTCGGAGTGACGCGCTGGTGGCCCGTCAGCGACGGCTTGAAGGCGGACCCGGCTCGAGGCAGAGGCAGAGCGACACCAAGGCTGGGTTGCTGTGGCCGCGGCGATCCACGGCAAAGGCAGCAGTCCGGAATAGAGGTGGAGGTGACGGGGCATCGGCCTAGCAGGCGGGTCTGCGGCGGAAGAGAGCTCATCACGGCGATCCGGGGCCGTGGCGGAGGAGGTCCACGGCTGTGAACCCGAGTTGATGCTGTATTTGCTTCCGGGTCATCAGTTGCGTCCGAGTCCGTGGCATCACTGCAGGAGCCTTGGCGCAGAGGCGGAGCGGTGATGACGGCTTGGCCGGCAGAGTCCGGCGGCTCAAGGAAAAAACATGGCAAGACGATGGGAGACTGTGGCTCGGAGTGGCTAGGGCGGCTCGAGGCCGCAGCACCGTCTTCATCGAGTCCAAGGGAGGCAGCCGGCGGTTCGTCAGCGAGACGGGGATCCGACGCGAGGAGGCGGGTTGAAAAGGCGCCAGTGGTAATGGTCAGATGAAACGCCGGCGGCCCGGCGGAACACCTTTTGGGCGCAGTAGAGGAGGCCCCAGTGGCTTGAGGACTGTCCCGGAGGCAACGGGGCCGCGACGCATGAGGCGGCCTACTACAGCGACGGCGAAAAACCGGCTCAGCGCGGCAGAGCACGACTCGCCGCAGAATGGGAAAAGGGAGGCTCGTCGGTCTTTGGCGATTTTAACAGGATAGATTGACGCAGAGGTGGCTCGACGGTCGACGTAGCTGCTGGTGAGAAGGCCCGGCCGGGCGAGTCACGGTGGCGACTCGGCGAACGCGAATCTTGGTCGGCTTGGTGAAGGCGAATCCGGGTCATAGCCGGTGGAGTCCAATCCAAGTCCTTGGTCATACTCTCCTTTCCTTTTCTTCTTCTTTTTCCTTTCTTTTTGACCCGGTCAAAGGATATAGCAACAGAAGGTCTCTTTGAAACACATAACTGCAGTACGTTCTTTGATCTTGGCGACTTGACGACAACCAAGCAAATCGTAGGACGGCGGCGGGCTAAAACCGCAACCCTAACTCCTCTGGATCTCAACTTTGTCTAATCCATCGCTTAAAAACTCTTTGATCTTTGACTCATGAACTTGTAGTTGATGTGAATCCTTCCAAACCGGTTATTTTTCATCCAAAAAATTGCAAACCTCTCGATCCCTGGAAGAGATCCCTTCAAGAACTCATCACCACCGTGCGAAGGCCCCACGGTGGGCGTAAACTATCGTGGAATTGTCACGACAGATGTCCTAGTGTGAGGACTTAGTCGTGAGGCCAACGCATCTATGTGGTAGCTTGAGAGGGGTTGAGCGGAATCGAGAGACGCAACACAAGACAAAGGTTTAGAAAGCTTCGGGCCCCGGGAAACTGAAGGAAATATGCCCTAGAGGCAATAATAAAGTTATTATTTATTTCCTTATATCATGATAAATGTTTATTATTTATGCTAGAATTGTATTAACCGGAAACATAATACATGTTGGAATACATAGACAAACAGACTGTCACTAGTATGCCTCTACTTGACTAGCTCGTTGATCAAAGATGGTTATGTTTCCTAGCCATAGACATGAGTTGTCATTTGATTAACGGGATCACATCATTAGGAGAATGATGTGATTGACTTGACCCATTCCGTTAGCTTAGCACTCGATCGTTTAGTATGTTGCTATTGCTTTATTCATGACTTATACATGTTCCTATGACTATGAGATTATGCAACTCCCGTTTACCGGAGGAACACTTTGTGTGCTACCAAACATCACAACGTAACTGGGTGATTATAAAGGTGCTCTACAGGTGTCTCCGAAGGTACTTGTTGGGTTGGCGTATTTCGAGATTAGGATTTGTCACTCTGATTGTCGGAGAGGTATCTCTGGGCCCTCTCGGTAATGCACATCACTCAAGCCTTGCAAGCATTGCAACTAATGAGTTTGTTGCGGGATGATGTATTACGGAACGAGTAAAGAGACTTGCCGGTAACGAGATTGAACTAGGTATTGAGATACCGACGATCGAATCTCGGGCAAGTAACATACCGATGACAAAGGGAACAACGTATGTTGTTATGCGGTCTGACCGATAAAGATCTTCGTAGAATATGTGGGAGCCAATATGAGCATCCAAGTTCCGCTATTGGTTATTGACCGGAGACGTGTCTCGGTCATGTCTACATAGTTCTCGAACCCGTAGGGTCCGCACACTTAAAGTTTCGATGACAGTTATATTATGAGTTTATATGTTTTGATGTACCCAAGGTTGTTCGGAGTCCTGGATGTGATCACGGACATGACGAGGAGTCTCGAAATGGTCGATACATGAAGATTGATATATTGGAAGCCTATGTTTGGATATCGGAAGTGTTCCGGGTGAAATCGGAATTTTACCGGAGTACCGGGAGGTTACCGGAACCCCCCAGGGGCTTAATGGGCCATAGTGGGTCTTAGTGGAAGAGAGGAGAGGCGGCCAGGGCAGGGCCGCGCGCCCCTCCACCCTAGTCCGAATAGGACAAGGAGAGGGGGGCGGCGCCCCCCCTTTCCTTCCTATCTCCCTCCTCTTTCCTCCTCTTTCCTTCCTCTCTCCTTCCTCTGTCCAACAAGGAAAAGGGAGGGAGTCCTACTCCCGGTGGGAGTAGGACTCCTCCTGGCGCGCCCCTCCTGGCCGGCCGCACCTCTCCCCCTTGCTCCTTTATATACGGGGGCAGGGGGCACCCTAGAGACACAGCAATTGATCGTTTGATCTTTTAGCCGTGTGCGGTGCCCCCCTCCACCATAGTCCACCTCGATAATACTGTAGCGGTGCTTAGGCGAAGCCCTGCGTCGGTAGAACATCATCATCGTCACCACGCCGTCGTGCTGACGAAACTCTCCCTCAACACTCGGCTGGATCGGAGTTCGAGGGACGTCATCGGGATGAACGTGTGCTGAACTCGGAGGTGCCGTGCATTCGGTACTTGATCGGTCGGACGTGAAGACGTACGACTACATTAACCACGTTGTGCTAATGCTTCCGCTTTCGGTCTACGAGGGTACGTGGACAACACTCTCCCCTCTCGTTGCTATGCATCACCATGATCTTGCGTGTGCGTAGGATTTTTTTTGAAATTATTACGTTCCCCAACAGTGGTATCCGAGCCAGGTTTTATGCGTTGATGTTATATGCACGAGTAGAACACAAGTGAGTTGTGGGCGATATAAGTCATACTACTTACCAGCATGTCATACTTTGGTTCGGCGGTATTGTTGGATGAAGTGGCCCAGACCGACATTACGCGTACGCTTACGCGAGACTGGTTCTTCCGACGTGCTTTGCACAGAGGTGGCTGGCGGGTGTCAGTTTCTCCAACTTTAGTTGAACCGAGTGTGGCTACGCCCGGTCCTTGCGAAGGTTAAAACAACACCTTGACAAACTATCGTTGTGGTTTTGATGCGTAGGTGAGAACGGTTCTTGCTAAGCCCGTAGCAGCCACGTAAAACTTGCAACAACAAAGTTGAGGACGTCTAACTTGTTTTTGCAGGGCATGTTGTGATGTGATATGGTCAAGAGATGATGATAAAGTTTATTGTATGAGATGATCATGTTTTGTAACCGAGTTATCGGCAACTGGCAGGAGCCATATGGTTGTCGCTTTATTGTATGCAATGCAATTGCCCTGTAATGCTTTACTTTATCACTAAGCGGTAGCGATAGTCGTAGAAGCATAAGATTGGCGAGACGACAACGATGCTACGATGGAGATCAAGGTGTCGCGCCGGTGACGATGGCGATCATGACGGTGCTTCGGAGATGGAGATCACAAGCACAAGATGATGATGGCCATATCATATCACTTATATTGATTGCATGTGATGTTTATCTTTTATGCATCTTATCTTGCTTTTATTGACGGTAGCATTATAAGATGATCCCTCACTAAATTATCAAAGTATAAGTGTTCTCCCTGAGTATGCACCGTTGCGAAAGTTCTTCGTGCTGAGACACCACGTGATGATCGGGTGTGATAGGCTCTACATTCAAATACAATGGGTGCAAAACAGTTGCACACGCGGAATACTCAGGTTAAGCTTGACGAGCCTAGCATATAACAGATATGGCCTCGGAACACGGAGACCGAAAGGTCGAGCGTGAATGATATAGTGGATATGATCAACATAGTGAGGTTCACCGTTGAAACTACTCCATCTCACGTGATGATCGGACATGGTTTAGTTGATATGGATCACGTGATCACTTAGAGGATTAGAGGGATGTCTATCTAAGTGGGAGTTCTTAAGTAATATGATTAATTGGACTTAAATTTATCATGAACTTAGTACCTGATAGTATCTTTCTTGTCTATGTTGATTGTAGATAGATGGCCCGTGCTGTTGTTCCGTTGAATTTTAATGCGTTCCTTGAGAAAGCAAAGTTGAAAGATGATGGTAGCAATTACACGGACTGGGTCCGTAACTTGAGGATTATCCTCATTGCTGCACAGAAGAATTACGTCCTGGAAGGACCACTGGGTGCCAGACCTGCTGCAGGAGCAACACCAGATGTTATGAACGTCTAGCAAAGCAAAGCTGATGACTACTCGATAGTTTAGTGTGCCATGCTTTACGGCTTAGAACCGGGTCTTCAACGACGTTTTGAACGTCATGGAGCATATGAGATGTTCCAGGAGTTGAAGTTAATATTTCAAGCAAATGCCCGGATTGAGAGATATGAAGTCTCCAATAAGTTCTACAGCTGCAAGATGGAAGAGAATAGTTCTGTCAGTGAGCATATACTCAAAATGTCTGGGTATAACAATCACTTGATTCAACTGGGAGTTAATCTTCTGGATGATAGCGTCATTGACAGAATTCTTCAATCACTGCCACCAAGCTACAAGAGCTTCGTGATGAACTATAACATGCAAGGGATGGATAAGACGATTCCCGAGCTCTTCGCAATGCTAAAGGCTGCGGAGGTAGAAATCAAAAAGGAGCATCAAGTGTTGATGGTCAATAAGACCACCAGTTTCAAGAAAAAGGGCAAAGGGAAGAAGAAGGGGAACTTCAAGAAGAACAGCAAGCAAGTTGTTGTTCAGGAGAAGAAACCCAAGTCTGGACCTAAGCCTGAGACTGAGTGCTTCTACTGCAAGCAGACTGGTCACTGGAAGCGGAACTGCCCCAAGTATTTGGCGGATAAGAAGGATGGCAAGGTGAACAAAGGTATATGTGATATACATGTTATTGATGTGTACCTTACTAATGCTCGCAGTAGCACCTGGGTATTTGATACTGGTTCTGTTGCTAATATTTGCAACTCGAAGCAGGGGCTACGGATTAAGCGAAGATTGGCTAAGGACGAGGTGACGATGCGCGTGGGAAATGGTTCCAAAGTCGATGTGATCGCGGTCGGCACGCTACCTCTACATCTACCTTCGGGATTAGTTTTAGACCTAAATAATTGTTATTTGGTGCCAGCGTTAAGCATGAACATTATATATGGATCTTGTTTGATGCGAGACGGTTATTCATTTAAATCAGAGAATAATGGTTGTTCTATTTATATGAGTAATATCTTTTATGGTCATGCACCCTTGAAGAGTGGTCTATTTTTGTTGAATCTCGATAGTGGTGATACACATATTCATAGAATTGAAGCCAAAAGATGCAGAGTTGATAATGATAGTGCAACTTATTTGTGGCACTGCCGTTTAGGTCATATCGGTGTAAAGCGCATGAAGAAACTCCATACTGATGGACTTTTGGATCCACTTGATTATGAATCACTTGGTACTTGCGAACCGTGCCTCATGGGCAAGATGACTAAAACGCCGTTCTCCGGAACTATGGAGAGAGCAACAGATTTGTTGGAAATCATACATATAGATGTATGTGGTCCGATGAATATTGAGGCTCGTGGCGGATATCGTTATTTTCTCACCTTCACAGATGATTTAAGCAGATATGGGTATATCTACTTAATGAAACATAAGTCTGAAACATTTGAAAAGTTCAAAGAATTTCAGAGTGAAGTTGAAAATCATCGTAACAACAAAATAAAGTTTCTACGATCTGATCGTGGAGGAGAATATTTGAGTTATGAGTTTGGTCTTCATTTGAAACAATGCGGAATAGTTTCGCAACTCACGCCACCCGGAACACCACAGCGTAATGGTGTGTCCGAACGTCGTAATCTTACTTTACTAGATATGGTGCGATCTATGATGTCTCTTACTGATTTACCGCTATCGTTTTGGGGTTATGCTTTAGAGATGGCCGCATTCACGTTAAATAGGGCACCATCAAAATCCGTTGAGACGACGCCTTATGAACTGTGGTTTGGCAAGAAACCAAAGTTGTCGTTTCTTAAAGTTTGGGGCTGCGATGCTTATGTGAAAAAGCTTCAACCTGATAAGCTCGAACCCAAATCGGAGAAATGTGTCTTCATAGGATACCCAAAAGAGACCGTTGGGTACACCTTCTATCACAGATCCGAAGGCAAGACTTTTGTTGCTAAATTCGGAATTTTTCTGGAGAAGGAATTTCTCTCGAAAGAAGTGAGTGGGAGGAAAGTTGAACTTGATGAGGTAATTGTACCTGCTCCCTTATTGGAAAGTAGTTCATCGCAGAAACCAGTTTCTGCGACGCCTATACCAATTAGTGAGGAAGTTAATGATGATGATCATGGAACTTCAGATCAAGTTATTACTGAACCTCGTAGGTCAACCAGAGCAAGATCCGCACCAGAGTGGTATGGTAATCCTGTTCTGGAGGTTATGTTACTAGACCATGACGAACCTACGAACTATGAAGAAGCGATGGTGAGCCCAGATTCCGCAAAATGGCTTGAAGCCATGAAATCTGAGATGGGATCCATGTATGAGAACAAAGTGTGGACTTTGGTTGACTTGCCCGATGATCGGCAAGCAATTGAGAATAAACTGATATTCAAGAAGAAGACTGACGCTGACGGTAATGTTACTGTCTATAAAGCTCGACTTGTTGCAAAAGGTTTTCGACAAGTTCAAGGGATTGACTACGATGAGACCTTCTCACCCGTAGCGATGCTTAAGTTTGTCCGAATCAAGTTAGCAATTGCCGCATTTTATGATTATGAAATTTGGCAAATGGATGTCAAAACTGCATTCCTGAATGGATTTCTGGAAGAAGAGTTGTATATGATGCAACCGGAAGGTTTTGTCGATCCAAAGGGAGCTCACAAAGTGTGCAAGCTCCAGCGATCCATTTATGGACTGGTGCAAGCCTCTCGGAGTTGGAATAAACGCTTTGATAGTGTGATCAAAGCATTTGGTTTTGTACAGACTTTTGGAGAAGCCTGTATTTACAAGAAAGTGAGTGGGAGCTCTGTAGCATTTCTGATATTATATGTGGATGACATATTGCTGATTGCAAATGATATAGAATTTCTGGATAGCATAAAGGGATACTTGAATAAGAGTTTTTCAATGAAAGACCTCGGTGAAGCTGCGTATATATTGGGCATCAAAATCTATAGAGATAGATCAAGACGCTTAATTGGACTTTCACAAAGCACATACCTTGACAAAGTTTTGAAGAAGTTCAAAATGGATCAAGCAAAGAAAGGGTTCTTGCCTGTGTTACAAGGTGTGAAGTTGAGTAAGACTCAATGCCCGATCACTGCAGAAGATAGAGAGAAGATGAAAGATGTTCCCTATGCTTCAGCCATAGGCTCTATCATGTATGCAATGCTGTGTACCAGACCTGATGTGTACCTTGCTATAAGTCTAGCAAGGAGGTACCAAAGTAATCCAGGAGTGGATCACTGGACAGCGGTCAAGAACATCCTGAAATGCCTGAAAAGGACTAAGGATATGTTTCTCATTTATGGAGGTGACAAAGAGCTCATCGTAAATAGTTACGTTGATGCAAGCTTTGACACTGATCCGGACGATTCTAAATCGCAAACCAGATAGGTGTTTACATTGAACGGTGGAGCTGTCAGTTGGTGCAGTTCTAAACAAAGCGTCGTGGCAGGATCTACGTGTGAAGCGGAATACATAGCTACTTCGGAAGCAGCAAATGAAGGAGTCTGGATGAAGGAGTTCATATCCGATCTAGGTGTCATACCTAGTGCATCGGGTCCAATGAAAATCTTTTGTGACAATACTGGTGCAATTGCCTTGGCGAAGGAATCCAGATTTCACAAGAGAACCAAGCACATCAAGAGACGCTTCAATTCCATCCGGGATTTAGTCCAGGTGGGAGACATAGAAATTTGCAAGATACATACAGATCTGAATGTTGCAGACCCGTTGACTAAGCCTCTTCCACGAGCAAAACATGATCAGCCCCAAGGCTCCATGGGTGTTAGAATCATTACTGTGTAATCTAGATTATTGAGTCTAGTGCAAGTGGGAGACTGAAGGAAATATGCCCTAGAGGCAATAATAAAGTTATTATTTATTTCCTTATATTATGATAAATGTTTATTATTCATGCTAGAATTGTATTAACCGGAAACATAATACATGTGTGAATACATAGACAAACAGAGTGTCACTAGTATGCTTCTACTTGACTAGCTCGTTGATCAAAGATGGTTATGTTTCCTAGCCATAGACATGAGTTGTCATTTGATTAACGGGATCACATCATTAGGAGAATGATGTGATTGACTTGACCCATTCCGTTAGCTTAGCACTCAATCGTTTAGTATGTTGCTATTGCTTTCTTCATGACTTATACATGTTCCTATGACTATGAGATTATGCAACTCCCGTTTACCGGAGGAACACTTCGTGTGCTACCAAACGTCACAACGTAACTGGGTGATTATAAAGGTGCTCTACAGGTGTCTCCGAAGGTACTTGTTGGGTTGGCGTATTTCGAGATTAGGATTTGTCACTCCGATTGTCGGACAGGTATATCTCTGGGCCCTCTCGGTAATGCACATCACTTAAGCCTTGCAAGCATTGCAACTAATGAGTTTGTTGCAGGATGATGTATTACGGAACGAGTAAAGAGACTTGCCGGTAACGAGATTGAACTAGGTATTGAGATACCGACGATCGAATCTCGGGCAAGTAACATACTGATGACAAAGGGAACAACATATGTTGTTATGCGGTCTGATCGATAAAGATCTTCGTAGAATATGTGGGAGCCAATATGAGCATCCAGGTTCCGCTATTGGTTATCGACCGGAGAAGTGTCTCGGTCATGTCTACATAGTTCTCGAACCCGTAGGGTCCGCATGCTTAAAGTTTCGATGACAGTTATATTATGAGTTTATATGTTTTGATGTACCGAAGGTTGTTCGGAGTCCCGGATGTGATCACGGACATGACGAGGAGTCTCGAAATGGTCGAGACATGAAAATTGATGTATTGGAAGCCTATGTTTGGATATCGGAAGTGTTCCGGGTGAAATCAGAATTTTACCGGAGTACCGAGAGGTTACCGGAACCCCCCGGGGGCTTAATGGGCCATAGTGGGCCATAGTGGGCCTTAGTGGAAGAGAGGAGAGGCGGCCAGGGCAGGGCCGCGCGCCCCTCCCCCCTAGTCCGAATAGGACAAGGAGAGGGGGGCGGCGCCCCCCCTTTCCTTCCTCTCTCCCTCCTCTTCCCCCCTCCACTCCTAGTCTAACAAGGAAAAGGGAGGGAGTCCTACTCCCGGTGGGAGTAGGACTCCTCCTGGTGCGCCCCTCCTGGCCGGCCGCACCTCTCCCCCTTGTTCCTTTATATATGGGGGCAGGGGGCACCCTAGAGACACAGCAATTGATCGTTTGATCTTTTAGCCGTGTGCGGTGCCCCCCTCCACCATAGTCCACCTCGATAATACTGTAGCGGTGCTTAGGCGAAGCCCTGCGTCGGTAGAACATCATCATCGTCACCATGCCATCGTGCTGACAAAACTCTCCCTCAACACTCGGCTGGATCGGAGTTCGAGGGACGTCATCGGGCTGAACGTGTGCTGAACTCGGAGGTGCCGTGCGTTCGGTACTTGATCGGTCGGATCGTGAAGACGTACGACTACATCAACCGCGTTGTGCTAACGCTTCCGCTTTCATTCTACGAGGGTACGTGGACAACACTCTCCCCTCTCGTTGCTATGCATCACCATGATCTTGCGTGTGCGTAGGAATTTTTTTGAAATTACTACGTTCCCCAACAGAAACATCATCCGGAAACAACCCTACATGCTGTTTGTGGCTAGGTCTCATTATCATCACGAGGGAGTCGCCGTAAACCGGCTCTCCTAGTTGTGTCTAACGCTTAACGATTATTTTCTTTTTCCTCTTGGGGTGCCCTGCCCCTCCTTATATAAGTTGAAGGGGCAGGTTACATGTAGAGTCCAACTCGGATTAAGACTTAACTATTCTGACTTCTCTTCATGGGCTTCTTAGCATCTTGGGCCTCTTAACGTCTCGGGCTTATTAACCCCAGACGACTCTGTCTGCCGGGTTATGACTGTCTGTCGGGTTATGACTCTCTGCCGGGTTATGACTGTCTGCCGGTTTACCATCTGTCTTAACCATGAGTCTTAACTATCTGCCTTAACCATCTGTCTTAACTCTCTGCCGGTTTACCAAGTCCCAGCCGGGTTATAATTCCGGTCGGGTCATACCGTAGGGTATATCCCCTGACAGACCCATTGCCAGAGAAATATGCGGATTTTCAAAGGGAGTTTGATCTCCCAAAGCACCGATAGTTCCACCGGTCCAGGGGTGGGAACAATCGCCTGGTATAGGGATGTAGTCGAGAATCTACCACTTGGCTCAAGATGCCAAGACAATGAGTTGGGCTCAAGGGAGGGGGAATGGAGGGCAATACACTCGAGCAATTCCTCCCATTGCTCGAGCTCCACCGCCCCGAAGGTACGGCGGAAGGCAATAGCGCCCAAGTCAGCTAAGGCCCCAACCACAGAGAGCTGTGGGTGGACACAGATTGAGAATAACGTGTAAAAGTGATCCACAAAGGGGCGGGTCCCGGCCCATCTATCCAGCCAGAATAGGGTGCCGGATCTGGTGCCCACTTTAATGGAGGTCCCAATCCACAAGACCGGCATCAGACGGATCACCGATTGACAGAATTGGGACCCACCAGATCTAAGGGCGAAGGCCAGCGGTTGCCCGCGAAGGTATTTCGCGCGGATAATCTCCAGCCACAGGCCGCCCTCATCGGTCTGAATCCACCAAAGCCATTTGGAGAGGAGGGCAATATTCATCCGCTTGGACGAAATGACCCCAAGGCCTCCTTGGTCCTTAGGCTTACAGATCTCAAACCATTTCACCATGTGGTATTTCTGTTTATTGTTCTCTCCAGCCCAGAAGAATCTGGAGAGGAGTTTGGTGACCTCATGATGAAGGTATTCATGTAGACTATAGAATCCCATGACGTACATTAGTAGGCTAATAAGGGAGGAGTTCATCATAATCACTCTAGCGGCTTTGGAAAGCCATCTCCACTGCCAGGGCTCCATCCTAGGTTGGAGCTTGGCGATTATTGGGCGGAAGTCCTTCTCCAGTAGGTGTGTGTCACTAATTGGCATGCCTAGGTAAGTAGTCGGGAAGGACCCCAAGCGGCAATTCAAGCGATTGGCAATTCGCTGAGCTTCCACCTGAGAATATCCAAGGACCACCACCTCACTTTTGGCGAAGTTAATCGTGAGGCCTGACATCTCCTGAAAGCAAAGGAGGAGGAACTTGAGGTTCCGAATGTCCTCGTCCGATCCTTCCACCATCATAATGGTGTCGTCTGCATATTGGAGGTGAGTCAGACCACCATTGGCCACAAGATGGGGGAAAATTCCCCTAATGTGGCCGGCCTGCTTGGCCAAATCTAGGATCGAGGCTAGAGCATCGACCACGAGGTTGAAAAGAAATGGAGAGATCGGATCACCTTGCCGAACTCCTTGGCCAGTCATGAAGTAAGGCCCAATCTCACCATTTATGTTCACCGCCGTACGACTGCTCGTCACTAACTGCATCACCCGGGCAACCCAGTGAGAGTCGAACCCACGCTTGAGCATCACCTCCCGAAGGAAGGACCAGTGGACGGTGTCGTATGCTTTATGGAAGTCAATCTTAAAGAACACAGCGCGAAGGTGCATGCTCTTGACCTCGTGGATGACCTCGTGGAGAATGAGGATCCCATCCAGGATATACCTGCCTTTCGTGAAGGCCGACTGGTTTGGGTGGTGGATCCGGGGGGCAATTAGGGCCGCCCTAGTGGCGTACCCCTTGGCCAAAATCTGGAATATCACATTGAGGACTGTGATAGGACGGAATTGCCTGATGTCAGTGGCTCCCAGCACCTTGGGGATCAGGGAGATGATCCCGTAGTTAAGCCGGGATACGTCTAAAGTTCCCCTAGAGAACTCACGGAACAGGTCAAGTATGATCTCCTTGACCATCGGCCAGAATGCCTGGAAAAAATGAATCGGCAGTCCGTCAGGGCCCGGGGCCGAGGCCGGGTTCATGGCTTTTACAAAAGCCTCCACCTCGGAGGCATCAAATGGGGTGAGCAGAGCCGCATTCTCCTCTGAGGAGATTTGCTGGTCAGGCTGCCAGATATGGTCAGCAAGGGCGATACCACCCTGAGGACGCCCCGCAAATAACGACTTGTAAAAGTCGTCAACCAATAAGCGGATAGCAGGGGGTCCTGAAATAGCTGACCTCCTTCCCATAAAAGGGGAATGGAGCAGCGTCTCCTACGGCTGTTAGCAATGGCCTGAAAGTATGCCGTGTTGGCGTCACCAAACAACACCCAATTTATAGACCCTCACTGGCGCCAAAATTCCTCCTCCTTGGAATAGATCTCCATGAGAGAGTCTTCCAGATCGTATCTATGAGCCCACTCTTCAACGGAGATCCCTGAAATATCTACGTGAAGATCAAGGGCTCAGATATCCTCAAGGAGGGAGGCCTTCTGGATCCGAAGATCCCTCTAAATGTTAGCACCCCAACCTTTCATGAACTGCCGGGATCGCTTGGACAGGTGATTGTTGGGGAACGTAGTATTTCAAAATTACTGCCTACGATCACGCAAGATCTATCTAGGAGAAACATAGCAACAAGCGGGGAGAGTGTGTCCACGTACCCTCATACACCAAAAGCGGAAGCGTTTAGTAACACCGTTGATGTAGTCGAACATCTTCGCGAGCCAACCGATCCAAGTACCGAACGCACGGCACCTCCGCGATCTGAACACGTTCATCTCGATGACGTCCCTCGAACTCTTGATCTAGTTGAGGCCAAGGGAGAGTTTCGCCAGCATGAGTGGGGACGGTGTTGATGAAGTTACCGACGCAGGGCTTCGCCTAAGCAGTACGACAATATGACCGAGGTGGAAAACTGTGGAGGGGGCACCGCACACGGCTAAAGATCAGCTTGTGTGTCTATGGGGTGCCCCTCCCTCGTATATAAAGGAGGGGAGGAGGAGGCCGGCCGGCCCCTAGAGGAGCCCCAAGGGGGGAGTCCTACTCCAAGTAGGAATCGGCTCCCCCTTTCGTAGTCCAAGTAGGAGAAGAAGGAAGAAGAGGGAGAGGGAGAGGGAAAGAGGGGCCGCGCCCCCCTCCCATAGTCCTATTCGGACTCCCCTTGGGGGCGCCACCTCCTGGCTGCTGCCCTCTCTCTCCCCTAAGGCCCACTAAGGCCCATTACTCCCCCGGGGGGTTCCGGTAACCCCTCCGGCAGTCCGGTTTTATCCGAAACTATCCGGAACACTTCCGGTGTCCAAATAACATGGTCCAATATATCAATATTTATGTCTCGACCATTTCGAGACTCCTCGTCATGTCTGTGATCTCATCCGGGACCCCGAACAACCTTCGATACATCAAATCACATAACTCATAGTACAAATCGTCATCGAACGTTAAGCGTGCGGACCCTACGGGTTCGAGAACTATGTAGACATGGCCGACACACATCTCCGGTCAATAACCAATAGCGGAACCTAGATGCTCATATTGGCTCCTACATATTCTACGAAGATCTTTATCGGTCAAACCGCACAACAACATATGTTGTTCCCTTTGTCATCAGTATGTTACTTGCCCGAGATTCGATCGTCGGTATCATCATACCTAGTTCAATATCGTACCGGCAAGTCTCTTTACTCGTTCCGTAATGCATCATCCCGCAACTAACTCATTAGTGACATTGCTTGCAAGGCTTATAGTGATGTGCATTACCGAGAGGGCCCAGAGATACCTCTCCGACAATCAAAGTGACAAATCCTAATCTCGATCTATGCCAACTCAACAAACACCATCAGAGACACCTGTAGAGCATCTTTATAATCACCCAGTGACGTTTTTACATTTGATGGCACACTAAGTGTTCCTCCGGTACTCGGGAGTTGCATAATCTCATAGTCATAGGAACATGTATAAGTCATGAAGAAAGCAATAGCAATAAACTAAACGATCATAGTGCTAAGCTAACGGATGGGTCTTGTCCATCACATCATTCTCTAATGATGTGATCCCGTTCATCAAATGACAACACATGTCTATGGCTAGGAAACTCAACCATCTTTGATTAACGAGCTAGTCTAGTAGAGGCATACTAGGGACACTCTGTTTGTCTATGTATTCACACATGTACTAAGTTTCCGGTTAATGCAATTCTAGAATGAATAATAAACATTTATCATGATATAAGGAAATATAAATAACAACTTTATTATTGCCTCTAGGGCATATTTCCTTCAGTCTCCCACTTGCACTAGAGTCAATAATCTAGATTACATAGTAATGATTCTAACACCATGGAGTCTTGGTGCTGATCATGTTTTGCTCATGAGAGAGGCTTAGTCAACGGGTCTGCCACATTCAGATCCGTATGTATCTTGGAAATCTCTATGTCTCCCTCCTTGACTTGATCGCGGATGGAATTGAAGCGTCTCTTGATGTGCTTGGTTCTCTTGTGAAACCTGGATTCCTTTGCCAAGGCAATTGCACCAGTATTGTCAAAAAAAATTCATTGGACCCGATGCACTAGGTATGACACCTAGATCGGATATGAACTCCTTCATCTAGACTCCTTCATTTGCTGCTTCCGAAGCAGCTATGTACTCCGCTTCACACGTAGATCCAGCCACGACGCTCTGCTTGGAACTGCACCAACTTACAGCTCCTCCATTCAATATAAATATGTATCCGGTTTGTGACTTAGAGTCATCCGGATCAGTGTTAAAGCTTGCATCGACGTAACAATTTACGACGAGCTCTTTGTCACCTCCATAAACGAGAACATATCCATAGTCCTTTTCAGGTATTTCAGGATGTTCTTGACCGCTGTCCAGTGATCCACTCCTGGATTACTTTGGTACCTCCCTGCTAAACTAATAGCAAGGAACACATCAAGTATCGTACACAACATTGCATACATGATAGAACCTATGGCTGAAGCATAGGGAATGACTTTCATTTTCTCTCTATCTTCTGCAGTGGTTGGGCATTGTGTCTGACTCAACTTCAAACCTTGTAACACAGGAAAGAACCCTTTCTTTGCTTGATCCATTTTGAACTTCTTCAAAACTTTCTCAAGGTATGTGCTTTGTGAAAGTCCAATTAAGCGTCTTGATCTATCTCTATAGATCTTGATGCCCAATATATAAGCAGCTTCACCGAGGTCTTTCATTAAAAAATTCTTATTCAAGTATCCTTTTATGCTATCCAGAAATTCAGTATCATTTCCGATCAACAATATGTCATCCACATATAATATCAGAAATGCTACAAATCTCCCACTCACTTTCTTGTAAATACAGGCTTCTCCAAAAGTCTGTATAAAACCATATGCTTTGATCACACTACCAAAGCGTATATTCCAACTCCGAGGTGCTTGCACCAGTCCATAAATGGATCGCTGGAGCTTGCACACTTTGTTAGCACCTTTTGGATCGACAAAACCTTCTGGTTGCATCATATACAACTCTTCTTTAAGATATCCATTAAGGAATGCAGTTTTGACATCCATTTGCCAAATTTCGTAATCATAAAATGCGACCATTGCTAACAGATTCGGACAGACTTAAGCATCGCTACGGGTGAGAAGGTCTCATCGTAGTCAACTCCTTGAACTTGTCGAAAACCTTTCGCAACAAGTCGAGCTCTGTAGATAGTAACATTACCGTCAGCGTCAGTCTTCTTCTTGAAGATCCATTTATTCTCTATGGCTTGACGATCATCGGGCAAGTCAACCAAAGTCCACACATTGTTCTCATACATGGACCCCATCTCAGATTTCATGGCCTCAAGCCATTTCGCGGAATCTGGGCTCATCATCACTTCCTCATAGTTCGTAGGTTCGTCATGGTCAAGTAACATGACTTCCAGAACAGGATTACCGTACCACTCTGGTGCGGATCTTACTCTGGTTGACCTACTAGGTTCGGTAGTAACTTGATCAGAAGTTTCATGATCATCATCATTAGCTTCCTCGCTAATTGGTGTAGGAATCACTCGAACTGATTTCTGTGATGAACTACTTTCCAATAAGGGAGCAGGTACAATAACCTCATCAAGTTCTACTTTCCTCCCACTCACTTCTTTCGAGAGAAACTCCTTCTTTAGAAATGATCCTTTCTTAGCAACGAATATCTTGCCTTCAGATCTGTGATTGAAGGTGTACCCAACAGTCTCCTTTGGGTATCCTATGAAGACACATTTCTCCGATTTGGGTTCGAGCTTATCAGGTTGAAGCTTTTTCACATAAGCATCGCACCCCCAAACTTTAAGAAATGACAACTTGGGTTTCTTGCCAAACCACAGTTCATATGGTATCGTCTCAACGGATTTAGATGGTGCCCTATTTAACGTGAATGCAGCCGTCTCTAAAGCATAACCCCAAAACGATAGCGGTAAATCAGCAAGAGACATCATAGATCGCACCATATCTAATAAAGTGCAGTTATGACGTTCGGACACACCATTACGCTGTGGTGTTTCGGGTGGCGTGAGTTGCGAAACTATTCCGGATTGTTTCAAATGAAGACCAAACTCGTAACTCAAATATTCACCTCCACGATCAGATCGTAGAAACTTTATTTTCTTGTTACAATGATTTTCCACTTCACTCTGAAATTCTTTGAACTTTTCAAATGTTTCAGAGTTATGTTTCATCAAGTAGATATACCCATATCTGCTCAAATCATCTGTGAAGGTCAGAAAATAACGATACCCGCCGCGAGCATCAATACTCATCGGACCGCATACATCAGTATGTATTATTTCCAATAAGTCTGTTGCTCGCTCCATTGTTCTGGAGAACGGAGTTTTAGTCATCTTGCCCATGAGGCATGGTTCGCAAGTATCAAGTGATTCGTAATCAAGTGATTCCAAAACCCCATCAGCATGGAGTTTCTTCATGCGCTTTACACCAATATGACCTAAACGGCAGTGCCACAAATAAGTTGCACTATCATTATTAAACTTATATCTTTTGGCTTCAATTCTATGAATATGTGTATCACTACTATCGAGATTTAGTAAAAATAGACCACTCATCAAGGGTGCATGACCATAAAAGATATTACTCATATACATAAAATAACCATTATTCTCTGATTTAAATGAATAACCGTCTCGCATCAAACAAGATCCAGATATAATGTTCATGCTTAACGCTGGCACCAAATAATAATTATTCAGGTCTAAAACTAATCCCGAAGGTAGATATAGAGGTAGCGTGCCGACGGCGATCACATCGATTTTGGAACCATTTCCCACGCGCATCGTCACCTCGTCCTTAGCCAATCTTCGCTTAATCCGTAGCCCCTGTTTCGAGTTGCAAATATGAGCAACAGAACCAGTATCAAATACCCAGGCGCTACTACGAGCATTAGTAAGGTACACATCAATAACATGTTTATCAAATATACCTTTCACTTTGCCATCCTTCTTATCCGCCAAATACTTGGGGCAGTTCCGCTTCCAGTGACCAGTCCCTTTGCGGTAGAAGCACTCAGTCTCAGGCTTAGGTCCAGACTTGGGCTTCTTCACTTGAGCAACAACTTGCTTGCCATTTTTCTTGAAGTTCCCTTTCTTCCCTTTGCCCTTTTTCTTGAAACTAGTGGTCTTGTTAACCATCAACACTTGATGCTCCTTCTTGATTTCTACCTCCGCAGCCTTTAGCATCACGAAGAGCTCGGGAATTGTCTTATCCATCCCTTGCATATTATAGTTCATCACGAAGCTTTTGTAGCTTGGTGGCAGTGATTGAAGAACTCTGCCAGTGACACTATCAACCGGAAGATTAACTCCCAGCTGAGTCAAGTGATTGTGGTACCCAGACATTCTGAGTATATGTTCACTGACAGAACTATTCTCCTCCATTTTGCAGCTGTAGAACTTATTGGAGACTTCATACCTCTCGATCCGGGCATTTGCTTGAAATATTAACTTCAACTCCTGGAACATCTCATATGCTCCATGACGTTCAAAACGTCGTTGAAGTCCCGGTTCTAAGCCGTAAAGCATGGCACACTGAACTATCGAGTAGTCATCAGCTTCGCTCTGCCAGGCGTTCATAACGTCCGGCGTCACTCCTGCAGCGGGTCTTGCACCTAGGGGTGCTTCCAGGATGTAATTCTTCTGTGCAGCAATGAGGATAATCCTCAAGTTACAGACCCAGTCCGTGTAGTTGCTACCATCATCTTTCAACTTAGCTTTCTCTAGGAACGCATTAAAATTCAACGGAACAGTAGCATGTGCCATTTATCTACAACAATGTAGACATGCAAAATACTATCAGGTACTAAGTTCATGATAAATTTAAGTTCAATTAATCATATTACTTAAGAATTCCCACTTAGATATATATCCCTCTAATCATCTAAGTGATCACGTGATCCATATCAACTAAACCATGTCCGATCATCATGTGAGATGGAGTAGTTTTCAATGGTTAACATCACTATGTTGATCATATCTACTATATGATTCACGCTCAACCTTTCGGTCTCAGTGTTCCGAGACCATATCTGTATATGCTAGGCTCGTCCAGTTTAACCCGAGTATTCTGCGTGTGCAAAACTGGCTTGCACCCATTGTATGTGAACATAGAGCTTATCACACCTGATCATCACGTGGTGTCTCGGCACGATGAACTGTCGCAACGGTGCATACTCAGGGAGAACACTTGTACCTTGAAATTTAGTGAGAGATCATCTTATAATGCTACCGTCGTACTAAGCAAAATAAGATGCATAAAGGATAAACATCACATGCAATCAATATAAGTGATATGATATGACCATCATCATCTTGTGCCTTTGATCTCCATCTCCAAAGCACCGTCATGATCACCATTTTCACCGGCTTGACACCTTGATCTCCATCGAAGCATCGTTGTCGTCTCGCCAACTATTGCTACTACGACTATCGCTACCGCTTAGTGATAAAGTAAAGTAATTACATGGCGATTGCATTTCATACAATAAAGCGACAACCATATGGCTCCTGCCAGTTGCCGATAACTGTTACAAAACATGATCATCTCATACAACAATTTATATATCATCACGTCTTGACCATATCGCATCACAACAAGCCCTGAAAAAACAAGGTAGACGTCCTCTACTTTGTTGTTGCAAGTTTTACGTGGCTGCTATGAGCTTCTAGCAAGAACCGTTCTTACCTACGCATCAAAACTACAACGATTTTTCGTCAAGTGTGCTGTTTTAACCTTCAACAAGGACCGGGCATAGTCACACTGGATTCAACTAAAGTTGGAGAAACAAACACCCACTAGCCACCTGTGTGAAAAGCAAGGCAGTAGAACCAGTCTCATGAACACAGTCATGTAATGTCGGTCTGGCCGCTTCATCCAACAATACCTCCGAATCAAAGTATGACATGCTGGTAAGCAGTATGACTATTATCGCCCACAACTCTTTGTGTTGTACTCGTGCATATAACATCTATGCATAGACCTGGCTCGGAAGCCACTGTTGGGGAACGTAGTATTTCAAAAAAATTGCCTACGATCACGCAAGATCTATCTAGGAGAAGCATAGCAATGAGCGGGGAGAGTGTGTCCACATACCCTCGTAGACCGAAAGTGGAAGCGTTTAGTAACGCGGTTGATGTAGTCGAACGTCTTCGCTATCCAACCGATCCAAGTACCGAACGCACGGCACCTCCGCGATCTACACACATTCAGCTCGGTGACGTCCCTCGAACTCTTGATCCAGTTGAGGCCAAGGGAGAGTTTCGTCAGCACGACAGCGTGGTGACGGTGATGATGAAGTTACCGACGCAGGGCTTCGCCTAAGCACTACGACAATATGACCGAGGTGGAAAATTGTGGAGGGGGGCACCGCACACGGCTAAAGACCAACTTTGTGTCTATGGGGTGCCCCCCTCCCCCGTATATAAAGGAGGGGAGGAGGAGGCCGGCCGGCCCCTAGAGGCGCCCCCAAGGGGGGGAGTCCTACTCCAAGTAGGAATCGGCTCCCCCCTTTCCTAGTCCAATCAGGAGAAGAAGGAAGGAGAGGGAGAGGGAGAGGAAAAGAGGGGCCGCGCGCCCCTCCCCTAGTCCTATTCGGACTCCCCTTGGGGGGGCACCACCTCCTGGCTGCTGCCCTCTCTCTCGCCTAAGGCCCACTAAGGCCCATTACTTCCCCGAGGGGTTCCGGTAACCCCTGCGGCACTCCGGTTTTATCCGAAACTATCTGAAACACTTCCGGTGTCCGAATAACATGGTCCAATATATCAATCATTATGTCTCGACCATTTCGAGACTCCTCGTCATGTCCGTGATCTCATCCGGGACTCCGAACAACCTTCAGTACATCAAATCGCATAACTCATAATACAAATTGTCATCGAACGTTAAGCGTGCGGACCCTACGGGTTCGAGAACTATGTAGACATGACCGAGACACATCTCCGGTCAATAACCAATAGCGGAACCTGGATGCTTATATTGGCTCCTACATATTCTGCGAAGATCTTTATCGGTCAAACCGCACAACAACATACGTTGTTCCCTTTGTCATCGGTATGTTACTTGCCCGAGATTCGATCGTCGGTGCAATCATACCTAGTTCAATCTCGTTACCGGCAAGTCTCTTTACTTGTTCCGTAATGCATCATCCCGCAACTAACTCATTAGTCACATTGCTTGCAAGGCTTATCGTGATGTGCATTACCGAGAGGGCCCAGAGATACCTCTCCGACAATCGGAGTGACAAATCCTAATCTCGATCTATGCCAACTCAACAAACGCCATCAGAGACACCTGTAGAGCATCTTTATAATCACCCAGTTACATTGTGACTTTGATAGCACACTAAGTGTTCCTCCGGTATTCGGGAGTTGCATAATCTCATAGTCATAGGAACATGTATAAGTCATGAAGAAAGCAATAGCAATAAACTAAACAATCATAGTGCTAAGCTAATGGATGGGTCTTGTCCATCACATCATTCTCTAATGATGTGATCCCGTTCATCAAATGACAACACATGTCTATGGCTAGGAAACTCAACCATCTTTGATTAACGAGCTAGTCTAGTAGAGGCATACTAGGGACACTCTGTTTGTCTATGTATTCACACATGTACTAATTTTTCGGTTAATACAATTCTAGCATGAATAATAAACATTTATCATGACATAAGGAAATATAAATAACAACTTTATTATTGCCTCTAGGGCATATTTCCTTTAGTGATGCCATTCGTCCAGGATCGACATCTGCCTATGGGGTCGGCTAACGCCAAGACCCAGTGATCCTGGACGGCTGCCATAAAGCCAGGCTGCCGGAGCCCGAAAGCTTCAAAGCAAAACTGCGCGCGGGGGGGGGGGGTGGCAAGTTGACGGGAGATCAAATCTTGACTTGACATGGCGTAAATCTCCCCGGCAACGGCGC
Organism: Aegilops tauschii subsp. strangulata; assembly: GCF_002575655.3. Lineage (NCBI taxonomy): Eukaryota > Viridiplantae > Streptophyta > Magnoliopsida > Poales > Poaceae > Aegilops > Aegilops tauschii. The sequence goes on along the minus strand of NC_053039.3, from coordinate 61,886,208 downwards.
CAGAAATCCTTCTTGCTATCTCTTGAGCATGTGTTGGTTTTCCCTTGAAGAGGAAAGGGTGATGCAGCAAAGTAGCGTAAGTATTTCCCTTAGTTTTTGAGAACCAAGGTATTAATCCAGTAGGAGATTACACGCAAGTCGCCTAGTACCTGCACAAACAATCAAGAACCTTGCAACCAACGCGATAAAGGGGTTGTCAATCCCTTCACGGCCACTTGCAAAAGTGAGATCTGATAAAGATAATAAGATAAATATTTTTGGTATTTTTTTGTATAGATTGGAAAATAAAGATTACAAAATAAACGGAGATAGAAATAGCTAGTTGACGGGAAACTAATATGATGTAAAATGGACCCGGGGGCCATATGTTTCACTAGTGGCTTCTCTCAAGATAGCATATATTACGCTGGGTGAACAAATTACTGTCGAGCAATTGATAGAAAAGCGCATAGTTATGAGAATATCTAGGCATGATCATGAACATAGGCATCATGTCCGTGTCAAGTAGACCGAAACGATTCTGCATCTACTACTATTACTCCACACATCGACCGCTATCCAGCGTGCATCTAGAGTATTAAGTTCATAAGAACAGAGTAACGCATTAGGCAAGATGACATGATGTAGAGGGATAAACTCAAGCAATATGATATAGACCCCATCTTTTTATCCTCGATGGCAACAATACAATACGTGTCGGTTCCCTTTCTGTCACTGGGATCGAGCACCGCAAGATTGAACCCAAAGCTAAGCACTTCTCCCACTGCAAGAAAGATCAATCTAGTAGGCCAAACTAAACCGATAATTCGAAGAGACTTGCAAAGATATCAAATCATGCATATAAGAATTCAGAGAAGAATCAAATATTGTCCATAGATAATTGATGTCTACTACACAACCTTCTTCTTGTAGACGTTGTTGGGCCTCCAAGTGCAGAGGTTTGTAGGACAGTAGCAAATTTCCCTCAAGTGGATGACCTAAGGTTTATCAATCTGTGGGAGGCGTAGGATGAAGATGGTCTCTCTCAAGCAACCCTGAAACCAAATAACAAAGAGTCTCTTGTGTCCCAAACACACCCAATACAATGGTAAATTCTATAGGTGCACTAGTTCGGCAAAGAGATGGTGATACAAGTGCAATATGGATGGTAGATATAGGTTTTTGTAATCTGAAAATATGAAAACAGCAAGGTAACAAATAATAAAAGTGAGCACAAACGGTATTGCAATGCTAGGAAACAAGGCCTAGGGTTCATACTTTCACTAGTGGAAGTTCTCTCAACAATAATAACATAATTGGATCATATAACTATCCCTCAACATGCAACAAAGAGTCACTCCAAAGTCACTAATAGCGGAGAACAAACGAAGTGATTATGGTAGGGTACGAAACCACCTCAAAGTTATTCTTTCCAATCAATCTGTTGGGCTATTCCTACAAGTGTCACAAACAGCCGTAGAGTTCGTACTAGAATAACACCTTAAGACGCAAATCAACCAAAACCATAATGTCACCTAGATACTCCAATGTCACCTCAAGTATCCGTGGGTATGATTATACGATATGCATCACACAATCTCAGATTCATCTATTCAACCAACACATAGAACCTCAAAGAGTGCCCCAAAGTTTCTACCGGAGAGTCAAGACGAAAACGTGTGCCAACCCCTATGCATAGGTTCATGGGCGGAACCCGCAAGTTGATCACCAAAACATACATCAAGTGAATCACGTGATATCCCATTGTCACCACAGATACGCACGGCAAGACATACATCAAGTGTTCTCAAATCATTAAAGACTCAATCCGATAAGATTACTTCAAAGGGAAAACTCAATCCATTACAAGAGAGTAGAGGGGGAGAAGCAACATAAGATCCAACTATAATAGCAAAGCTCGCGATACATCAAGATCGTGCCAAATCAAGAACACGAGAGAGAGATCAAACACATAGCTACTGGTACATACCCTCGGCCCCGAGGGTGAACTACTCCCTCCTCGTCATGGAGAGCGCCGGGATGACGAAGATGTCCACCGATGAGGGTTCCCCCCCCTCCGGCAGGGTGCCGGAACAGGGTCCCGATTGGTTATTGGTGGCTAAAGAGGCTTGCGGCGGCGGAACTCCCGATCTATTCTGTTCCCCGATCGTTTTAGGGTATATGGATATATATAGGCGGAAGAAATACGTCAGGGGAGCCATGAGGGGCCCACGAGGGTGGAGGGCGTGCCCAGGACGTGCACTCCAAGTCTCCCGGGTTGCTTTCCTTCCAAAAATAACTTCTCTAGAAGGTTTCATTCCGTTTCGATTCCGTTTGATATTCCTTTTCTTCGGAACACTGAAACAAGGGAAAAAACAGGAACTGGCACTGGGCTCTGGGTCAATAGGTTAGTCCCAAAAATAATGTAGAAGTGTTTAATAAAGCCCATAAACATCCAAAACAGATAATATAATAGCATGAATACTTCATAAATTATAGATACGTTGGAGACGTATCAGCATCCCCAAGCTTAATTCCTGCTCGTCCTCGAGTAGGTAAATGATAAAAGAAATAATTTATGACATGTGAATGCTAGCAGGTGCATAAGTTTGATCAATGATAATTTCAATCACCTTTTCTAGCATCATTATATGTCATAACAGTAGTTCAACTCATAGAACTTTTCATGATCAATTAACAAACTATTCACATGTTAAAGTATAGATCATAAACTTTCTTGAAAACTAACAAACCATGTTATTAGTCATCAAACAATTACAATTCATCTTATTTTCAGGAAGAGTCTATCACAGAGCTTTGATTCAGCAAACTTCACATACTTAACTATCATTTAGTCTTCCATGATTGCTACCACTCAAAGCATATTTTTAGAACAAATAGTATTCATCGAACACAGAGAAAGATAGGGGCTTAATGTTTCGCCTCCCAACCTTTTACCTCAAGGGTAATGTCAACAGTAATAATTCATGCTCAAATATATTTGAATGGCCATATATGCTTAGATCTTTCCATCACATGATGCTTTCCAACTAAAGAGTAGGTTGGAATGAGAAGGAATACTACTGACTCTTGCATAAAAGTAAAAGATAGGCCCTTCGTAGAGGGAAGCAGGGATTTGCAGAGGTGCCAGAGCTCGAAGCAAAAACAGAGATGAAAATAATTTTGAGAGGTATGCTTTGATTGTCAACATAACGACCAAGAGTTCCCAATATCTTCCATACTACATACATTATAGGCGGTTCCCAAACAGAAAGGTAAATATTTTTACTCCCCCTCCACCATCAATCATCAATCCATGGCTTGCCCGAAACCACGGGTGCCTCCAACTAACATCAAACCTGGGGGAGTTTTGTTTGCAATTATTTTTGATTTGATTTTGATCTTTTGATCATGGGACTGGGCATCCCAGTTACCGGCCATTTTCTCGTGAATGATGAGCGGAGTCCACTCATCGTGAGAATAACCCACCTAGCATGGAAGATACTGCTAACCCGTAGTCGCTACATGAGCGATTCGGGCATACAAAACAGATTATTATTTGAAGGTTTAGAGTTTGGCACATGCAAATTTATTTGGAACAGCAGGTAAATACTGCATATAGGTAGATATGGTGGACACTCATGGAAGAAACTTGGTTCAAGGAATTTGGATGCACAAGCAGTATTCCCGCCTAGTATAGATATTTTGGCTAGCAAAGGATTCTAAATAGCAAGCACCACATGTTAGAGGATCCAAAACTATATAACTTATACAAATATACCCAAGCATAACTCATTATGTTGTCTTCCTTGTCCAACTTCAACTAATTTGCTCAGGTTTGAAAATAATTAATGGGGATCACAAACATAGAAGATGTCCAAGATAGTATATTTATATGTGAAATCTCTCTTCCTTCAATATTCTTTCATGAATTGTTCAAGTGACCAATACAATGTTTGCTAACCTTCAATAAATTTACCACCTCTACTTCTTATATGTGAAGTCATTACTCCCCATGGGATAAGCATAAGAAGCACATATAATTTCAGATTTATGACATTCAAATCATTCAACCATTTACTCATAGGATATAAGTGAAGCACACGAGTAAATGACAAACTACTCCAAAAAGATATAAGTGAAGATCAATGAGTAGTTAAATAATTATTTAGCTATGTGAAGACTCCCTCTCATTTAAGAATTTCAGATCTTGGTAATTTATTCAAACAGCAAGCAAAACAAAATAAAATAAAATGACGCTCCAAGCAAAACACATATCATGTGGTGAATAAAAATATAGCTCCAAGTAAAGTTACCGATGAACGAAGACGAAAGAGGGTATGCCTTCCGGGGCATCCCCAAGCTTAGATGCTTGGTTATCCTTGAATATTTTCTTGGGGTGCCTTGGGCATCCCCAAGCTTAGGCTCTTGCCACTCCTTATTCCATAGTCCATCGAATCTTTACCCAAAACTTGAAAACTTCACAACACAAAACTTAACAGAAAATTCGTAAGCTCCGTTAGCGAAAGAAAACAAAACACCACTTCAAGGTACTGTAATGAACTCATTCTTTATTTATATTGGTGTTAAACCTACTTTATTCCAACTTCTCTATGGTTTATAAACTATTTTACTAGCCATAGATTCATCAAAATAAGCAAACAACACACGAAAAACAGAATCTGTCAAAAACAGAACAGTATGTAGTAATCTGCAACTAAAGCAAACTTCTGGAACTCCAAAAATTCTAAAATAATTTCATGGACCTGAGTAATTTCTCTAGTAATCATCTGAAAAAAGAATCAACTAAATAGCACTCTCCAGTAAAAAGTTGAAGTTAATCTCGTGAGCGCTAAAGTTTCTGTTTTTTACAGCATGATCATAAAGACTTCACCCAAGTCTTCCCAAAGGTTCTACTTGGAACAAACACTAATTAAAACACAAAATCACATCTAAACAGAATCTATATGGATTATTTATCACTAAACAGAACCAAAAAGCAAGAAACTAAAATAAAATTGGGTTGCCTCCCAACAAGCGCTAACGTTTAACGCCCCTAGCTAGGCATGGTGATTTCAATGATGCTCACATAAGAGATAAGAATTGAAACATATAGAGAGCATCATGAAGAATATGACTAGAACATTTAAGTCTAACCCACTTCCTATGCATAAGGATTTTGTGAGCAAACAACTTATGGGAACAATAATCAACTTGCATAGGAAGGTAAAACAAGCATAACTTCAAGATTTTAAGCACATAGAGAGGAAACTTGATATTATTGCAATATGTAGAAGCATATGATCCTCTCTCATAATAATTTTCAGTAGCATCATGAATGAATTCAACAATATAACCAGCACCTAAAGCATTCTTTTCATGATCTACTTGCGTAGAAATTTTATTACTCTCCACATAAGCAAAATTCTTTTCATTCGGAATAGTGGGAGTTTCATAAGAGACTTGAATACCATAAATTGTTTCCACATTAAAAGAGTAATGTTCAGAAAATGGGTAATCATAATCATGACAAGTTTTATAATTATAGTCATCACTACTTTTTATAGCATAAGTTTCATCACAATAATCATCATAAGTAGCAACTTTGTTCTCATCATAATCGATTAAAACCACTTCCGAAATAGTGGATACATCACTAAATAAAGTCACGACCTCTTCAAATCCACTTTCATAAATATTATAAGATTCAACATCCTCCAAAATAGTGGAATCATTACTTCCTAAAGTCGACACTTTTCCAAATCCACTTTCATCAATATAATCATCATAAGTAGGAGGCATGCTATCATCATTATAAATTTGCATATCAAAACTTGGGAGACTAAAAATATCATCTTCATTAAACGTAGCATCCCCAAGCTTGGGACAAACATTAATTGCAGCAAATATATTCTCAAAAACACCATCTTCATCAAACATAGCATCCCCAAGTGTGGGCCTTTTCATATCATAAGCATAATCACTCTCATCATTAATAGTATGGATAGCACCAATAGTATAGCAATTATCATATTCTTCCAAGCAAGTGCCAAAAAGATTTTCAAGATCATAAGAAGTATCATTATCTTCCCAATCATAATCATCACAACAAGCAATAGGCATAACGAGATCATCATCAAGTGCATCATCTTCCACAATTATTTTTGATTCATTTTCATGAGGCACAACAATAATAGGAGCAACATTATTTGGGAGAGATATCTTTTTACCTCTCTTCCTTTTTCTTTTCTTCTTCTTCACCACACCATGTGTGGGTTCAATCCTCTTTTTGGAGCTCCTTATTAATGAAATTGGTTGAATAGAAGGCTCCTCCTCGTTACCTGATTCATCATAAGAAATAATAGGAGGATATTGGGAAGTCTCTTCCCTTTCATTAGTATTCTCTTCATCTTCTATTTGTTTTCTTTTCTTTATGTAATTGGCAATATAAGGATTTTCAATGCAATTCACTGCACAATACATAAAATTTCCACTAGATCAAATCCAAGAAGTTTATAACGGGCAAATTCTGGAAGATAGTTAGTTATACGTTTCATTTCTTCGTAACCCATAAGCAAACTAAGTTCATTATAATGTGCAAGGGAAATCAAGTCATCACAATTTTTGGACACGATTAGATCATGAAACAATTTGCATCGGATAGTTAAATGACCCCGTTCATTGCAAAGTTCACAAGTATGGCCAAGAAAATTTAAATTTTCAGCACAAACATCTAGCCTTTCTTGCAACAATTTAGTTTCTAAATGCTTATGCCTCTTGCAATATCTATCTTCTCTATTTAATGTGTACTTGCAAACCCAATGCAGTCCACAAAAATTGACATGCTTATAGGAAACATTTTCATCATGACTAGGTGCAATCATCATTAGTACTATGGATATTCATAGAGTTCATACTAAGAAAATTGCAATCATGCTCATCATTCAAAGATTTAGTGCCAAACATTTTAATGCATTCTTCTTCTAACACTTTGGCACAATTTTCCTTTCCATCATACTCACGAAAGATCTTAAAAAGATGAAGCGTATGAGACAAACTCAATTCCATTTTTTGGTAGTTTTCTTTTATAGACGAAACTAGTGATAAAACAAGAAACAAAAAGATTCGATTGCAAGATCTAAAGATATACCTTCAAGCACTCACCTCCCCGGCAACGGCGCCAGAAACTGCTTGATGTCTACTACACAACCTTCTTCTTGTAGACGTTGTTGGGCCTCCAAGTGCAGAGGTTTCTAGTACAGTAGCAAATATCCCTCAAGTGGATGACCTAAGGTTTATCAATCCGTTGGAGGCGTAGGATGAAGATGGTCTCTCTCAAGCAACCCTGCAACCAAATAACAAAGAGTCTCTTGTGTCCCCAACACACCCAATACAATGGTAAATTGTATAGGTGCACTAGTTCGGCGAAGAGATGGTGATACAAGTGCAATATGGATGGTAGATATAGGTTTTTGTAATCTGAAAATATGAAAACAGCAAGGTAACAAATAATAAAAGTGAGCACAAACGGTATTGCAATGCTAGGAAACAAGGCCTAGGGTTCATACTTTCACTAGTGCAAGTTCTCTCAACAATAATAACATAATTGGATCATATAACTATCCCTCAACATGCAACAAAGAGTCACTCCAAAGTCACTAATAGAGGAGAACAAACGAAGAGATTATGGTAGGGTACGAAACCACCTCAAAGTTATTCTTTCCAATCAATCCGTTGGGCTATTCCTATAAGTGTCACAAACAGCCCTAGAGTTCGTACTAGAATAACACCTTAATACGCAAATCAACCAAAACCCTAATGTCACCTAGATACTCCAATGTCACCTCAAGTATCTGTGGGTATGATTATACGATATGCATCACACAATCTCAGATTCATCTATTCAACCAACACATAGAACCTCAAAGAGTGCCCCAAAGTTTCTACCGGAGAGTCAAGACGAAAACGTGTGCCAACCCCTATGCATAGGTTCATGGGCGGAACCCGCAAGTTGATCACCAAAACATACATCAATTGAATCACGTGATATCCCATTGTCACCACAGATATGCACGGCAAGACATACATCAAGTGTTCTCAAATCATTAAAGACTCAATCCGATAAGATTACTTCAAAGGGAAAACTCAATCCATTACAAGAGAGTAGAGGGGGAGAAGCAACATAAGATCTAACTATAATAGCAAAGCTCGCGATACATCAAGATCGTGCCAAATCAAGAACACGAGAGAGAGAGATCAAACACATAGCTACTGGTACATACCCTCAGCCCCGAGGGTGAACTACTCCCTCCTCGTCATGGAGAGCGCCGGGATGATGAAGATGGCCACCGGTGAGGGTCCCCCCCCTCCGGCAGGGTGCCGGAACAGGGTCCCGATTAGTTTTTGGTGGCTACAGAGGCTTGCGGCGGCGGAACTCCCGATCTATTCTGTTCCCCGATCGTTTTAGGGTATATGGATATATATAGGCGGAAGAAATATGTCAGGGGAGCCACGAGGGGCCCACGAGGGTGGAGGGCGCGCCCAGGGGGTGGGCGCGCCCCTGCCTCGTGCCTCCCTCGTTGCTTTCCTGACGTGCACTCCAAGTCTCCCGGGTTGCTTTCCTTCCAAAAATAACTTCTCCAGAAGGTTTCATTCCGTTTCGACTCCGTTTGGTATTCCTTTTCTTCGAAACACTGAAACAAGGGAAAAACAGGAACTGGCACTGGGATCTGGGTCAGTAGGTTAGTCCCAAAAATAATGTGAAAGTGTTTAATAAAGCCCATAAACATCCAAAACAGATAATATAATAGCAAGAATACTTCATAAATTATAGATACGTTGGAGACGTATCAATAATCTTGATCATAAACCCACAATTCATCGGAGCTCGACAAACACACCGCAAAAAGTATTACATCGAATAGATCTCCAAGAATATCGAGGAGAACTTTGTATTGAGAACCAAAGAGAGAGAATAAGCCATCTAGCTAATAACTATGGACCCGAAGGTCTGTGGTAAACTACTCACACATCATCAGAGAGGCTATGGTGTTGATGTAGAAGCCCTCCGTGATCGATTCCCCCTCCGGCGGAGCGCCGGAAAAGGCCCCAAGATGGGATCTCACGGGTATAGAGGTTGCGGTGGTGGAAAAGTGGTTTCGTGGCTCCCCTGGATGTTTTCAAGGTATAAGAGTATATATAGGCGAAAGAAGTAGGTCGGTGGAGCTATGAGGGGCCCACGAGGGTGGGGGGCGCGCCCTCTTGCCTCGTGGCTTCCTCGCGGAGTTCCAGACTTCCACTCCAAGTCTCCCGGGTTGCGTTTGTTCCGAGAAAGATCCTCGCGAAGGTTTCGTTCCGTTTGACATTCCTTTTCTGAGAAATACTGAAATAGGCAAAAAAACAGCAATTTGCACTGGGCCTTCGGTTAATAGGTCAGTCCCAAAAATAATATAAAAGAGCATATTAAAGCCCATTAAACATCCAAAACAGATAATATAATAGCATTGAACAATCAAAAATTATAGATACGTTGGAGACGTATCAGGGGGGGACGGGGTCGCTCATCCCTAGACGATAAGAGAAGGGGGTCGTGGTCGGACCCAATGCGAGTAATAGCCTGGAGAGAGGCCAATGGAAACCGCAGCTCCCAGTCGGGGGAGACAAACACACGGTCAAGTACACTAAGGGTCGGGGAGACCTGTCTATTGGTCCAGGTAAATCTCGCCCTGACCCTGTCCAGCTCCAGTAGGCCTAAGTCCGCAACCCAATCGTTGAAACGACGTATCTCCGCCAGATCGACGCGGGAGTTGCTCTTATCCTCGGTGGAGCGAAGGAGGTTGAAGTCTCCTCCTACCACGACAGGAAGGGTCGCAGAGGTTATCTTAGCGTGGAGCTCAGCTAGGAAAGCGGCCGAGCGACTATGGTCGGCTGGACCATAAACCACGATGATCTCCCACTTGAAGTTCATATCACGTTCCCAGACCTCCATGCTAACAAAGTGGGATCCATGATCCATGGATCCCACCTCAAAGGTGGATCCTTCACACCCAGAAGAATGCCGCCGGAGTGGCCCGTCACTCCACTAGATGGCAACCAGTGCCATGCGAACAAATGCCTTCTAAGACGCTCAAGTTCTACGAGAGAGAACTCGGTGCGCATTGTTTCCTTGATTGCAACCACATCTATGGACTCATCGCGCATGTACTCAATGAGCTGCCTGCGGTGGCCATCATGACCGAATCCCCGCAGATTCCAAAATAAAGCGCGCATGATCACTCGCATAACGGGTCCTCCCTGGACCCAACAGTGGAGGTAGCTCTAAGGGCCCGACGCAACTGGGTAGTACGAGAACGCGTCTGACCAGGGATCTCACCCGGGTCGTCCGCCCCTAGAGCCCGATCATGAGCTTGGCGGGGCGTGGGGGGGGGGGACCTCCGCAGCTGATGCCGCCTCGCGAGCTCGAGTGGCCGCGAGATGGCCCTCCAGAATCTCCTTGTCCTAGAGGACGCAAGCTGCTCTAAAACCGGGCCCTTCTCACCATGGAAAACTATAGCCGAATCGACTGCGATCTTGGCCAGCTGGCCAAGAGGGACGCCAGCAAGAACGGAAAAGGAATTGAGGCAAGTATCATCAGAATAAGGACAAGGGGCCTGGGAATCGGACGGACCTGTGTCGAGGTTGCGGATGGCGGCGGGGCGAGACGCCTTCTCCACCGCGGTCGGCGAGGCCCCCGCCAGCCGAGGGGCCACCTCAAGCCAGGCACTCTTTCGGGCCGACGAGGCCGGAGTAGAGGCCGAGCGATGGCGGCCCCTGGACATGGGCGGCCTAGATGACGTGGGAGAGGAAGCAGTCGCGGGACCGGACTCCAGGAGAGCCGGCGCGGAGGGGTCCTCTCGGACGGCAACCGGAGACACGAGCCGTGGAGAGGATGGGGGATGGACCTCCATACTGCCTCGACTGACACCACTCCCCTCCTCATTAGACACGGACAACAGCGCAGGGAGGAAGGGACAGGGGACATAGCCTAGTGGTGGGGAGGGGTTGATGCCTTCCCACCCACCCAGGTTTAAGTCATGGTACTTGCAATTTGGGTTTGTTGCACCGATTATACTGTAGGGGGTTCCCTTACAGTCTTTCTATCAAAAAAAGGGACGGGGGAGGGTGGCGCCAGGCGGGAGGGTGGCTGATGTCTACTACACAACATTTTTCTTGTAGACGTTGTTGGGCCTCCAAGTGCAGAGGTTTGTAGGACATTAGCAAATTTCCCTCAAGTGGATGACCTAAGGTTTATCAATCTGTGGGAGGCGTAGCATGAAGATGGTCTCTGTCAAACAACCGTGCAACCAAATAACAAAGAGTTTCTTGTGTCCCTACTACCTCTTGAGCACTGCGTTGGTTTTCCCTTGAAGAGGAAAGGGTGATGCAGTAAAGTAGCGTAAGTATTTCCCCCACTTTTTAAGAACCAAGGTGTCAATCCAGTAGGAGATCACGCACGAGTACCTCACACCTACACAAACAAATAAGAACCTCGCAACCAACGCGATAAAGGGGTTGTCAATCCCTCAACGGTCACTTATTAGAGTGAGATCTGATAGATATGATAAGATAATATTTTTGGTATTTTTATGATAAAGAGAAATAAAGATGCAAAGTAAAATAAAAGGCAATAGAAATAACTAAGTGTTGGAAGATTAATATGATGGAAAATAGACCCGGGGGCCATAAGTTTCACTAGTGGCTTCTCTCAAGAGCATAAGTATTACGGTGGGTGAACAAATTACTGTCGAGCAATTGATAGAATTGAGCATAGTTATGAGAATATCTAGGTATGATCATGTATATAGGCATCACGTCCGCGACAAGTAGACCGAAACGATTCTGCATCTACTACTCTTACTCCACACATCGACCGCTATCTAGCATGCATCTGGAGTATTAAGTTCATAAGAATAGAGTAATGCTTTAAGTAAGATGACATGATGTAGAGGGATAAACTCATGCAATATGATATAAACCCCATCTTTTAATTTCGATGGCAACAATACAATATGTGTCGTTTCCCCTACTGTCACTGGGATCGAGCGCCGCAAGATTGAACCCAAAGCTAAGCACTTCTCCCATTGCAAGAAAGATCAATCTAGTAGGCCAAACCAAACTGATAATTCAAAGAGACTTGCAAAGATACCAATCATACATAAAAGAATTCAGAGGAGATTCAAATATTGTTCAAAGATAAACTTGATCATAAACCCACAATTCATCGGTCTCACCAAACACACCGCAAAACAAGATTACATCGAATAGATCTCCATGAGAATCGTGGAGAACTTTGTATTGAGATCCAAAGAGAGAGAAGAAGCCATCTAGCTAATAACTATGGACCCGAAGGTCTGAGGTAAACCACTCACACTTCATCGGAGAGGCTATGGTGTTGATGTAGAAGCCCTCCGTGATCAATGCCCCCTCCGTTGGAGCGCCGGAAAAGGCCCCAAGATGGGATCTCACGGGTACAGAAGGTTGCGGCGGTGGAAATAGGTTTTTGGCTCTGTATCTGATAGTTTGGGGGTACATAGGTATATATAGGAGGAAGAAGTACGTCGGTGGAGCAACATGGGCCCCACGAGGGTGGAGGGTGCGCCTGGGGGGTAGGTGCGCCCCCCTGCCTCGTGCTCTCCTCGTTGATTACTATGCGTAGACTCCAAGTCCTCTGGATCACGTTCATTCCGAAAATCACGTTCCCAAAGGTTTCATTCCGTTTGGACTCCGTTTGATATTCTTTTTCTGCGAAACACTGAAATAGGCAAAAAAAACAGCAATTCGGGCTAAGCCTCCGGTTAATAGGTTAGTCCCAAAAATAATATAAAAGTGTATAGTAAAGCCCATTAAACATCGAAAACAGAATATAATATAGCATGGAACAATCAAAAATTATAGATACGCTGGAGACGTATCAAGCATCCCCAAGCTTAATTCCTGCTTGTCCTCGAGTAGGTAAATGATAAAAACAGAATTTTTGATGTGGAATGCTACTTAGCATAATTTTCAATGTAATTCTCTTAATTGTGGTATGAATATTCAGATCCGAAAGATTCAAGATAAAAGTTTAATATTGACATAAAAATAATAATACTTCAAGCATACTAACTTAGCAATTATGTCTTCTCAAAATAACATGGCCAAAGAAAGTTATCCCTAAAAATCATATAGTCTGGCTATGCTCTATCTTCACCACACAAAGTATTTAAATCATGCACAACCCCGATGACAAGCCAAGCAATTGTTTCATACTTTTGGTGTTCTCAAACTTTTTCAATCTTCACACAATACATGAGCGTGAGCCATGGACATAGCACTATATGTGGAATAGAATGGTGGTTGTGGAGAAGACAAAAAGGAGAAGATAGTCTCACATCAACTAGGTGTATCAACGGGCTATGGAGATGCCCATCAATAGATATCAATGTGAGTGAGTAGGGATTGCCATGCAACGGATGCACTAGAGCTATAAGTATATGAAAGCTCAACAAAAGAAACTAAGTGGGTGTGCATCCAACTCGCTTGCTCACGAAGACCTAGGGCATTTTGAGGAAGCCCATCATTGGAATATACAAGCCAAGTTCTATAATGAAAAATTCCCACTAGTATATGAAAGTGATATCATAGGAGACTCTCTATCATGAAGATCATGGTGCTACTTTGAAGCACAAGTGTGGTAAAAGGATAGTAACATTGTCCCTTCTCTCTTTTTCTCTCACTTTTTTTATTTGGGCCTTTTTCTCTTTTTTTATGGCCTCTTTTTTTTCTTTTTATTTTTCCTCCGGAGTCTCATCCCGACTTGTGGGGGAATCATAGTCTCCATCATCGTTTCCTCACTTGGGACAATGCTCTAATAATGATGATCATCACACTTTTATTTACTTACAACTCAATACTTAGAACAAAATATGACTCTATGTGAATGCTTCCGGCGGTGTACCGTGATATGCAATGAATCAAGAGTGACATGTATGAAAGAATTATGAACGGTGGCTTTGCCACAAATACGATGTCAACTACATGATCATGCGAAGCAATATGACAATGAAGGAGTGCGTCATAGTAAACGGAACGGTGGTAAGTTGCATGGAAATATATCTCGGAATGGCTATGGAAATGCCATAATAGGTAGGTATGGTGGCTGTTTTGAGGAAGGTATATGGTGGGTGTATGATACCGGCGAAAAATGCGCGGTATTAGAGAGGCTAGCAATGGTGGAAGGAAGAGAGTGCGTATAATCCATGGACTCAACATTAGTCATAAAGAACTCATATACTTATTGAAAAAATCTACAAGTTATCAAAGCAAAGTATTACGCTCATGCTCCTAGGGGGATAGATTGGTAGGAAAAGACCATCGCTCGTCCCCGACCGCCACTCATAAGGAAGACAATCAATAAATAAATCATGCTCCGACTTCATCACATAACGGTTCACCATACGTGCATGCTATGGGACTTGCAAACCTCAACACAAGTATTTCTCAAATTCACAAATACTCAACTAGCATGACTCTAATATCACCATCTTCATATCTCAAAACAATTATCAAGCATCAAACTTCTCACAGTATTCAACGCACTCATAAGAATTTTTTTACTAATCTTGGATGCCTATTACTTTAGGACTAATTTTTCAATTTAAGAAAATTACCATGCTGTTTTGCAGGACTCTCAAAATAATATAAGTGAAGCATGAGAGAACAATAGTTTCTATAAAACAAATCCACCACCGTGCTCTAAAAGATATAAGTGAAGCACTAGAGCAAAAACTATATAGCTCAAAAGATATAAGTGAAGCACATAGAGTATTCTAATAAATTCCGAATAATGTGTGTCTCTCTCAAAAGGTGTGTACAGAAAGGATGATTGTGGTAAACTAAAAAGCAAAGACTCAAATTATACAAGACGCTCCAAGCAAAACACATATCATGTGGTGAATAAAAATATAGCTCCAATTAAAGTTACCGATGGAAGTAGACGAAAGAGGGGATGCCTTCTGGGGCATCCCCAAGATTTGGCTTTTTGGTGTCCTTAGATTACCTTGGGGTGCCATGGGCATCCCCAAGCTTAGGCTCTTTCCACTCCTTGTTCCATAATCCATCAAATCTTTTACCCAAAACTTGAAAACTTCACAACACAAAACTTAACAGAAAATCTCGTGAGCTCCGTTAGCGAAAGAAAACAAAACACCACTTCAAGGTACTGTAATGAACTCATTATTTATTTATATGGGTGTTAAACCTACTGTATTCCAACTTCTCTATGGTTTATAAACTATTTTATTAGCCATAGATTAATCAAAATAAGCAAACAACACACGAAAAACAGAATCTGTCAAAAACAGAACAGTCTGTAGTAATCTGTAATTAACGCAAACTTATGGAACTCAGAAAAATCTACAAAAATAGGAAGACCTAGAAAATTTGTTTATTGATCTTCTGCAATTGGAATCAGTATTTTATCACGTTCTGGTGATGTTTAACAATTGTTTTCGTGAACAGAAAGTTTCTGGAATTTTCAGCAAGATCAAATAACTATCATCCAAGAAGATCCTATAGGTTTAACTTGGCACAAACACTAATTAAAAATAAAAAAATCTAACCAGAGGCTAGATCAAATATTTATTCCTAAACAGAAGCAAAAAGCAAAAAAAAAATATTGGGTTGCCTCCCAACAAGCGCTATCGTTTAACGCCCCTAGCTAGGCATAAAAGCAAGGATAGATCTAGGTATTGCCATCTTTGGTAGGCAATCCATAAGTGGCTCCCATAATAGATTCATAAGGTAATTTTATTTTATTTCTAGGGAAGTGTTCCATGCCTTTCCTTAACAGCAATTGGAATCTAATATTCCCTTCCTTCATATCAATAATTGCACTAATCGTTCTATGGAAAGGTCTACCAAGAATAATAGGACATGAAGGATTGCAATCTATATCAAGAACAATGAAATCTACGGGCACATAGTTCCTATTTGCAACAATAAGAACATCATTAATTCTTCCCATAGGTTTCTTAATAGTGCAATCCGCAAGGTGCAAGTTTAAAGAACAATCATCAAAATCACGAAAACCTAGCAAATCGCATATAGTTTTTGGAATCGTGGAAACACTAGCACCCAAATCACACAAAGCATAGCATTCATGATCTTTAATTTTAATTTTAATAGTAGGTTCCCACTCATCATAAAGTTTTCTAGGGATAGAAACTTCCAACTCAAGTTTTTCTTCATAAGATTGCATCAAAGCATCGACGATATGTTTAGTAAAAGCTTTATTTTGGCTATAAGCATGAGGAGAATTTAGCACGGATTGCAACAAGGAAATACAATCTATCAAAGAGCAATTATCATAATTAAATTACTTGAAATCCAAAATAGTGGGTTCATTAATATCTAGAGTTTTGATCTCTTTAATCTCACTTTTACTAATTTTTGCATCAAGATCTAAAGACTCTGAATTTTTGGAACGCCTTCCAGGTAAAGGTGGCTCATATTCAGTCCCATCATTATCAAGATTCATATTGCAAAACAAAGGTTTAATAGGAGACACATAAATAACTTTTAGATCTTCATATTTATTTTCATAGAAACTAGAAGAACACACTTTCACAAAGCAATCTTTCTTAGCACACATCCTAGCGGTTCTTTCTTTGCACTCATCAATGGAAATTCTCATGGCTTTGAGAGACTCATTGATATCATGCTTAGGTGGAATAGATCTAAGTTTCAAAGAATCAACATCAAGAGAAATTCTATCAACGTTCCTAGCCAATTCATCAACCTTGAGCAATTTTTCTTCAAGCAAAGCATTGAAATTCTTTTGTGAATTCATAAACTCCTTAACACTAGTCTCAAATTCAGAGGGCATCTTATTAAAATTTCCATAAGAATTGTTGTAGGAATTACCATAATTATTAGAGTAATTACTAGGGTATGGCCTAGGATTAAAGTTTCCTCTATACGCGTTGTTACCAAAATTATTCCTACCAACAAAATTAACATCCATAGATTCGTTATTATTCTCAATCAAAGTAGACAAAGGCATATCATTAGGATCGGAAGAAACACTTTTAGTAGCAAATAATTTCATAAGTTCATCCATCTTTCCACTCAAAACATTAATTTCTTCTATCATATGCACTTTTTATTAGTAGATCTTTCGGTGTGCCATTGAGAATAATTAACCATAATATTATCTAGGAGTTTAGTAGCTTATCCTAAAGTGATTTCCATAAAAGTGCCTCCCGCGGCCGAATCTAAAAGATTTCTAGAAGCAAAATTCAAGCCGGCATAAATTTTTTGTATAATCATCCAAAGATTCAAACCATGTGTAGGGCAATTACGTATCATTAATTTCATCCTCTCCCAAGCTTGTGCAACATGTTCAGGATCAAGTTGCTTAAAATTCATAATATCGTTTCTAAGAGAGATGATTTTAGCGGGAGGAAAATACTTAGAGATAAAAGCATCTTTGCACTTATTCCATGAATCAATACTATTTTTAGGCAATGACGAAAACCAAACTTTAGCACGATCTCTAAGCGAAAAAGGAAATAGCATCAATTTAACAATATCATTGTCCACATCTTTCTTCTTTTGCATATCACACAAATCAACGAAGCTATTTAGATGGGTAGTGGCATCTTCACTAGGAAGGCCGGCGAATTGATCTTTCATGACAAGATTCAACAAAGCAGCATTAATTTCACAAGATTCAGCATCGGTAAGAGGAGCAATCAGAGTGCTAAGAAAATCATTGTTGTTGGTATTGGTGAAGTCACACAATTTAGTATTATCTTGAGCCATCGTGACAAGCAAGCAATCCAACACACGAGCAAACAAGAAGCAAGCGAAAAAGAGGCGAACGGAAAAGAGAGGGTGAATAAAACGGCAAGGGTGAAGTGGCGGAGAGGAAAACGAGAGGCAAATGGCAAATAATGTAATGCCAGGGATAAGAGTTTGTGATGGGTACTTGGTATGTCTTGACTTGACTTGACTTGGCGCGAATCTCCCTGGCAACGGCGCCAGAAATCCTTCTTGCTACCTCTTGAGCACTGCGTTGGTTTTCCCTTGAAGAGGAAAGGGTGATGCAGTAAAGTAGCGTAAGTATTTCCCTCAGTTTTTGAGAACCAAGGTATCAATCCAGTAGGAGATCACGCACGAGTCCCTCACACCTACACAAACAAATAAGAACCTCGCAACCAACGCGATAAAGGGGTCGTCAATCCCTCAACGGTCACTTACGAGAGTGAGATCTGGTAGATATGATAAGATAATATTTTTGGTATTTTTATGATAAAGAGAAATAAAGATGCAAAGTAAAATAAAAGGCAATAGAAATAACTAAGTGTTGAAAGATTAATATGATGGAAAATAGACCCAGGGGCCATAGGTTTCACTAGTGGCTTCTCTCAAGAGCATAAGTATTACGGTGGGTGAACAAATTACTATCGAGCAATTGATAGAATTGAGCATATTTATGAGAATATCTAGGTATGATCATGTATATAGGCATCACGTCCGCGACAAGTAGACAGAAACGATTCCGCATCTACTACTATTACTCCACACATCGACCGCTATCCAGCATGCATCTAGAGTATTAAGTTCATAAGAACAGAGTAATGCTTTAAGTAAGATGACATGATGTAGAGGGATAAACTCATGCAATATGATATAAACCCCATCTTTTTATCCTCGATGGCAACAATACAATACGTGTCGTTTCCCCTACTGTCAATGGGATCGAGCACCGCAAGATTGAACCCAAAGCTAAGCACTTCTCCCATTGCAAGAAAGATCAATCTAGTAGGCCAAACCAAACTGATAATTCGAAGAGACTTGAAAAGATAACCAATCATACATAAAAGAATTCAGAGGAGATTCAAATATTGTTCATAGATAAACTTGATCATAAACCCACAATTCATCGGTCTCAACAAACACACCGCAAAAGAAGATTACATCGAATAGATCTCCACGAGAATCGTGGAGAACTTTGTATTGAGATCCAAAGCGAGAGAAGAAGCCATCTATCTAATAACTATGGACCCGAAGGTCTGAGGTAAACTACTCACACATCATTGGAGAGGCTATGGTGTTGATGTAGAAGCCCTCCGTGATCAATGGCCCTTCCGGTGGAGCGCCAGAAAGGCCCCAAGATGGGATCTCACGGGTACAGAAGGTTGCGGCGGTGGAAATAGGTTTTTGGCTCCGTATCTGATAGTTTGGTGGTACGTAGGTATATAGGAGGAAGAAGTACGTCGGTGGAGCAACATGGGCCCCACGAGGGTGGAGGGCGCGCCTGGGGGGTAGGCGCGCCCCCCTGCCTCGTGCTCTCCTCGTTGATTACTTTGCGTAGACTCCAAGTCCTCTGGATCACGTTCATTTCGAAAATCACGTTCCCGAAGGTTTCATTCCGTTTGGACTCCGTTTGATATTCTTTCTCTGCGAAACACTGAAATAGGCAAAAAACAGCAATTCGGGTTGGGCCTCCGGTTAATAGGTTAGTCCCAAAAATAATATAAAAGTGTATAATAAAGCCCGTTAAACATCCAAAACAGAATATAATATAGCATGGAACAATAAAAAATTATAGATACGTTGGAGACGTATCAGTCCCCAACACACCCAATACAATGGTAAAATGTATAGGTGCACTAGTTCGGCAAAGAGATGGTGATACAAGTGCAATATGGATGGTAGATATAGGTTTTTGTAATCTGAAAATATAACAACAGCAAGGTAACAAGCGATAAAAGTGAGCACAAACGGTATTATACTGCTAGGAAACAAGGCCTAGGGTTCATACTTTCACTAGTGCAAGTTCTCTCAACAATAATAACATAATTGGATCATATAACTATCCCTCAAGATCCAACAAAGAGTCACTCAAAAGTCACTAATAGCGGAGAACAAATGAAGAGATTATTTTAGGGTATGAAACCACCTCAAAGTTATTCTTTCTGATCGATCTATTCAAGAGTCTGTAGTAAAATAACACGAAGCTATTTTTTTGGTTCGATCTATCCTAGAGTTCGTACTAGAATAACACCTTAAGACACAAATCAACAAAAACCCTAATGTCACCTAGATACTCCAATGTCACCTCAAGTATCCGTGGGTATGATTATACAATATGCATCACACAATCTCAGATTCATCTATTCAACCAACACAAAGAACTTCAAAGAGTGCCCCAAAGTTTCTACCGGAGAGTCAAGACGAAAACGTGTGCCAACCCCTATGCATAGATTCCCAAGGTCACGGAACCCGCAAGTTGATCACCAAAACATACATCAAGTGAATCAATAGAATACCCCATTGTCACCACGGGTATCCCACGCAAGACATACATCAAGTGTTCTCAAATCCTTAAAGACTCAATCCGATAAGATAACTTCAAAGGGAAAACTCAATCCATTACAAGAGAGTAGAGGGGGAGAAACATCGGAAGATCCAACTATAATAGCAAAGCTCGCGATACATCAAGATCGTGCCGAATCGAGAACACGAGAGAGAGAGAGAGAGAGAGAGAGAGAGAGAGAGAGAGATCAAACACATAGCTACGGGTACGTACCCTCAGCCCCGAGGATGAAATACTCCCTCCTCGTCATGGAGAGCGCCGGGATGATGAAGATGGCCACCGGTGAGGGATCCCCCCTTCGGCAGGGTGCCAGAACAGGGTCCCAATTGGTTTTTGGTGGCTACAGAGGCTTGCGGCGGCGGAACTCCCGATCTAGGTTATGTTCTAGAGGTTTCTGTATTTATAGGAATTTTTGGCGTAGGTCTCACGTCAGGGGAGGTCTCCGAGTCGTCCACGAGATAGGGGGACGCGCCCAGGGGGTAGGGCATGCCCCCCACCCTCGTGGACGGCTTGGGACTCTTCTGGCCCAACTCTTTTACTCCGGGGGCTTCTTTTGGTCCATAAAAAATCATCAAAAATTGGCACGTCAATTGGACTCCGTTTGGTATTCCTTTTCTGTAAAACTCAAAAACAAGGAAAAAACAGAAACTGGCACTGGGCTCTAGGTTAATAGGTTAGTCCCAAAAATCATATAAAATAGCATATAAAAGCATATAAAACATCCTAGATGGATAATATAATAGCATGGAACAATCAAAAATTATAGATACGTTGGAGACGTATCAAGCATCCCCAAGCTTAATTCCTGCTCGTCCTCGAGTAGGTAAATGATAAAAACAGGTTTTTTGATGTGGAATGCTACCTAACATAATTTTCAATGTAATTTTCTTTATTGTGTCATGAATGTTCAAATCCGAAATATTCAAGACAAAAGTTTAATATTGACATAAAAATAATAATACTTCAAGCATACTAACCAAGCAATTATGTCTTCTCAAAATAACATAGCCAAAGAAAGCTCATCCCTACAAAATCATATAGTTTGGCCATGCTCCATCTTCGTCACACAAAATGCTCTCATCATGCACAACCCCGATGACAAGCCAAGCAATTGTTTCATACTTTAGTATTCTCAAACTTTTTCAACTTTCACGCAATACATGAGCGTGAGCCATGGACATAGCACTATGGGTGGAATAGAATATGATGATGGAGGTTGTGTGGAGAAGACAAAAAATAAGAAAGCCTCACATCGACGCGGCTAATCAACGGGCTATGGAGATGCCCATCAATTGATGTCAATGCGAGGAGTAGGGATTGCCATGCAACGGATGCACTAGAGCTATAAATGTATGATAGCTCAACAAAAGAAACTAAGTGAGTGTGCATCCAACTTGCTTGCTCACAAAGACATAGGGCATTTGAGGAAGCCCATTGTTGGAATATACAAGCCAAGTTCTATAATGAAAAATTCCCACTAGTATATGAAAGTGACAATATAACAAACTCTCTATCATGAAGATCATGGTGCTACTTTGAAGCACAAGTGTGGAAAAGGGTAGTAGCATTGTCCCTTCTCTCTTTTTCTCTCATTTTTTTTCTTTTTCTTTTTTTTTTCTTTTTTCCTTCTCTTTTTTTATGGGCCTTCTCTTTTTTAGTTGGCCTTTCTCCTTCTTTTTTTTATTTCCTCACACGGGACAATGCTCTAATAATGATGATCATCACACTTCTATTTATTTACAACTCAAGGATTACAACTCGATACTAGAACAAAATATGACTCTATATGAGTGCCTCCGGCGGTGTACCGGGATGGGCAATGAATCAAGAGTGACATGTATGAAAAATTATGCATGGTGGCCTTGCCACAAATACGATGTCAACTACATGATCATGCAAGGAAATATGACAGTGATGAAGCGTGTCATAATAAACGGAATGGTGGAAAGTTGCATGGCAATATATCTCGGAATGGCTATGGAAATGCCATAATAGGTAGGTATGGTGGCTGTTTTGAGGAAGATATAAGGAGGCTTATGTGTGATAGAGCGTATCATATCACGGGGTTTGGATGCACCGGCGAAGTTTGCACCAACTCCCGAGGTGAGAAAGGGCAATGCACGGTACCGAAGAGGCTAGCAATGATGGAAGGGTGAGAGTGCGTATCATCCATGGACTCAACATTAGTCATAAAGAACTCACATACTTATTGCAAAAATCTACAAGTCATCAAAACCAAGCACTATGCGCATGCTCCTAGGGGGATAGATTGGTAGGAGAAGACCATCGCTCATCCCCGACCGCCACTCAAAAGGAGGATAATCAAAGAAACACCTCATGCTTCAAATTTGTTACACAACGGTTACCATACGTGCATGCTATGGGACTTGCAAACCTCAACACAAGTATTTCTCAAATTCAAAAATACTCAACTAGCATGACTCTAATATCACAATCTTCATATCTCAAAACAATCATCGAGCATCAAACTTCTCATAGTATTCAATGCACTCTATATGAAAGTTTTTATTATACCCATCTTGGATGCCCATCATATTAGGACTAAATTAATAACCAAAGCAAATTACCATGCTGTTCTAAAAAGACTCTCAAAATAATATAAGTGAAGCATGAGAGTTCATCTATTTCTTCAAAATAAAACCACCGTCGTCCTCTAAAAAGATATAAGTGAAGCACTAGAGCAAATGACAAACTACTCCAAAAGATATAAGTGAAGATCAACGAGTAGTCGAATAATCATGCAACCATCTGAAGACTCTCTAACATTTAAGAATTTCAGATCTTGGTATTTTATTCAAACAGCAAGCAAAACAAAAGGAAATAAAATGACGCTCCAAGCAAAACACATATCATGTGGTGAATAAAAATATAGCTCCAAGTAAAGTTACCGATGAACGAAGACGAAAGAGGGGATGCCATCCGGGGCATCCCCAAGCTTAGGCTCTTGGTTGTCCTTGAATATTACCTTGGGGTGCCTTGGGCATCCCCAAGCTTAGGCTCTTGCCACTCCTTATTCCATAGTCCATCGAATCTTTACCCAAAACTTGAAAACTTCACAACACAAAACTTAGCAGAAAACTCGTAAGCTCCGTTAGTATAAGAAAATAAATCACCACTCAGGTAATGTTGTGAACTCATTCTAAATTCATATTGGTGTAATATCTACTGTATTCCAACTTCTCTATGGTTCATACCCTCCGATACTACTCATAGATTCATCAAAATAAGCAAACAACACCTAGAAAACAAAATCTGTCAAAAACA
The DNA here is from genome assembly GCF_002575655.3 of Aegilops tauschii subsp. strangulata. Taxonomy (NCBI): domain Eukaryota; kingdom Viridiplantae; phylum Streptophyta; class Magnoliopsida; order Poales; family Poaceae; genus Aegilops; species Aegilops tauschii. The sequence continues at coordinate 61,862,543 of NC_053039.3, read as the reverse complement.
GAACAGTCTGTAGTAATCTATATCATTAGAATACTCCTATAACTCCACAAATTCTGAAATAAATTTGTGTACGTGAGGAATTTGTCTATTAATATTCTGCAAAAAGACTCAAGCTAAAAGCACTCTCCAGTAAAAAATGGCAGCTAATCTCGTGAGCGTAAAAGTTTCTGTTTTTTATAGCAAGATCGCAAAGACTTCACCCAAGTCTTCCCAAAGGTTCTACTTGGCACAAACACTAACTAAAACATAAAACCACATCTAACCAGAGGCTAGATAGATTATTTATTACTAAACATGAGCAATAGTCAAAGAACAAAAATAAAAATTGGGTTGCCTCCCAACAAGCGCTAACGTTTAACGCCCCTAGCTACGCATGATGATTTCAATGATGCTCACATAAAAGATAAGAATTGAAACATAAATAGAGCATCGTGAAGAATATGACTAGCACATTAAGTCTAACCCACTTCCTATGCATAGGGATTTTGTGAGCAAACAATTTATGGGAACAAGAATCAACTAGCATAGGAAAGCAAAACAAGCATAACTTCAAGATTTTCAACACATAGAGAGGAAACTTGATATTATTGCAATTCCTACAAGCATATATTCCTCCCTCATAATAATTTTTAGTAGCATCATGAATGAATTCAACAATATAACCATCACATAAATCATTCCTTTCATGACCCACAAGCATAGAAAATTTATTACTCTCCACATTAGCAAAATTCTTCTCATTCGGAATAGTGGGAGCAAATTCAAGAAAATAACTATCATGGGATTGAAAATTGAAATCAAGATGACAAGTTTCATGGTTATCATTATTCTTTATAGAATACGTGTCATCATAATAATCATCATAGATAGGAGGCATGTTTTCATCATAATAAATTTGCACATCAAAACTTGGGGGACTAAAAATATCATCTTCATCAAACATAGCATCCCCAAGCTTGTGGCTCTGCATATCATTAGCATCATGGTTATTCAAAGAATTCATACTAAAAACATTGCAATCATGCTCATCATTCAAAGATTTAGTGCCAAACATTTTAATGCATTCTTCTTCTAACACTTGAGCACAATTTTCCTTTCCATCATTTTCATGGAAGACATTAAAAAGATGAAGCATGTGAGGCAACCTCAATTCCATTTTTTTGTAGTTTTCTTTTATAGACTAAACTAGTGATAAAACAAGAAACAAAAAGATTCGATTGCAAGATCTAAAGATATACCTTCAAGCACTCACCTCCCCGGCAACGGCGCCAGAACTTGCTTGATGTCTACGACACAACCTTTTTCTTGTAGACGTTGTTGGGCCTCCAAGTGCAGAGATTTGTAGGACAGTAGAAAATTTCCCTCAAGTGGATGACCTAAGGTTTATCAATCTGTGGGAGGCGTAGGATGAAGATGGTCTATCTCTAACAATCGTGCAACCAAATAACAAAGAGTCTCTTGTGTCCCCAACACACCCAATACAATGGTAAATTGTATAGCTGCACTAGTTCGGTGAAGAGATGGTGATACAAGTGCAATATGGAGGGTAGATATAGGTTTTTGTAATCTGAAAATATAAAAACAGCAAGGTAACAAGCGATAAAAGTGAGCACAAACGGTATTGCAATGCTAGGAAACAAGGCCTAGAGTTCATACTTTCACTAGTGCAAGTTCTCTCAACAATAATAACATAATTGGATCATATAACTATCCCTCAACATGCAACAAAGAGTCACTCCAAAGTCACTAATAGCGGAGAACAAACGAAGAGATTATTGTAGGGTACGAAACCACCTCAAAGTTATTCTTTCTGATCGATCTATTCAAGAGTCCGTAGTAAAATAACACGAAGCTATTCTTTCGGTTCGATATATCCTAGAGTTCGTACTAGAATAACACCTTAAGACACAAATCAACCAAAACCCTAATGTCACCTCGATACTCCAATATCACCTCAAGTATCCGTGGGTATGATTATACGATATGCATCACACAATCTCAGATTCATCTATTCAACCAACACAAAGAACTTCAAAGAGTGCCCCAAAGTTTCTACCGGAGAGTCAAGACGAAAACGTGTGCCAACCCCTATGCATAGATTCCCAAGGTCACGGAACCCGCAAGTTGATCACCAAAACATACATCAAGTGAATCAATAGAATACCCCATTGTCACCATGGGTATCCCACGCAAGACATACATCAAGTGTTCTCAAATCCTTAAAGACTCAATCTGATAAGATAACTTCAAAGGGAAAAATCAATCCATTACAAGAGAGTAGAGGGGGAGAAACATCATAAGATCCACCTATAATAGCAAAGCTTGCGATACATCAAGATTGTGCCGAATCAAGTACACGAGAGAGATGGAGAGAGAGAGAGAGATCAAACACATAGCTACTGGTACATACCCTCAGCCCCGAGGGTGAACTACTCCCTCCTCGTCATGGAGAGCGCCAGGATGATGAAGATGGCCACCGATGAGGGATCCCCCTCCGGTAGGGTGCCGAAACAGGGTCCCGATTGGTTTTTGGTGGCTACAAATGCTTGCGGCGGCGGAACTCCCGATCTAGGTTATGTTTGAAGGTTTCTGTATTTATAGGAATTTTTGGCGTAGGTCTCACGTCAGGGGGGTCTCCGAGTTGTCCACGAGATAGGGGGACACGCCCAAGGGGGTAGGGCACGCCCCCCACCCTCGTGGACGGCTCGGGACTCTTCTGGCCCAAATTTTTTACTCCGGGGGCTTCTTTTGGTCCATAAAAAATCATCAAAAATTGGCACATCAATTGGACTCCGTTTGGTATTCCTTTTTTGTAAAACTCAAAAACAAGGAAAAAAACAGAAACTGGCACTGGGCTCTAGGTTAATAGGTTAGTCCCAAAAATCATATAAAATAGCATATAAAACATCCTAGATGGATAATATAATAGCATGGAACAATCAAAAATTATAGATACGTTGGAGACGTAGCAGTGGTGGCTTCGTCGAGCATAGCTGCAATCGCTGCGATGTCCTTGGACTGCTCCCCGGGGCAGGCGTCGTGGGAGCCAGGCCCCGAGAAGTGGGTAGACGAGGGGTGGGAGGAGCCGGCTGGGGGACGATCATCCCCAGGATCTGTCGAGTCGTCGTCGGAGGCCTGAGAGCGGGGAGACCGGTTGCGGGGGCGATGCGGGGAGCCCTGCGGGCCATCCCCCTACCAGGCCCCATCTCGAGCTTGGCGCCACTCCCATCATCCGGGCTAAGGGGATCAGTGGGAGTCCCACCCTCAACCGAGATGCGCAGGTCATAGCCGACGTCGTTGAAGAACATCCTGATCGTCGTCTTGAGCTTGGAGGGGTCTGGAGACTTGATCTGCACCCGAACAGCCGGATCCCCGGACAGAGAAGCGTCGTCGACTGCCACAAACTTTCCCAACAGAGGGCACAAGCCACGGATGACTCCCTCGTCCCTAGCAGTAGGCGGGAGCCCGCGGATCTGCACCCACACCATGGACAGGGTGGCCACCGCAAGCGGGTCCACAAACGGAACCGAGATGCGGACGAAGAGCTGGTTGAGGGCGAGCGTGAGTCTGGCGCTGTGGGTGCCGTAACGGAGAGTGGCCGGGTCGGGGAAGATCGTGGTAAACTCCCGGTCTGAGATTAGGGTCACCTCCCAATCCCAGTCCGGGTTAAACAGGTGACGAAGCTCCTCAGAGATGATGGCCGGGGACGCCGTCCGGCCATCCAAGACCGAGATGAAAGCGGTCAATGGCGGGGTGCCCCGGGCCTCGGGGAGGTCCATCTGGAAGAAGCCCAGGTCATCCAACGCATAGCCAAACAACCCAAGCGTCCCGGTAGGCTGGTGGTCCGGACAGAGGGCGGCGGGGTGGTCCGTCCTCTTGCAGAGGTGGCATGCTAGAGGCACGGTGCAGTCCACCTGACAATGCCCAGCCACCCCACAGTTGAAGCAGGTGGCCATGGCCGCGGTCGAAGGGGGCGCCGGCACCACTGTCGGGTTAGTGACCGAAGAGGCCGGGCCACCAAGTTGGGGTTGGGCACCCCGCTTCTTCTTCTTCTTGGCGAACACCCCCGTTCCTTGCGGTTGTTGTTGTTAGGGCCGGACGGGGGGGATTGGGCTTGGCAACGAGGAGGGTCATAGCGCCGCGCGGGGGGGGGGGGGGGTGCACGCTCGAACCGAGGAGGGGAACGAGAGCGGCCGCGCCACTCCTCGGGAGATCGATCGCGGCCCCACGAGGATCGCTAGTCGGTGTTGTCGGCCTCGGTCGGTCCCTTGCTGCGAAGGAGGCCGTCGCGGAGCTCAGTTTCCCGTCGGGAACCCTCCGGCGAAGGGCGGCGTGCCTCCGGGGGAATGGGCGCATCACGCCCCCAGCACGGCGTTTGGGGCAGGGGGCCCATCCCCGGATTCCTGGGTCATGGCGGGCAACACCTCGGGGGGAGGGGGAGGGGACGGAGGGGACGGGCGGCACTGGAAGGGGACGAGGAGACGACGGTGCTGGGAGGAGTCGGGGAGTGGAATGGGAGGACTGCCCTGAATCCAACCCTAAAGAGGGGGGAGGTGGGCCTCCAGACTGGGCCTGGGCCACAGCCCAAGGGAGGCAGGAGGGGCGATGGGGTGGGCCAGCAGCGGTGCAGCTGAGAGGCCCAACAGCCGCCCCCGTCCCAGCCGGCCCATTGGGCCCGGGACGGCCCAACGCTTCCAGAAGGGGAGGGAGGGAGAGCGCTAGGGTTCCACTGGCGCAATTCCCTACCGCCGCCAACATGCCGGCCGGCACTGCTGCCGACAGGCGAAAGGGGCGAAATTTTGGCCCCCGGGGATCCAGCATGGCCGCCACCGCCTGAGGCCGCACCGGCGAGCCGCGCCGGCGAAGGGTGGCGCCACGAGACCGCGGCCCGGCCGACCTCCGACCTTTCGGCCACCCCCAAGCGCGGGCTCGGGCCCCACTACCGTGGCGGCCGGCCTCACGGCGTGGTTCCGGCGGTGGTGCACGGCGGGCACGGGGCCGCACCGGCAGAGGAAGGGGGAGGAGGGGGCTCGAGACGGCCGGAGCCAGCAGCCCAAGGACCGGCACGACACACTCCGCCAGATGGTCTCCGAATTGGCAAGTCTGCCGGGAGGGTCCCGCTGTAGGAAATATGCCCTAGAGGCAATAATAAAATGGTTATTATTATATTTCCTTGTTCATGATAATTGTCTATTGTTCATGCTATAATTGTGTTATCCGGAAATCGTAATACATGTGTGAATACATAGACCACAACATGTCCCTAGTGAGCCTCTAGTTGACTAGCTCGTTGATCAACAGATAGTCATGGTTTCCTGACTATGGACATTGGATGTCATTGATAACGGGATCACATCATTAGGAGAATGATGTGATGGACAAGACCCAATCCTAAGCATAGCACAAAGATCGTGTAGTTCGTTTGCTAGAGCTTTTCCAATGTCAAGTATCATTTCCTTAGACCATGAGATCGTGTAACTCTCGGATGCCGTAGGAGTGCTTTGGGTGTACCAAACGTCACAACGTAACTGGGTGACTATAAAGGTACACTACAGGTATCTCTGAAAGTGTCTGTTGGGTTGACACGGATCGAGACTGGGATTTGTCACTCCGTATGACGGAGAGGTATCTCTGGGCCCACTCGGTAATGCATCATCAGAATGAGCTCAAAGTGACCAAGTGGTTGGTCACGGGATCATGCATTATGGTACGAGTAAAGTGACTTGCCGGTAACGAGATTGAACAAGGTATTGGGATACCGACGATCGAATCTCGGGCAAGTAACGTACCGATTGACAAAGGGAATTGTATATGGGATTGATTGAATCCTCGACATCGTGGTTCATCCGATGAGATCATCGAGGAACATGTGGGAGCCAACATGGGTATCCAGATCCCGCTGTTGGTTATTGACCGGAGAGTCGTCTCGGTCATGTCTGCATGTCTCCCGAACCCGTAGGGTCTACACACTTAAGGTTCGGTGATGCTAGGGTTGTAGAGATATTAGTATGCGGTAACCTGAAAGTTGTTCGGAGCCCCGGATGAGATCCCGGACGTCACGAGGAGTTCCGGAATGGTCCGGAGGTGAAGAATTATATATAGGAAGTCCAGTTTCGGCCACCGGGAAAGTTTCGGGGGTTACCGGTATTGTACCGGGACCACCGGAAGGGTCCCGGGGGTCCACCGGGTGGGGCCACCTATCCCGGAGGGCCTCATGGGCTGAAGTGGGAGGGGAACCAGCCCCTGGTGGGCTGGTGCGCCGCCCCTTGGGCCTCCCCCTGCGCCTAGGTTTGGAAACCCTAGGGGTGGGGGCGCCCCCCACTTGGCTTGGGGGGGAAGCCACCCCCTTTGGCCGCCGCCCCCCTTGGAGATTGGATCTCCCAGGGGCCGGCGCCCCCCAGGGCCCCTATATATAGTGGGGGGGAGGGAGGGCAGCCGCACCACAGCCCCTGGCGCCTCCCTCTCCCTCCCGTGACACCTCTCCCTCTCGCTGTGCTTGGCGAAGCCCTGCCGAGATCCCCGCTACTTCCACCACCACGCCGTCGTGCTGCTGGATCTCCATCAACCTCTCCTTCCCCCTTGCTGGATCAAGAAGGAGGAGACGTCTTCCCCAACCGTACGTGTGTTGAACGCGGAGGTGCCGTCTGTTCGGCGCTCAGTCATCGGTGATTTGGATCACGACGAGTACGACTCCATCAACCCCGTTCACTTGAACGCTTCCGCTCGCGATCTACAAGGGTATGTAGATTCACTCCTTCCTTCTCGTTGCTAGTAAACTCCATAGATGGATCTTGGTGATGCATAGAAAATTTTAAATTTCTGCAACGATCCCCAACAGTGGCATCATGAGCCAGGCCTATGCGTAGTTTCTATGCACGAGTAGAACACAAACTTGTTGTGGGCGTAGATGTTGTCAATTTTTCTTGCCACTACTAGTCTTATCTTGTTTCGGCGGCATTGTGGGATGAAGCGGCCCGGACCGACCTTACACGTACGCTTACGTGAGACAGGTTCCACCGACTGACATGCACTAGTTGCATAAGGTGGCTAGCGGGTGTCTGTCTCTCCCACTTTAGTCGGAACGGATTCGATGAAAAGGGTCCTTATGAAGGGTAAATAGAAATTGGCATATCACGTTGTGGTTTTACGTAGGTAAGAAACGTTCTTGCTAGAAACCTATAGAAGCCACGTAAAAACATGCAACAACAATTAGAGGACGTCTAACTTGTTTTTGCAGCATATGCCTTGTGATGTGATATGGCCAAAAGGATGTGATGAATGAAATATATGTGATGTATGAGATTGATCATGTTCTTGTAATAGGAATCACGACTTGCATGTCGATGAGTATGACAACCGGCAGGAGCCATAGGAGTTGTCTTTATTTTTTGTATGACCTGCGTGTCATTGAATAATGCCATGTAAATTACTTTACTTTATTGCTAAACACGTTAGCCATAGAAGTAGAAGTAATTGTTGGCGTGACAACTTCATGAAGACACGATGATGGAGATCATGATGATGGAGATCATGGTGTCATGCCGGTGACGAAGATGATCATGGCGCCCCGAAGATGGAGATCAAAGGAGCAATATGATACTGGCCATATCATGTCACTATTTGATTGCATGTGATGTTTATCATGTTTTACATCTTATTTGCTTAGAACGATAGTAGCTTACATAAGATGATCCCTCGCAATAATTTCAAGAAAGTGTTCCCCCTAACTGTGCACCGTTGCGAAGGTTCGTTGTTTCAAAGCACCACGTGATGATCGGGTGTGATAGATTCTAACATTCGAATACAACGGGTGTAAGCCAGATTTACACACGCAATACACTTAGGTTGACTTGACGAGCCTAGCATGTACAGACATGGCCTCGGAACACGGAAGACCGAAAGGTCGTGCATGAGTCGTATAGAAGATACGATCAACATGAAGATGTTCACCGATGTTGACTAGTCCGTCTCACGTGATGATCGGACACGGCCTAGTTGACTCGGATCATGTTTCACTTAGATGACTAGAGGGATGTCTATCTGAGTGGGAGTTCATTGAATAATTTGATTAGATGAACTTAATTATCATGAACTTAGTCTAAAATCTTTACATTATGTCTTGTAGATCAAATGGCCCACGTTGCCCTCAACTTCAACGCGTTCCTAGAGAAAACCAAGCTGAAAGATGATGGCAGCAACTATACGGACTGGGTCCGGAACCTGAGGATCATCCTCATAGCTGCCAAGAAAGATTATGTCCTAGAAGCACCGCTAGGTGAAGCACCCATCCCAGAGAACCAAGACGTTATGAACGCTTGGCAGTCACGTGATGATGATTACTCCCTCGTTCAGTGCGGCATGCTTTACAGCTTAGAACCGGGGCACCAAAAGTGTTTTGAGCAACACGGAGCATATGAGATGTTCGAAGAGCTGAAAATGGTTTTCCAAGCTCATGCCCGGGTCGAGAGATATGAAGTCTCCGACAAGTTCTTCAGTTGTAAGATGGAGGAAAACAGTTCTGTCAGTGAGCACATACTCAAAATGTCTGGGTTGCACAACCGCTTGACTCGGCTGGGAGTTAATCTCCCGGATGACGCGGTCATTGACAGAATCCTTCAGTCGCTTCCACCGAGCTACAAGAGCTTTGTGATGAACTTCAATATGCAGGGGATGGAAAAGACCATTCCTGAGGTATATTCAATGCTGAAATCAGCGGAGGTGGAGATCAAAAAGGAACATCAAGTGTTGATGGTGAATAAAACCACTAAGTTCAAGAAAGGCAAGGGTAAGAAGAACTTCAAGAAGGACGGCAAGGGAGTTGCCGCGCCCGGTAAGCCAGTTGCCGGGAAGAAGCCAAAGAATGGACCCAAGCCTGAGACTGAGTGCTTTTATTGCAAGGGAAGTGGTCACTGGAAGCGGAACTGCCCCAAATACTTAGCGGACAAGACGGCCGGCAACACCAAAGGTATATGTGATATACATGTAATTGATGTGTACCTTACCAGTACTCGTAGTAGCTCCTGGGTATTTGATACCGGTGCGGTTGCTCATATTTGTAACTCAAAACAGGAGCTGCGGAATAAGCGGAGACTGGCAAAGGACGAGGTGACGATGCGCGTCGGGAATGGTTCCAAGGTCGATGTGATCGCCGTCGGCACTCTACCTCTACATTTACCTATGGGATTAGTTTTAAACCTCAATAATTGTTATTTAGTGCCAGCTTTGAGCATGAACATTGTATCAGGATCTCGTTTAATTCGAGATGGCTACTCATTTAAATACGAGAATAATTGTTGTTCTATTTATATGAGAGATATGTTTTATGGTCATGCCCCGCTGGTTAATGGTTTATTCTTAATGAATCTCGAATGTGATGTTACACATATTCATAGTGTGAATACCAAAAGATGTAAAGTTGATAACGATAGTCCCACATACTTGTGGCACTGCCGCCTTGGTCACATTGGTCTCAAGCGCATGAAGAAGCTCCATGCTAATGGACTTTTAGAGTCTCTCGATTATGAATCATTTGACACATGCGAACCATGCCTCATGGGCAAAATGACCAACACTCCGTTCTCCGGAACAATGGAGGGAGCAACCAACTTATTAGAAATCATACATACTGATGTGTGCGGTCCAATGAGTGTTGAGGCTCGCGGAGGCTATCGTTATGTTCTCACTCTCACTGATGACTTGAGTAGATATGGGTATGTCTACCTAATGAAACACAAGTCTAAGACCTTTGAAAAGTTCAAGGAATTTCAGAGTGAGGTTGAGAATCAACGTGACAGGAAAATAAAGTTCCTACGATCAGATCGTGGAGGGGAATATTTAAGTCACGAATTTGGCACACACTTAAGGAAATGTGGAATAGTTTCACAATTCACGCCACCTGGAACACCTCAGCGAAATGGTGTGTCCGAACGTCGTAATCGCACTCTATTAGATATGGTGCAATCTATGATGTCTCTTACCGATCTACCGCTCTCATTTTGGGGCCATGCTTTAGAGACAGCCGCATTCACTTTAAATAGGGCTCCGTCGAAATCCGTTGAGACGACACCGTATGAATTATGGTTTGGGAAGAAACCTAAGCTGTCGTTTCTAAAAGTTTGGGGATGCGATGCTTATGTCAAGAAACTTCAACCTGAAAAGCTCGAACCCAAGTCGGAAAAATGCGTCTTCATAGGATACCCTAAGGAAACCATTGGGTATACCTTCTACCTCAGATCCGAAGGCAAGATCTTTGTTGCCAAGAACGGGTCCTTTCTGGAGAAAGAGTTTCTCTCGAAAGAAGTGAGTGGGAGGAAAGTGGAACTTGATGAGGTGATAGTCACCCCTTCCGAACCGGAAAGTAGCGCAGTGCGGGAAGATGTTCCTGTGGTGCCTGCGCCGACTGGGGAGGAAGTTAATGATGATGATCATGAAGCTTCAGATTAAGTTACTACTGAACTTCGTAGGTCCACAAGGACACGTTCCGCACCAGAGTGGTACGGCAACCCTGTCATGGAAATCATGTTGTTAGACAACGGTGAACCTTCGAACTATGAAGAAGCGATGGCGGGCCCGGATTCCAACAAATGGCTTGAAGCCATGCAATCCGAGATAGGATCCATGTATGAAAACGAAGTATGGACTTTGACTGACTTGCCCGATGATCGGCGAGCCATAGAAAATAAATGGATCTTTAAGAAGAAGACAGACGCGGATGGTAATGTGGCCATCTATAAGGCTCGACTTGTCGCTAAGGGTTATCGACAAGTTCAAGGGGTTGACTACGATGAGACTTTCTCACCCGTAGCGAAGCTGAATTCCGTCCGAATCATGTTAGCAATTGCCGCATTCTATGATTATGAGATATGGCAAATGGACGTCAAAACGGCATTCCTTAACGGCTTTCTTAAGGAAGAATTGTATATGATGCAGCCGGAAGGTTTTGTCCATCCTAAGAATGCTAACAAGGTATGCAAGCTCCAGCGCTCCATCTATGGGCTGGTGCAAGCATCTCGGAGTTGGAACATTCGATTTGACGAGATGATCAAAGCGTTTGGGTTTACACAGACTTATGGAGAAGCCTGTGTTTACAAGAAAGTGAGTGGGAGCTCTGTAGCATTTCTCTTATTATATGTGGATGACATACTATTGATGGGAAATGATATAGAATTCTTGGAAAGTATAAAGGCCTATTTGAATAAGTGTTTTTCAATGAAGGACCTTGGAGAAGCTGCTTATATATTAGGCATCAAGATCTATAGAGATAGATCAAGACGCCTCATTGGTCTTTCACAGAGTACGTACCTTGACAAGATATTGAAGAAGTTCAATATGGATCAGTCCAAGAAGGGGTTCTTGCCTGTATTGCAAGGTGTGCAATTGAGCACGGCCCAATGCCCGACCACGGCATGAGATAGAGAAAAGATGAGTGTCATCCCCTATGCCTCGGCCATAGGGTCTATTATGTATGCCATGCTGTGTACCAGACCTGATGTAAACCTTGCCGTAAGTTTGGTAGGAAGGTACCAAAGTAATCCCGGCATGGAACACTGGACAGCGGTCAAGAATATCCTAAAGTACCTGAAGAGGACTAAGGATATGTTTCTCGTTTATGGAGGTGACGAAGAGCTCGTCGTAAAGGGTTACGTCGATGCTAGCTTCGACACAGATCTGGATGACTCTAAGTCACAAACTGGATACGTGTATATTTTGAATGGAGGGGCAGTAAGCTGGTGCAGTTGCAAGCAAAGCGTCGTGGCGGGATCTAAATGTGAAGCGGAGTACATGGCGGCCTCAGAGGCAGCGCAAGAAGCAATCTGGATGAAGGAGTTCATTACCGACCTAGGGGTGATTCCCAATGCGTCGGGCCCGATGACTCTCTTTTGTGACAACACTGGAGCTATTGCCCTTGCCAACGAGCCCAGGTTTCACAGGAAGACCAGGCATATCAAGCGTCGCTTCAACTCCATTCGTGAAAGTGTTCAAAATGGAGACATAGATATTTGTAAAGTACATACAGACCTGAATGTAGCAGATCCGTTGACTAAACCTCTCCCTAGAGCAAAACATGATCAACACCAGAACTCTATGGGTGTTCGATTCATCACAATGTAACTAGATTATTGACTCTAGTGCAAGTGGGAGACTGTTGGAAATATGCCCTAGAGGCAATAATAAAATGGTTATTATTATATTTCCTTGTTCATGATAATTGTCTATTATTCATGCTATAATTGTGTTATCCGGAAATCGTAATACATGTGTGAATACATAGACCACAACATGTCCCTAGTGAGCCTCTAGTTGACTAGCTCGTTGATCAACAGATAGTCATGGTTTCCTGACTATGGACATTGGATGTCATTGATAACGGGATCACATCATTAGGAGAATGATGTGATGGACAAGACCCAATCCTAAGCATAGCACAAAGATCGTGTAGTTCGTTTGCTAGAGCTTTTCCAATGTCAAGTATCATTTCCTTAGACCATGAGATCGTGTAACTCCCGGATTCCGTAGGAGTGCTTTGGGTGTACCAAACGTCACAACGTAACTGGGTGACTATAAAGGTACACTACAGGTATCTCTGAAAGTGTCTGTTGGGTTGACACGGATCGAGACTGGAATTTGTCACTCCGTATGACGGAGAGGTATCTCTGGGCCCACTCGGTAATGCATCATCATAATGAGCTCAAAGTGACCAAGTGGTTGGTCACGGGATCATGCATTACGGTGCGAGTAAAGTGACTTGCCGGTAACGAGATTGAACAAGGTATTGGGATACCGACGATCGAATCTAGGGCAAGTAACGTACCGATTGACAAAGGGAATTGTATATGGGATTGATTGAATCCTCGACATCGTGGTTCATCCGATGAGATCATCGAGGAACATGTGGGAGCCAACATGGGTATCCAGATCCCGCTGTTGGTTATTGACCGGAGAGTCGTCTCGGTCATGTCTGCATGTCTCCCGAACCCGTAGGGTCTACACACTTAAGGTTCGGTGATGCTAGGGTTGTAGAGATATTAGTATGCGGTAACACGAAAGTTGTTCGGAGTCCCGGATGAGATCCCGGACGTCACGAGGAGTTCCGGAATGGTCCGGAGGTGAAGAATCATATATAGGAAGTCCAGTTTCGGCCACCGGGAAAGTTTCGGGGGTTACCGGTATTGTACCGGGACCACCGGAAGGGTCCCGGGGGTCCACCGGGTGGGGCCACCTATCCCGGAGGGTCCCATGGGCTGAAGTGGGAGGGGAACTAGCCCCTGGTGGGCTGGTGCGCCCCCCTTGGGCCTCCCCCTGCGCCTAGGGTTGGAAACCCTAGGGGTGGGGGCGCCCCCCACTTGGCTTGGGGGGGAAGCCACCCCCTTTGGCCGCCGCCCCCTTGGAGATTGGATCTCCCACGGGCCGGCGCCCCCCAGGGCCCCTACATAGAGTGGGGGGAGGGAGGGCAGCCGCACCACAGCCCCTGGCGCCTCCCTCTCCCTCCCGTGACACCTCTCCCTCTCGCTGTGCTTGGCGAAGCCCTGCCGAGATCCCCGCTACTTCCACCACCACAGCGTCGTGCTGCTGGATCTCCATCAACCTCTCCTTCCCCCTTGCTGGATCAATAAGGAGGAGACGTCTTCCCCAACCGTACGTGTGTTGAATGCGGAGGTGCCGTCTGTTCGGCGCTCGGTCATCGGTGATTTGGATCACGACGAGTACGACTCCATCAACCCCGTTCACTTGAACGCTTCCGCTCGCGATCTACAAGGGTATGTAGATGCACTCCTTCCTTCTCGTTGCTAGTAAACTCCATAGATGGATCTTGGTGATGCGTAGAAAATTTTAAATTTTTGCAACGATCCCCAACACCCGCCGTGGCCTCGCCCGGTCCTCCTCGGCCGCCCAATCGGCCCAACGAGGCCGGCCCGACGACGGGAGGAGGGAGGAAGGCGGCGAGCCGGGGAGGGGGGAGCAGGGCGGGAGCGGGGGACCGGCGAGGGAGGGCGGCGAGGAGGGGCCGCCGAGGGAGGAGCTCCCGGCGACGAGGGCAGGTGCCGTCGGGGGTGGTAGCGGGAGCCCCCGAGCCATCTGTGTTCCTCCTCCTTCCAATGGAGTAGGATTAGGATGAGCGGCCACATGAACTCATCGTTTGTTCATCAGGGGCTGCTCAGCCTTCTTCGTTTTGGCGGTGCGACTATCAGGAGACGATGTGGGGGCGACCATGTTGTGGAACCCTTCCCGGAGCCGCTAACACATGGTGGCAGCGCGTACATCCGCGGTTCCGCCAGCACCTATGATCGGCTCTCCACTCCGCTGCGTGCAGCATCTCTTAGCCATCGACAACACTCTGTGACGGGCACCGCCATCGCGTCGATGAGCCCGTGAGCTTTACGCGATCAACGGCCATGTGCCCATGCCTACAGGGTGGCCCATGCCGACGGAACCTGCCATCGTCAACGTACCATGTGGGCGCCGTGTCTGGAGATCTCCTCATTGTTCTCAACGATCATCATCTATGACCGTGACCGTGCAGCGAATCCAAAGAACGAGAAACCTCCCGACGATGTGGGCCTGTTGGCGTTGGCTTCGGCTGTTGCTACCGTTGGCCTCGGCAAGGGCACGCACCTGGATGAATTGTCCGTGGGATCGGCCTTGCTTTACACTGCTCATCCGGCGGCTCCGTCTGTTGTCTCAGGCGACGTATTTAAGGAAGAGGCTAGCAAAGGCAGCGAAGGATAGGTAGTTCGACTACAGGCAGGCCAGAGACCAGCTCGTGAGTGTTGGAACATATGTACATGTACGTAGGTCTGGGTCTTGTATGCAGTACCTGTAGTGTCTGTATCCCTCCGTATGTACGTGTATCTTAGGAGACAAGATACCGGTCGCACCCCTTGTACCTATATATATGTGCCTAGTGCACGATCAATCAATTATCCATGCACCAAATCATTCTCTACATGGTATCTATCACAAGTCGATCCTCCCGCTTCCGCTAACCCTAGCCGCCGCCTCGGGCCGCCGCCGCCGCGATCTCCCGCCGCCGCCCCACGCCGCCGCCACCGCCCCTCCTCCCTGCGCGCCTTCTCCTCCCCGCGCGCCCTCCCCTCCACGCCGTGCCGCCCTCCCGCCGTGCCGCCCGTCCTCCACTGCCGCGCCGCCTCTCCCCAAGCCGCGCCGCCTCCATCCCCACGACCTCGCAGCCATGTCGTCCAACGCCTCCACCTACTCCAACCCCTTCGCCGTCGAAGCTGCTGAGATCCACGACATCAACGTCCATGCACGCGTCCCCGTGGTCCTCGACGCCTCCAACTCCACGTACTTCGCGTGGAAGACGTACTTCTCGCTGCTATTCCGCGAGAACAACCTCGTGGATCATGTGGATGGCACCGTGGACTCCCGCGCCATGGTGGACGATGTCGAGTGGACCGCGATCGACGCCACGATCATCCGGTGGTTCTTCAGCACCATCTCCAAGGACTTGTTCCACACGGTCGTGAGCGCCGGCGATGATGCCCGTGCCATGTGGGTCAAGCTGAACGGCCTCTTCACCGACAACAAGCTTCAGCGCCGCGTTTTTTTGCAGCAGGAATTTTTTGACTGTCACCAGGATGAACAGTCCATTGATGACTACTGCCGCCGCCTAAAGACGTTGGCGGATGAACTCTGTGACATTGGAGCCAAGGTGGATGACGACCTCCTCCTCAGCACGCTCACCGCCGGCCTCAACGAGGACTTCAGCAACGCCACCAGCAACCTCACCTTGATGCCGGAGCCCTCCTTCCCCAAGTTTGTGGCGTACCTGGGGTTGGAGAGCGCCGGATGAAGGGGGTCAAGAACCGTGTGCAGCATCACGCCCTCGCCGCTGGCACCCCACGTGGTGCCCCTCCACAGGCCGCCACACCCGCGTCGCGCAGCAGCCGCCGCCCCCCACGCCTCCGGGGTATTTTCCCCTCCCGCCCGCGCCTCCCGCCCCTCCCGCTGCCCCCCAGCAACCGGGCGGCGGACGCCGCGGCAACCCCCGCGAGGGCGGCCGCAAGCAGCAACAGGCGCCGGGGGGGCCCTCGTCAGCAGCAGCAGCAGGTGACTCCCCCATGGACGTACGACACCAACCCGTGGACCGGCGTCGTCCACGCGTACTCTATGCCGGTTCCTCGGGTTCCTGCTCTGGGCATCCTTGGGCCTCGCCCGGCGGGCCACCAGGCTCTCTTCGCCGCGCAGAACGCCCCCAGCCTGCGCCCGCCTACGGGTCCACGTCGGCCTTCGGTGCAGCTCCCGCGCCGGCATACAGAGGGTTTTACCCTCCTCAGGTATCGCCGCTGTGGGACCCGGCCCTGCACTCCGCCCCGTCACCGAGCTCCTATGGTGGCGGTGGTGACTGGTACATGGACTCGGGCGCCACCGCTCACATGACTGCTCATCCCGCTAACCTCACGTCTGCCACTCCCGTTCATACTCCCACCCGTATCACCGTTGGTAACGGTTCCTCCCTACCCATTACAGATGTCGGTCATATGTCTTTTCCGTCTACTTCTACTCCTGTCCATATGTCTAATGTTCTTGTGTCTCCTGACTTAGTTACTAATCTTGTTTCTGTTCGTCGCCTTGCTCGTGAGAACCCTATCACTGTTGAATTTGACGATATCGGTTTTTCTGTGAAGGACGCCCGTACACGGATGGTACTCCACCGATGTGACAGCCCGGACGAGATTTACCCAGTGCACCCCTCCGGCGCCACCACCACCTGTCGTCCCGTCGCCTTCGCCGCCAGTGACGATCTTTGGCATGCCCGTCTTGGTCATCCCAACCCCACCGTTATGCGTCAGATTCTTCATAGTTTTTCTTTCTCATGTAATAAGGTCGACGATCATACTTGTGAGGCTTGCCGTCTTCGCAAGCACGTTCGTCTTCCCTTTAGCGAGTCTACAAACATTTCCACCTTTCCGTTTCAGTTATTGCATAGTGATGTTTGGACGTCCCCGGTTGCTAGCAACACGGGCTATTTATACTATCTGGTGATATTGGATGATTTTTCTCATTATGTGTGGACATTCCCTCTCCGTCGCAAGTCCGACGCTCTTGCCACACTCACAGCCTTTTATTCATATGTCACCACACAATTCGGTCGTCCTATTCTCGCCTTGCAAACTGACAGCGGCAAGGAGTTTGACAACGTCGCCGTCCGCAATTTACTTGCGTCCCACGGCACCATCTTTCGCCTCACATGCCCCTACACGTCTCAGCAGAATGGCCGCGCCGAGCGCGTCCTTCGCACTCTTAATGACTGTGTCCGCACGTTGCTCTTCCACTCCTACGTGCCTCCTCGGTTCTGGCCGGACGCGCTCGCGACCGCCAGCCTCCTCATTAACATTCGCCCCTGTCGTTCCCGCTGGAACTACACTCCTCACCAGCTCCT
Organism: Aegilops tauschii subsp. strangulata; assembly: GCF_002575655.3. NCBI lineage: Eukaryota > Viridiplantae > Streptophyta > Magnoliopsida > Poales > Poaceae > Aegilops > Aegilops tauschii. The sequence goes on along the minus strand of NC_053039.3, from coordinate 61,845,142 downwards.
CTTCGGTGCGGTTCCATCTTATGATGGTCTTCGCATCTTCGAGTGTCTCTGTTATCCTAGCACCGCGTCCACTGCTCCTCACAAACTCGCACCCCGGTCGCTTCCTTGCATTTTTCTTGGTTATCCTCCCAACACCAAAGGTTACCGGTGCTATGATCCAGTGTCCCGCCGCGTTTTCACTTTGCGGCATGTGTACTTTGATGAGCTGGTGTTCCCGTTTCAGCAGGTACCGTCACCTTCGGCGTCTTCAGCGGCACAGTTCGCCACTGCCGCCACCTCTGGCGGACCGCCCAGCCGCGCCCCGGAGTCGGCCCTGCCCGCGCTCCCCACGCCGGCGGCCCCCGCTGCGGCCCCTGCCGTGGCCCCAGTCGCCGCGGCCACTGCAGCTGCCCCCTCGGCCGCCCCCGCCGCGGTCCCCCCGGCGGCCCCCGCCGCGGCCCCTGTTGCGGCCCCCGCGGCCCCCGTCGCTGTGGCTGCACCCCTCACCGGAGTGGTCACTCGGGCTCGGACCGGGACACTTTGTCCCAGCACGCTCTACCCGTCGGACGAGTATGCTTGTGCTGCATCCACCTCGGCGCCGTCTCCACCTCCGCTCGCGCAGCCCTTCGGGATCCGAACTGGCTAGCTGCGATGCATGAGGAGTTTGACGCCCTACAGAGCAACCGTACGTGGCAGCTTGTTCCGCGGCCTCCCCGTGCCAATGTCATCACTGGCAAGTGGGTCCTCCGCCACAAGACTCGCCCCGATGGTTCTCTCGAGCGCTACAAGGCGTGTTGGGTGGTGCGCGGCTTCCGCCAACGTGCCGGCGTGGACTTCACCGACACCTTCGCCCCAGTTGTCAAACCGGGCACGATTTGAGCCGTCCTCCAGCTTGCTGTTTCTCGCGCCTGGCTGGTTCACCAGCTCGATGTGTCTAATGCTTTCTTGCATGGTCATCTTGACGAGCAGGTGTTCTGTCAACAGCCTACTAGTTTCGTCGACACCGACTATCCGGACCATGTGTGCATGCTCTCTCGTTCTCTCTACGGGTTGAAGCAGGCGCCTCGGGCCTGGTACCAGCGGATCGCGGCCTTCCCTCGGCAGCAGGGGTTCCGGTCCACACGGTCCAATGCCTCACTGTTTGTCTATCACCAGGGCCCCGCCACCGCGTACCTCCTCCTGTACGTTGACGACTTCATCCTGACTGCCTCCTCGCCAGCGCTACTTCAGCAGATCACAGCTCGCCTCGGCACCGAGTTCGCCCTCAAGGACTTGGGGGCTCTCCACTACTTCCTCGGCATTGAGGTAGTGCGCCGGGCTACTGGCTTCTTCCTGCACCAGCAGAAGTACGCCTACGAGCTTCTGGAGCGAGCGGGCATGCTTAACTGCAAGGCTGCTCCTACGCCTGTCGACACGAAGGCTAAGGTGTCCGCCGTCGAGGGTTCTCCGGCGTCTGACGCTCCGTTCTACCGCTCCATCGTCGGTGTGCTTCAGTACCTCACACTGACGCGTCCGGACATTCAGTACGCTGTCCAGCAGGTGTGCCTTCATATGCATGCTCCTCGTGACACCCATTGGGCTCTCGTGAAACGTATACTTCGGTACATACGTGGCACCACAGCCATGGGTCTCACTCTGACCGCATCACCTGACACCAGCCTTGTCGCCTACTCCGACGCCGACTGGGCTGGGTGTCCCGACACTCGCCGCTCCACCTCCGGCTACTGCGTCTACCTCGGGCCCTCTCGGATTTCGTGGTCGTCTAAACGACAACCCACGGTCTCACGATCGAGCGCAGAGGCTGAGTACCGGGCAGTGGCCAACGCCGTCGCGGAGTGCTCTTGGCTACGACAGCTACTTCGGGAGTTTCTATGCAAGGTCACCAAGGCGACACTTGTCTACTGTGACAACGTCTCCGCGGTTTACCTTGCTGCCAACCCTGTCCATCACCGACGGACGAAGCATATTGAGCTCGACATTCACTTCGTCCGGGAGCACGTCGCCCTTGGTCGTGTTCGTGTTCTACATGTGCCCACCGATCAGCAGTTCGCCGATGTCATGACGAAGGGACTACCCACCTCGACATTCGAGGGCTTTCAGTCCAGTCTCTGCGTCACCGGCAACGCTTTGACTGCGGGGGGGGGGGGGGGGGGGGGGGGGGGCTGTTGAACATGTGTACATGTACGTAGGTCTGGGTCTTGTATGCAGTACCTGTAGTGTCTGTCTCCCTCTGTATGTACGTGTATCTTAGGAGACAAGATACCGGTCGCACCCCTTGTACCTATATATATGTGCCTAGTGCACGATCAATCAATTATCGATGCACCAAATCATTCTCTACAGTGAGGGGCTCAATTCCGGGGGAGAGACCACCAGCTCGTGAGGCCGGATCGATCGCGAGGGACGGGGAGAAACGAATCTAAATTTTGCACTTAGGGGTGGCAGAGGTGGGTAATTCTTTGCAACTTTGAGGGTAGTTTAGATGACGGTGAGCGGGCGGGCAGAAGCAATAGATGCTTTAATATATAAATAATAAAATATAAATATAAAAATGGATTATGGGGATTAGGGATTATGGATTAGGGATTAGGGATTAGGGATAGGGATTAGGGAATAAGGGATTAGGGATTAGGGATTAGGAGAATATAAGTAGTTCAAACTTTGTTAAAGGTTGTGACTTGTGAGGCCGGGAATATATATAAACCTCCCTTTCATCAGAAAAATAAAACTCAAACTTCGATGGAGTTTGGTTCAGTCCAAGCATACATACATACACATATTTTTTTCGTAGCACATACATACAAACTTACAAAGTGGTTGGTACTTGAAAGTTTAGACGATCCTAAAGCGTCCTAAAGGCCCAGATGGGGATGCAGTCTCGAGCTGAATGAATCGAGTCGGCCTCCACACGCTGTCGCTGGCCAATGATGAACTAAAAGAATCATCAACTGGCGGCAAGCGGTAGTTGTAATGGATAAGATTTCATGGAGAAGCAAGAAAGTGAGGAGGAAGAGAAAGAAGTGGTGCATATAGGGACATCAAGCCCAGAGCAAGAAACTGAGGAGGTAGAGGAAGAGTTTCTTTTGCAAATAAGGATCATCCGGCAATATACATGGGGTTTGTGCTGTAGATGCTCAATGGCGGCAACATTTTATTTCTGTATATACTTGTCTCTTCCTGCTCATGGGCCATATAGTACTAAGATTCTATAATAACTGGAGAATTTAACTAGTGTTCCCAGATCACCGGCCACTGATGCTGCTCAGCACAGAAGTCCCGGAACTCAAAGGATTAGTCGGTGGCCCGTAGGTCGCCACCGGCATTCTTGCCGGGAGGCTCGGCAATGGTGTTTCAAACCGCAACACATTCATCGCTTGCCTGATGGATGGCCGCATGCCACGGTCAGGGTGCGCGCACCAGAGCCCCGCGACCATAACATGCTCAATCTCTCCGCCGTCGAACATCCCTCTAAGCCGCTCATCGGCAGCGTCAATAATTGATCCTCTGCCGTACAAGTCCCACACCCACTGCACCAGGTGGACAACGTCACCGTCTTCCTGGATTAGAGTTGGTCGCTGCCCAGAGGCGACCTCGAGGAGGACAACTCCGAAGCTGTACACATCCGACTCGACGCTCGCCCTGCCGGCTAGTAGGCTCTCCGGATCAATGTACCCCATCGTGCCAGCTATGCCGGTCGTGTGCGATCTCCGGCCGTCGTTGATGAGCCTTGCGAGCCCAAAGTCACCGAGTTTGGCGGTGAAGGACGCGTCCAACATGATGTTGCTTGGCTTGATGTCCCTGTGCATGACCCGCTGTTTTGTGTCTTGATGCAGGTATAGAAGCGCCGAACCTACACCGAGCACTATCTCATACCTGAAAAATGTTAAAAGTATCACAGAGAAGTGAGGAATTGCATATAATTAAATTGTTGCAAAATTTGTTCAATGGTTAATTAACTAGCAACATACTTCCTCCATTTCTCTATGTAAGGTGTATTATTTTCCACACGGTGATCAAGACACATAATTATAAAGATGTTAGGACGAAATTACCCTTGGCAAATTCGTTGGTCAATGAAAAGTAAATCAGTTAGTCCAGGAAATTACGAGATGCATGTAATCGAGGAAAGATAGTTTTCTTCTTTTTCTACAAGGAAAGATACAGCCAAACGAGATAAAGATACTTTTCTTTTTTCTGGAGGGCTAAATATGAGATTACGAGGAAATAGAAGAAATGCACCTTACATTGTAGATTCTTATCAAAAAACCAATACATCTTATATAAAGAAATGAAGTGAGTACCTAACAGGCCATGCCAGCACACAGTCAGATGTGTACAAATGAGTATCGAGGCTGCCATTGTGCATCAGCTCGTAGACAAGGAGGAGCTCGTCACCGCCATGGCACCAACCGATAAGTTGCACAAGATTGTGGTGCCTAAGACGACTAATGATCCGCACCTCAGAGACGAACTCCTTCCAGCCCTGTCGAGAAGTCTCAGAGACCCTCTTGACAGCCACTTCGTAGTTTATGTTGCTCATAAAACCTTGGTACACAGACCCAAAGCCTCCTCTCCCGAGCGCTCTATCATCAGAGAAATTGTCGGTCGCGGATGCAAGCTCGTTGTAAGAAAATCGTCGGGGGCCCTCAACTCCTTGGTCAAGTTCGTCGTCGACAAGTTCACCACGAAAGAATGTTGTCCCTAGTTTCAACGCTAGTTTGGTTTTCTTCATGGTATTGCGTCTTCGGCAACGGGGTAAGAGGAAGGAAGCCGCTATGGAGAGAGAAAGTAGGAACACGACGGAAACAACAGACACCAACACCGCTACTAGCTTTCTTCTATGCTTCGACCGAGACGCATGTGCTGCATGGAAAATATGGAGCAAATGATGAAAGGCATACATGCGGAAAATGTTATAGAGTTTCTTGTAAGCTCCATAATAAAACCCCAAAAAGAAACATAGTAACAATTTAGGTATTTACAGTGCACCAAAAGACCTGAGTAGTATTCTACATACCGTACGAAACATGTTGAATTTCAAAGTTTCAACTTTATAAGTGGTTACCCATTTGGAGAAACAAAACAGAGAAATTTCTATGCACAGATCTCAATGCAAAAGAATGGACATTCTAGCCTGCTAGAGAGTGTACATGCATGGGAGCTCAATCACAACTTTCTCGATGTGCATATCAGCATATGGATAAATTAATACAAGACTAGCCAACATAAAACAAATAGAAAAGAGAATACTGAATAAATGCGGGGATACAAAATGAGAACCCTGTATAAATGCATCGATAGAAAATGTGATAGGGCTTTGGCTAGTAGTTTAGGTTCAAGGTTTTTTCGGCACAAGGGCAACATTCAAATGGATGGCGGTGCTTCATCTTCGGGCTGGTCTACGGGGCTTTGATCCCTGAGTTCGTCCATTGGAACAAAGTCAACGGAGCTCCGGCGTATTTTCTTGTCATCTCCTTGTGGTGGTGATGTTAGGATCTCTCGTTGTACGTGCACGAGGCCGAGATTTGATGTCAAGACATTCAGATCAATTCAAAGGTTAAATCGTAACAACTGCGGCTTCGGGACGCTAGTCCTTAGGGATCCATGAAGACTTTTCATCTGTTGTCGACAAGGTCAAGCCGGCTCGGGTAGGAAAGCGACGCATCGAGGAGTCGTTCTGTCAATATTAGTGGTCATTTGATGGTGTTGAGTCATTCATATACTTTTTATTATGTTTGAGGTGCTTTTGACTCACTCTGACAAAATATAGGACATTTTTTTCATGTATAATTGTTAAAAACGTCTTACATTTTGTTACAGAGACAGTACCTTTTAAGAAGTTTTAGAACATATCTGGATCTTTTTCCACACATAAAATGTGGTAGGGTGAAGGAACCTTTGGAGTAAGTTGATTGATTTTCAACATCTCACGATGAAGAAACTCAGTCCCCATCCAACGCCCGCCGACGCGTTGATCCCGCTGCAGCCGCCACGGAGGGACATCCAGGTGCGAGATGACACACCGTAGTTGCCCCCGGAGAGCTCCCTCCTGGCCTCGGGGACGCTGCGGCTGCACGACGGCGGGAGACCGACAACGACGGTGGAGGTGCACTACCAGAAAAACTTCGTTTGCCGACGGCCAAATCTATGCCGACGGCACCCGTTGGCATAAATGCAGCTATGCCGACGGCCAAGGGCAGGCCGTAGGCGTAGAAAAGCCGTCGGCATAAATCCATATATGCCGACGGGGCCGTCGGCATATATGAGGCCGTCAGGACCGCTCGAGGTATGCCTACGGGGCCCGTCGGCATAGGAGCGGCCGTCGGCATAGCCCTTGCCGTCAGCGCTGACCGTTTGACGACGTCAAGCCTACGCCGACGGATGGTAACGGCGGCCGTCGGCATACCCGTGCCAGCCCTATGCCGACGGCTGTGCCGTCGGCATAGACCTGGCCCATACCCCTCTGCCACGGCATCGATCCGTGTGCTATGCCACGTCATCGATCCGTGGGACTGCACCTCCGTGTGTGCACAGATATGCCGACGGCCTAGCCGTCGGCATACATTTATTTAGTTTTATTTTAAATTTCGCTTTATACTACCTATGGCAAATATATGCCTACGGTATAGCCGTCGGCATAGGCCCATCTGCCACGTCATCGATCCGTGTGCCGTGCCACGTCATCGATCCGTGGGACTGCACCTCCGTGTGTGCACCGGGTACTATTTTTTTATTTTTACTTTATTTTCTCATTTTTACTTTATTTTAGTTTTTGTTTTTGCATAAGATAATTATGCCTTATCTAAAAAAACATACCCTGATTGTATATCGATTGCCCCCCATTACGAACGTCGCTATCGCCATGTCACGGAGGGGGGAAACGGTCGACACGGAGGGAATTCTAGTTGGTGGGGGATTCGGGGTGTAGCTATGTCACTGAAACATCGCACGGGTCCCGATGCATATGTGAAAGTGTTCAGGCATGCGTAGACGCCCGTCTTGAGGCTCCGCGGTGTGCCCCCCTGCACGCAAAGCAGTGCCGCCGTCACTTGGATGGGGGCACACCCCAGAGACGCGTGCCGCCTCTTGGGACATGCCACCACAGCACCCCGCATGTATGAGGGCCCGGTGCGACGCTCGGGTGGCATTGCTACCCCCCAGGGCCCCCGTCCCGCCTAACCCTGTAGCGTTTGACCACGGGATCTAGCCCTTTGACTTTGCACGGACGGGCTTTGAGCAGTGGACCTATCCACCCGGTTGTGGTAGGTCAGCCCATAGGAACACTTTGGAGCAACATCCGGGCCAGACCCACGGCAAGATCCCCTCCGTGTAGACCCGACGCGCCCGTTTCCCCCCTCTAGGTGCCGGCGGCGGCGCCGTCCGTGAGGGGGGCACACCCCGGAGACGCGTGCCACCTCTTGGGACATGCCACCACACCACCCCGCATGTATGAGGGCCCGGTGCGACGCTCGGGTGGCATTGCTACCCCCAAGGGCCCCCGTCCCGCCTAACCCTGTAGCGTTTGACCACGGGATCTAGCCCTTTGACTTTGCACGGACGGGCTTTGAGCAGTGGACCTATCCACCCGGTTGTGGTAGGTCAGCCCATAGGAACACGTTGGAGCAACATCCGTGCCAGACCCACGGCAAGATCCCCTCCGTGTAGACCCGACGCGCCCATTTCCCCCCTCCAGGTGCCGGCGGCGGCGCCGTCCGTGAGGGGGGGCACACCCCGGAGATGCGTGCCGCCTCTTGGGACATGCCACCACACCACCCCGCATGTATGAGGGCCCGGTGCAACGCTCGGGTGGCATTGCTACCCCCAGGGCCCCCGTCCCGCCTAACCCTGTAGCGTTTGACCACGGGATCTAGCCCTTTGACTTTGCACGGACGGGCTTTGAGCAGTGGACCTATCCACCCGGTTGTTGTAGGTCAGCCCATAGGAACACTTTGGAGCAACATCCGGGCCAGAACCACGGCAAGATCCCCTCCGTATAGACCCGACGCGCCCGTTTCCCCCCTCTAGGTGCCGGGTACCGGGTCCCATACAGACGGTAAACTAAGAATCTAAAAATGTAATAATTGAATTGATTAAAAACTCTGGTATTCATCATTGAAAATGTACAATTGCTGTGAACCTTTTAGTGCTCGGGCACCGGGCCGGCTGCCCGGGCACGCCCGGTGCCCGAGCACTGAAAAGTTCACAGCAACTGTCCATTTTCTTCATATAAGTCTAATGAATACCGGAGCTTATGACGTATGGATTAGTGAACTATTTAAACAGGTCAAATTGCTTTTCCCTCGGCGAAGTGGGACTATTTTTTCAAAAAAAAAAGTAGTTGCAATCTATGCCGACGGCCTGGCCGTCGGCATAGGGCCACCTTATCCTACGATATAAATAAATAACAAATAAAAAATAAAACAAAATTTATTTGTTTAGATAAGGCACATTTATGTTGTGAAAAAACAAAAAAAATAAAACAAAATTTAAATAAAATAAAAAAATAGAGATATGCCAACGACAAGGCCGTCGGCATAGCTGTGCACACGGCCACAGATCGATGACATGGCAAAGGGCCAGGCCTATGCCGACGGTTTGGCCGTCGGCATAGGATTGCCTTATCCACTGCGGTTCGCCCCCGCACCACCCATTCCCCATCTCCCTCACCGACCCAACTGCCGCCGCCGCCCTATCCCGACCCTCGCCGCTGCCCCATCCCCTTCCCCAACTCCGGCGCCGCCCCGTCCCCGCCCCCATCCCATCCCCTCCCCTTCCCCAACTCCGGCGCCGCCCCGCCCCCGCCCCGCACCGCCCCCACTGCCCGCGCCTCCCCCATCCCCTTCCCCAACTCCGGCGCCGCCCCGCCCCCGCCCCCATCCCATCCCCTCCCTTCCCCAACTCCGGCGCCGCCCCGCACCACCCCCACTGCCTGCGCCGCCCCCATCCCCTCCCCCACCACCGCCGCACCGCCCTCACTGCCCGCGCCGCCCCAAGACGGCCGTCGACACCGCCGGGCCGGCCCGTCCCCGTCCTCGGCCGCCCCGTCCCCGGCGGGCCCATCCCCGACTGCACCGGTGGCCGACGCCACTGCCCCGCCTGTCGCCGCCCTTCTCCGCCCCGACCTCGTCGCCGCCCCGCCCTACCCTTGCTTCGCCGGTGAGCCCCCTGCTGCTGCTTTGCTGCTACCGCTGCCGCTTGCTGCTTGCTGCCGCCGCTGCCGCGCTGATGCTTGCTGCTGCCGCTGGTTGCTGCTGCCGCTGCTTGCTACTTGCTGCTGCTACGTTAGGTTAGTTAGTTTAGGGTTTAGATGGATAGATTAGTTAGATATATAAATAGTTAGATAGATGGATTATAAGATATAAAAATTTTGTTGATAGGTTAGTTGAGAAAAAAAAATTGTTGTTGATATATAGATGGATAGATGAGTGGATACTACATCATGATATATAGATGGATAGACGATGATGATGAATATGTGATGAATAGATGATGAGCCCCTATAGTTTTTTTTGCCTACATGATGCAAAAATAAATGAATGCATGTTTAAATGTTTTAAATATGCTCTATGAGTTGTGATGTTGTAATTATTTGTCGCGATGGAATTTGCAGGCTTTGTGGTGTTGCATTCATCGGAGTGACCGTTGTCCGACGCGTTGGTCCCCCTGAGCATCCCTCTGCTCTTTGACTACTTCCTCTACAGCCGAGGGTGAGCTACAAGTCCATCTCCTCCATTTTTTCATGCCAGTAGATTTCATTTTCAAGTCAAGTGGCGTAACTTAGGCGTCTCCCGTCCGAAAGGGTTGCATCGATAAATATGCATTCAATTGCATATTTATCACCGCAGCTCTTTCGGATTGTCCAGCGTTTTCCACGGACAGCCCGAGGATGTGTAGATTGGGTATGTTCTCCATGTTCTACCCCGTTCCGAGACAGGATTTCGGCGGCGCCTCCCCATTGTTCTCCGGAGCACATTCTCTCGGCTATTTGCCTAGACGTGTATCTGGAGAACAGCGGGGAGGTGCTGCCGAAATGTTGTCTCGGAACGGGGTAGAATGGAGAACGTACTCAATCTACACATCCTTGGGTGGGATTAGGACCCATCTTTACCTATTAGAGATGTAGGTGGATTAAACGCGGTAGAAACTGAAAATTTGATGTGATTAATTTAAATGAATCCTTAATTATGTTGTGTGGCTTGCAAAAAAGCAGAGGATGGCAGATAATCAGTGGATGTACAGTGGTTTTATCCGTCGGAATCGAGTAACATCAGAGTGGATCGCGAAAACCGATGTCTATTTGAAGGAGATATTCCGTCGTCCAATGAGAATTATCCCACCATGCCCCTGTGCGAGATGTGCCAGACGTCACCGTAGAAATCAGACGGACATGAGTGAGCACCTTCGCACGCACGGATATATGCCAAACTTTGACATGCCGCCGATAAACATAGCCGAGCAGGACCGTGGTAGAGAGGAGGTGATGCGACAACGCATCGATGGATATGAGGACGACGGGGTCAGGGACATGCTAGATGATGTCATTGTTGCAGAAACGGGAAATGCGACACCTTCAGAGAATGAACCGGAGGAGCCGGAGGCAACCGCAAAGGCCTTCTTGGAGGTCTTGGCCTCGTCGAAGAAACCACTTTATGCGGGGGCGAAAATATCTCAGCTGGATGCCATCTCGCAACTGATTGCAGTCAAGGCTGAGTACGGCTGTAGCCAGAAATGCTTCGAAGCATTCTTGGGAGTGTGGGCTAACAGCCTCCCTGAGGGTCATGAACTGCCGAAAAGCATGTACGATACAAAGAAAATCATGAAGGCACTCTCTATGGATTATGAGAAAATAGATGTTTGCCCGAAGAATTGCCTTTTGTTTAGGCACGAGTATGCCGATGACAAGTACTGTAGGCAGTGCGGTTCGTCTCGGTACATTGAGGTGGTCGGTGAGGATGGTGAGAAAAAGCAGCTAACCATCCCCATTAAGGTTCTTCGGTATCTTGATTTTATAAAAAGATTGCAGCGCCTTTTCATCACGAAGGAGTCTGCCAAAATGATGAAGTGGCACAAGGAAGGTATAAGGTACAATCCAAAAAAAATCGTACATCCATCGGAAGGGGAAGCATGGAAGTCGTTCGATGAAGAATACCCCGAGGAAGCAGCCGAGGCTGGGAATGTCAGAATAGCCATATCAGGTGATGGGTTGAATCCATATGGTATGTCGTCCAATCCATACAGCTGCTGGCCCGTGTTTGTAATTCCGCTCAATCTTCCTCCCGGTGCCCTAATGCAACGCAAGACCATGTTCTTGTCGCTCATCATTCCGGGTCCTGATTATCCCGGGAAGCAATTGGGTGTGTTTATGCAGCCGCTGGTGGATACTTTGCACCATTCTTGGTACTTTCCGACGTTGACATACGACCGGGATCTGCAGAGAAATTTCTTGATGAAAGTTTGGTTGCACTATTGCATGCATGACTTTCCCGGCTATGCTCTATTCTGCGGATGGTGTACAAGTGGGAAGATGCCATGCCCAGTGTGCATGCAGGCTCTGCGAATGATTTGGCTGAGTAAGGGTGGCAAGTATGTAGCCTTTGACCTGCATCGACAGTTCCTCCCTCCAGACCATCCAGACAGGGAAGACAAGAAGAACTTCACGAAAGGCCGGGTTGTTCATGAAGTAACCGAGATTCCAACATTTTCGGGGGCAGATGTTCTTGCTCAGCTAAAAGCTCTCCAGCCTAAAGTCAAAGGCAAAGCCAAAGCCAAAGCCAAAGGCTTCGAGGGATATGGTGAGACGCACAACTGGACTCACATTACCCCCTTCTCACAGCTTCCCTATTTCAAGGACCTCAAACTTCCTTACAATATCGATGTGATGCACACCGAAAAGAATGTGGCAGAGTCCCTTTTCCACACGATCCTCAATATTCCTGATAAGACGAAGGATAACGTTAAAGCTAGAGCCGATCAACAGAGAATTTGTGATAGACCACGTCTGAACATGAAGCCTCCCACAGGCGGTCGAAAAAACTGGTTCAAGCCAGATGCTGACTTTGTCCTTAAACCGCCAGAAAAAAAGGAAGTACTTATCTGGCTGAAACACATTTTGAAGTTCACCGATGGTTATGCATCGAATATAAGTAAGGGAGTCAATCTTTCAACGGGCAAAGTGACCGGCCTGAAGAGTCATGACTACCATGTATGGATTGAGCGGATAATGCCGGTGATGGTTCGAGGCTATGTCCCCGAGCATGTCTGGCGAGTGCTTGCCGAGCTAAGCCATTTCTTCCGCACGCTCTGTGCTAAAGAAGTAAGTAAAGACGTGATTGAAAAATTGCATAAGAAGGCACCAGAGTTGATAGTCAAGCTAGAGAAGATCTTTCCGCCAGGCTTCTTTACACCGATGACACATCTCATTCTGCACCTCGCGAAAGAGGTATTGTTGGGGGGGCCTGTGCAGAATCGCTGGCAGTACGGCCCTGAGAAACAGAACAAGCATCTCCGACCGAAATGTGGAAACAAAGCTAAGATTGAAGCTTCCATAGCTCAGGCAGTTATCCTAGAGGAGGTGTCAGACCTCAGGACATCATACTATCCAGACCACGTTCCCCATCTGCATAACAAGGTGCCTCGATACAATATAGAAGAGCCGAATTATCAACCCAAGCTCTATCTATTCAACGCGCAAAGTGGGAGGGCTGGGGCCTCGAAACCTTATAACATGCCATGACAAGAGTGGGAGGACCTCATGTTCTATATCTTGCACAACATCAGGGAAGTTGAGGAAGTGTGGATGAGGTAATACCACTACACCATTCCTTTATGTCTTCCACATCATCATGTTTTATGTTCACTTAGTCCCGGTTTAACACCGGTTTTCTTTTTTTTTAGTGATTTCGTTCAAGAGGAATGGACGGGAATGAATCCTCCTACTGAGGCGGAGGCACTTACTCTTCTCCGTCATGGAAACCCTGGACGTAAAAAATTTGTTGCTTGGTTCATGGAGAAAGTAATTGTCCACACTCCCCTATTAAATACCTAGTTCAACATTTATTAGTTAACTAATGCACGCAACAATTTCAATTATACTTGTAGGGAAAAGATCCGAACATATCTATGGATGATGAATTGAGATGGGTTTCCATGGGTTTTGACCCTGCCGTCATGACATGTAAAAAGTATGATGTGAATGGGTATCGCTTCCATACAGAGGATCACCAGAACAGCCGGCCTGATCCCAAAACTGTAAATACCGGAGTGTACACCCCCGGTCAAAATTCAGTAGACTACTACGGAAGGGTACAAAATATATACGAGATTAAATTCCACCAGGGGCGCGAGACCCTAAGTCTGCCTGTGTTCAAATGTCGATGGTTCGATCCGCGGGAGGGGGTAAAACATACGCCTTCCATTGGTTTGGTCGAAGTTAAACCATCAACCGTCTATGCCGGAGCCGATCTCTTCATTGCGGCTACCCAAGCTACACAAGTATATTATCTGCCTTACCCATGCCAGAAAGAGTACCTAAAGGGTTGGGAAGTTGTGTTCAAGGTGTCGCCACATGGTAAGCTACCGAACCCGAATGAAGACGATTACTACAACATTAACCCCATGACATACGAGGGAGTGTTCTATCAAGAGCAACCTGATGATGATGATGTGGTTAGAAACGATGACGCTAGACCATTGGGTGATGATGATGTGGATCCAAACGACGACGAAGCACGGAATGATGGTGAGACCATTGTCAATGAAAATGACATACTTATGCTAGAAAAGTTAAACTTAGACGCTGACGACGAGGAAGAGCCTCCACCTCCGTCAGACAACGAAGATGATATGATTGATAGTGATGATGAGACGGACCGAGAAAGAGGTTACAACAGTGATGATTCATATGGTTTCTAGCAGATGTACGTGTCAAGTCTTTTTTTCTATAGTTTAGGAATATGCCTTTTATGCCTTTTTATTAATGTGTTTATTTTCATGCCTTTTCCTTCATTTCATTAATTTACTAATTGCTTATTCTCTTTTCAATGCAGGTTCGTGGAACATGGGCAAGGGGAAGGCCGACGGCGTGGGTTTCCTACGCAAGGTCGTTGGCCTGCCTAGTCGGAGTGGTCGAGCACGTAATCCTCCCCCCCGGCTACTTGACGATGACTCCTCACAGGGAGGTCGAGGGAGAGGTGCCCCTAGAGGAGGAGGGGCGGGGGGAGATCCCCTAGAGGGCGAGGTGGGGGGAGAGCCACTATAGGGGGTCGCGGCCAGAAAGAGCGCACCCTCACCGACTTAGGGGTGTTGTCTTCGAGGCCATCCTCTAGTGAGGTACCCTCCTCTAGTGAGGTACCCTCCTCTGGTGAGGAGGAGGAGGAGGAGGAGGAGGACGAGGCAGGCGAGGAGGAGGAGGTTCGGGATGGGGCCGAGGAGGAGGTGGAGGAGGAGGACGAGGAGGAGGATGAGGAGGAGGTTGGGGAGGGGAAGGCAGGCGAGGAGGAGGGTGGTGGCGGGGATGATGGTGCTGGCGGGGAGGGGGTTGACAACAAGGGGTGGCTGTGTGGTAACGCAAAGCTACCAAAGCAGGTTCCTGCTACTGAGGAGCAGAAGTGGCTCATTGAGCCCACGGGGAAAGAGTAAGTGCCACTTTATAATAATTTCATTATTTTGCTTGTCACATGCTCATTCCGGTTGTTATTTATTTTGCTTGTCACATGCTAATAGTTCATTCTTTTGCAGCAACTGGATATATTCTAAAGGGGTCCGTATTCCCAACGGCCTCATCACCGTCCTGCTGAAGTTACACTGGCCGGGGTTGTACTGTCCGGATCCAGTCAGGCACCCGGACCATCGGGTCTTGGCCACGAGCTGGGAGCACTGGGAAGCGGCCCTCCACGCGGAGCATGGGACCCATGCCAAGGCCGTGATCACCACTTTCTGGGTGAGTTCTCTTCAGAAGCACAAGTCCATTCTAGTTTCATGAATGATTTAACTCATGGCTTCTTCCATTCTTGTTTCGTGCATGATTGTAGAAATTCTATCGAGTTCTCCCGGAGCACAGGGGCAGAGCGGACCCGATCGTGCTACGCCAATGCAAGAAGAAGGCCCGCCAGATGCAGTACGAGGTGCGCTATGTGGCCATCTCGACATACTACCACGACTATCTTGGTGTGAAGATGACCAAGGAAGAAGCGCGGAGGATGGGCATTACCTTGGAGAGGGACGAGTTCTTGGCGGTAAGTATAAAAGATTTTTCATTATGCTTTCATTACCTTGTGGTACATTTCACCGTTTCGTGTTGACATGCCATTATGCTTTTATTATGTAGGTGTGTCCAAATTGGTGTTATGGAAAAGACGAGTCCTGGGCGGCATTGGTGGATCTTTGGTGTGATGAGGCTGGAGCCTGGGCGGCTATGAGAGTCAAAAACAAGGCTAACCGAGGGAAGGAGGGAGTACATGCTCAGGGAAACCGAAACCACTATCTCCACAAGGCAGTTAATGTATGACTAGCTAACCCCATTAAACATTCTTCTTCTTCTATTTACCATCACTTTCTTATGTATGACTAACCTCTGTTTGGTGGTGCAGGAGGAGAAACTGAAGCGGCCGCTCTCACACATGCAGGCGTGGGAGATCGCCCATACGCGGAAGGACCCCAAGCCTGGCGAGCCCAAGTACTACGGCAAGAAGACCGCGGGGAGGAAGAAGGCCTACTCCGAAGGGTATCTGGCGTTACATCCTGACACACCTGACCCCATTGCGGCGGATCTGGACGAAAGGGTGGTGGTGGGCATGGGGCCGAAGGAGCACGGTCGGGAGGCGGTTCTCGATGCTGTGATCACTCCGTCTATCTCCTACACACAGCTCCGTCGGATCGACCCGACCCTGAGCCAGCGCACGAGCACGCGCATGAGCAGTGCACCGTCACTGTCCCTCTTTCAGGAGCAGCAAACTGTAAGGATTTTCCCTTTTATCTTCATTGTTCCCTTTATTTTCCGCATTTAGTAGTTTTATGAGTCTCATCATGTCATACTGTAGGCCTACATGGAGTACACACGCCAGGAGACCATGGCGTGGCACGACCGCCTTCATGCATACCATCAACAGAGGGATCGCGAGATGCAGCACGCTTTTCAGGAAATGGCGGCCGGCAGGTGTCCTCAATGGCCATCAGCAGAGGGTCCTCCAGCACGACCACTGCTGCTGACCTTTGAGGAGTTTGTGGCACAGAACGCTGGCCCCTCGCTGGTTAGTTCATCCCCAATCAATTCACCCAAAGCATGTCATGCCTTTCAACACAGTCTTATATCCCGTTAATATATCTTTTCAACATCCAGGGAACAGGTGCATCTACCGTTGGCGGTGGTCTTCGCAACACTCCCGAGACACGGAGCCCGACCACTCCGATCCACGGAGACGGAGGCGGAGGCGGTCTTGGCGGTAGCGCTGCCGCTAGCAGTGACGACCTGGGCTTCGGCGGTCTTGGCGGTGACGACCTCCGCGGTGCTCGACGTCCTGGCGCTTAAGCCTTTCTCGATGCTATGATACTTGCTTGTTCTCGATGCTATGATCCTTGTATGATTGTGATGATACTTATCTTATTGTTGTTTGTGAGATTCTTATATGCTTTGTGGTGATGATACTTATATGTGTGATGCTTTGCGATGCTTCTTAGCGATGCCAATTTGTTGTGTGATGCTGTGTATATGCTGTTTGTTATATATGCTGTTTGTTATATATTCAAATGAATTGAGCTGAAAAGAAACAGAAAAAAGAAAAAAAACTGGACAGAATCTATGCCGACGGCCTGGCCGTCGGCATAGACCTGCCCCAGGAGCGCCCAGTATCTGACACGTGGCGTGTCTATGCCGACGGCCTAGCCGTCGGCATAATTTCAAACTAAGCCGACGGCTGGGCTGTCGGCATAGACACGCCCATGCTGAACGGCGTCTCGCCACGTGGCGAGAAGCCATTGGGCAGCACTTGACGGCGGCCGCCGTTAGGCGATGACGTTGCCGACGGCCAAGGCCGTCGGCATAGATGTACGGCCACCGTCGGCATAGGGTCTATGCCGACGGTCATCCTGGCTACGCCGACGGATATGTTGCCGACGGCCCCGCCGATGGGGGCCGTCGGCATAGGCCTGACCCGACGGCTAGTCATGGCTATGCCGACGGCCCTGGCCGTCGGCATAGAATGCGATTCCGGTAGGGGTGGTGGAGTTGAAGGCTATCACGCGGTACGTTGTGCCGTTCTTTCCTATGTATGGGAGCATCGGCGTGGATATGCTGGCGTCACAGAACAGCGGGATGGGACAGCCGGCGGAGAAGCCAAAAGGGTAGGGGACGGCGGTGCTGCCGCACCGCCGGCTGCACTGGCTACCGCTGCCGGAAGCTGCGGCGGCCGAGTAGCTGGTTTCATGGGGAAGCAAGAAAATGAGGAAGAGGAAGAAGAAGAAGTGGTGCATATTGGATCTCTCGGTGCTAGAATGAGATGAGCACGGCAATGATGAAGTCAGTTTTCTATGCGAGTCTTGTAAGCTTGTAGCCACAAATTTACACCGATTTTTCCAGCTAGAAGTAGAAGGCGATCTTTCAGTTGATGAATAGTCGCCCTGTGTCCTTCTCAGAAATTTTAGACTAGGCTGGCAGAGTCAAGGTGACTTGGAGTTGGACTTCAGCAAGTTTGATAGACCGAAGAGCCGGCGGCGCCCACTGCCCGGCATCTTCTCCGGCAGACGGCAGCGGTGCCTTGAACAAACGCAACACATGGACGGGCAGTCGGGCAGCCTCCGGGTGCACATGATGGCCGGCAATGCCAATGCAGCAGCAGAACCGTCCCATGGACGCAAGTTGTGCGTCCAAAGATTCAGGGCATGCCAGAGATGAAATGACTCAGAGCTGCATATATATCTCGAATTCTCAGTCAAGCAAACCCGACGAAGAAGACTCATGAATACACAAAAGGAGACCTCCCTCCCATACGAAGGTAACACAGAACGAGAACTCAAGCTTAAATCATACCCTGCTCACACAGAATGGATCTTTCATTTTCATCCAAATCGAATGAGAAAGCAACCGGGTCATCATCGTCAATTGGTGCAGAACTGAAGATGCATGCATTCTTTTGATTTCTGAAGTAGCTCAAATTTTCTCAGAGGCTCGGAGCTTGGTTCAATCCAAGCATACATTAAACGTACAAAGTGATTTTGTTAGTACTTGGAAATTTTGAAACGATCCTAAAGGCCTAGATTGGCGCTGCAGTTGTCTCATCTGCTCGACTTTATCTCGAGCCGACCTCCATGCTGCCGCTGGGCACTGCAGAATCAAAAGAATCATCAACCGGCGGCAACCGGTGGTTATGGTGGATAAGGTTTCATGAGGAAGCAAGAAACAGACGAGGAAGAGGAAGAAGTGGTACATGGGTACATCAAGCCAGGTGCAAGAAAACTGAGGAGGAAGAGGAAGAGTTTCTTTGCAAACAAAGATGACCCGGCAATATATATACTCCCTTCGTTTTTATTTACTCTCCATATTAGATTTGACTGGAGTCAAAATTCATGGAGTCAAACTTCATGAAGTTTGAGCAAGTTTATAAAAAAATATAAACATTTACAATAATAAATCAATATGATGTGAAAGTATATTCAATACTGAATCTAATGATATTGATTTGTTACTGTATATGTTAATACTTTTGTCTATAAATTTTGTCAAAATTTTACAAAGTTTGACTTTGACCAAAGTTAATATACCGAGTAAATTAAAACCGAGGGAGTCCATGGTGTTTTGCTCTGCAGATGTTCCAGAGCGGCAACAATTTATTTCTGCATACTTGTCTTCCTTCCTGCTTGTGGACGATTGATAACCGACATGAGGAACTAAGATTCTATAATAACTGGAAAATTTAACTACTGTTCTGGTGGAAACGTCATCACCGGCCACTGACACTGGTCATCAGCAAAGTTCCGACACTCGAATGATTAGTCGGCGGCCCATAGGTCGCCACCGGCATCCTCGCCGGGAGACTTGGTAATGGCGCTTCGGACCGCAGCACGTTCACCACTTGCCTGATGGATGGTCGCATGCCACGGTCAGGGTGCGCGCACCAGAGCCCCGCGACCATAACACGCTCCATCTCCGTGCCGTCAAACTCCCCCCTAAGTTGCTTGTCGACAGCGCCAAAGATTGATCCTCTGCCATACAAGTCCCAGACCCATTGGACCAGGTGGACGACATCACCGTCTTCCTGGACCAAAGCTGGTCGCCGCCCACATGCAACCTCGAGAAGGACGACCCCGAAGCTATACACGTCTGACTCGATGCTCGCCCTGCCGGCCAGCATGCTCTCCGGATCGATGTACCCCATCGTGCCAGCTATGCCGGTCGTGTGCGATCTCCGTCCGTCATTGATGAGCCTCGCGAGCCCGAAGTCACCGAGCTTGGCTGTGAAGGAGGCGTCTAACATGATGTTGCTAGGCTTGATGTCCCTGTGCACCACACGTTGCTCCGTCTCTTGGTGCAGGTACAGAAGCGCCGAAGCTACGCCGAGCAATATGTCATACCTGAGAAACGTCAAAAGTATTGGAGAAGTGAGGAATATCAATGTAAGACTTGTTCAAATAGTTAATTAACTAGGCAACATACCTTATCAGCCATGTCAGCCCATGGTCGGATCTATACAAATGAGTGTCGAGGCTGCCATTGTGCATCAGGTCGTAGACGAGGAGAAGCTCGTCTCCACCGTGGCACCAGCCTATGAGCTGCACAAGGTTTCGATGCCTGAGCCGACTAATGATCCGCACCTCAGAGACGAACTCCTTCCAACCCTGTCGAGAGGTCTCAGACACCCTCTTGACAGCCACTTCACGGTTCATGTCACTAATAAACCCTTGATATACAAACCCGAAGCCTCCTCTCCCGAGTGCCATGTCATTTGAAAAGTTATCAGTGGCGACGGCAATCTCACTGTAGGAAAATCGCCGGGGGCCGCTGGCTCCTTGCTCTAGCTCGTCCTCCATGACTTCCCCATTGAAGAATATGGCTGCCTTTTTGGGTAGTTGTTTTGTTGTCTTCATCAGGGCATTGCGCCTTTTCCGGCCATAGATGAAGAAGAAGACAGTGATGCCAAGAGAAGATATCAAGCCAATAACTATGAATATTTGCCGCACCTTGGAGCTTGAGACAACATCATGAGGGGATCCACCTTCCATGAAAAGATGGGAACAAACAACATACATCAAAGTTAGGCTAAGGAGGTTGTACATTTTTTTTTTACTATTGCAACTTATTTTGAGGAACCACGGCTTTGCTAAATCTAAGTCAGTTGAGATTTATGTCTAAACGCTCTGAGCCGACCGATAGATTCATATGATGAAATCAAGAGCCGACCGATAGATTCATATGATGAAATCAAGATTATAGATGAGGCGACTAGCACAATCCACTTTGCCACAAAGTTTTAAATAGAGGATCATGGCAGATAGCGATCAACACTATAGTGTCGCTACATGGCTCTTTATCCCACTAAAATTGCTAAATTGTACATATGCTATTTGGCGGGGCCCTGCTACAAACACTGTAGGCTATTATAGCAAGGTATTTAAAGAATTTGCTTTGCCATGAGAAACTACAAAAAAAGATGATAGTTAACATTTTTTTATTCTACCAACTAATTAAAATAGAGCACCTTAACATTAAAAGAAAAAACTCAAATAGAGTGCTACCGACTCATATATAAAACCTCTTCTACCAATTTGGTAATTAAGCAATCCCTCCGCAAAGAAATATAAGATGTAGAGGGAGTATAAGGTTATGCAAACCATACAAACACATTTCCTCAAAAGAAAAAACATACAAACACATGCACGGGAAACAAATTCAGGAGATGTTAAAAAGGTTCTGAATGAAAGTAGTCCTCACCGACGTAGCAACCGTCTCCAGCCAAGAACCCGTCGCCGTTCATCCCCGCCACGCACACGCACCGGTGCCCCACCGACCCACTCGGCGCATCTACGTCAGCGCACGTCGCCTCTGCCACGCACTGGCCGCCAGCCTCATCCCCGGCGCAGATGCCATTGACCCACCACCCCAGCTCCACCACCCCATACTCCAGCGACATGGTCTCCTCCGGCGTGTCCATGTATACCGCGGAGGTCATCACATCGTCACAGCTTTGCTTCTCCACCTTCTCCCACCGCAGAAACTGGTCCGCCCTCGCTACGCTGGCATTCTGTACGTGCAGCGGAGGCGACACACAACACGGCAGTGGCCGAGGTGTCGTCGCTGCACTGTGCCGTGCGGAGCAGCCTGGACATGACGGCCGCCGGCACGCTGCATACGGACGTGTTGCTGCCGCAATGACCGCGGAGGAACAGCCCGGTGCGGGACGAGACTCCGTAGTTGGCGCCGGAGAGCGCCCTCCTGGCATCGGAGACGCTACGGCTGCACGAAGGCGGGAGGCCAACGACGATGGTGGAGGCGGTGGAGTTGAAGGACACGACATGGTCGCCGGAGAGCGAAGTAGTTTTGTAAATGCGTATGCTCCTCCGTGCAATTTCATTCAGTTAATCTAATGCCAAACCATTTTGGTATATATTTTCAGGAAAATCCATTCAATGTGTGCAAGTACATTCATGAAATCTAATTCAGAATTTTCAGGAATTACCTTTTCTTAGTGGATTTTACACTGTAATCCTAATTGGATTTACAGTGTAATTCTTAGTGTATTTTAGTGGTTTTTTTACAGTGTAATTACATTGTTATTCTTAGTGGATCCTTAGTGGATTTGTACTGTAATTCTACTTGGATTTACAGTGTATTTTTTCACTGTACTTCTCAGTGGATTTACAATGTTTTTAGTGGTTTTACATTGTAATTTTTAGTGAATCTTCATTGTAATTCTTAGTGCTCTTGTAATGCAATTCTTTAGTTGATTTACAGTGTATTTCCTCAATGTATTTACACTGTAATTCTTAGTGCTTTAGAAAGGAATCTAATTCTTTTGTTGCAGCAGCAAGGTTCAATTCAGATCCTTATGTTCAACAGTTGAATCGTTTTCCTGTCACTTTGCAAGAAAGGAAGCATTATTTTGCAATGAATCGCATTGGCAGCCATGATGTTTGGTCCAAGTATGATTTTTCTTTTTCTCTTGTACCTTTCTTTTTTTTTTAGTTTGTTGCTGATTGTGTACTTCATCTTTTTTCATTTGTCATTGATTGTTTCATTTATTTTCTTTTATCAGATACGAAGCTATTAGATATGATAGAGCATTCTGTTCGTATCGCTCTCTTGCATCCCTATGCCCAAATGGTCATGTAGATAAATTCTTGATTCTATGTTTCTGTTGATTTCTTTTCAACAAGTGTCATCCTTCTAAATCGAAGAAACATTTCTTTTTCATGATTTGTTACTGATTTTTTTTACTCTCTATCTTTATAATTTCAGTTGTACTTCCCTATTGGTCTCGATGGTCGCTGGTTTTCGTTTGTCGTGTGTATCAAAGATAGAGCTTTTGTGTTTCTTGACTCGGCGTTTGGAGAGAACTCAACGTAGCACAGAGATATCCGTGATGAGCTGGTAATTTTTCTGTAAGCTTTCGTGTATATTTCTGTGAGATTTTGTAGTTGTGTAACTTTCATGTACTACACAGATAGTTTTTAATGCTGCCCTCTCTGCTCTTGTGCATTTTTTCCATGTATTTTTAGTTTATTTCAGTTGTTTTCTCCTTTTATCTTAGTGGATTTACAGTGTAACCCTCATTGGACTTACACTGTAATTATTTTTAGTGCATTTTTACTGTGTAACTCTCTTTGGATTTGCACTGTAATTATCTTTAGTGCATTTTACAGTGTAACTTTTACAGTGTAACTGTCATTGGATTTACACTGTAATTATCTTTAGTGCATTTTAATGTGTAACTCTCATTGGATTTACACTATAATTATCTCTAGTGCAATTTAGAGTGTAACTTTCATTGGATCACTGTAACTCTCACTGGATTAGTGCATTTTACAGTGTAACTTTTATTGGATTTACATTGTAATTATCTTTAGTGCATTTTACAGTGTAACTCCCATTGGATTTACACTGTAACTATCTTAGTGGATTTTACAGTGTAACTCTCAATGGATTTACACTATAATTTATCTTAGTGGATTTTACAGTGTAATTATCATTGGATTTACACCGTAATTCTTAGTTGTTGTACTACGTGAATCTTAGTGCCATTGTACTGTATTCACCACTTTGTGCCTAGTGCATTTAGTGTTAGTTATTTCAGTGTAACAAGCACTTTAATTGTACTGATAGCTCCTCTTTATCGTCTACAGCACACCTAATTTTGTTTTCTACAGTAAATTAGTTTGGTATGCTTTCCTGATTTTTAGTTCCAAAACAGATTCATATTTCATTGGGCTTTGGGATGAGTATATCACTCCTATGATGCACAAACGAATTAATTTCGAAGAGTTTGATGTCTTGTACCCAGCTGTTCCTAAGCAAGAGAACCGGTATTATGTTTTTTTGCCTGACATGATTTTGATTAATTTTATATAGATTGTTTGTAGGCTTCTTTTCTTATTTTTTGTGTTCTTTGTAACTTTTCAGGCATGATTATGGTGTCTTCGCTCTGAAGTATACGGAGATCTTCACACCAAGAACTCAGATGGCAAATCATTTGGATTATTGGTGGATTTACAGTGTCCTTTTTAGTGGATTTTACAGTTGCATCTTTAATGCATCTTGCACTGTATTCTTAGTGTTTAATCTTAGCAGTTTTTTAGTGCAAACATTTGAATCATTGGTGGATTTACAGTGTCATTTTAGTGGATTTTACAATGTCATTTTAATGCATCTTACATTGTAATTCTTAGTGGGCATGATAGAAATTATTGTGGTTTTTAGTGGATTTACACTGAATTTCTCAGTGGTAATATTATGGTAATATACTTCTTCGTCAATGTAATTATTAGGTGACATCATCTTGGAAAAGCTTTGGCTATATCGTTGTGCTTCTTTGATCTCCTCTTTTAGCTGCTCCCATGCATGTCCGGGTTGAAGTTGAAGTGTGGACCCGTTAGTCTGTTTATAAAAGCGGGACAGAAAAGCAAACAGGGGACATGGGACATGGGACATGGGACAGAGGGCATTTGTCATTCTTTGGTTGGCTGAAGAATATGGATGAAAGCTACTCCCTCCGTCTAGGTGTGTAAGTCATCTTACGTTGTGCACCGCGACCAAGGCGGAGAGAAAAACGAGAAAACTTAATGTCTTTTTGCTAATTAATAGCATTGCATGCAATGAACTAACCATTGCATGTCATATTTGATAGTCTCAAGCATAGATTAGAATAGCCCGCGAAATAGCCGCGATAGCTGCGCTATAGCTGCCCGGGAGCCTCGCCGCTAAGCTATGGCTGCTGCCGCGAAATCCTCTACATATCCTCTAAATAGCTAAAAAATCAGCAAAACCCTCCAAAATCATCTCTCCCACCAGAAAAATTTCCGCTATTTGCCGCGATTGCCCGCTATGGCGGCCGCAATAGCTGCTGGGAGAGGCCGCCGTGAAATCGTTTCTCCCGCGATCTTAATCTATGGTCTCAAGTCATTGAAAGCATGCACGACCCACATCTCTTATTGGTTAATATGTCACAAAACAAGAAACAAGGAGGGAGCTAATGTACCGTGCCGGAGGGAGTAATTAGATTTCATCCGGATGCAGAATAGACAGTCCCTTTTTTAAGCACTCACGCGAGAAGTCAAGACTCACCGAGGTAGCATCCGTCGCCGGCCAAGAAGCCGTCGCCCTCCATCCCCGCCACGCACTCGCACCGGTGCCCCAACTCCCCGTTAGGCGTTTGTACGTCGGTGCACGTCGCGTTCGCCGCGCAACGCTCGCCCCCGCCGGTGCCGCACGTCCCGTTGAGCCACCAGCCGAGCTCGGCCACGCCGAACTCCAGCGTAGCCGTCCCCTCCGGCGTGAGCACGAACACCGTGGAGGTTAGCACCTCGTCGCACTTTTGCTTCTCGACCTTCTCCCACAGCAGAAACTGCTCATTCACCGCCGCGGTGGAGTTTGCCGGACGGGAAGCGACGCACGCCACAGCGGCGGGCGAGGTGTCGTTGCTGATGCCGACGCACTGCGCCGTGCGGAGCAACCTGGACATGACGTCCACGGGCACGCTACATCCAGCGCCCGCCGACGCGTTGACCCCGCCGCAGCCGCCGCGGAGGAAAAGACCGGTGCGAGACGACACGCCGTAGTTGCCCCCGGAGAGCACCCTCCTGGCCTCGGGGACGCTGCGGCTGCACGACGGCGAGAGGCCGACAACGACGGTGGAGATGGTGGAGTTGAAGGCTATCACGCGGTACGTGGTGCCGTTCTCTCCTATGTATGGGAGGATCGGCGTGGATATGCTGGCGTCGCACCACAGGGCGATGGGGCAGCCGGGGGAGAATCCGAGAGGGTATGGGACGGTGGCACCGCCACACCGGCGGCTGCACCTGTCACCGCCGCCGGAAGCTGCGGCCGCGGAGTAGCTGGTTTCATGGGGAAGCAAGAAAACGAGGAGCAAGAGGAAGAGGAAGAAGTGCTGCATATTGGATCTCTAGGTGCTAGAACGAGATGGGCACGGCAGTCTTCTAGGCGAGTCTTGTAGGCTTGTAGCCACAAATTTACACCGATTTTTCTCAGCTAGAAGTAGAAGGCTATCTTTCAGTTGATGAATAGTCGCCCTTTGTCCCTCTCAGAAATTTCAGACTAGGCAGGCAGAGTCAAGGTGACTTGGACTTCAGCAAGGTTGATAGACCGAAGAGCCGGCGCCCACTGCCCGGCATTTCTGACTAGGCAGGCAGAGTCAAGGTGACTTGGACTTCAGCAAGGTTGATAGACCGAAGAGCCGGCGCCCACTGCCCGGCATTTCTGACTAGGCAGGCAGAGTCAAGGTGACTTGGACTTCAGCAAGGTTGATAGACCGAAGAGCCGGCGCCCACTGCCCGGCATCTTCTCGGGCAGACGGCAGCGGTGCCTTGAACAAACGCAACACATGGACGGGCAGTCGGGCAGCCTCCGGGTGCACATGATGGCCGGCCATGCCAATGCAGCAGCACAACCGTCCCATGGACGCAAGTTGTGTATCCTAAGATTCAGGGCATGCCAAAGATGACCCATGAATACACAAAATAAGAGCAAACATAATAACCTGCTCACACAGAACGGATCGAATTTCATTCCCATGATCTCATCTGAATGGAATGAAAAAGCAGCCGTGTCATCATCGTCAATTGGTGCAGAACTGCAGATGCATGCATTCTTTTGATTTCTGAAGTAGCTCAAATTTTGTCCGAGCTTGGTTCAGTCCAAGCATACATTAAACGTCCAAAGTGATTTTATTAGTACTTGGAAATTTCTGAAACGATCTTACAGGCCCAGATCGGCCATGCAGTTGTCTCACCTAGTCAGACTTTGTCTCGCGCCAAATGAGTCGAGCCGGCCTCCATGCTGCCGCTGGGCACCGCAGAACCAAAAGAATCATCAACAGATAAGGTTTCATGAGGAAGCAAGCAACAGATAGGAAGAGGAAGAAGTGGTGCATAGGGACATCAAGCCAGGTGCAAGAAACTGAGAAGGAAGAGGAAGAGTTTCTTTGCAAACAAAGATGATCTGGCAATATACATGGTGTTTGCTCCGTAGATGCTCAGCGGCGGCAACATTTTATTCATGCATACTTGTCTCCTATTGATCGTGGACAATTGATAACCGACACGAGGAACTAAGATTCTATAATTACTGAAGAATTTAACTATTGTTCTGGTGGGAACGCCATCACCGGCCACTGACGCTGCTCAGCGCCAAAGTTCCGGAACTCGAATGATTAGTCGGTGGCCCATAGGTGGCTACCGGCATCCTATCCGGGAGGCTTGGTAATGGCGCTTCAGACCGCAGCACGTTCAACGCTTGCCTGATGGATGGACGCATCGCACGGTCAAGGTGCGCACACCAGAGCCCCACGACCATAACACGCTCCATCTCCCTGCTGTCAAACTCCCCCTTAAGTCGCTCGTCGGTGGCGTCTAGAATTGATCCTTTGCCATACAAGTCCCACACCCACTGCACCAGGTGGACGACGTCACCGTCTTCCTGGACTAGAGCTGGCCGCTGCCCAGAGGCTACCTCAAGGAGGACAATTCCAAAGCTGTACACATCCGACTCGACGCTCGCCCTGCCGGCCAGCAAGCTCTCCGGATCGATGTACCCCATCGTGCCGGCTATGCCGGTCGTGTGCAATTTCCGGCCGTCATTGATGAGCCTGGCGAGCCCAAAGTCACCGAGTTTGGCGATGAAGGAGGCGTCTAGCATAATGTTGCTAGGCTTGATGTCCCTGTGCACCACGCGTTGCTCCGTCTCTTGGTGCAGATATAGAAGCGCCGAACCTACACCGAGCACTATCTCATATCTGAAATGTTAAAAGTATCAAAGAGAAGTGAGGAATTGCGCATATAAATTGTTGTAAGATTTGTTTGAATGCTTAATTAACTAGCAACATACCTAGCAGGCCATGTCAGCATGCAGTCAGATCTGTACAAATGAGAATCGAGGCTGCCATTGTGCATAAGCTCATAGACGAGGAGGAGCTCGTCGCCGCCGTGGCACCAACCAATGAGCTGCACAAGGTTCCGGTGCCTGAGCCGACTAATGATCCGCACCTCGGAGATGAACTCCTTCCAACCCTGCCGGGAGGTCTCAGAAACCCTCTTGACAGCCACTTCCCGTTTCATGTTGCTCATAAACCCTCGGTACACAGACCCGAAGCCTCCTCTCCCTAGCGCCCTATCATCAGAGAAGTTGTCGGTGGCGATGGTGAGCTCATGGTAGGAAAATGGCCGGGGTCCATTGGCTCCTTGCTCTAGCTCCTTTTCTACGAGTTCGCCATCGAAGTGTGTTACTGCCTTTTTCGGGATCTGATTGGTTGTCTTCGTCGTGGCATTGCGCTTTCTCCGCCGGTGTACGAGGAAGAGGGAAAAGATGCCGAGAGAAAGCACGAACGCGCCAAATACGCTGACTAGCAGTGTTAGTTTTCGGCGCTTTGAGCTTGAGACACCACGCAGGGATGCACCTTCTCCATGAAAAGATGGGAACAAACAATAGCAGACGTCAAAGTTAAGCTTCTAAACTGTACTGTAGTTTTTCTACCATTGCAAATTAATTTGGAGGAATGATTTCACTACATTTTAATCACTTGAGATTTTGTTATATCAAAATCCTATTCCTCGCCCGAAGCCATCCGATGTTGGAGATTCATACAGGGATGGGCAACACCAAGATCAGATGAGACGGCTAGCTAGCATCATCAGCTCAGAAGTAAGGAACTCTTATTAACAGTGATAGTGTTATATACTGGGGAAATAACGATTAATAGCGGCTTACTAGTTATTACAACTAAAGAAATCGTATATAGTTCCACTTCTCTTCTACCAACTCAGACTCATATAAAAGACCTTCTACCATTTCAGTAAGTCAAAAGCTTACGCAACAGATGTTTCAGACGCTCAGCAGCGGAAACCATACTCTGTTGGTTGATGACAGACTTCCCCGATGATGTAGCCCGAATGCCTGATACGTCGGGAATACTAAGGCCCTGTTCGGAGGACCTCCCCTCCACAACTCCACTCCCAGAGCGGGTGGAGTTACTGTTGAAAATTGTGGAGCTGTTGTTTCCTGGCTCCGCAGCTCCGGGGATTTCGCGGAGCTGGCGGAATTCCGAACAGGCTCTAAATCTACAGAATCTATAAATCTAACAAAAATATGGGGACTATTCAATACTCATATATTCAAACATGTATGGGAAACGAAATCAGGGGATGTTAAAAAGGTTCAGGTGAAAGCAGTGCTCACCGACGTAGCATCCGTCTCCAGGCAAGAACCCGTCGCCGTCCATTCCTGCCACGCACGTGCACCGGTGCCCCACCGACCCGCTCGGCGTATTTACATCGGAGCACGTCGCGTTCGCCGCGCAACCCCCGCCGCCGCCGACGCACGTGCCGTTGAGCCACCACGCCAGCTCCGCCACCTCGTTGGCCAGCGACAGCACCCCATCCACCATGTCCAGACACACCCCCGACGCCAGCACGTCATTGCAGCTTGCCTTCTCCACGTCTTCCCACCGCAGGAACTGCCTGTACGCCAACCCGGCGGAGGCGTTCGGCGCAACGGAGGCGACACACTTCACGGAGGCATCGCTGCCGTCGCACCGCGCTGTGTCGAGCAGCCTCGAAATGACGCCCGCGGGTATGATGCAGCTGGATGCCGACGCGTTGTGGCACCCTCGGACGGAGAGCATGGTGCGCGCGGAGACGCCGTAATTGGCGCCCGAGAGCGCCCTCCTGACATCTGGGACGCTGCGGATGCACGACACAGGGAGGCTGACCATGACGGTGGAGATGGTGGAGTTGAAGGAGACAACGCGGTACGATGTGCCGCTGCCTCCTCCTGTGTATGGGAGGGTCGGCGAGGTGTCGGCGTCGCATGACAGGGCGATGGGGCAGCCGTCGGAGAAGCCGAAGGGGTAGGGGACGGTGGTGTCGCCGCACCAGCGGTTACACGAGGCGGCGGCTGCTGTGCCGGAGAGGATTTCATGGGGAAGCAAGAAAATGAGGAGGAAGAGGAAGAAGGGGTGCATCTTCGATCTCTTGGTGCTAGAACAAGATGAGCACGGTATTGATGAAGTCAGTCTTCTAGGCATGTCCCGTAGCCACAAATTTACACCGATTTTTCTCAGTCAGAAGTGGAAGGAGATCTTTCAGTTCATGAATAGTCGCCCTGTGTACTTTTGAGAAATCTCAGACCAAGGCAGGCAGAGAGCTGGAATGACTTGGACTTCAACAAGTTTGGCTTCGGCTCCGGCAGCAGCGTCTAAACGAGCGCAGCACATCGACGGGCAGTGTCCGGGTCATTAAGGAGAACAACATAAGTGCCATATCGAAAAACCATTCTGATCCATTTATGCCATCTGACAAAAACCTCTAGCACCCAGGATATCGAAAATGGTATTGTGTTAAATCAAGTCAAACGCTTTTTCAAAATCTAATTTGAGTACTATAATTTCATTTCTTTGACTGGTGGCACCAATGAAGGTATTCAAAGGCCGAGGCAAGACCGTCTTGAATTGATCTTGACTTCAAGAACCCAAATTTGTTTATATGTGCCAGATTTAGAACGACTTTTTGGAACCTATAAGCCAGCAGCTTTGCTGTGATCTTAATAGAACGGTTAAGAAGAGAAACGGGTTTGAACGAAGCAAGGTAATGAGGAGGAAGAGAAGGAAGTGATGCAAACCAATCTCTCGGTTCTAGAATGAGATGGGCACAACACTGATAAAGTCAGTCCTCTAGGCGAGTCTTGTAGCCACAAAATTATACAGATTTTTCTCATCTAGAAGGAGAAGGCGATTTTTCAGTTCATGAATAGTCACACTGTGTCCTTTTCAGAAATTGAGACCGAAGAGCTGGCAGATAGAGACAGGGAGTGACTTGGACTTCAGGAAGTTTGACAGACCGAAGAGCTCAGGCAATCTCCGCGTGCACATCAATAGCCAGCCATGCCAATGTGCAATGCAGCAGCAGAATTGCCCTACCGACCCAAGTAGCTGCATCCTAAAATTCAGGGCATGCCAGAGATGAAATGAACTCCAAGCTGCACCTCGAATTCTCGATCGAGCAAGCATGATAAAGATTCATCATGAATACTCGAAACTAAACAAGAAGGCAACTCCCTTTTGAAAAATAAATAAATAAAGAAGGCAGCAACAACTCATACATGCACACAGAACGGATTGAATTTCATTTCCATCTGAATTGAATGGCAAAGCGACTGTGTCGTCGTGGTCAACTAAATGGTGGGAGATCCTAGATGCAGATGCATGCATTATTTTGAAAGTAGCTCAAATTTTGTTTGAAAGTAGCTCAAATTTTGTTAGAGCTTGGTTCAGTCCAAGCATACATTAATCTTATACTCCCTCCGTTTCAAATTACTCGTCGCAGAAATTGATGTATCTAGAACTAAAATATATCTAGATACATCCATACTTGCGACAAGTAATTTGGAACGGAGGGAGTAGTACATACGAAGTGACTTTTTTGTTACAAGCAGGTAAATGAAAATTTCTGAAACGATCCTAAAGGCCCAGATCGGGGATGCACTTGTCTTGTCTACTCGACTTTGCCTCGAGTAGAATGAGTCATGCTGGAGTCCACGCTGCCGCCGCCGCGGTTGACCACGGAAGAACCGAAAGATTCATCAACCTCTGGCCGCATCATATATGTCGCCACCGGCATCTTCGCCGGGAGGCTCGGCAGCGGCGCCTCCAACCGCAGCACGCTGACGGCCTGCCTGATGGACGGCCTCAGGCCAGGGTCGGGGTGCCCGCACCAGAGCCCAACCACCATGACGCGCTCCATCTCTTTCTCGTCGAACTTGCCATCCAGTCGGGCGTCGGCTGCCTCCAGGATGGCACCTCTGCCATATGACTCCCATACCCACTGCAACAGGTGGACAACTCCTCCGCCATCATCGTCACGGACTACCGCCGGCGTCCGGCCACATGCCATCTCGACTAGGACAACGCCGAAGCTGTACACGTCGGACTCCACACTGGCCGTGCCCACAAACACGCACTTCGGGTCCATGTACCCAAGCGTCCCAGCTGCGCCTGTCGTGAACGAGCCTTGACCATCGCGGACGAACCTGGCGAGCCCGAAGTCACCGAGCTTGGCGTTGAAGGACGCGTCCAGCATGATGTTGCTCGGCTTGACGTCCCTGTGCACGACGCGCTGCTCCACGTCCTCGTGCAGGTACAGCAGCCCGGAGCCAAGGCCAAGTGCGACCCCATATCTGACTGCCCATGGCAGCAGGTGGTCCGGCTTGTACAGGTGAGCGTCCAGGCTGCCATTGGGCATCAGCTCGTAGACGAGGAGAAAATCATCGTCGTCGCCTCCATAGAACCATCCAACAAGCGGCACGAGGTTCCGGTGCCGGAGCCTGCTAATGATCTTTACCTCCGAGACAAACTCCTTCCAGCCCTGGCGAGAGGTCTTGGACACTTTCTTCACGGCGATATGAAGGTTCGTGTCATGGAGGAATCCCCGGTACACGGACCCGAAGCCTCCTTCGCCTAGCTTGTTCCTGCCGGAGAAGCCGTCTGTGGCGGGCACAAGCTCATCGTATGTGAATCGCCTTGGCCCTGTCCCTTCCTCGAGCTCGCCTTGATATATGCTTTTGCCACGGAAGTACTCTTTCAGCGGCTCTGATGTCACGGACACCCCGGCCGCTGCCATCCTTCTTCGCCACCAGTTAAACAGGAACCGAACCAATAGGCCGATCATAAAGAGTACGAGCACCACGGCGCCGATAATAAGACACACGATGATAGCCACCTTTCGCCGTTTTCTCCTACGCTCCAGCTCTTGGGCTTTCATCTCCTTCTCATAACTCTCGCTATACCGGTGCCTGTTCAGCCGCACCGTGGACGGCCTGTCGGCAAGGATGGCGCAACCCAAGTAGCAGCTGTACCCCTTGATGGCGCCGCCGCTGTTGTTTGGAAACAATCGCGGCAGCTGGTCGGTGTAGTAGGAGAGGCAGCGTGTGCACTCGCTCGCCAGCAGGTCCCTAGTACACTGCACCACCGCCCGCACCCACTGTGTGTCGGTGAACTGCTGCGTGCCCTCGGCGATCCGCTCGTCTGCTTGGCCGGCCTTCACCATGAGCCGATTAACCAACTCGAATCTCATGCGGCTCATGCCAGCCGTGTCTACAACGTACCCTTCGAGTGGGATCAACGGGTCGTACCAAGTTCAATCCACCACGTAGGGCGCGACGGCAAGGTTGGTGATGGAGAGGTCGGCGACGGAGAAGGAGGACTCACTGGAGTACCGAAGGGTGCAGGCGTTGTAGACGGCGTGAACCCTTCGGTACCCTTCGGTGCCCTTGGGTGCGCGGGTGAGGCAGTCTTGGCACTCCTCGTCGGTGTCTCCAGCATAGCACATGAAGAGGCCGAAGACCTCGTCGTCTGCCGCCCCTAGCCTGCCGTTGAAGAAGCCGCCGGCGTTGGCGGCGGCCATAGGGATGGACGACAGAAGCCGATCGAGGCTCACGTGGTACTGGCTCCCGTCGCTGTAGTTGCCAGCAGTGGAGCACGAGATCACGGATGGCCGCAGGGGCTGAATCATCTCGTCGCTGACGGCATGGGCGTCAAAAAGTGGGCGGGCGACGACGGCGGTTAGGAGTAGGAGTAGCATCAGAAGACGAACGCATGAAGGTGAAGCCATGGCCAGCCAGCGCTAGTGGTGACCTTGGTGAGTGGTGCTCCACACAATCACACGAGAGACTCCTTGATAAAGCTACAGGTACTCCTGTATACGCAGAGAGCAGCCATGCTACGGTCGTAGCAGTCTCAGTCTGACGGAGAATGAGCCCGCTCCATGTTCAATACTCCACTGGCTTGTGATATTCCTCATATTTTCGGGATTGGCTACATGGTCGGTCAACTTTGGTGGGCAATAGGAAACTAGTATAAATCATCTGCCTACGCATCAAGTGATTGGTTACAATTATTGCAGGACAAGGAATTGGTCAAGACTTGGCACTACAAAGTACTCCCTCCGTTTGGAATTACTTGTTTCGAAAATGGATGTAAGTTGGACTTGGCTATTCGAGGGATTTATGTCCCGATTTAGATGAAGATTGCTGGAAAAGTGGAAAGAGAACTCGGGCTATATGGGGCCTTTTATTCAAAAAGAAAATAAACTATGGATTTGTTTATCATATGATGCAATAAATCGGCTAAATAGAAGTTTGCAATAAACTATGGATATGTGCATCATACGACGCAGAGGAGGCTGGGAGGGCTTTCTCTCTTCCATCATAAAGAAGTGAAAATGTGAAATAGAAACAAAACCAGATTTGGAGGTTAATGAGATATAGATAAATTCCGTTGACTAAACTTTGAATTATCCTGGCCAGAGCAATAGCAAAACAAAAATCGTTCTGAGGTCGACAAGGGGGATGCCTACCGCGTGTGATATTCAACTCAGAAAGCGACTATGGCCATGCCACATCCTACATTTCATTTAAAATTAAAATAAGCTCCTATAGCTAGCTTCAATCGGCTATCCAGTCACTGTCAAGGGGTAGAGACTGGATCTAAGTGCTTTCGTGGATCATATGAGCCAAATGGGCAGGTGGCCGCATCCTTCTAGACAGAGACTAAAATGTTTAGTTAAGTGGCTTTGCACTTTAATAGCATGCACTGCATTCGTGAATTTTCTAAAACTCCAATATGCCTTGGCCGGATAGTGATACTTTGTGGACTCAACTACCAGGTAAAAGTAAATACTTTGCTCAACTTATACCTTTGTTTGACCCACCTTATAGTTCTTTTTTTTTACTTGAGCATAGGCCTCCCATGTTTTCATCTAGTATTATACTCTTTCCGTTCCTAAATATAAGTCTTTTTAGAGATTTCAAATGGACTACCACATACGGATGTATATAGACATATTTTATAGTGTAAATTCACTCATTTTGCTCCGTATGTAGTCATTTATTGAAATCTCTAGAAAAACAAATACACCCTCCATTTTTATAGACAAGGTCATTATGGAATATACATTTTGCATCTATACAAGGCCACCAACAGTAATCGAGGCAAAATTAATGATATTTTCTCGTACTAACAACCTGTTTAATACTTGCATGCATGCAGTCATAATGACAGTCAGCTACTTCCTCCGCTCAATTTCTTTACATGCATGCGGAGTATTAATGACCCCAGTAAATAAGAAGAAAAGTTGACTTATAAAGCGGGCATTAAATTTTACAAGTTTGTGGAGTATTTAGTAACGGAGGGAGTATATCAGTTTAAAAAGAAGGTACGGGGATTCACCTTTGATCTTTTCTGCTTCTGTGAAAAATAATCCATGCTGTTTTAATGGTTTATACCCAGACGTCCTTGTCACTGGCTAATCAAGGGGTAGTAGTCGTCGTCGACGATTCTGACTTCGGCTATGAGCCCATATTTGGTCCTCAATCAGCTGAAATTTCTTCTGCTTCAGCTGCCAATGAAAGAGACAGAGATAACCAAATATCAACTTGCTGATTTTACTACCATATATGTGTATCCTCTCCAGACCAGTCACACAAGGTAGAACACTGCTATTGTTATGGTCAGGACGATGGTGTCAAGGGAACAAGGCTTTTATTTGTCATTCTGTTTTGACCACATTCTTGGCCAAACTCTGGCAATGATATCTGTCTAGAAAGTGTACCCTAGATGCGGATGCATGCAATTATTTCAAAGCGACGGTATCATCATCGTCAATTGATACAAGATCCTAGATGAAGATGCATGAATTATTTGGAAGTAGCTCAAATTTTATTAGAGCTCGGTTAAGTCCAATCACACATCATACATACAAAGTGTTTTTTAGTTGCCAGTAGTACTTGAGAATTTCTGAAACGGTCCTAGAGGCCCAGATCGGGGATGCAGTAGTCATCTACTCGAATTTATCTCGAGCAGAATGAGTCGTGCTGGCATCCCCGCTGCCGCTGCTGCCGCTGGTCACCGAGGAACCAAAAGAATCGTCAGCCGGCGGCTGCATCAGGTAGGTTGCCACCGGCATCTTCCCCGGGAGGCTTGGCGGCGGCACCTCCAACCGCAGCACACTCACGGCCTGCCTGATGGACGGCCTCAAGGCGGGGTCAGGGTGTCCGCACCAGAGCCCGACCACCATGATACACTCCATCTCTTTCTCGTCAAACTTGCCGTCCAGCCGCGCGTCGGCTGCCTCGAGGATAGCCCCTCGGCCGTGCGACTCCCATACCCACTGCAACAAGTGGATGACAACTCCGTCATCGTCGTCTACAGCCACCGCTGGCGCCCGACCACAGGCCATCTCGAGCAGGACGACACCGAAGCTGTAGATGTCAGATTCCACACTGGCTTTGCCCGCAAACACGCACTTCGGGTCCATGTAGCCGAGCGTCCCGGCTGCACCCGTCGTCAATGAGCCCCGGCCATCGCAGATAAACCTCGCAAGCCCGAAGTCACCAAGCCTGGCATTGAAGGACGCGTCCAGCATGATGTTGCTCGGCTTGACGTCCCTATGCAGAACGCGCTCCTCCGTGTCCTGGTGCAGGTACATCAGCGCTGAACCCACACCGAGCGCGACCTGATACCTGACTGCCCATGGCAGCAGCTGGTCCAGCTTGTAAAGGTGTGCGTCCAGGCTACCATTGGGCATCAGTTCATACACGAGCAAAAGACCATCATCGTCACCGCCATAGAACCATCCAACGAGCGGCACGAGGTTCCGGTGCCGGAGACGGCTAATGATCTTCACCTCGGAGACAAACTCCTTCCAGCCCTGACGAGAGCTCTTGGACACTTTCTTCACGGCAATGTGAAGGTTCATGTCGTGGAGGAACCCTCGGTACACGGAACCGAAGCCTCCTTCTCCCAGCTTGTTCCTGCCAGAGAAGCCGTCGGTGGCGGCAGCGAGCTCGGCATACCTGAATCGTCTCAGCCCAGTCCCTTGCTCGAGTTCGTCTTGGCGTGCACTTTTGCGGTGGAAGTAGGCCGCCACTTTAGGAGGTCTTTCCATGAACGATCTCATGGCAACCCTGGCCGCTGCCACCCATGTTCGCCACCGGTACAACATGGATCTCATGGCAACCCTGGCCGCCGCCACCCATGTTCGCCATGGGTACAACACGAACCGAACCAATAGGCCGATCAGGCAGACAACAAGCGCCACGGAGATGGTGATAAGGCTGGCGATGATGACAACCTTTCGTCGGTGTTTTCTGCGCGCTGTCTCCATATTCCTCTGGTGCTCATTCTCCTCCTCCTCATATTCCTCGCTATACCGGTACGTCTCCAGCCGCACCGTGCGCGGGCGCGGCTTGTCAGCGTCAGCGAGGATGGCGTAGCGCAGGTAGCAGCTCGACCCTTTGATGGTGCCACCGCTGTTGTTCGGGAACCATCGCGGCAGCTGATCGGTGTAGTAGGAGAGGCAGCGGGTGCACTCGCTCGCCGGCAGATCCCTCGTGCACTGCACCACTGCCTGCACCCACTCCGCCTCGGTGAACCCCTCTGTGCCCTCAGCGATCCGCTCAGGCCTTTGGCAAGCCTTCATCATGAGCCGATGAATCAACTTAAACCTTGTGTGGCTCACACCAGCAGTGTCCAGGATATACCCTGCGAGTACGACTCCTTGGTACCAATGGCCATGGTTTCTGTCGTTCCAAGTTGGGTAAGGGGTTTGTTCCAGCTTGGGCGCGACGGAAAGGTCGACCTTGTCAACCACAGAGAGGTCAGCAACAGAGAAGAAGGACTTGTCAGAGTATTGGATGGTGCAGGCGTTGTACACCGCGCGAACCGTCCGGCTGTGAGGACACGCCTTCATGATACCTTCAGGGGCACGGATGAGGCAGTCCTGGCACTCAGAGTCGGTGTCGCCAGCGTAGCACATGAACATGCCAAAGACCTCGTCGCCCGCCGCGCCGAATGTGCCGTTGAAGAAGCCGCTGGAGTCGGCGGCCACGGGGATGGCCGACAGGAGCCTGTCGAGGTTCACATGGTACTTGCTTCCTTCGGTGTAGTTGCTCGCAGTTGAGCATGAGATCACGGATGGCCGCAGGGGCTGGGGTGTCTCATCGATGACGGCATCGCCGTCGCCGTCAAAAAGTGGGCGGGCGTGGCATGCGGCAATGCCTGCTAGGAGTATCAGCACAAGGCGAACCCATGGAGGTGAAGCCATGGCCGGGCAGGCGGTGGTGACCTTGGTGAGTGGTGAGCGACACAATCACACGAGATACCCTTTGATATATTGGTGAGTGGTCCACTCTCCAGTCTCCACTGGTATCAATATTCCACCATCTCCTGCTACTCCACACATTTTCAGGAACTGGATACTGCTTACACGTTAGGTGGTTTACACGTCAGGTGATTTCAGTATTCCACCAATATTCCAACAGCTCGTGATTACACGGCATTGACGAAGTCAGTCTTGTAGGCGGGTCTTGTAGCCACAAATTTACGCAGAATTTTCTCAGCTACAAGTAGAAGGCGGTCTTTCATTTCATGAATAGTTGCCCTGTGTCCTTTTCAGAAAATTCAGACCAAGGCAGGCAGGGAGAAGGAGTGGCTTGGACTTCGCATGACGACATACTGTCACTACCAGAATTCATATAGACTGGCTCTCAAGTGCTGAAGTGGATCAAATGAGCCAATGGGCAGGTGCCCACAGATCATGAGAAAAGATCGTACATGATCAACAGTTGCATGCAGATATTAAAATGTCATTAGCTAAGTGGTTCTGCATTGTACTAGTATACATTCGTGGTTATTTTTTAAACTCAGCTCCAGAGCAGAGTAAACACTTAAAACGTATACCTTAGTCACTTGAACAAATGATTCAGTTTTTGCTACATACTGATGAAAAGGAAATCTCCGCTGATTTATGACGATCTTTTTCCTTATTGAGAAATGCTATGTATTTTGACAGAGATGTGTAACTATTATTTTGGCATGACTTGTGGAAATTTGGCCATGCCTTGAATGACACGTTGTGTCCACATGGCTCCTTCTACGAATAATCCACTGTACAGGCAATCAACTTCGAATTCTGATAGTGACAAAAGTGTAATTCTGGTAGCAACCAAGAGAAAAATCAACAGAGACTGGGTCACCGTTGGACCTCGGTGGGAGTTAGCTGTTGGATAATCGGCAACTAAGCTTTACTGAGGGCCAAAGGCCATTACATATACATGTGTGGTAGAGTGCATAAAACCCCTCATACAATGGGGATATAACGAAAAGGGACTATACACATCTAACACCATCCCCCCCCCCCCCCCCTCAAACTCATGGTGTATCAACAACACTGAGTTTGGAGAGAAAAAAGCCATGCTGCGCTCGAGTCTGTGCCTTCGTGAAGAAGTCAGCCAACTGTAACTCAGAGGGCACATAGTGAAGAGCGAGAGTCTGATCCTGCACAGCAGCACGCACAAAGTGGGCATCCACACCGATGTGCTTGGTGAGCTCATGCTTCACCGGGTCACGTGCAATACTGATAGCACCGGTACTGTCAGACAGTAAGGGAGTCGAGGTAGTAGCAGACACACCAAAATCCTCAAGTAACCACCGTAACCAGATTACCTCAGCCGTCAACATAGCCATGGCACGCAACTCAGCCTCTGTACTCGAGCGAGAAACTGCAGTCTGTTTCTTTGTCTTCCAGGCAATAAGAGAGCCACCAAAAAAGACACAATAAGCAGACAGCGAGCGTCGATCAGAGAGATCACTAGCCCAGGTAGCATCAGAGTAGGCCTGGAGCGTAAGAGAGCTAGAACGTGGAAAGAAAAGGCGCTGAAAGATCGTGCCACGAAGATATCGTAGGACACGGAGGAGGTGACTATACTGGACAGAGGTGGGGGCTGAAACAAACTGACTCAGGATGTGGACAGGATAGGAGATGTCAGGGCGCGTAACAGCAAGATAAACAAGGCTGCCAACGAGGTGACGATAGCGCGTGGGATTAGGAAGAGGGTCACCATCAGAGGCACGAAGCTGAACGTTGAGCTCCATGCGAGTCACAACAGTGCGCTCATCACCGAGAGCAGCGCGAGCAAGAAGGTCCTGAATGTATTTTTCTTGGGAGATGTAGAAGCCATCAGAGGTAGAGGAGATCTCAATCCCAAGAAAATAGCGAAGTGGACCAAGATCAGTCATGAGGAACTCGTCTCGAAGGCGAGCCTTAACAAAGGCAATGTACTCAGAGTCATCCCCAGTGATGATCATGTCATCAACATAGAGAAGGAGAAGAGTCCGACCACGAGGAGATGTGTGAACAAACAACGCGGGATCATGATCACTGGGCAAGAAACCAGCGGCAGTCACCACAGAGGCAAAGCGCTCAAACCAGGCGCGAGGGGCCTGTTTAAGACCATAGAGGGAGCGACGAAGTCTACAGACCATACCATCAGGAGCATAGTACCCCGGTGGTGGCTGCATATAAACCTCCTCTCGCAACTCGCCATTGAGAAAAGCGTTCTGGACATCAAGTTGAGAGATAGACCAATGACGAACAGAAGCCACAACAAGGAGAGTGCGGACAGTGGTCATGTGGGCCACAGGAGCGACTGTCTCATCATAATCGCGTCCCTGCTCCTGCTGAAAACCACGGGCCACGAGACGAGCTTTGTGACGCTCAAGAGAACCATCGGAGCGAGTCTTG
The DNA here is from genome assembly GCF_002575655.3 of Aegilops tauschii subsp. strangulata. Taxonomy (NCBI): domain Eukaryota; kingdom Viridiplantae; phylum Streptophyta; class Magnoliopsida; order Poales; family Poaceae; genus Aegilops; species Aegilops tauschii. Next base: position 61,804,876 of record NC_053039.3, on the reverse strand, counting down.
ATCTTGTAGACCCACTTGCAGGTGATGGGACGAACACCAGAAGGGAGGGAAATCAGATCCCATGTGCCAGAGCGCTCGAGAGCAGCAAGCTCTTCGGCCATCGCAATCTGCCATTCAGGCTGAGTCATGGCAGTCCGATAGGAAGTGGGCTCAACAAGGACAGTGAGACCGTACCGATCAGGAGAGTAGCAATCAGGTGGAGGGCGAGGCCGAGCACGAAGGTTGTGAACCGGGGGAGGCGTGAACGGAGGTTCACGAGAGGTGGAAGGCGCGTCAGGCACGTCAGGGGAAGCATCCTCAGTACGAGGGCAGCGAGTATAGTGGAGAGGAAACGGTGAAAGAGGGCGACGGACTGGAGATGATGGTGTAGAGGTGGAGGAGGAGGAGGGAGAAGGCGGTGTCGGTGGTAAATGAGAATGAGTGAGAGGTGTAGGAGGAAGAGGTGAAACATGAGGCACATAGCGGGGTGTATCGGGAAGGAGAAGAAAAGAAATATCGGCCACAGAGATGTTGGAAATATGCCCTAGAGGCAATAATAAATGGTTATTATTATATTTCTGTGTTCATGATAATAGTCTATTATTCATGCTATAATTGTATTGTCCGGAAATCGTAATACATGTGTGAATACATAGACCACAACCTGTCCCTAGTAAGCCTCTAGTTGACTAGCTCGTTGATCAACAGATAGTCATGGTTTCCTGACTATGGACATAGGATGTCACTGATAACGGGATCACATCATTAGGAGAATGATGTGATGGACAAGACCCAACTTAAGCATAGCATAAAAGATCGTGTAGTTTCGTTTGCTAGAGCTTTTCCAATGTCAAGTATTTTTTTCCTTAGACCATGAGATCGTGCAACTCCCGGATACCGTAGGAGTGCTTTGGGTGTGCCAAACGTCACAACGTAACTGGGTGACTATAAAGGTGCATTACGGGTATCTCCGAAAGTGTCTGTTGGGTTGGCACGGATCGAGACTGGGATTTGTCACTTCGTGTAAACGGAGAGGTATCTCTGGGCCCACTCGGTAATGCATCATCATAATGAGCTCAATGTGACCAAGGCATTGGTCACGGGATCATGCATTGCGGTACGAGTAAAGAGACTTGCCGGTAACGAGATTGAACAAGGTATTGGGATACCGACGATCGAATCTCGGGCAAGTAACATACCGATTGACAAAGGGAATTGCATACGGATTGATTGAATCCTCGACACCGTGGTTCATCCGATGATATCATCGTGGAACATGTGGGAGCCAACATGGGTATCCAGATCCCGCTGTTGGTTATTGACCGGAGAGGCGTCTCGGTCATGTCTGCATGTCTCCCGAACCCGTAGGGTCTACACACTTAAGGTCCGGTGACGCTAGGGTTGTAGAGATATATGTATGCGGAAACCCGAAAGTTGTTCGGAGTCCCGGATGAGATCCCGGATGTCACGAGAGGTTCCGGAATGGTCCGGAGGTAAAGATTTATATATGGGAAGTCTTATTTTGGTCGCCGGAAAAGTTTCGCGCTTTATCGGTATTGTACCGGGAGTGCCGAAAGGGGTCCGGGGTCCACCAAGGGGGTCCACCAGCCCCGGGGGGCCACATGGGCTGTAAGGGGTGCGCCTTGGCCTATATGGGCCAAGGGCACCAGCCCCAAGAGGCCCATGCGCAAGAGATAAGAAAGAAGGGAGAGTCCTAAAGGGGGAAGGCACCTCCGAGGTGCCTTGGGGGGGAAGGACTCCCCCCTGGCCGCACCCTTCCTTGAAGGAAGGGGCAAGGCTGCGCCCCCCCCTCTCCCTTGGCCCTATATATAGTGGGGGGAAGGGAGGGCAGCAACATCTAAGCCTTGGGCGCCTCCCTCCTCCCCTGCAACACCTCTCTCTCTCTCGCAGAAGCTCGGCGAAGCCCTGCCGGAGACCCGCTACATCCACCACCACGCCGTCATGCTGTTGGATCTCCATCAACCTCTCCTTCCCCCTTGCTGGATCAAGAAGGAGGAGACGTCGCTGCACCGTACGTGTGTTGAACGCGGAGGTGCCGTCCGTTCGGCACTCGGTCATCGGTGATTTGGATCACGGCAAGTACGACTCCGTCATCCACGTTCATTGGAACGCTTCCGCTCGCGATCTACAAGGGTATGTAGATTCACTCCTTTCCCCTCGTTGCTAGTAGACTCCATAGATGCATCTTGGTGAGCGTAGGAAAATTTTAAATTATGCTACGATTCCCAACAGTGGCATCATGAGCCAGGCCTATGCGTAGTTACTATGCACGAGTAGAACACAAAGAAGTTGTGGGCGTTGATGTTGCCAATTCTTCTTGCCGCTACTAGTCGTTTCTTGTTTCGGCGGCATTGTAGGATGAAGCGGCCCGGACCGACCTTACACGTACGCTTACGTGAGACAGGTTCCACCGACTGACATGCACTAGTTGCATAAGGTGGCTAGCGGGTGTCTGTCTCTCCTACTTTAGTCGGAACGGATTCGATGAAAAGGGTCCTTATGAAGGGTAAATAGAAATTGGCAAATCACGTTGTGGTCATACGTAGGGAAGAAATCGTTCTTGCTAGAAACCTACAAACCACGTAAAAACTTGCAACAACAATTAGAGGACGTCTAACTTGTTTTTGCAGCAAGTGATATATGTGATATGATATGGCCAGAAGATGTGATGAATGATATATGTGATGTATGAGATTGATCATATTCTTGTAATAGGAATCACGACTTGCATGTCGATGAGTATCACAACCGGCAGGAGCCATAGGAGTTGTCTTTATTATTTTGCATGACCTGCGTGTCATTGAATAAACGCCATGTAATTTACTTTACTTTGTTGCTGAACGGTTAGCCATAGAAGTAGAAGTAATCGTTGGCGTGACAACTTCATGAAGACACAATGATGGAGATCATGATGATGGAGATCATGGTGTCATGCCGGTGACGAAGATGATCATGGTGCCCCGAAGATGGAGATCAAAGGAGCATGATGATATTGGCCATATCATGTCACTATTTGATTGCATGTGATGTTTATCATGTTTTTGCATCTTATTTGCTTAGAACGACGGTAGCAAGTAGGATGATCCCTTATAATAATTTCAAGAAAGTGTTCACCCTAACTGTGCACCGTTGCGAAGGTTCGTCGTTTCGAAGCACCACGTGATGATCGGGTGTGATAGATTCTTACGTTCGCATACAACGGGTGTTGACGAGCCTAGCATGTACAGACATGGCCTCGGAACACACGCAATACACTTAGGTTGACTTGACGAGCCTAGCATGTACAGACATGGCCTCGGAACACGGAGGACCGAAAGGTCGAGCATGAGTCGTATAGAAGATACGATCAACATGGAGATGTTCACCGATCTTGACTAGTCCGTCTCACGTGATGATCGGACACGGCCTAGTTGAACTCGGATCATGTTTCACTTAGATGACGAGAGGGATGTCTATCTGAGTGGGAGTTCATTAAATAATTTGATTATATGAACTTAATTATCATGAACTTAGTCTAAAATCTTTACACTATGTATTGTAGATCAAATGGCCCACATTGTCCTCAATTTCAACGCGTTCCTAGAGAAAACCAAGCTGAAAGATGATGGCAGCAACTATACGGACTGGGTCCGGAACCTGAGGCTCATCCTCATAGTTGCCAAGAAAGATTATGTCTTAGAAGCACCGCTAGGTGAAGCACCAATCCCTGAGAACCAAGACGTTATGAACGCTTGGCAGCAGCGTACTGATGATTACTCCCTCGTTCAGTGCGGCATGCTTTACAGCTTAGAACCGGGTCTCCAAAAGCGTTTTGAGAAACATGGAGCATACGAGATGTTCGAGGAGCTGAAACTGGTTTTTCAAGCTCATGCCCGGGTCGAGAGATATGATGTCTCCGACAAGTTCTTCAGCTGTAAAATGGAGGAGAACAGTTCTGTTAGTGAGCACATACTCAGAATGTCTGGGTTGCACAACCGCTTGTCTCAGCTGGGAGTTAATCTCCCGGATGACGCGGTCATTGACAGAATCCTCCAGTCGCTTCCACCAAGCTACAAGAGCTTTGTGATGAACTACAATATGCAGGGGATGGAAAAGACCATTCCCGAGGTATATTCAATGCTAAAATCAGCGGAAGGGGAGATCAGAAAAGAACATCAAGTGTTGATGGTGAATAAAACCACTAAGTTCAAGAAGGGCAAGGGTAAGAAGAACTTCAAGAAGGACGGCAAGGGAGTTGCCGCGCCCGGTAAGCCAGTTACCGGGAAGAAGTCAAAGAATGGACCCAAGCCCGAGACTGAGTGCTTTTACTGCAAGGGAAGTGGTCACTGGAAGCGGAACTGCCCCAAATATTTAGCGGACAAGAAGAAGGCCGGCAACACCCAAGGAACTACGGAATAAACGGAGACTGGCAAAGGACGAGGTGACGATGCGCGTCGGGAATGGTTCCAAGGTCGATGTGATCGCCGTCGGCACGCTACCTCTGCATCTACCCACGGGATTAGTTTTAAACCTCAATAATTGTTATTTAGTGCCAGCTTTGAGCATGAACATTGTATCTGGATCTCGTTTAATTCGAGATGGCTACTCATTTAAATCTGAGAATAATGGTTGTTCTATTTATTTGAGAGATATGTTTTATGGTCATGCCCCGCTGGTCAATGGTTTATTTTTGATAAATCTCGAACGTGATGTTACACATGTTCATAGTGTGAATACCAAAAGATGTAAAGTTGATAACGATAGTCCCACATACTTGTGGCACTGCCGCCTTGGTCACATTGGTGTCAAGCGCATGAAGAAGCTCCATGGAGATGGACTTTTGGAGTCTCTTGATTACGAATCATTTGACACGTGCGAACCATGCCTCATGGGTAAGATGACCAAGACTCCGTTCTCCGGAACAATGGAGCGAGCAACCAACTTATTGGAAATCATACATATCGATGTGTGTGGTCCAATGAGTGTTGAGGCTCGCGGAGGATATCGTTATGTTCTCACTCTCACTGATGATTTAAGTAGATATGGGTATGTCTACCTAATAAAACACAAGTCTGAAACCTTTGAAAAGTTCAAGGAATTTCAGAGTGAGGTTGAGAATCAACGTGACAGGAAAATAAAATTCTTACGATCAGATCGTGGTGGAGAATATTTAAGTCACGAATTTGGTACACACTTAAGGAAATGTGGAATAGTTTCACAACTCACGCCGCCTAGAACACCTCAGAGAAATGGTGTGTCCGAACGTCGTAATCGCACTCTATTGGATATGGTGCGATCTATGATGTCTCTTACCGATTTACCGCTCTCATTTTGGGGTTATGCTTTAGAGACTGCCGCATTCACTTTAAATAGGGCACCGTCTAAATCCGTTGAGACGACACCGTATGAATTATGGTTTGGGAAGAAACCTAAGCTGTCGTTTCTAAAAGTTTGGGGATGCGATGCTTATGTCAAGAAACTTCAACCTGAAAAGCTCGAACCCAAATCGGAAAAATGCGTCTTCATAGGATACCCTAAGGAAACTATTGGGTACACCTTCTACCTCAGATCCGAAGGCAAGATCTTCGTTGCCAAGAACGGGTCCTTTCTAGAGAAGGAGTTTCTCTCGAAAGAATTGAGTGGGAGGAAAGTGGAACTTGATGAGGTGATAGTCACCCCTTCCGAGTCGGAAAATAGCGCAGCGCGGGAAAATGTTCCTGTGGTGCCTACACCGACGGGGGAGGAAGTTAATGATGATGATCATGAAGCTTCGGATCAAGTTGCCACTGAACTTCGTAGGTCCACAAGGACACGTTCCGCACCAGAGTGGTACGGCAACCCTGTCCTGGAAATCATGTTGTTAGACAACGGTCAACCTTCGAACTATGAAGAAGCGATGGCGGGCCCGGATTCCGACAAATGGCTAGAAGCCATGAAATCCGAGATAGAATCCATGTATGAAAACAAAGTATGGACTTTGACTGACTTGCCCGATGAGCGGCGAGCCATAGAAAACAAATGGATCTTTAAGAAGAAGACGGACGCAGATGGTAATGTGACCATCTACAAAGCTCGACTTGTCGCTAAGGGTTATCGACAAGTTCAAGGGGTTGACTACGATGAGACTTTCTCACCCGTAGCGAAGCTGAAGTCTGTCCGAATCATGTTAGCAATTGCCGCATACTATGATTATGAGATATGGCAGATGGACGTCAAAACGGCATTCCTTAATGGCTTCCTTAAGGAAGAGTTGTATATGATGCAGCCGGAAGGTTTTGTCGATCCTAAGAATGCTAACAAAGTGTGCAAGCTCCAGCGCTCAATCTATGGGCTGGTGCAAGCATCTCAGAGTTGGAACATTCGCTTTGATGAGATGATCAAAGTGTTTGGGTTTACACAGACTTATGGAGAAGCCTGTATTTACAAGAAAGTGAGTGGGAGCTCTGTAGCATTTCTCATATTATATGTGGATGACATATTATTGGTGGGAAATGATATAGAATTCTTGGAAAGTATAAAGGCCTATTTGAATAAGTGTTTTTCAATGAAGGACCTTGGAGAAGCTGCTTATATATTAGGCATCAAGATCTATAGAGATAGATCAAGACGCCTCATTGGTCTTTCACAGAGTACATACCTTGACAAGATATTGAAGAAGTTCAGTATGGATCAGTCCAAGAAGGGGTTCTTGCCTGTATTGCAAGGTGTGCAATTGAGCACGGCTCAATGCCCGACCACGGCAGAAGATATAGAAGAGATGAGTGTCATCCCCTATGCCTCGGCCATAGGGTCTATTATGTATGCCATGCTGTGTACCAGACCTGATGTAAACCTTGCCGTAAGTTTGGTAGGAAGGTACCAAAGTAATCCCGGCAAGGAACACTGGACAGCGGTCAAGAATATCCTGAAGTACCTGAAGAGGACTAAGGATATGTTTCTCGTTTATGGAGGTGACGAAGAGCTCGTCGTAAAGGGTTACGTCGACGCTAGCTTCGACACAGATCCGGATGACTCGAAGTCACAGACCGGATACGTGTATATTTTGAATAGAGGAGCAGTAAGCTGGTGCAGTTGCAAGCAAAGCGTCGTGGCGGGATCTACATGTGAAGCGGAATACATGGCAGCCTCGGAGGCAGCACAGGAAGCAGTCTGGATGAAGGAGTTCATTACCGACCTAGGGGTGATTCCCAATGCGTCGGGCCCAATGACTCTCTTATGTGACAACACTGGAGCTATTGCCCTTGCGAAGGAGCCCAGGTTTCACAGGAAGACCAGGCATATCAAGCGTCGCTTCAACTCCATTCGTGAAAGTGTTCAAAATGGAGACATAGATATTTGTAAAGTACACACGGACCTGAATGTAGCAGATCCGTTGACTAAACCTCTCCCTAGGGCAAAACATGATCAACACCAGGACGCAATGGGTGTTCGATTCATCACAATGTAACTAGATTATTGACTCTAGTGCAAGTGGGAGACTGTTGGAAATATGCCCTAGAGGCAATAATAAATGGTTATTATTATATTTCTGTGTTCATGATAATAGTCTATTATTCATGCTATAATTGTATTGTCCGGAAATCGTAATACATGTGTGAATACATAGACCACAACCTGTCCCTAGTAAGCCTCTAGTTGACTAGCTCGTTGATCAACAGATAGTCATGGTTTCCTGACTATGGACATAGGATGTCACTGATAACGGGATCACATCATTAGGAGAATGATGTGATGGACAAGACCCAACTTAAGCATAGCATAAAAGATCGTGTAGTTTCGTTTGCTAGAGCTTTTCCAATGTCAAGTATTTTTTTCCTTAGACCATGAGATCGTGCAACTCCCGGATACCGTAGGAGTGCTTTGGGTGTGCCAAACGTCACAACATAACTGGGTGACTATAAAGGTGCATTACGGGTATCTCCGAAAGTGTCTGTTGGGTTGGCACGGATCGAGACTGGGATTTGTCACTTCGTGTAAACGGAGAGGTATCTCTGGGCCCACTCGGTAATGCATCATCATAATGAGCTCAATGTGACCAAGGCATTGGTCACGGGATCATGCATTGCGGTACGAGTAAAGAGACTTGCCGGTAACGAGATTGAACAAGGTATTGGGATACCGACGATCGAATCTCGGGCAAGTAACATACCGATTGACAAAGGGAATTGCATACGGATTGATTGAATCCTCGACACCGTGGTTCATCCGATGATATCATCGTGGAACATGTGGGAGCCAACATGGGTATCCAGATCCCGCTGTTGGTTATTGACCGGAGAGGCGTCTCGGTCATGTCTGCATGTCTCCCGAACCCGTAGGGTCTACACACTTAAGGTCCGGTGACGCTAGGGTTGTAGAGATATATGTATGCGGAAACCCGAAAGTTGTTCGGAGTCCCGGATGAGATCCCGGATGTCACGAGAGGTTCCGGAATGGTCCGGAGGTAAAGATTTATATATGGGAAGTCTTATTTTGGTCGCCGGAAAAGTTTCGCGCTTTATCGGTATTGTACCGGGAGTGCCGAAAGGGGTCCGGGGTCCACCAAGGGGGTCCACCAGCCCCGGGGGGCCACATGGGCTGTAAGGGGTGCGCCTTGGCCTATATGGGCCAAGGGCACCAGCCCCAAGAGGCCCATGCGCAAGAGATAAGAAAGAAGGGAGAGTCCTAAAGGGGGAAGGCACCTCCGAGGTGCCTTGGGGGGGAAGGACTCCCCCCTGGCCGCACCCTTCCTTGAAGGAAGGGGCAAGGCTGCGCCCCCCCCTCTCCCTTGGCCCTATATATAGTGGGGGGAAGGGAGGGCAGCAACATCTAAGCCTTGGGCGCCTCCCTCCTCCCCTGCAACACCTCTCTCTCTCTCGCAGAAGCTCGGCGAAGCCCTGCCGGAGACCCGCTACATCCACCACCACGCCGTCATGCTGTTGGATCTCCATCAACCTCTCCTTCCCCCTTGCTGGATCAAGAAGGAGGAGACGTCGCTGCACCGTACGTGTGTTGAACGCGGAGGTGCCGTCCGTTCGGCACTCGGTCATCGGTGATTTGGATCACGGCAAGTACGACTCCGTCATCCACGTTCATTGGAACGCTTCCGCTCGCGATCTACAAGGGTATGTAGATCCACTCCTTTCCCCTCGTTGCTAGTAGACTCCATAGATGCATCTTGGTGAGCGTAGGAAAATTTTAAATTATGCTACGATTCCCAACAAGAGAAGCTCGAGGAAGAAGGATGTGGGTAGTAAGAACGAGACTCGTCAAAGGTCACATCACGCGAGATGCGCAAGCGACAACCAACAGGGTCCCAACAACAATAGCCCTTGTGCTCGTCACTGTAGCTAAGGAAAACACACTCAACCGACTGAGCAGTCAGTTTAGTGCGTTCGCGCGGGGCGAGAAGGACGTAGCACACACAGCCAAACATACGAAGAGCTGAGTAGTCAGGAGAGCGACCAGATAGACACTCCATAGGGATACCACCCTGCAGAGCAGTCGATGGCTGAATGTTGATGAGATAGGTGGATGCGGAAACAGCCTCAGCCCAAAAATGGGGTGGAAGGGAAGCAGCAATCATCAGCGCACAAGCCGTCTCAAGCAAATGACGATGCTTTCGTTCAGCAACGCCATTCTGAGCATGAGCACCAGGACATGAGAACTGGGCAAGAGTACCCTGTTCCGCGAGAAAACCACGCAACAGCTGAGAGATATACTCTCCAGCGGAGTCAGCACGAAAAGTACGAATGGGCGTGGCAAACTGGGTGTGAACCATGGCAGCAAAACGTTTGTATATAGGGAGAACCTCGCTATGAGATTTCATGAAGTAGAGCCAAGTGAAGGAAGCAACAAGGGAGGAGATCAATTCACTTTCTTATTCAACATGAACCCTAACAGTGGCATCGCTGGCTTAAGTATCCACATCACCCACACACCCAACATGGGCTAACACACGTTACACGGGCTCCGGCCCAGAAGACTCGTAGGCTAAGGCCCAACTTACATGGGCTAACACACGTTACACGGGCTCCGGCCCAGAAGACTCGTAGGCTAAGGCCCAACTTGATTCGTGCACTCGGTGTCCGCTGCAGGTTCAGATGCGGCTACCTGCAGGCGTGACAAAGTAGAAGGCGGTCTTTCAATTCATGAATAGTCGCCCGTGTCCTTTTCAGAAAATTCAGACCAAGGCAGACAGGGAGAAGGAGTGGCTTGGACTTCAGGAAAGTTGGCAGACCGAAGAGCCGATGGCTGCCGCCCGGCAGCATCTTCTCCGACAGTGGTGCCTCAAATGAGCGTAGCATCGACGGGCGGTCTCAGCCGGCCATGCCAATGCAGCAGCAGAACCATCCCATCGATGCAAGTTGCTGCATCCTCAAATTCAGGGCATCCCAGAGATGAAATGATCTCCCAGCTGCGTCTTGAATTCTCGATCAAGCATGAAGAAGATTCATGAATAATCGAAAAGAGAGCTCACTCCCAGTACAAAGGCTGGAGGAAGAGAAGGAAGGAGAGTTTTTTTTTTTTGTTTTGTTTTTTTTTAGCAACAGAAGGAAGGAGAGATAGACCTGCAGCGGCGGAGCAACGGCTGACCCAAGCGCACATGTCTCGGCGCCTGTACAAACTTTCTAGTCAGAGAATCTATAATGCATCGGCAGAGCTCCTGCCAGTTGCCGTAAAAAAATACTCTAGCAAGAAATCAAGCTTAAAAATCATACATGCACACCCAACGGATCGGATTTCATTTGAATCATGGAAAAGCAACCGTGTCAACACTGTCAATTGGTGGGAGATACTACATGCAGATGCATGCATTATTTTGAAGTAGCTCAAATTTTGTTAGAGCACGGATCGGTCCAAGCATACACTATACAAATATGCAATGTATTTTTTTGAAAAGGATACAAATATACAATACATACAGAGTGATTTTCAATAATATTTGGAAATTTCTGAAACGATCCTAGTTAAAGGCCCAGATCGGGGATGTAGTAGTCATCTACTCGACTTTGCATTGTCTCGGAAAAAAAAATCTACTCGACTTTGCCTCGAGCCGAACGAGTTGTGCTGGCATCCCCGCCACTGACCACCGAAGAACCAATAGATTCATCAGCCGCTGGCTGCATCATGTATGTTGGGACCGGCATCTCCGCTGGGAGGCTCGGCAGCGGCGCCTCCAAACGCAGCACGCTGACAGCCTGCCTGATGGACGGTCTCAGGCCGGGGTCTGGGTGCCCGCACCAGAGCCCGACCACCATGACACGCTCCATCTCTTTCTCGTCCAACTTGCCGTCCAGCCGGGCGTCAGCTGCCTCCAGGATGGCCCCTCTGCCGTAGGACTCCCATACCCACTGCAACAGGTGGACGACTGCTCCGCCATCGGCCACCGCCGGGGTCCGACCACAAGCCATCTCGACTAGGACGACACCGAAGCTGTACACATCGGACTCCACACTGGCCGTACCCACGAACACACACTTCGGATCCATGTACCCGAGAGTCCCGGCTGCACCCGTCGTGAATGAGCTCCGACCATCGCAAACTAGCCTTGCGAGCCCAAAGTCACCGAGCTTGGCATTGAAGGACGCGTCCAGCATGATGTTGCTCGGCTTGACGTCCCTGTGCACGACGCGCTGCTCCGTATCCTGGTGCAGGTACATCAGCGCGGAGCCGACCCCGAGCGCAACCTCGTACCTGACTGCCCATGGCAGCAGCTGTTCCGGGTTGTACAGGTGTGCGTCAAGGCTGCCATTGGGCATCAGCTCATACACGAGCAGAAGGCCATCATCATCGCCGCCATAGAACCATCCAACAAGCGGCACGAGGTTCCGGTGCCGGAGCCGGCTAATGATCCTCACCTCGGATACAAACTCCTTCCAGCCCTGACGAGAGCTCTTGGACACTTTCTTCACGGCGATGTGAAGGTTCATGTCGTGGAGGAACCCCCGGTAAACAGATCCAAAGCCTCCTTCTCCCAGCTTGTTCCTGCCAGAGAAGCCGTTGGTGGCAGCCGCGAGCTCGTCGTACCTGAATCGTCTTGGCCCAGCCCCTTGCTCGAGCTCATCTTGGCGTATGCTTTTGCCATGGAAGTAGGCCGCCTCTTTCGGCGGTTTTTCCATGTATGATCTCATGGCAACCCTGCCTGCTGCCACCCAGCCTCGCCACCGGTACCACATGAACCGAATCAACAGGCCGATCAGGCAGATCACGAGCGCCACGGCGATGGCAATAAGGCTGACAATGATAGCTATCTTCCGTCGCTTTTTTCTGTGCCTCGACTCCTCATCCGCCATCGCCTTCTCGCGCTCCAACTTCTGGGCCGCCATGTCCCTCTCATAGTTCTCGCTGTACCGGTACCTGTTAAGCCGCACAGTAGACGGCTTGTCCGCAAGGATGGCGTACCCCAAGTAGCAGCTGTACCCCTTGATGGCGCCGCCACTGTTGTTCGGGAACAACCGCGGCAGCTGATCAGTATAGTAGGAGAGACAGCGTGTGCATTCGCTTGCCGGCAAGTCCCTCGTACACTGCGCCACCGCCCACACCCATTGTGTGTCAGTGAACCGTTGTGTGCCTGAGGCGATCCTCTCAGCCGCTTGGCCCGCCTTCCCCATGAGCCGGCGAATAAGCTCGGACCTCATGCGGCTCATGCCGGCCGTGTCCACAACGTAGCCTACGAGTGGTACGACTCCCTGGTACCAAGCTGCATAACTGTCTCCGCCTCCGCCGTACTGAGTACGGTAAGAGGATCGTTCCATTTCCATGTTTGGAGCATCGGAGAGATCGGCTATGTCTATGAGGTCGGCGACGGAGAAGAAGGACTCATCAGAGTACCGAAGGGTGCAGGCGTTGTAGACAGCGCGAACAGTCCGGCTGTGCGGGCACAGCTTCATGACACCCGCAGGTGCACGGGTGAGGCAGTCCTGGCACTGAGAGTCGGTGTCGCCGGCATAGCACATGAAGAGGCCGAAGACCTCTTCGCCCTCCATGCCGAATTTGCTGTTGAAGAAGCCGCCATCCTTGGCGGCGGCCATGGGGATGGCCGACAAGAGCCGATCGAGATTCACGTGGTACTGGCTTCCATCACTGTAGTTGCCAGCAGTTGAGCAGGAGATCACGGATGGCGGCAGGGGCTGGGTGGTCATGATTTTGTTGACGTCGTCATCAAAAAGTGGGCGGCCATGGCATGCGGGGACGGCGGCTAGGAGTAGCAGCACAAGGCGAACCCATGGAGGTGAAGCCATGGCCGGGCAGAGCGGTGGTGACTTTGGTGAGTCGAGAGACACAATCACAGGAGGAGACACCTTGGGTAAGTAGTGAAGTTGTAATACTATATACACACAGAGTGTGAACCCAACTCCGTGTGCATTGCTTTCAGTATTCCACGAGCTCCTGGTATTCTACATTATTTCGGAACTGAATACAAAGTTGGACTTGGTCATCAAGCTAAGTATGTCCTGCTGACACCCTTTGGCCTTTACCCTTTGGCCTTTTTCGTTTTGTCAAAGACTCTGTTTTGTACTCCTAGAAATTTCAAAGAAATTTTGTAGCCAAATGATGCAGGCCTAACGATTAGAAAATTCTTAGGCCTGCACCTAACTCCTCGGGAAGATTAATTCATGCGTTTTCCTGTGCTACAAGCCAAGCAACTTGTATTGCTTGTTTCTATGGTTACAGTTCCTGTAAGAAATGTTTTTCTTTTTTCTTTTTTAGGGGTTTAGGAAATTGTTTCGATTCCTTAGGAAATGACATCTACTTTCTAAAAAAAATCATATACCCGCATTTTAAACATCATGCAAATCAAAGAAGCCCTAAGACTTTGTAATGAACTATGGATACGTTTTTATCATATGATGCAGAGGCTAGAAAAGCGCTTTGTTGCATTTTTTTTCAAGAGTATGCAAATTGCGTACCATAGCTTTATAGAACAAAGAAAGAATATTTAAGGCATCTCCAATGACAACCCGTAAATTTTCTCCTCTATTCATCCACGGACAGGGGGGACCAGTCCGCGGACACGGATGCGGGAGGACGTCATCCAGCCGTAGCCACATACATCCGGCCTTTCTTAATTTTTTCCCAGTCCGCACGATCAAATAGCCGCATGTAAATGGTACAGAAGTTCAAATAGCCGCATGCATCACTAGTTTATATTTTAAAAAGTTCAAATATTACATCCCAACATTGTTGTTCCCTTTCACCGCCCACTGATCCTCAGTCAGATCTTCCTTCAGCTGCTTGTGAGTTGGTCGAAGCCGAATTTGTTGATGCATCTGAATAAACTCCTTAGATGTGGCCGGATTCTGGTCCGAAAGTTGGATAAGATCAACCATGTACTCAAATTCCAGAGCCGCAGCAGCATCATCACTCTCATCCTCGACGATCATGTTGTGCATGATCACACAACATGCCATCACCTCCCACAAGATTTCTGGATCTCATTATTTTGCAGGTCCACGAACAACTGTAAAACGGGCATGCAGAACTCCAAATGCCCTCTCGGCATCCTTTCTAGTTGCTTCTTGTCTTTAGGCAAAGTGAGGATTTTCCTGGCCAACTGGGTTTGAGATGGTGCTGACAAAGGTAGCCCATGGAGGTTAGATGTGGTTAACCAGATAGTAGCCCATGTTTTACTCATGTTCATTGGAGGTTAGATGTCGTTAACCAGATAGTAGCCCATGTTTTACTCATGTTCATTGACAGTATAGTGGCAAGGAGGAGCTTTTCCTTCAGTCAGCCTTGCAAACAACGGTGATCGTTGCAGCACATTCATGTCATTGTGAGACCCGGACATGCCAAAAAAAGCGTGTCAAATCCAAAGATCATGTGATGCAACTGCTTCAAGAATGATGGTGGGCTTCTTAACATGACCCTGATATTGCCCTTGTAAAGCCTTCGAGCAGTTCTTCCATTTTCAATGCATGCAGTCAAGAGATCCAAGCAAACCTGGCCACCCTCTTGCTTCTGAGATTGTCAGGAGCCTCTCTGTGTCTGCCACAGTTAGTTCTCTCGGGTACTGAGGTCCGAACACCTTGACCACGGTAGTTGCAAACCTGACCATGGTATCTCCGCATGTGCTCTCAGACATCCGTAGGTACTCGTCCCACAAATCGGCGACCGTGCCATATGCAAGCATCCAGAGTGCGGCCGTGCACTTCTAGTAAAAAGAGGAGCCAATCGTTCCCACGGCGTCCTTCTTTAGGATGAAGTAGTCATCGTAGGACGGGACGCCATGGTACAAATGATCGAAGACAGTCTTGCGCATCCGAAAACACCGGCGAAAATGGTCAGCGAATAGTGCATCGGGGGCAAAGTAGTCGGCCATTAGTGTCAAATGGTCGCGCGCCTTGTTGCGGTTGAGCACTCGATGACTCTTTATCGAGCCCTTGAAATTGAGAATATGCTCCTCCGTACGCTCCGCGTCTTCAAGGACCTCCTGCATCATCGCCGTCGGACGACTTACTTCTCGTATATGTACTCCAAATCGGAATCCATTGCTAGAAAGAAGGGACAAGTGTTTTCAGCTCCGGCGATTCATCGAACAGTTGTTGGGCATGGTGAGAATAGCAGTAGCGGATGGTACCTGGAGGGGCGGTCAGAAGACAGGGGTTGAACGAAGACGGAGGAGAAGCGGGATGGAGGCCTGCTGGAGCGTTGGAGGTGACGGAGACGCGGATTTCTGGCAGGGGTGTGGCGTGGTGGCCGGAGTGGTGGAGCGGTGGCGACGGCAAAAGAAGGATGGAGTCGCGGGGTCCGGGGAGGGTTTTGGGTGGGCCTGGGGTGTCTGATTCCTATGTTTCACGTGTCCGGATTCCCGCAAAGTTCCTTCACTTTTGTCTTTGTTCGCAAAAGAAATCGCCACCGGACCATCCGCGAACCGATACAGGCCCGCGTTATATGGATTCGGCGGTCCAAACAATTGCGGAAGATTTACGGGTCAGCCTTGGAGATGCTTTACAAGAATAGTCCGCCTCGAAGCCACAACTCGGGCAAGGCAAAAACCACCACTCCAGCTCATAGATAAGTTGGGTCGACTAAACCGAATTTTACTGGCTCTCAGATACTCCTTCTGTAAACTAATATAATATGTTTTAGGCCACTAATTGTACATGATCAGCAATGGCATGCAGATACTAAAATGTCATTACCCAACTGACTTTGCATTGTACTAGTATAGTATGCACTACATTCGTGAATTTTTTGAAAACTCAGCTCCATCCCAAAGTAATAAGCACTTAAGACTTATAACTTGGTTTGACATGTGTCGTAGTTTTTTGTTCTTTTCGGTTTGGCCGTAGGCCTATGCTCTCTCCTACTCCCTCAGTTCACAAATATGAGATGTTTTAATATTTTTCTAAATGGAATGTATATAGACACGTTTTGGCGTGTTTGTTCACCCATTTTAGTCTGTATGTAGTTCATATTAAAATATTCAAAATATCTTATATTTATGAACAGAGAGAGTACTACATATCAATTGAAAAGCAGAGCTCTTGCCTGTTAAGAAAAGGTACAGGTTGAACTCACCTTTGCTCCTGGCTGATCGATCAGCTGATCCTTTAAAGGGTTTTTTATGGTACAATGTCTTCTCCTGTACAGGGTTTTTTTTCTTGCAATGAGGCAAACAAATGATTCAGTTTTTGCTACATACTGATGAAAAGGAAATCTCCGCTGATCTATAATAAATTATTATTTCACTTATCGGGAAATGCTATGCATTTTGATAGAGATGTGTAATTACTAGTTTTGCAAGACTTGTGAAAATTTGGCCGTGCCTTGAATGACACATGTGTCCATATGGCTCATGCTACGAATAATCCACTACAGGCAATCAACTTTGAATTTTGATAGTGACAAAAAAAGTAATTCTGGTAGCAATCAAGAGAAAAATCAACGGAGACTCGGTCACCGTTGGACCTCAGTGGGAGATAGCTACGAGTCTTTGTCTTGTGGTAATAGAATCTACCAAATGCTGAGCTCGTATTTCCCTCAAAAAAAATTTGCTGAGCTAGTGCCAAAGTCCTAGTTACTCCCAACGTATCATATAATTAGCCTTGCCAAGGGATGTGTTACGTTATCCTGTCGACCAAGTCACCACTAGCCGGCCTTAAAAAAAAGTCACCACTGGCCGGCCTTAAAAAAAGTCACGGCTGGCCGGCCTTAAAAGTCACCACTGGCCGGCCATGGTTCAAACTCCATGCTTCACCTTCTGCTACTCCTATTCGTCATCGGCGCACTTGTGGACAATGTCCACCAATCCCTGATCTCGTGCTCCACTGCTGACAACTACAGCAACGGAAGCCAGTACCACAAGAACCTTTACCGCCTCCTGCAGACCATCACCACGGCAACCGCCGAAAATGGAAGCTTCTACAATGGCACCCTTGGTGTGGGTGCCGACCAGATCTTCGCCCTTGCCATGTGCTACGCCACGCCGAGGTCGAATATTCCGCGGACGTGTGCAAATATTGTCGTACCTCACCTGAGGCCATAGTGAAGATATGCCCAGTTGCCCACAGAGTCATGGTTTTCAAATCAGATATCTAACTGGAGTGAGTAAAGCTTTTTAATTCAAAGCTAAAAAGGCACAAGCGGTTCCAAATAAGAAATAAGAGTGGTAAAAAGAAGACACAAAAAAAATAGAAGGGGCGACAGTCACTGACCAAAAACAGTGGTCACCATGGGATTTCTTGACCATCCCAAGCGAAGAACTTCCCGTTGTCGGTCTTCTGGCATTGTCAGTGATGGACGGTAGCTTCTGTGTAAAGAGCTCCCTTAAGATCTTATCCTTGGCAACATTTCATTGGAATGGCCGTGAGAGGTCGGTGTCAACTGTTCCTGGATGTAGCAAAATGCAGGCGATGTTGTCCCTCTTGCCCAACTCGACTGATGCAGTCTTTGTCACTGCAAAACATGACCAATCCGTGCACTTTTAAAATCTAAGAAAGAAAGGTGCATACATGGTTTTCAATTTCAGTTTCAGAAAAATTTCAGCAACAACCGAAATCACCGAAATTCAGTGAATTTCAGTGATTTCAGTTTTCATTTCAGCCAAATGACTGAAATATTCACTTGAATTTAATTAAAATTTTGAAAACTATTTTGAAAAATATTTGAACTCCTGTGTTGTACTGAAATTGCTGAAATATTTTTGCTGAAACATAATATTTCAGTGCCTACTGAAATTACTGAAATTCAGTGAATTTCACCGGAATCTCACTGAATCCCATGGGTACATAATAGTGTGATGACTAGTTTGTTTTGGATATAATACACCAAACGTTGGATGGGGGAAACTATCATGATAACAAGATTAGTATGAACAACGGGCTGGTAAAATCTGGATGGAACATGCATCTTACTGATCGCATACATTGATTCGGTGCAGTTTTAGAAGCTCTGTACGAATGCCAGCCTTCCAAACCAATGTCTATCGAGCCAACCCTAGCGCTCATATCTGCAACCAACGAGCAACCCTTCCCTGTTTCCAAGGTTGCTCCAATCTTCAGAAATAGACGCAGGTGCTAACAAAAAAGATATCAATTCAGTCGTCGGAGTACAATACAAGATACTTTCAGACATTGGAGTAAGCACACCCCAGGGACTAGAGGAATGCTGACACAACTGGGAGCAGAAAGGATGGCAGTAATCTCTACCTTGATGACTTCATATGCTATAAGCCATAATAATCCCATAACCCACCGAATGCAAACTGGAAAGCAGTGCTCCAATGTGAAGAACAGATGGAAAAATTGTGAAGGACAGACCTGGTTGTATAACATTTGGGATCGAAAGGATGTTGTCTGGCATTGATCAGTAAGTCGAGAGATCCGTGGGTCACTCCAATTGCGGCCGCTGTGGCCTGCCATCGAAGCAACAAAACATTCCCCGGTAGTGTGTCACTGCATCAGCTTGTAAAAACTTGGGGTACAAAGGCAGGAGAGATTTTCGTCCATTACCTCTATGATGCTCTCGTCGGTGAGGTCCAGCGGCAGCACGGTGAAGCGCCGCGCGCGCTCCCGCCTCAGCTCCTGGAGCTCCACGGCGGAGTCCGGGGCGCGGCAAGTCGTCCCTGGTCGCTCCTCCGCAGCAGCTGCCTCTCCTGCAGGCAGAAATCAAGAGGCGGGAGATGAGATCAGCGAATCGGAAATTCGGAGGAGTGGGGGGAAGGGGGATAGGAAGGAGGAAGGAGAAGTAGAAGACGAACTCGAGCCCGACGCCCCGCTAAGCGCCCTGCCCAATAGAAACGCCGCGGACGGCAGGGCCCACGGGGGCGGCCGCCGGCGGACGAGAACGCTCTTACCGCCGTCGCCATTGCCGCTCTGAGCGAATTCGCGTCCCCGGCCCTCTTTCCGGTCGAGGGCGGCGCGTAATGGCGTCGTCGTCTTCCTACCTCCCGTCACATGGTTGGGCACCGTACTCGGGCTGCAGGCTTGCAGCGATGGCGGGGCGGCGAACGGGACGGGACGCGGCTGGAGGAAGCTACACCGTACAGGGATGCCCAAACCTGGACATATGGGCCTTGCCGCGCGGCCGGCCCGCGCGCACGGAATTTTGGCCCGGCATGGCACACGATTAAAAGGGCTAAGGAACAAGGCCTTAAGGCCGGGCAGGGCATGGCCCTTTTAATTGCGGGCCAGCACAGCCCGGCTTGTAACTAAACTTTGTTCTATGCTACTTATAATTTTTTTAAGGATTAGATTGCCCTGTATGTTTTCTTGATGTTTTGGATTCTCTGTAGTTTTTCTTCATTTTTTAAGACTGAAACGGCCACAAAGCCAAAGCGGGTCGGCTTGCAGCCGTGTTGTGTCGGGTCGATCCCCATGGCCAGGCCTTCGGGCTGGCACGACACGGCCGGCTCACGTGACCAGGTTTGCATATGCCTCACTTTCCTTCAATTTGTCATCCCTTTTTCCTTTCTATTTCCCGTTGTTTATATGCACTAGCAAATATGTCCGTGCATTGCAATGGGAGAAAAACTATCCCGGCTCCTTCTACATGAAAATTTCCTAAGAATTCTTAGCATTGGGTGATACCTCATGAAAAAATCCTAAGGATTGAAATAGATAGGGCTTAGAAATCCTTCATATTTCTTGTTTATTTGATTTGGAAGTTTGCTAAACCGAGTGAGCCCTAAAATTATAGGAGCTATGGCTCGAGGTTTGTTTAATACTCTCTATGTAAACTTTTATAGGACCTTTCATAGTGGCCTAAAAGGTCCTATAAAATTTCACAAAGGGAGTATTTCCAATGGTCAAGCAAGTTAATGAAGAGGACATTATGTGGATGGTCAAGTTAAATATCTAGATACAACCTGTTAATTAGCTTTAGTGTTTGGAGTGCACTCAAAAACTACACCTTAACGCCAAAGGAATGAAGTGGATCTTATTTGTGGGACATGCGCTTCCCTTCGAACATTCTTCACATCTCTCTTTCGCTCTCTCATCTTGGTTGATCACGTACAAGTTGTACTCATTGTCGTCGTTGTTGTCGTCAAACCCAAGGCACGGAGATGGGCAACACGATGGTCGCGGCAGAGCCCATCCGCCTGTGCATGAGCATTGAGCGGTGCTAGGCGGAGGGAGGGTGCGAGGCTGGCGTTGCTTCGGGGAGTGGATGTCACAGCCCTAGCTCAGCCCCTGTTGTCTTTGCTTGATCATCGTGTCATCATGTTTAAAAACAAATGAATCTGAAATGGGGACTGTTAAACCCTAGCAGCAAATGAAATTCAACTAGGGTCAAAATTAAATCTTTTCAATGAACCCAAAATGCCCTTCATAAATGTTCATCATTTTTGAATTGGTCTAGAACCTCTGCCAAAAATGGTGCACGCTTCTCTAGTACACTCTGGATTTTTGAATTAAATCATAAGTATTTGAATTTGGACATTTAAATTCTATAAAGTATTTTAAATGTCCAAATAATCTGGAAAGCATTTGAGGGCTGTTGGAAATAATTTTACAAGTGCCCACAAATATTTCCAGGATTTTATGAAATGAGTTAGTATTTGTACTAAATCAAA
Organism: Aegilops tauschii subsp. strangulata; assembly: GCF_002575655.3. Taxonomy (NCBI): domain Eukaryota; kingdom Viridiplantae; phylum Streptophyta; class Magnoliopsida; order Poales; family Poaceae; genus Aegilops; species Aegilops tauschii. Next base: position 61,783,896 of record NC_053039.3, on the reverse strand, counting down.
ACATAGCAAATAAATAGAAGACATAAAGAAAATAGGAAAGAGAGAGAGAGGGCACTGACTTGGCAGCCCACTTACCTGGCCAGCTGGCGGCCCGGTAAGACAGCCCAGCCCACCAGGGGCAGGGGCGTCTTCCTCCCCGCGCCAGTCGGACGCCGCGCGCGTGGTCGCCGCGCACCGACACGCGCCCGAGCCACCTCCTGCCACAACACCCCCTCGACCTCTCTCACTCTCCCCCGTGTTTTCCCCCTCCTCTGATCTCTCTCTCGCTCGGACCCGAGCGCGCCGCCGTCGAACCCGCGCCTACCGTGCCCCCTCGCCTCCCCATGCTGCCCACGATCTCCGCCGTCGTCTGCCACTGCCTCGACCGAGCCCCGAGCGCTCGTTCGCCCTGCATCGCTGCCCCCATCGACTTCTTCCCCGCTCGGCCGCCGAGATCGCCGACGACCTCACGACGTCTCCAGCCCGCCCCTGATCTCGCCAACCCCTCTGTTCGATCTGCTGTGAGCTGCTGCGTCGATCCCCCCTCTCTCATGGCTCTTTTCCTCCCTCTAACGTCGTTGCCCGTCGCGGCCATGAGCTTGGCTCCGCCGGTGATGTCGTCGTCGTGGCCACCGTCACCTAGAGCTGCAACCGAGCACATAGCCGTGCTCAGCGCAACGCCAAAAGCCCAAAACCCCCTTCAACTGCTCCTGCCGCGCTTCGCAACGCTGAAACCAGCGAGACCCGAACTCCGACCGCCACCTTTGAGCTCGTCACCTGATGTCTACTACACAACCTTCTTCTTGTAGACGTTGTTGGGCCTCCAAGTGCAGAGGTTTGTAGGACAGTAGCAAATTTCTCTCAAGTGGATGACCTAAGGTTTATCAATCCGTGGGAGGCGTAGGATAAAGATGGTCTCTCTCAAGCAACCCTGCAACCAAATAACAAAGAGTCTCTTGTGTCCCCAACACACCCAATACAATGGTAAATTGTATAGGTGCACTAGTTCGTCGAAGAGATGGTGATACAAGCTCAATATGGATGGTAGATATAGGTTTTTGTAATCTAAAAATATAAAAACAGCAAGGTAACTAATGATAAAAGTGAGTGTAAATGGTATTGCAATGCTAGGAAACAAAGCCTAGGGTTCATACTTTCACTAGTGCAAGTTCTCTCAACAATAATAACATAACTAGATCATATAACTATCCCTCAACATGCAACAAAGAGTCACTCCAAAGTCACTAATAGCGGAGAACAAACGAAGAGATTATTGTAGGGTACGAAACCACCTCAAAGTTATCATTTCTGATTGATCTGTTCAAGAGTCCGTAGTAAAATAACACAAAGCTATTCTTTCCGTTCGATCTATCATAGAGTTCGTACTAGAATAACACCTTAAGACACAAATCAATCAAAACCCTAATGTCACCTAGATACTCCAATGTCACCTCAAGTATCCGTGGGTATATTTATACGATATGCATCACACAATCTCAGATTCATCTATTCAACCAACATAAAGAACTTCACAGAGTGTCCCAAAGTTTCTACCGGAGAGTCAAGACGAAAACGTGTGCCAACCCCTATGCATAAGTTCACAAGGTCACTGAACCCGCAAGTTGATCACCAAAACATACATCAAGTAGATCACGTGAATATCCCATTGTCACCACAGATAAGCACATGCAAGACATACACCAAGTGTTCTCAAATCCTTAAAGACTCAATCCGATAAGATAACTTCAAAGGGAAAACTCAATCCATTACAAGAGAGTAGAGGGGGAGAAACATCATAAGATCCAACTATAATTGCAAAGCTCGTGGTACACCAAGATCGTGCCGAATCAAGAACACGAGAGAGAGAGAGAGAGAGAGAGAGAGAGAGATCACACACATAGCTAATGGTACATAACCTCAGCCCCGAGGGTGAACTACTCCCTCCTCGTCATGGAGAGCACCGGGATGATGAAGATGGCCACCGGTGAGGGATCCCCCCTCCAACAGGGTGCTGGAACAGGGTCCCGATTGATTTTTGGTGGCTACAGAGGCTTGCGGCGGCGGAACTCCCGATCTATTCTGCTCTCTGATGTTTTTAGGGTATATGGATATATATAGGCGAAAGAAGTCGGTCAGGGGAGCCACGAGGGGCCCACGAGGGTGGGGGCGCCCAGGGGGTAGGGCGCACCTCCCTGCCTCGTGGCTTCCTCGAAGCTTCCCTGTCGTCTACTCCAAGTCTCCTGGATTGCCTCCATTCCAAAAATAACTCTCCCGAAGGTTTCATTCCGTTTGGACTCTGTTTGATATTCCTTTTCTCCGAAACACTGAAATAGGCAGGAAAACAACAATTTGGGCTGGGCCTCCGGTTAATAGGTTAGTCCCAAAAATAATATAAAAGTGTTTAGTAAAGCCCATAAACATCCAAAACAGATAACATAATAGCATGAATACTTCATAAATTATAGATACGTTGGAGACGTATCAACATCCCCAAGCTTAATTCCTGCTCGTCCTCGAGTAGGTAAATGATAAAAGAGATAATTTATGAAGTGTGAATTCTAGCAGGTGCACAAGTTTGATCAATGTTAATTTCAATCACCTTTTCTAGCATCATCATATGTCACAACAGTAGCTCATCTCATAAAACTTTTCATGATCAAGTAACAAACTATTCACATGTTAAAGTATAGATCATAAACTTTCTTGAAAACTAACAAACCGTGTTATTAGTCATCAAACAATTACAATTCATCTTATTTTCAGGAAGAGTCTATGTCAGAGCTTTGATTCAGCAAACTTCACATACTCAACTATCATTTAGTCTTTCACAATTGCTAACACTCACGCGATATTTATGGGTTCAAAGTTTTAATCAGACACAGAGAAAGATAGGGGCTTATAGATTCGCCTCCCAACCTTTTACCTCAAGGGTAATGTCAACAATAATAGTTCATGATGCCTTACATCCAATTGGATATATATATCAGGATCTTTCCAACACAATGTGCTTGCCAAAGGATAAAATGTAAAAAGGAAAGGTGAATATCACCATGACTCTTGCATAAGGTATAAGACAAGAATAAAAGATAGGCCCTTCGCAGAGGGAAGCAGAGGTTGTCATGCGCTTTTATAGTTGGATGCACAAAATCTTAATGCAAAAGAACGTCACTTTATATTGCCACTTGTGATAGGGACCTTTATTATGCAGTCGTCGCTTTTATTGCTTCCACATCACAAGATCGTATAAAGCTTATTTTCTCCACACTAATAGATCATACATATTTAGAGAGCAATTTTTATTGCATGCACCGATGACAACTTACTTGAAGGATCTTACTCAATCCATAGGTAGGTATGGTGGACTCTCATGGCAATACTGGTTTAAGGGATGTTTGGAAGCACAAGTAGTATCTCTACTTGGTGCAAAGAATTTGGCTAGCATGAGAGGGAAAGGCAAACTCAGCATGTTGAATGATCCATGACAATATAATTTATTTCGGATATAAGAAAACATAACCCATTACGTTGTCTTCCTTGTCCAACATCAACCTTTTAGCATGTCATATTGTAATGAGTGCTCACAATCATAAAAGATGTCCAAGATAGTGTATTTATATGTGAAATCTCTCTTCCCTCAATATTCTTTCATGAATTGTTCAAGTGACCAATGCAATGTTTGCCAACCTTCAATAAATTTACCACCTCTACTTCTTATATGTGAAGTCATTACTCCCCATGGGATAAGCATATAAAACATATATAATTTTAGATTTATGACATTCAAATCGTTCAACTATTTACTCATAGGATATAAGTGAAGCACACGAGTAAATGACAAACTACTCCAAAAAGATATAAGTGAAGATCAATGAGTAGTTAAATAATTATTTAGCTATGTGAAGACTCTCTCTCATTTAATAATTTGAGATCTTGATATTTTATTCAAACAACAAGCAAAACAAAATAAAATGACATTCTAAGAATAGCAAACATCACGTGAAGAAGCAAAAACTTAGGATCAACCGAAATTAACCGATAGTTGTTGAAGAAGAAAGGTGGGATGCCAACCGGGGCATCCCCAAGCTTAGACGCTTGAGACTTCTTGAAGTATTGTCTTGGGATGCCTTGGGCATCCCCAAGCTTGAGCTTTTGTGTCTCCTTAATTCCTCTCATATCACGGTCTCCCTAAATCTCAAAAACTTCATCCACACAAAACTCAACAAGGACTCGTGAGATAAGTTAGTATAAACCAATGCAAAAACCTTATCATACTCTACTGTAGCAAATCACTAAAATTATTATTCAACATTGCATACTAAATTCCTATGCATATTTAATAGTCCTATCCTCAAATAGAATCATTAAAGAAGCAAACATATGCAAACAATGCAAACGTAACAGCAATCTGCCTAAACAGGACAGTCTGTAAAGAATGCAGCAAGATTCATACTTCCCTAGCTCCACAAATTATGAAAGAAAATTCCCACTGTAATAAATTTATCAGAGTTTATTATGCAAAAGTTTTCAACATTTTATCACATTCTGACTTTTCTAGGGAATTTTTGCAACAGCGGTAACTTTCTGTTTTCAAACAGCAACATGAAGACTTGTAAAATAGGCATAGTAAAGGCTATCAATGCCACTTTTATTGAAATAAAAGATGCAAAACATTGTCCTAAATAACAGAAAGCAAATCCTAACAAAATAAATTGACGCTCCAAGCAAAACACATATCATGTGGTGAATAAAAATATAGCTCCAAGTAAAGTTACCGATGAACGAAGACGAAAGAGGGGATGCCTTCCGGGGCATCCCCAAGCTTAGGCTCTTGGTTTTCCTTGAATATTACCTTGGGGTTCCTTGGGCATCCCCAAGCTTAGGCTCTTTGCCACTCCTTATTCCATAGTCCATCGAATCTTTACCCAAACTTGAAAACTTCACAACACAAAACTCAACAGAAAACTCGTAAGCTGCGTTAGTATAAGAAAATAAATCACCACTTAGGTACTGTTGTGAACTCATTCTAAATTCATATTGGTGTAATATCTACTGTATTTCAACTTCTCTATGGTTCATACCCTCCGATACTTCTCATAGATTCATCAAAATAAGCAAACAACACACTGAAAACAGAATCTGTCAAAAACAGAACAGTCTGTAGTAATCTGTATCAAACGTATACTTCTGGAACTCCAAAATTTCTGAAATAAATTGGTGGACCTGAGGAATTTTTCTATTAATCATCTTCAAAAATAATCAACCTAAGATCACTCTCCAGTAAAAAATGGCAGCTAATCTCGTGAGCGCTAAAGTTTCTGTTTTTTTACAGCATGGCATAAAGACTTCACCCAAGTCTTCCCAAAGGTTCTACTTGGCACAAACACTAATTAAAACATATAACCACATATAACCAGAGGCTCGATATATTATTTATTACTAAACATGAGCAAAAGGCAAAGAACTAAAATAAAATTGGGTTGCCTCCCAACAAGCGCTAACGTTTAACGCCCCTAGCTAGGCATGATGATTTCAATGATGCTCACATAAAAGATAAGAATTGAAACATAAAGAGAGCATCATGAAGAATATGACTAGCACATTTAAGTCTAACCCACTTCCTATGCATAGGGATTTTTTGAGCAAACAACTTATGGGAACAATAATCAACTAGCATAGGAAGGCAAAACAAGCATAACTTCAAGATGTTCAACACATAGAGAGGAAACTTGATATTATTGCAATTCCTACAAGTATATATTCCTCCCTCGTAATAATTTTCAGTAGCATAATGAATGAATTCAACAATATAACCAGCACCTAAAGCATTCTTTTCATGATCTACAGGCATAGAAAATTTACTACTCTCCACATAAGCAAAATTCTTCTCATTCGGAATAGTGGGAGTATCATAAGAGACTCGAATACTATAAATTGTTTCCACATTAAAAGAGTAATGTTCAGAAAAAGGGTACTCATAATCATGACAAGTTTTATAAATGTAATCATCACTACTTTTTATAGCATAAGTGTCATTACAATAATCATCATAAGTAGCAACTTCGTTCTCATCATAATCAATTGAAACCTCTTCCAAGATAGTGGAATCATTACTAAATAAAGTCATGACCTCTCCAAATCCACTTTCATAAATATAACCATCATAAATAGGAGGCATGCTATCATAAATTTGCTCATCAAAACTTGGGAGGCTAAAAATATCATCTTCATGAAACATAGCATCCCCAAGCTTGGGACAAACATTAATTCAGCAAATATATTCTCAAACTTGTCATTCTCATCAAACATAGCATCCCCAAGCTTGGGCCTTTTCATATCATAAGCATAATCACTCTCATCATTAATAGTATGAATAGCACCAATAGTATAGCAATTATCATCATCACAATGAGTAATACGAGCAACATCATTTTGGAGGGATACCTTTTTACCTTTGTTTCTCCGTCGTTTCTTTTTCTTCTTCACATCACGTGTGGGTTTAACCCTCTTTTTTGAGCTCCTTATTAATGAGATTGGTTGAATAGAAGGCTCCTCCTCGTTACCTGATTCATCATAAGAAATAATAGGAGGATATTGGGAAGCCTCTTCCCTTTCATTAGTATTCTCTTCATCCTCTATTTGTTTCCTTTTCTTTATGTAATTGGCAATATAAGGATTTTCAATGCAATTCACCGCACAATACATCAAAATTTCTTCTAGATCAAAATCAAGAACTTTATCAAGGACAAATTTTGGAAGATCCTTAGTTATATGTTTCATTTCTTCATAACCCAAAATCAAACTAAGTTCATTATGATGTGCAAGGGAAATCAAGTCATCACAATTTTTGGACACGATACGATCATGAAACAATTTGCATTGGGTATTGAAATGATCACGTTCATTGCAAAGTTCACAAGGACGGCAAAGAAAGTTTAAATTCTCAGCACAAACATCTAGCCTTTCTTGCAACCATTTAGTTTCTAAATACTTATGCCTCTTGCAAAATCTATCTTCCCTATTTGGTGAATACTTGCAAACTCTATGCACTCCACAAAAGTTGACATGCTTATAAGAGACATTTTCATCATGACTAGTGCAATCATCATTAGTACTATGGATATTCAAAGAGTTCATACTAACAACATTGCAATCATGCTCATCATTCAGAGATTTAGTGCCAAACATTCTAATGCATTCTTCCTCTAGCAATTGAGCACAATTATCGGAATCCTTATTCTCATGAAAGATATTAAAAAGATGAAGCATATGAGGTACCCTCAATTCCATTTTTTTGTAATTTTCTTTTATAAATTAAACTAGTGCTAAAACAAGAAACAAAAAGATTCGATTGCAAGATCTAAATATATACCTTCAAGCACTCACCTCCCCGGCAACGGCGCCAGAAACTGCTTGATGTCTACTACACAACCTTCTTCTTGTAGATGTTGTTGGGCCTCCAAGTGCAGAGGTTTGTAGGACAGTAGAAAATTTCCCTCAAGTGGATGACCTAAGGTTTATCAATCCGTGGGAGGCGTAGGATGAAGATGGTCTCTCTCAAGCAACCCTGCAACCAAATAACAAAGAGTCTCTTGTGTCCCCAACACACCCAATACAATGGTAAATTGTATAGGTGCACTAGTTCGGTGAAGAGATGGTGATACAAGTGCAATATGGATGGTAGATATAGGTTTTTGTAATCTGAAAATATAAAAGCAGCAAGGTAACTAATGATAAAAGTGAGCGTAAATGGTATTGCAATGCTAGGAAACAAGGCCTAGGGTTCATACTTTCACTAGTGCAAGTTCTCTCAACAATAATAACATAACTAGATCATATAACTATCCCTCAACATGCAACAAAGAGTCACTCCAAAGTCACTAATAGCGGAGAACAAACGCAGAGATTATTGTAGGGTACGAAACCACCTCAAAGTTATCCTTTCTGATCGATCTATTCAAGAGTCCGTAGTAAAATAACACAAAGCTATTCTTTTCGTTCGATCTATCATAGAGTTCGTACTAGAATAACACCTTAAGACACAAATCAACCAAAACCCTAATGTCACCTAGATACTCCAATGTCACCTCAAGTATCCGTGGGTATGTTTATACGATATGCATCACACAATCTCAGATTCATCTATTCAACCAACACAAAGAACTTCAAAGAGCGCCCCAAATTTTCTACCGGAGAGTCAAGACGAAAACGTGTGCCAACCCCTATGCATAAGTTCACAAGGTCACTGAACCCGCAAGTTGATCACCAAAACATACATCAAGTAGATCACGTGAATATCCCATTGTCACCACAGATAAGCACATGCAAAACATACACCAAGTGTTCTCAAATCCTTAAAGACTCAATCTGATAAGATAACTTCAAAGGGAAAACTCAATCCATTACAAGAGAGTAGAGGGGGAGAAACATCATAAGATCCAACTATAATAGCAAAGCTCGCGGTACATCAAGATCGTGCCGAATCAAGAACATGAGAGAGAGAGATCAAACACATAGCTACTGGTACCTACCCTCAGCCCCGAGGGTGAACTACTCCCTCCTCGTCATGGAGAGCGCCGGGATGATGAAGATGGCCACCGGTGAGGGATCCCCCCTCCGGCAGGGTGCCGGAACAGGGTCCCGATTGATTTTTGGTGGCTACAAAGGCTTGCGGCGGCGGAACTCCCGATCGATTCTGCTCTCCAGTGTTTTAGGGTATATGGATATATATAGGTGAAAGAAGTCGGTCAGGGGAGCCACGAGGGGCCTACGAGGGTGGGGGGCGCGCCCAGGGGGTAGGGCGCGCCTCCCTGCCTCGTGGCTTCCTCGAAGCTTCCCTGACGTCTACTCCAAGTCTCCTGGATTGCTTCCATTCCAAAAGTAACTCTCCCAAAGGTTTCATTCCGTTTGGACTCCGTTTGATATTCCTTTTCTTCGAAACACTAAAATAGGCAAGAAAACAACAATTTGGGTTGGGCCTCCGGTTAATAGGTTAGTCCCAAAAATAATATAAAAGTGTTTAGTAAAGCCCATAAACATCCAAAACAGATAACATAATAGCATGAATACTTCATAAATAATAGATACGTTGGAGACGTATCACCGCCGTCGATTTAGGTCGCCCCCGGCGAAACTGATTGCTCCACTAGATGCGTGCGGACGCCAGCTCGTCGTAGCTCCAAACCGTGCCACAAAACACCGCCTGTAGCGCCATCCCGAGCAACTCCGGCGTGCCACCGTCGTGCTTTTGGTCGCCGGCGTCAACTACTGACGTGGCGTCTGATTAGTTAGCACTAATGAGCCCGCTAAACACCCCTAGTGCCACTGCCATTTGGCCCCTGTGCCTGTTTAGCTTAATTTAATTTTCTGTTTAGATTAGTTCATAACCCAGTGGGACCCACACATCAGCATTGACTTTGCTGACGCGCCGTTGACCGGTCCCACCTGTCTATGACTCGAGCCAGCACCGTGAGACTGACTAGTGGGACCCACTGGTCAGGTTTGACCTGGACCACGCCTGTTGACCTGCTGACATCACACCGACGTCATCCTGATGCAGTAAAGCTTTTCTGGGAATTTAAATAAATCAGAAATGATTTATTTATTTTAGAAAATAGCCAAAACTTCTAAAAATCATATAAAATCAACCATAACTCCAAATGAAATAAATTATATATGAAAAATGATCAAAAAAATATGAGGAATCTGTTTATGGCATTGTCAGGCATGTTTGACCAACCTAAAGTTGCTGTTTATGACAATTTGGTTAAATGTCATTTGAAATGCCTTACATGGAGTTTGAATTTGAACCCTTGGTTCAAACCAACTTCATTTAATCTGGTTGCTAGTTGAATTAGATCAAATCACATCATATTGCATTGTCATGATCATGCATCATATTGTTGCATTGCATTGATTGTGTTCTTTCTCTGTTGCCGGTGTTTGTCCGCTCTCAGTAGACGATGTTCCGACGATATGATCGATGACACTGATGAAGAGTTTTACTATCTTCAGAAGTGCTAGGCAAGAAAAACCCCCTTGTTCATTCCGATAGGATCCCACTCTCACTACAAAAAAAGACACATCCGTGACATTTTGGGCTGAACAAAAAAAAATTCTGTCATACTTATGACACTTCTATGACGATAATTGTGACAAAACCCGGTCTCATCATAGATGTGGTGGGCTCCTACTTCTATGACAAAAAATCATGTCAGAAAATGGGCTTTTCATCCTGGGCGGGCCAGAGACGCAGATGCATGACATTCTTTGGGCCGTCCATGACGGAAAAAAACGTGGTAGAAGTGAGGGCGAGGAAAATATCGGAGGAGTTCCCGGTTACGGTGGGTGGTCGGGGCCCGAGCGATGCAGGTTTCTCTCGTACGTACGCGCGTGTGTGCGAGGCGTTGGGCTCTAACTGAACCCGAGCGATTGCACTAGCTACGTTACTAAACCCAAGCGATCGACCCCTTGCTGTTAACTGAACCCAAGTGATTCATTCGCTACTGCTGCTAACTGAAGCCGATCGATGCTGCCTCTGGATGAATAGTGAGCATTGTTGGGGGTTTGGATGAACAGTTCCCGGTGGGGGTTGGATGAACAGGAACCCGTGGTAGTAGAGGCCGTTGCCGCTGGATGAACAATACCCCGATCGATCGAGCCGGTGGATGAACAGGACCCCGTGGAGGGCTGGATGAACAGGACCCCATGGAGGGTTGGTTGAACAGTAGCCGGTGGAGGGCTGGATGAATAGTAGCCCATGGAGGGGTGGTTGAACAGGACCCCATGGAGAGGGCTGGTTGAACAGTAGCCGATGGAGGGCTGGATGAATAGTAGCCCGTGGAGGGGTGGTTGAACAGGACCCCGTGGAGAGGGCTGGTTGAACAGTAGCCGGTGGAGGAGCGTGCGGTGGAGGCTGGATGAACAGGAGCCCGTGGATGAATAGTCGCAGGTGGAGGCTGAAGGAGGTCGACGGTAGATGAACAGTAGCCCGTGGAGGCAATCGACGGTGGATGAACAGTAGCCCATGGAGGCAGTCGACGGTGGAGATGAACAGTATCCCGTGGAGCCCCGTTTTGCGGTACGCCACACCCCTCCCGATGAACAGGACCCCCGTTTTGACCGTAGCGCTCCAACATAAGTCCGTTTCCTCCGTTTTGTAGTACGCCACACCCCTCCCGATCAACAGGACCCCGTTTCCACCGTAGGAGGTCCGTTTCCTCTGTTTTGGATAAATGGGTTTTCCATGTGGCTTGAATTAATCTGATGAATCTACAATGTGCTTATTTATCATCAACATATTTTACTGATAGCATGCGAACCCTTACTTAACCTGATGACTAACTACCTTATATGTGTTGCAGGGAAACAATGGGAAGCACTGAGGTTTACAAGATGGTACTAACTATTATCCCTTGCCTTTTTGTATTCCTTTGCCCCATTTCCAATATAGAGAAGATATTTATTTACATCCTTGTTTTCAGGCTTCACTAATGATTACCTCTCAAACCACCTCTGTGGTCAGGAGGCGAGGAAAGTTTTCATACAACACCCACGGCTCAATATTGAAGTGTTCCTGAAGAGGTCGAAGGATGGACGGTCAATCATCCACAGGCATTGGCCTAAAGTTGCAAAGACCTTCAACATGAATGAAGGCTCAATATTCGCCTTCCGCTTCAGCAGTTTTCCAGATGAGATGCATCTCTCTATTTACCGTCTATGATGCTAATTTCGAAAGGTTCTAGATGTTGCATGTGAAACTTGCTGCTAGTGCAATTGTGTAATGGGGTAGCTGAGTGCTGAAGCTATATCATGTTGTACTCTGATGTATTTCAATTATGAAATCCTACTTCCTTAATATGGAAATGGAATATATTATGTGCTTAATATGAATGCCAATTAGATTAGTAAATGGATTATTAATAATAGGGCAATTAGCCTGCTAATTGGCCAATTAGCTTGCTTCCTATTGCAAATGGTTAATGAGAAAACACCGTGGGTGATGACCTAAGGAAACGCACGCAGTTTCTAGGAATAAACCGTGTTGGATCAATGAACAATCACACACGACATTTTCTTCAAAACTGTTTGCGTTACGCCACCTTGCGCAAACGTTTTCCTTGTAGTGACTGTGTGGGATGTATATACGAACGGAAACGTTTAGTGGTGACTGACTGTGTGGGATGTACTTACGACCAGAAATGATTTTGCTTGTATAATTGTATTTTCTTAGCACTACTGTACGTATTTCTGTATTTGAGTGCTCGCCGGTCGCACACGACCTCATTTTGCCGAGCGTGTGTGCCAGGAGGGCATATCCCCAACGTTTTCTGGGTCGTGTGGAAAGGACCCCCCTATCGCCCACACTCACTTGGCGACGGTTCCAAATGCCATCGCGGAAAGGGGTAAAAAAACCGTTTGTTTAGGACCGAGGCGCACCAGTGAGTCTCTGCTACTTTTCGCCCCCATTATTTCCTCTTTCGACCAAGTCCTAGATTTAGGTAACAGATCTTCCCCCACCCCCACCCCCTTTCTTCCTTGTTTGAACCAAGTAGTACTAGATTCGAGTGCATGAACTACTTTTACCTCTTAACAGTCAAAATTTAGGTGGCTTTCAAATAGCCGATCAATCCTATCTATGAGGGGGGGCCTGGGAAATAGTAAAAGATAAAAATGCAGCGACGTCAGGAGCTCGGGAAGTAGAGCAAGGCCGGTTTCGAAGGAAGCTATACCTGAGGGTCGCCAAGATGTCACTAGGTGGGCGGCGGGAGGCCGGCTCTGCCCACACTACTGCAGTGAGGAAGAAGGGGTCGGAGGCCCTCCCTAGCTAGTGGTGCTTGGGAGAGAACGGCAAGGCACGCTGATCAGAACGCGCCGGCAGTGGGTGAGATCCGTCGCCGAGGACGACCGCGTGAACGTTGCACCTTCTCACCTTCCCCGGTGGAGAGGATCCGGCTGGATCTGTGACCAGCGGTGAGCAGAGAGAGAGACTTTTGCCACCGCTGTCGTGTTTAGATCTAGAGAGGACGAGACAGTGTGAAGAGAGCAACGCTAGCAAGCAAGCGCGGATGCTCCTGCCTATATAGTGGAGTACTAGTTTTCTTTTGTCTACCGGAGCCGGCTTGACCTCGTCAATGACTGTCGAGAAGTCTTCATGCACATGCCCCGGAGGCGCAGTTGTCGTCATTTTGATCTGAAGCACCCGATTATAACATATAACACGAAAAAATGCCACAAGACAAGAAACCATAACCTCACTGCCCAAAGGAGACAACATGAATCCCGACGGACAAACTAGATGAGGATCAAAGCTCATATTAAAGATAAACTCGTAGAAAATGGGTCTGTCGATAGATGTCCTAATTCACATAGCCGACTTGACCTAGATAGCAGCCGAGTAGTCTTCGTGCATGTGCCCCAATGACTAGCGCCTTGGAGGAACTCAATGTTCGCTGTTTAACCTTCATAGTGATCCGAAGCACATGACACCTAATATTGCGAGATGACAAGAAACCTTTTTTTTAGATTTCTCGTCAGAACTACAGCCTTGTACAACACAGCCTGCAAGATATGTAGATGATAGCCAATCCAGGCGTGTCTGCTGGAGTCTGGTCACATGCATGGATGAACTGATCTTCTGTGTCATGCAGGGATCGTCCAGGCACCAACGTCTGTACAACACTTCTCTAGTACTATCGCTCGTCTCTCTCTTCTATTAACTCACCCGACTTGCGGGGCCAGGGAGTGTGCCTATGGTCGGTTCTCGATTGCATTGCGGTCCCACATGTGTGTGCAAATGCAATATGACACGCGTTCCATCCGGAGAGCGGCATGCCAAACCGGCTGACCGTCTGGGGTGCCACACGAACGCGACGGGCGTGTTGTATACTCCGTACATGTGTACCACCGTTTTCTTGAGGCTTTGCTCCATGGGGCAATCCATGGATACAATATTAGTATACTGTACTATTTAAAAGTCGAGGGCGGGGCTTTTCCCGCGCGGTAGGTGTCGGTGTCAAAACCGGCGGATCTCGGGCAGGGGGTCCCGAACTGTGCGTCTAAGGCAGATGGTAACAGGAGGCGGGGGACACAATGTTTACCCAAGTTCGGGCCCTCTCGATGGAGGTGATACCCTTCTTCCTGCTTGATTGATCTTGATGATATGAGTATTACAAGAGTTGATCTACCACGAGATCGTAGAGGCTAAACCCTAGAAGCTTGCCTATGATTATGATTGTTGTTGTCCTACGGACTAAACCCTCCGGTTTATATAGACACCGGAAGGGGCTAGGGTTACACAGAGTCAGTTACAAGGGAGGAGATCTACATATCCGAATTTCCAAGCTTGCCTTCCACGCAAAGGAGAGTCCCACCCGGACACGGGGCGAAGTCTTCAATCTTGTATCTTCATAGTCCAACAGTCCGGCCAAAGTATATAGTCCGGCTGTCCGAGGACCCCCTAATCCAGGACTCCTCAGTAGCCCCTGAACCAGGCTTCAATGACGATGAGTCCGGCGCGCAGATCGTCTTCGGCATTGCAAGGCGGGTTCCTCCTCCGAATACTCCATAGAAGATTTTGAACACAAGGATCGTGTCCGGCTCTGCAAAACAAATTCCACGTACCACCGTAGAGAGTATAATATTCCACAAATCTAATATACTGACAACTTTCATAGCGCGACATCACGCCATGGCCCGGTCATTATTCGAACCGTT